>NC_135895.1:42791337-43391337 GCF_964194155.1 Cetorhinus maximus | reverse complement strand
TTAAATAATATAAAGAGAAATAAGCCTGTTTTTGGTCTCACTCATTTGTTCTTTGTTCAGTTTATTTTAGAACTGCTGGGTGGAGTAAGCAGCACTCCATAGTGTCATAAAAAGCTTTGTACAAAATGAGCACAGCCTAACTGCTTTTAATCACCAGTTTAATGTGCTAACAAGGAACAAGTGGAAGACAACAACTATTGAGGATGTAAGGGGAAATTCAATAGACTATATATTACTCCATAAAGAAAAACTGCATTAAATTCTCCATCAGTTAACTGGGAAATATGAATTCTACCAGGGCAACTTTGATCTATTAGCAATTTTTAAAGAAAATTTTGCTGCACTGAAGAATAGTCTGATATTCTTAAAATTAACCCTTATAACTGAATGGTAATGAAGTGTAGTGGTTGTGCTAATAGCCTATTAATCCAAAGGCGTGGACTAATTCAGAGAACAGAGTTTAAATCCCACCATGACAGTCTGAAAATCTGAATTCAGTTTAAACACAATGTAGAAATAAAATGCTGCTATTATTAAATTTAATTTGGTGCAGTCACACAGGCACATGAACAAATTCAAGTATATAATTCTAATGGGCAAATGGCAGGGAAATTAGAGCTGAACTTATTAACATAGACCAGGGGTAGGATAAAAGCAAAATACTGCAGATGCTGGAAATCTGAAAGAAGAACAGAAAATGCTGGAAAAACTCAGCAGGTGCGACAGCATCTGTGGAGAGAAAAACAGAGTTGACGTTTCGAGTCCGTATGGCCCTCCTTCAGTATTTTAGGATTAAGGCCGGGATCCTGGCACTGGGGTCAAATGGGGGGGTCACTGCTCCACATGTGTGGGAAACAGGTACCCGACAGTGATTTTCCATGTTTAGGCCGATTAATAGTCAGGCCCACTCTCGAAGCGGAAGGGCCAATAGGAAGCTCGGAAGGAGCTGCAGCCTGCCATTTCAGCAGATAGAGATAGAGAGGCTGCCTCCAACTTGATGCACCTCTTGGTAACTTTTAGAGCTTTCAAAATAAAAGATGGCCACACCAGACCACCATCGTAGAGAGGGAACAGAATGATCTGCGACTGAAGCTGAAGCCAGGCAGTATGGAGGGCCTCAAATGGACCCCCCATTTGACTCCGATGTTAGGGTCCTGGCCTTAAACCTAAAACCCTGAAGGAGGGTCATATGGACTCGAAACGTCAACTCTGTTTTTCTCTTCACAGTCTGTGCTAGCTTCTGGCCTGCCATTAGGAAGCTACCTTGAGGCACCTGGTCTAGTTCCCTACACCTTGGGGCCCAGAGTCGACCTCAGGCAATTGGCTGTAATAGGTCATTTACTCACTTTTACTGGCTGCCCACTCCCATATGGAAACAAAAATTCTGTCCTCGGGATAGAACATTATCTGATAAATCTAGCAACGATAAATGAACAAATACACTTAGAGACCCATGCTGGAGCAAGGAAAATAAAATAATCTCAAATGGATTAGCAATTCTATTTAAAAAGTGTTCATGCCAATACAATTGCTATTTCCACTAGCTACCTGATTGTCTGTGTTGGGTGCCCAACATAACATGCTAGAACACAACATTCATAATATGCTTGCTAACAGAAGACAAAGATAAACAATCAACCAGCTCAAATGTGAATACCCTATTTTTTTAATATTGAATATTGACTTTAAACTGAAAGCTCACCTCCCAACTGGCCATGAGGGAAATTGGGAGATCTGAATTCCTTCATAAATTGTTCTATGATGCTATATTATTGGTACTCCTTGCTCCCCGTTTTCCCAGAGAGTCCTGTGCCCTTTGGGAAAAGCCAGTCCGACCAAGTCACCTCCCTCCATTTCGCAATTCAATTGCTTTTACACCCTGAAAACAAATCTCACCTCTGCAGTCTCATGGCCTTCCAAAGTCATGCATATGTCCAGGTCGCTATCGCGAAACCCAAATCCATTCTTAGATGATCCAAACAAGCACAGCCTGGCCTTGTCTATACTCAAAAAAAATATATATATAAATATTAGTCATTACTGATGCTGGTATTATCCAACAATACTGCAAACGAAGGGGGAGGTGAAGGGGGAAGTTCGATAGAGTTCAAAAGGAAGGGAAGGGGGGTGGCGATGGAAGGGCAAGGGAGAAACAAGGGGAGAGGATGCGGAAGAAGGGGGCAGAGGAGGGGGACCAGAGATTGAGAGGAGAAACAGTAAGGAGGATGAGGATGGGGCACAGAAAATGGCAGCAGATGACATCTCAGTTGGATCCAGGAGTTAGCATAGGAACAGGAGAAGGATGGTCAGCCCCTCAAACATGTTCCACCACCATTCAATTTGCACCATAACTCCATCTATTCACCTTAGTTCCGTAAGGAAGTGCTGATGGTGGCATTAAGGTAGGAAAGCAGAATGTGATAATAGCAGAACAAGGGTAAGCACTCTGGAAAAAACAACATGAACAAGTGACAGATGGCCCTTGTGGGGGTAGGGAGAGGGGAGGGGACAGTGGTGGGGAAAAAGATCAAAATGGGATAAAAGCTGGGGATAAAACAATGAATAAAAATGAAAATAAGTGGATAAAAAATAAAAATTTAAAAATAAAAATGAATATTGAAAAAAAGGGTGAGGATGGAGGAGAGAGTTCATGATCTGAAGTTGTTGAACTCAATGTTAAGTCTGGAAGGTTATAAAGTGCTTAAACGGCAGATGAGGTGCTGTTCCTCCAGTTTGCGTTGGGTACCTCCTTTAGCCAGTACCAATACCATTAACACCCCTTTGTCCTTTTGTTCATGACATCTTTGTCAATCTCTCCTTTGCCCCTGCCTATCGCTGGCCTTCTATCCAGTTTCACCTGCTTCAGTCCCCCTAAACAGTATAAATTTCATCACATTTTTACTTCTCTTTAGCTCTGAAGAAGGGTCATACGGACTTGAAATGTTAACTCTGTTTTTCTCTCCACAGATACTGTTAGACCTGCTGAGCTTTTCCAGTATTTTCTGATTTTGTTTCAGATTTCCAGCATCCGCAGTATTTTGCTTTTGTCATAGTAGAAAGTCTGTTCAGTGCATTTCAACTGAGCTGGGAGCTACTGCAATGAGTGAAGGAATGTTGAGAATGAATTGAATACTGATGTTGATGGGAAAACTCTGCACGTGTTAGTAAATTCAGATGGCATGTGTAATGGATGAAATCAGGTGAAGAGATTAGGCTTTTTTGCTCTTGGATATTAACAGGAAGGCCATTAAAGTTCAGCAATAAACAGGGAGGTGTATTGGGAGGACCTATTTGGAAAATATTTGGAAGAATTTAAATATTTCTTACAAATGTTCCCACTTAGCCATAAAATTAATACTTAAATATATTTCTCTAATAATTAGTGTGCTTCCTCCTCATAAACAACATGAATGAATAACCATTACATTAGGGGAAGCAGACACATAATATTAGGACACAAGCAGAAAGCTTAAAATTTAAAATTTCAATCACAATGTTACCTACGAGGATAATGAATATCCAGTGAAATGTTAACACATTCAGAGGATTTCCCATAATCAGAACTAGGAATATAAATTCTAATACACCTTGAAATGAGACAGGAGATGGGTAGGGTTTAAAAGAGAGAAGAGAGCAGGTTAAGAAGGGAGTGGGAGAATGTGGTGGGGAGAAGAAATGGCAAGACGGAAGGCAAGAGAAGGTCGGGGTGGGAGTGAAAAGAGGGCTGAGGTAGAGGGAGGGAGTGGGGCAGGTAGAGGGCTTGGAAGAGGAACAGAGACAAAGAGCTCAGGGGAAGGCAGAATGGGAGGCAGTGGGGAGAAGAATGCAAAGTGGAGGGATCAGAGGCATGCAGAGTGGAAGGTAAAGCAGTGGTAGGAGAAGGGACAGGTGGTCAAGGGTCAGAAGATCATTGGGGAAAGGTGCAGGAGTTATGGATGTAAGAACACCGAAAGAAATCATTTGGCCCAACCAGTTCGTGTTGGTGTTTATCTTTCATAACAACAACAGTCCAAGCCTCATCGGACTATCCTATTCCCATATCCCTTTATTGTGTTCTACTTCAACCAACTATTCAATCTACTGTTAAATGCTGGCATTGTCTCTGCCTCAATCATTAAGTTTAGTAGTGCCATAACCATATAACTCTTGTGTAAAAGTGTTTCTATTGCTATCTGTCCTAAATCTGTTGTATCCAATTTCATATTTAGGACACAATGCCACAAGTTAAAGATAAGGAAGATTACTTGGCCCATCTAGGACTAATGTCCTTTAGGGAAGGAAATCTGGTGTCCTTACCTGGTCTGGTCTACATGTGACTCCAGACCCACAGCAATGTGATTGACTCTTAACTGCCCTCTGAACAAGGGCAATTAGGGTTGGGCAATAAATGCTGGCCTAGCCAGCGATGCCCACATCTCATGAATGAATAAAAAAAATCTAGCACTTCCACGTCATACTATGCCACTGCTTGACAAATTCACACTGGCGTAATGAGAGATGCTTTTGCAATAGGTTTTACTATAAAACTTGCTGCGTATATATACTCTAAGAATGCGGCTAAGACTGGGTGCCAAAAGCACTGCATTAATAAATGGGATCAAGTATGATGCATTAAAATTCTAGAAGTTACCATCAAATTCTTTACGAATAAATCTTTCCAAACTTGCTAAGGTTTGTTCTCTATTTTGTTCCTCCAGAGGTGAGAGTTCATCTAAGGATAAACATGTTAGATTTTAGTTATTCATCAGGCTTTATTTATATGACTAAAAACAAAATCAATATTACTGAGATATACACAATCAACTGGATTTACTTACAGATTACAGATACATAATGAAGATAGTTAACATTTCTTCCTTATTTATTTATTGTTCAAATACAAAAATATGTAGAGATGCACAGTTCATGATTTGAGACCTGCCTTTAAGGATTGGTGTAATAAATAGCTCAACTTCTTTTAGAAACCAAGTGTCAATCTGTAACATCAATCCATGTAACTGGTTTCTGCTTGTAGTGAATTTTGCACCTGTGCCAGTTTTCCTGAATTGTATTGATCTAATACTTTTCATTGATATTACTGTAAACCAACAAGTTATGAAGTCAGAGGAGAACCTCCAATCAGCTAACACAAACAAATTGGGACAGACAAAATAACTATCAAAAACATTCTTTTTAAAGGTGATTTTTTTTTTCTAGATTGTTGCAAGTACAATAGATGCAAGTTATAATACTCCCCCTACCCTCCACAAGCTGTGCATCTCATCTGTTCATCAGCCCAAATTTATCCACATTTTATGTTTCATTACATTCCTGCTCCCCAGGCTGCAGTACTGTTGAAATATATAAAGTCTGCAGTTCATTCAGTGCATCATTTAAAAAAATATATTTCCTAACTCACTACTGCTAGAACAACATTACAATAAAGACATCTTATTTTATTTCATTAGTGCTGCACCTCAGGTTAGAGAATGGAAGGAAAGTGGCAAATTTTGGGAGTGGAAGGAAAAAACAGTAATTTGGTAGGGAACATCCTAATATGCTTGGAAGACAAGGCACAGTATTTTGTGACTTATTGTGAGCAAAACCATGGAGAAACAACAATGTTTAATAAAGTTTTGAAATTATCCCAAATGGCTACCTCAATTGTAGCTTAACTCCTGACTTTGGTCAGTGAAGCTCCCTGACGCTAAACCTCTGGGTTTTAAAATAGCAATGGTTTCGTGGTTATCAACAGACTTTTATTTCCAGATTTTTATTGAATTTCACCTTTTGCCATGGTGGGATTTGAACCTGGGTCTCCAGAGCAATACCCTGGGTCTCTGAATACTAGTCCAGTGACAATATCACTATGCCACTCTGAAGCTGCTCTGGCATCACTCAGTAGTAAAGTTGAAATCTTCAGTTAGAAAGCACCCAAATCATCATTGGTGCTCTTTTCCTGGCTGAACAAGGCTATACAGAGCCTAAAGGCATTATATTTATTTAGATTTCATACCTAATGTTCTACCTGTTCTGCATTCTTTTCTGGGCTGGGTGGATGTGCTTCTTTTTAGCTTTGGTTTCTGGAATCTGATCCGAAAAGCTCATTTCCTGGTTTATATGATGTGCTCAGATGAAGATTATTTGCTTTGAGAATAACCTTCCATTGCTTTCCATCCACCAAACAATGAACACCATGAGAAGCTGAGACAAGCTCCTCACCCTTTCAAGTTATGCTTGGTGGAAAGGCACTGAAAAAGGCATTACTCTCAGTAGTGACTGGCAAGGTTTCCAAAGAGGATTTGCTGAATTTGAAGTTAGAATAAGCCTAACATGAAGCCAAGTTTCAATTTAACCAGAACACTGCTTCAATGGAAAAGAAGAAAATGTTGTGTTGTACTGCAGGTATATTAATGGTGGCACTCAGTAATATACACGATTTCAAGATAATACCCAGATAGCAACCAAAATTATAGCTAACAATAGAACAGAACTTACAATGCGTCCAGTAAAGAGAGTGAAAAAAGATTCAAAAAGAAAAAAAATCCACCACTGAGCAACCAAGTGCCAAGCAATAATGATCAATTGCAGCGAGAACCTAACTACCTCCCTTGGCATTTAACAGCATTACCATCACTGAATTCCCCCACCATCAACATCCCGAGGGCTCATCATGATCAGAAGCCTAACTAGACCAATCACATAAATACCGTAGTTACAAGAGCAGAGGCTAGAAATTTTGCAGCAAGTAACTCACCTTCAAACTTTCCAAAGCCTTTCCTGCCTTGTGCCTTGTAGATGGTAGAGTGTGATGGAATACTCTTCCCTTGCTTGGATGAGTGCAACTCCAATAACACTTGAGAAGTTCAACACCATCCAGGATAAAGATGGGATTGGCACCCCATCCACCATCTTAGATTTCTTCCAACACTGGCACGGTGGCAGTGTATACCATCCACAAGATGCACTGCAGCAACTCGCCAAGGCATCTTTGACAGCACCTCCCAAAACCGTGACCTCTAATGCTTGGGAGGACAAGGGCAACAGGTATGTTGGAACACCACCACCTGCAAGCTCCCCTCCAAGTTACAAACCATCCAGACTTGGAAATACATTGTTCATTCATTGTAGCTGATCAAAATTGTGAAACTGTCTACTTAACAGCAATGTAGGAGTACACCTACATGGGTTGCAGCAGCTCAAGAGAATTGGGGATGGACAATAAATGCTGGCCTTGCCAGCAATACCCACATCATGAACAATGAACAAATAAAAAAAAATCACAATGTTATTTACAGAATGCAAAGATAGGGAAGCATTACATTTGGCATAGCAATGAGCAGAATCTTATAAGGTAGATTATCTCTCTGACTGATTCTACTCCTATATGCCCTAGCAAGGCAAGTGAATAAGCACGAGGAAGAATTATTCACTGCCAATAATGAAAAATTGGAGGATTTAAACTTCCCCATAATAATTTATAAAAGCAACAAAATGCACCTCACAGGTCACCAGGAACTTGAGATGTAAAATCTGATCTTAGCTTGTGAAGGTATTCGAGAGAATGCAGAAAAGAGTCACGAGAATGGTTCTAGCAGTAAGGAACTTCAGTTATGAAGATAGACTGGAGAAGCTGGGACTGTTTTTCTTGGAGTAGGCTGAGAGGAGATTTGATACAACGTATTCAAAATCATGAGGGGTCTGGATAGAGTAGATAGGGAAGAACTGTTTCCATTTGTGAAAGGATCAAGAACGAGAGGGCACAGATTTAAAGTAATTGGCAAAAGAAGCAAAAGCAACAGGAGGAAAAACTTCTTCGCGTGGCTAGTGGTTAAAGTCTGGAATGTACTGCCTGAAACTATGGCGGAGGCAGGTTAAATTGAGTCATTCAAAAGGGAATTACATTGTTATCTGAAAAAGAGTGTGCAGGGTTACAAGGAGAAGGCAAGAGAATTGCACTAAGTGAATTGTTCATTCAGAGAGCTGGTACAAACATAATGAGCCGAATGGCCTCCTTCTGCGCTATAACAATTCTGTGTTTATTTGTGCTTGTACTTCAAAGAGTATCAGTTCCAGTTCTACAGGAAATGGACTCATTGGGGTGAATTTTGCATTTGAAAATCAGGCACGCTACCCAAATCCAGCGTGATGACGTTGGGTCGCCAACCTGACGTCCTCATGCCAGTCTATGAGAATATGGAAGAAGGGCGGGTGCTGAAATCACAGCTCGTCTGCTATTTTTAGAAACTAATTAACAAACTATTAAGCTTGTTAACAACCAAATCATCCACAATTATATGTTGCTTGCCCTTTGGATTTTCAGGCGTAGGATCTAAAAAGGTTTGGGAGTATTTTACTGTAGCTGTGACAAGGCAGCACAAGGGGGCAGCAGGCAACGCCTGCTACCAGGGTTGAATGTACCAGCAGGTTCTGCTAGGGAAGGCGGCACTGTCTGTATGATCTTTAATGATATTTTAAAAATCTTTTTTTGTGCCTTCAAAATAAATAATAAAAACTGACTCTGAGAGCAAAGGGCCTTTACAATTCTAGCCATGACCGCAACATTACCCCTCTGTCTCATGACGTACCGGCCTGCAGTGCCGATTCTCCGAATCCTCACACTGAGATGCTAATCATATTACAATGTGAATGTAGCTGCAACAAAAATCCAACACTATATTATTTATTATGTTAATTCAAGTCACAAGAGTTTACTATGGTGTGGCATTTAAAAACAGGCATGAGAAACTGGGCCTGATGCTAACCGCAAGCTTGGAAGGGAGCAAGGGAAAGAGTTTGCGGCTGGAAAGCATGCTTCCTATGCGGCTATAACTGGTTGGCTTCTTGCCGGGCAGCCACTAATTTGCTGCAACACGCTTTATTCGGCATGTATAAAGGGCAGGAACGAGAGTCAGTGTACTGCACACTTCCGGGTCGGCCTCCCACACCCCGCCAAAAAACATAAAATTCACCCCATAATTTCAGTTTTTGCGAAATATGCACTCTCGTAGGAAGCAGCAAAGATAAGAGTAAACTCAACTTTACAGTTCAAGAACTAGTCTCAAGCTTTTGTATAGTACCAACACACAACTCATTGCAGTATCTCAACTTCTTGCATTCCATCAAACCTTCGGTAATTCAAAAATTTTGCATGAATTGGTTGCTTGTCTTTGGAGAATATTGCACTGATAATGGTACATTATTGGGTTTGTTTTGTCCACATGAAAGTAAAATGTTTTACAAATATTATGGAGACAAATGGATCACATATTTTTGGCACGACTGAAATAAATCAAGTAGTGCACCAACACTGGCTCAGTATTTCTCCACTTAAGATGGTAGATCATTTTCACAGAATCTCATAGTGCAGAAGAGGCCCTTCAGCCCATCGAGTCTGCACCGACATGTGACAAACACCTGACCTACCTACCCAATCCCATTTACCAGCACTTGGCCCATAGCCTTGAATGTTATGACATGCCAAGTGCTCATCCAGGTACTTCTTAAAGGATGAGGGGCAACCCGCCTCCACCACTCTCCCAGGCAGCGCATTCCAGACCGTCACCACCCTCTGGGTAAAAAACTTTTTCCTCACCTTGAACTTATGTCCCCTTGTGACTGACCCTTCAACTAAGGGGAACAGCTGCTCCCTATCCACCCTGTCCATGCCCCTCATAATCTTGTACAGCTCGATCAGGTCACCCCTCAGTCTTCTCTGCTCCAACAAAAACAACCCAAGTCTATCCAATCTCTCTTCATAACTTAAATGTTTCACCCCAGGCAACATCCTGGTGAATCTCCTCTGCATCCCCTCCAGTGCAATCACATCCTTCCTATAATGTAGCGACCAGAACTGCACACAGTACTCCAGCTGTGGCCTCACCAAGGTTCTATACAACTCCAACATGACCTCCCTACTTTTGTAATCTATGCCTTGACTGATAAAGACAAGTGTCCCATATGCCTTTTTCACCACCCCACTAACATGCCCCTCCGCCTTCAGAGACCTACGGACATACACGCCAAGGTCCCCTTGTTCCTCAGAACTTCCTAGTGTCATGCCGTTCATTGAATACGGTGTACTGTGTCAAATTACTCCTTCCAAAGTGTATCACCTCACACTTTTCAGGGTTAAATTCCATCTGCCACTTATCTGCCCATTTGACCATCCCATCTATATTTCCCTGTAGCCCAAAACACTCAACCTCACTGTTAACCACCCGGCCAATCTTTGTGTCATCTGCAAACTTACTAATCCTAGCCCCCACATGGTCATCTATGTCGTTTATATAAATGACAAATAATAGGGGACCCAGCACAAATCCCTGTGGTACTGGACCCTGGCTTCCAGTCACTAAAGCATCCTTCTGTCATCACCCTCTGCCTCCTACATCTAAGCCAATTTTGAATCCACCTTATCAAATTACCCTGTATCCCATGTGCATTTGCCTTCTTTATAAGTCTCCCATGTGGGACCTTGTCAAAGGCTTTGCTGAAATCCATACAAACTACATCAACTGCATTACCCTCATCTACACACCTGGTCACCTCCTCAAAAAAGTCAATCAAATTTGTTAGGCATGACCTCCCTCTGACAAAGCCATGTTGACTATCCCTGATCAAACCAAGTGGAGGTAGATTCTCTCCTTCAGAATTTTCTCCAATAGTTCCTCTACCATTGACGTGAGACTCACTGGCCTGTAGTTCCCTGACTTATCTCTACAACCCTTCTTAAATAGCGGAACCATATTAGCTGTTCTCCAGTCCTCTGGTACCTCCCCCGTGGCCAGAGAGGAATTAAAAATTTGGATCAGAGCCCCTGCGATCTCCTCCTTTGCCTCCCTCAGCAGTCTGGGACACAAATCATCCGGACCTGGAGATTTGTCCACTTTTAAGCCTGCCAACACCTCCAATACGTTGTCACTCCCTATATCAATTTGCTCAAGAACCTCGCAGTCTCTCTCCCCGAGTTCAATACCTTCATCCTCATTTTCTTGGGTGAAGACAGATGTGAAGTATTCGTTCAACACTTTACCGATGTCCTCTGGCTCCACCCATAGATTGCCTCCTTGGTCCCTAATGGGCCCTACTCTTTCCCTGGTTATCCTCTTCCCATTGATATACTTATAGGATATCTTGGGATGTTCCCTACTTTTACCAGCCAGAGCTTTCTGATATCCCGTCTTTGCTCTCCTAATTGCTTTCTTAAGCTCCACCCTGCACTTTCTGTACTCCACTAATGCCTCCGCTGATTTGCTTCCCTTGTACCTGCTAAAAGCCTCTCTTTTCCTTCTCATCGTATCCTGAATATCTCTGGTCATCCATGATTCTCTGGGCTTGTTACTCCTTCCTGTCACCCTAGAGGGAACATGTTGAGCCTGTACCCTCCCCATTTCCTTTTTGAACGCCCCCCCACTGCTCCTCTGTAGATTTCCCCACAAGTAGCTTGTGTCCCAGTCTACCTTGGCCAGATCCTGCCTTATTTTACTAAAATCCGCTCTCCACCAATCCAAAACATTTTTTTGCAACTTGTCTATTTCTTTGTCCATAACAAGCTTAAATTGTACCATGTTGTCGTCGCTATCACTAAAGTGCTCCCCCACCACCACCTCAGCCACCTGTCCGGCTTCATTCCCCAGAATTAGGTCCAGCACTGCGCCGTCCCTTGTTGGACCCTCTACATATTGACTTATTTTCTGTAAGTCTAAAACATTATTCAACAATGCTTACGTCACTAATTAAACAATGACACTGAACTTACCATAACATTTTGTGCAGACTAGATCAAGAATTTGTCTAAATTTATTTATCATAGGTGGCAAAGGTTTCAAATCGATCTTTTTGAAATCCTCTGGGCAATCGTTCTTTGAATGTCCATCTCTTTTGCAGATGCTGCACACAATTGTTGGGGGCTGAAGATGACAGGAAACATTAAATTAAAATACTCGAAGAATAGTTATTACCATTTTAAAACTGCTGTAATACTCATACATCAAAATAAGATGGAGCATCAATATTATCTGTCACCAAGTGACGATACTTCTAAATGTTGAATTGCTGATGTCAACTTTGCTGCTGTACCCTGGTATCTCCCCACAAGGATGGAGACAAAAGTGAGAAAGTTATCTCCAGCCTGCTTGCTGCCAAATCATAGAATGCATCTCCTCCAACCCAGTGCTACCAGAGCCTTCCAGAGCACTTTAATGGTATAACTTTTAAATGCCGACACAGTGCACCTATGTTAGTGGTCTTTTGTGAAAACTCTGCAAATTACATTTATTACATGGGGCAGAATTTTGCTGTCGACGAGCAGGGGGCAGGGCCCGCTCGCCGACGCGTAAAATGATGCGGGATGACATAGGGCAGAACCTCCGATGTCATCCCGCCTCATTTAAATTTTCAGGAAGGCGGGGGCGCAGCAAAATCAGCTGCTGACCCGCTGACCTGTCAATGGTCAGTTAAACAATTAAAGGACCTGCCTGTCAAACCTTAAGGTTGGCGGGCAGGCCAGGAGTCCCGGCGGCAAATAGAGAAAACATGAAACCTCATCCAGCGACGGGATGAGGTTTCATGCAGGGTTTTAAAAATTTTAATTAAGTTTTTCTATAAATTATGAACATGTCCCATCTCATGTGACATTGTCACATGAGGGGGACATGTTAGGGGATTTTTTTTTCCTATTTTTAATATGTTTCAAAGTGGAAGCGATCTCCCTGAGGCTGCACTTAGCCGCATAGCGCTTCCTGCCGGACGTCACGCTGGGCGGGCCTTAATTGGCCCGCCCACGTAAAATGGCGGTGCGGCCCGCTTCTCCGGCGGGGATCGGCTCCCCACCCGCCGGAGATTAGGTTGAGTCCCCCCCGCCCGACAGGCAGAAAATTCTGCCCATGGAATTTGCAGATAATTTGTTTTAGCCCAATGCGCTCAATTTATTACAAGCATTTGTGGCATAACATCTTTGTATTAGTTTTAGATTGTGATATTTCTATATAAAATTTCCTGCCTTTAGTTTATAACCCTAACGTATGAGATATTGTATTTCTATCAGCCTTACAAGGAGTTCAAAATGTCCATATTTTAAATGATTGGGCGAAATAACTAATTTCAAGTTAACCATGCTGATTTGCGCAAATATAGGTAATTTGGAAAAACTAATTATCATAAATCACCAATAACCAAAACCAGTTATTCTTCCCACAATTGAGAGACATCCAGCAACTGCTGAAAAATGAATATTTTCTGATTTCTTCAGAGGTCATGTTGATTCCTCAACCAACTGGATAGATACCTTAAGTAACAATTTTAAACATAAAATATGAAATTGAAATAATTCACAAAAACTAGCTAAATTTTACCCATAAAATTGCTTAGTTTTCATTGGCAGTCCATTACGTTTGCCTTCCCTAGGGGTTGAGCTTTTCAGCTCCTTACTGCAATTTGCATTTTTCCCCGGGGTCTCCTTCCTGTGCGCCTCTCTGCATCCCACAAATTCTAACTCAACTAATGACAATTTCAATCCAGCAACACCGAAAATAAAGAAAATACCAATCTTTAGATGTTATAGGTGCTGACAATCCTCCCAAGATTTTCTTTGCTTTCTCTTTTTTCCCTTGCTAAGTGACACTGATTTTTCTTCTTTTTCCTTCTGAGATTTGCTGTGATGAATTTTGCAATTCAGGACCATAGCTCAAAATCCTACTGCTCTATTCTTGGCCAGTGCAGTCACACTGTGCTAACCACATGCTTGTTTCCTATTACAAATGAAATTCCCTCTCCCTGCTTTCATGGAGCTCCCAACATCTGCTATGTTATCATGGTTCTAAAATCCCCCTCAAGTGCTCGCAGATGCAAACTATCTCTTACTGCCTTATTCCAGCGGTCCTAAAGCACTACTTAGAAATCACAGACTATGTACTCTATCTTCCCTCCCTGGAGTGCTTCTGGTATTCAGCTGCTCTGGACTTCCCTTCCCCCAATTATTCCTAGACCTTCTTCCAAATAATCGCCAAGTTTTAGAACCTTTGATCATCCTCTCTACTCCATAACTGAATTTCAGACCATCCAACTCTCTCCCTCCAATTACTCCCTCTCAGGCTGTAGCATTACCCATGATTGTAAAAGTCAATCTCTATTTTTTCTCAACCATGCATGCTACAAAAACATCCAGATGGCCTACCCTCACTCAATCCAGCACTCATCTCCAACTAGTACACATTGGCTGCTATCTTCTAGTATACCATAAATTAAATCAAGAAATTAAAACTAGATTATATATTTGGACAAGATATTAACTAAGAATATCAAATGCAGTTGATAATTTTGAAGTGCAAGGATGAAAACCTCAATAAAAGGATTCACTTTCAATATTTTTGAACCACTAAGTATACTTTACACTAAAACAGATTCTACTTTAGTGTTTCTACTGCATTTAAAAGATATGCATTTTGGGCTCGAGCTAAGTGGTCAGTCTGGCTAGGCATCAATAAAAGGAGATGAATCAGAGAATACACACAGATCCATCTTCTACGAAGATTTTTGAAATGTGACATGGTAAACTAAACAGGAGTTTGTGTTGTTGTGATCCTTTCATGCATTTAAGAAGTTTCTCCAAAAGAAATCAATTGTCTAGGTATGTCACATTTTTAAATAATATGAAGTCCTGCAGTAGTTTTTGATTTCAATATATCTGTTTAAAAATGCATTCTTTATAACTATAAAACTTTTCTAAGCCTCTTGACCAGTGCTCTTATTTGTGTGGCCGAGGCCCACCTTCAATACATGATACTTCAATGCCCAGTTTCTGATTGCAGCACTTTTACTTCATTATTAAAAATAGTTAAGTGTTAAAGTGGGGGAGGACTGTGGTCAGAAACATCACTTCAAGCCTTGAAAATTTTGTGCAAACGGGGATTGGAATTGAGGGTTTTGCAACTGCAGCTTCAATTGGGAGCCTAACTTACTTTAAATATAGGGACATATTTTCTCAATAACTATACCGGATTTTGCAGAAAGTGGGAAAGCAATGGCACTCATCACTGACCCTGAAGAAAGCTGCCCACAAAGGTCTAGTGATTTCTGTGGTGTGGATTTCCCCTTTCCTGACGGCAGCTTAAATCTGATGATAAATCCACGGAGGTCTCCAGGCATGCAGCATAAGTGATGTCAGTAAGCAGCCAATCACACTGAAGTATTCTCACAGATAGCGAACCAGGAAGTTTAAAGCACTGAATCCCTTAACTCTTAATTTTAAATTTTGGATAGTGAAATAAATGATGATGATTGGATTAAGATTGAAGTAAAAAAAAAACAAACATTTTTAAAAATTAAAAATGTGGATTTTTCTTATCATTATGGAAACATTTAACATTCCACAGATATAAATTTGATTTTTAGGGCGAGTGAGCGTGGTTAGCAGTTATAAAGTTAACATGCTGTTAAAAATCGTGCAACACCTCATTGAACAATATAACTTTTCAAGGATTTTTTACCACAAGCCTAACTGTGTAACAGTGGAAGATCTCATCAATGGAAGGTTTCTCATTGACTGAAGTCTGAGGGACCTCAGTACCATACCCTTTGGAAAAGTTTAGAATCATTGACAACATTTCTGGATTTTGCGTTATTCCACAAATGTGCAGCTCCAGAAGTTGCTGACAGTGGAGTAACAGCAGCAATTGCTGACAGTTTCACTGTCATTACCACTGCAAAATCCAGGCTGGCACTCTTAAATAAGCCCACTGTGGGGTCGTATCCTAGAACATTTCCTGAACTTAGAGGAGTGACACATTTCTGCTTCTAGATACAAGGAAGAACTCTATTCTTTCTTAAAGTTTGCACTATAATACATAACACAGTACATGGAAATACAGAGGATAACTTGCCTTTCCATTTGTTAGAATGCTTTTCTCAAAGACATAATGTAGTTCCCCTGTTTCTGATGCATTTCCAGTGTCATCAATAACAGCGCAGCTAGGAGCTTCAGTTTCTGTTGTGCAAGTTTGTGAGGTAGTTGAAACACAACTGGCAGTGCAATTTGTTCCTTCTGAACAATGTGCTCCTAGTTTGCAACTATCTTTATGTCTATGCAACTGCAACCTGGCTGGTGGCATCACATTTTCCATGGACCCATGTCCTAACTCTTCCAGACCTGCCTGCTTTGAACAACTCTCTGAAGGATCAGCCACCTCCAGTGTTCTAGTGAATTGTTCAACTGAATCACAACTGAGTAATCTTTCACTTGGATCTCTTGTACAGTTGTCGATCTCTGGTTTCTCCAGGTCACATTTTTTAAAATTCACTGCAATTCCACTGTTGGAAGATGAAACACCCTTCAATTCCAAATGCTCAAAATCCTTTTTAACATTTGCAGTAGATTCAACACTTGTGTTAGTATATGCTTGTGTTCCACAGTCACTAGTTCCATTTGTCATTTCTCTATCGGTGGAAGGTTCTTTAACATGTCTCCCTACTGCAGTTCCCTTCTGTGGCAGACAACAGTTCCCTGAACGTTCTTCAGATTTTGCAGGCTTTTTATTGTTGACTTTCCCTTTTTTTCTAGCATCTGGTTTTAACTTGATCCCATCTTTCATTTGAGGAGATGCAAAATATTTATATGCAGTCCTAAATCGTTCCAGGATATATTCAAACACCATCTGGCTGTTCAAACTCCGAGCAATATTTCTCTTTAGTGCAAAGGGGTCTATTTAAAAAAAAACGTTAACACAGCAATTATATTACAAAACATTTTTCCTTATACATCAAGTGTACTTGAAAAATACTTTCAATGGCATTTATAACAGAACTCTCAGAAATCTTAAGTTATTACTGCAAGGCCATCAATATGACCTAGTATGGAGATGATCTAGAACATGGGCTGGCAATCTGCTGATCCGAAGATGCAGGTTCATTAAGGACTCGTGCAGCTCCTGACTTGATCAATGGAACACGTTTTGCAACCTGTCCAGACATTAAACAACTCTCCAAAGAAATCCAACAACAGAAATTGCATTCAAAGATTTTTTTCTCAATTCCTACTTTTGGCATCCATCTTCTAATTTAGGCAAATATGAACATGCTCATCTCCCATCTCTGTCTTGTTTGTCATTATGATTGGCATTTGAGTAACAGATTGTGGTTTTTAAGATATTGCTGATCATGACTAAATTTTAAAAATGGTTTTCTTGTAATTAACGTTGCCGACCCCTGGTCTAGGATATCTTTCAAAGTTTTGAAACATGTTTAAATTATTCAACTTCTGTGTATTATGTTTTATTCTGGAGATATGTGAAGTGTAAAGAATTTAATTCTAAGATCTCAGTGCATTTCAAAGGGAAGACAAAAATAAAGCTATTCTTCACCTCTACCATCTAACACAAAATTTGCACAGCAGTAGCCATGTCTTCTATTACTTTCATGTTAGGAATTACATTGAGAGAACAACCTGAAGCATACAGGCTGGGAGAATTAAAATAAACTGAATGGAGGAAAATACAAATAAAAAGGTTTACAGTAACATTTGAATTAATGATTTCCTCTGCAGAGCACTGTTATTACTTAAGAGTAAATACAGTCTTCTTACCTAGAAGGGCAGGCTTTAATTCCAGGTTAAACACACAGTAGACGAAATTTGTTTTGAGAGCTAGCACAAAACAGGCAATAGCGTATCGGCAGCCTGTTTTACATGCTGTCCAAAGTTCTCTTCAGTGAAAGTCAGACGAGAAGAAAATCGGACAGCGTATAAAACAGGCTGTCGATTCTCTATTTCCAATGCACTACCACACAAAATGAATTTCACCTCCAAACCTTCTCTTTGTCTCTCACTGTGCCTCTATGAAAGGAGTCAAGTCAGACACAAATCACTACCTAATGTAAGTTCAGCACTCAAAAATGTCCCGGAAGCCTAAAGGCAATTCAGTGCTTCCCTATGAAATACAAATGCCCCAGCAGTGCAGCAAATTACATTTAGGCACATTGATATTGTAAATAACAGGGTCTCTGTAATAATGACATTTCATCTTCAGAAAACTGGCACAAAAACTGTGTGTACCGATGACATGAAAACATAAGAAACAGCAGGCGTAGGCTATTAGGTCCTTTGAGCCTGCTCCGACATTCAATAAGATCACGACTGATCTACCTCAACCCCACCTTCCTGCACTAGCCCCATATCCCTTATTTCACTTATTACCCAAAAATCTATTGACCTTGGCCTGTGCAGTTATCACCCCAGTCACATAAGCAAATTTTACTAACAAGGCTCTTCCTAGGAGAAGTAGTAAGAGAGAAATACATTTTGAAAACACTTTTCAAGGGTGTTATTTTAATTATTAACTTTAACCTATCATTAACTCATAAAATGCTGCAGTCACCTTCTGGCTGGGTTTGGCAATAGGCCACATGCCTGGAGTGAGGCTTGAGCCTACAACCTTCTGACTCAAGAGATGGGAGGGTTGCCACTGAACCAAACTGGTATTTGTACTAAGAGAACTGAAAATAGTATAAGAGGGTCCATTTGCTGATGCTGACAGCTTGAACTTAATTAGTACCCTTCAAAACCTCAGCTCATTTCCTCCCTCAAAAGATTTTGTACGATCTTATCATTTTGGAGGTTGCAATTTGTCATTCACTTCATCAGAAAAGTAAGCTTTAAGTGGTTGATGAGCATTCCATTTATTATACATATTAGATGTCATTTTAGGTATATGTTCACCTCACCCTCAATGGCTATTCTCCTTTTCGGCCAGTTTTTATGCTCTCTTGATACAAGATCTTTTACCCGTATACAGATGACGTATTCTTCCAATGCAAATTCCAGAGTGTAAAATTTCAGTAATTCTAGCCAGAGGTGTCCAAGAGAAACTTGATGCGTTGAACCAAACTTCAATGCAGCCTAAGAAGAAAATGAGTAAGTGCGATAAATGATTTATGAAAAGTCTCTTCAGGTCTTTGTGTGAGTAAACAATCAATTTAAATTTTCAGTACTAGGAAGAAATCAGAGTTGTGTCAACATAACAACTTAAACTAATCTCACTGCAAACAGAAAGTTACCTCCAAATTAGGCCCTACACTGGCCAAATCTCAGCAGAAACTGCACAGGTTTAGCTGTGAGTCAATCTACAATAGAGATAATTAGAAAGTTAATTTAAGTAATTACTGGTTTGTGATACTGTGCTATCTACACATAGAGGTGGTAAAAATCTAAAGCCATATATTCTAGCTATGCTCACTGTTTGCACTTCTGCTAGTTGGATTTATTGCTCACTTATTTTTGTCATTCTGGTCAACTTCTCACTTTAAAAGTTTCTCATTTAGAAGAGTGGGGTGTGGGTTTATACACAGTTACCACCCAGCAATACAGTGCTTAAATCTATACAGAGTTTCAATGATGCAGAGTATTATTGTTACACTTTCCTCTTCAGAGACAAAGCAGTATTACACCGAGTTGTCCAGTTAACAACCTTCAACAAATTTCCTAATGTGGGGATAAAAGTGTGAATTTTATTGAGAGATGAAATTGCAATTTTAACTATTTGGACTGGAAGTTCAACCCTTTAATCGAGGGATTTTTTTTACCAATTCAATATGCCCTGATCATACGCGGTTCATGGTTAATACTACAATAAAGTAAGATTGAGATAATTTTACGCTAAGTTCTAATACTTGCACTACTCAACACATAGCAGAAACCTTAGTAAAAACACAGAATAGTACACAAATTATAACAGTGTGTCTTTAAAAAAAGAGGATATACCGCACTTACTTTGCCTTGTTTTTCCTTCAATGAACTACTTTGGTTGTTTGGTTCAGTGATTTCTGTTTTTTTATTTGAAGATTTTCTGTGATCTGCTTTATTTGAGCTTTTACCATCTCCATTGCTTGTGTTTTTTGTTTCTCCAGAGTTTGCTGGTCTGTGCTCCCACAATATATATTCATCATTCTGTATTCCTTTCAGGTGATACTCATCGATTCTTTTCAAGTCAAAACCTTCAATCTAAGATTTCAAAAAAGTGACAAATAAACTTTCCCCACCAACTCAAAATTAAAACTGGGGGAACAGTTTATGGCACACATTTTAAGAAAGACTTTCGGGTAGAAATACATCTTGGTTGGTGGCGCAAAAAGGGCAGGAGCAGCTAATCCAATACCACCCATTTTGCACCAATGCCTGATACTAGTTTCCACACCACTTTGTCTTAGTTGCACAATAGGGGGAGACAGTGCCATTGAGGTAATGTTGCTGAACTAGTACACCGGAGAACAAGACTAATGCTCTGGGGAATTTAAATTCAATTACTAGAATCTGGAATTGAAAGCCACCAACAGTGATGGTGACCATGAAACTATAATCAATTGTTATAAAAACCCATCTGGTTCACTAATGTCTTTTAAGGAAGAAAACTGCCATCATTACCTAGTCTGACCTACATGTGACTCCAGTTCCACAGTAATGTGGTGCATTCTTAACTGCCCTCTGAAATGGCACTCAGTCCAAAGGCAATATGGGATGGGCAACAAATGCTGACCTTGCCAGTGATGCCCACATCCCATGAAAAAAAAAATGCAGCAATATGTGCTGCTGTAACTTTAGGAAAGTTTTAGTTATGTGATTTGATATTTCTAATGTTTTTCATAAAAAACTAAAGAGTTAGACATGAATCAGAGGAAAACAGAATGAGAGTTCCTTTTAGAAAAGTATAATGATCCTCACCCATGAGCCCAAGTAAGCTGGCAAGAGAGGTTCATGTCTTTGTTGAAGAAAGAAGATTACCATCAATGTAAATGAATAGGAGGGAATGCCACCTTCTGCTTGACAGTCTATGTGGCACACCTAAAATAAGAAAGGATTTGAAGGATGTTAAATAGGTTATTGTAGATACAGCTTATTACAATCTAATGTTTTCTAAATATTAATCAGTGAAGATTTGTTCCATCACCTAATGACTGTTGATGGAGCAATATGAAAACTAGTAAACAATTTTATACAACACTTTAAAATACGTTTCGAGATGCAAGGAAAAATGGAAGTCAAGCCAAAGGAGAAATGTTTGTGAGGAATGGCCGAAAGCAAAGTCAAAGGGATGTATTTTAAGCAGGGTCAAAAAGAAATGGAGGAAAGTGGAGACGCAGAGGAATTTAGGAAGAGAATTTGACAGCATGGGGCCTATGCAATTGAAAGCAGGCTCACCAATGCTGGGATAAAGAAAGGAGGCTGTGGAAGAAACCAGTAGAGCAGAGGAGTGGTGAGTTTGGGGAAAGTTATAAACTGGAGGAAGTTACGAAAATAGGCAGGAATGAGGCCAAAGAGAGATTTAAAGAAAAGGGAGAGAATTTTAAATTTGAAGTTTTGTAGGACTGGCACTTAATGTAGATCGGTAAGTATAGATGGGCTAGTGGGAATTGGTGCAGTTTTGGCTGAGAGAAACAGAGTTTTGCATGAGCTGAAGATTATGTTGTGTGGACGGAGAATCTAGTGAGGAGAGATATTGAGTACTCAAGTCTGGAGAAAACAAAGCTATGAATGAAGGTTCTACAGCAAATGAGATGAGGTAGGAGCAGGCAATGTTATGCATATGGAAGTAGGTGGTTCTTATGATGTACAGGATACAGGGATGGAAAATCAGTTCAGAACCAAACAGGAAAATGAGGGTGCAAAGCTTTGGTTCAGCCTGAGGCAGCAGCCAGGGAAAGGGATTGAGTCAATAACAGGGGTATGGAGTTCGTGCCTGGACTTTTGCTCTTTCCAATGACTAGCTAGAAAAAACTATAGCGCATCTAAGACTGAATATTAGACATGCACGCAGATAGTTCAGAATCAGTGGAGGGCCTGGACAGATTGTGGAGAGGAGTCATCAATATATACATGGAAATTGAACCAGTGTCTTTGGATAATATTGCCAAGGGGCAGTTTGCAGATGAAGTGGTCGATAGAACCAAAGATGGATGTTTGGGAGGCTCCTGAGGTGACAACATGAAGGTGAGAAGAGAAGCCACTACTAGAGGAGCTGCAGGTCTTGATAAGCAATTCACTATTTCAGAAGTACAGAGAGAATTAATTAAATAGTTTTTTAGAAAATAAGATTCAACGGCCGCGAAACTGTTAGCATTCGCCATCATTACTTCTCTGAAACTTACAGCAACATCTGGAGTCTGCACATGCACAATTAGATGTGGGAATCCAGAAATTGCTGTCAGTGATTCTACATTTCCTCAGAGTGCACTGTTGATAGGCCCCAGAATGCAGTCAAGTAGAAATCACTGACGGGCAAAAAATTATCCTTTTATGCTATTCGTCACGCTGTAAAGCCCTTATTAAAATTAGGCCTTGTTGAATGAAGTGTAACTAAGTTTTTAAAGTTCCTAATTTCTCCTGAACTGCCTCGCTGGTCCTGAAAAACTAATTTCATATCTGTGGAATATCAAATTTCTCCATTAAAAGTCAGTACATTTTACGTCCTGATTTGCTTCTGAGAGAATAATTCATTGTAATTGACTGCTTACCCTGCTTGAGGACATCACTGCAGTTGGGCACCTGAACATCCCCTTGACGATGCCAGATTCAAAATAATGTTAGGAAAGGGGAAATCCAGGCCACAGAGATTGCTAGCTCTTTGTGGGCAGCTTTCTTTGGGCTCAGTGCCAACTGCTATTGCATCATGGCTGACTGCGAAATATGGGCCAACAGCGTTTCAGTATTGCTGAAGAGGCAACCGTTGTGCATGGTGTGGTACTGAACCATACATTTACAATAGTCCTCTGCCAAAGCAACCCCCCTACAGTACTGCAATGAAAATGCAATCTAAATTATGTCCCTAAGTCCGAGAGTAGGGCTTAAACCCATAGCTATCAGAATCAAAGACAGGAATGCTACCAATGAGTCACTCTCCTATTTGCCTGAAGTGTACTAGTAATTTTTGGTTTCAGTTTATTACTATGTTTTCTTCCTCTCATTTCCAAGTGAGAGAAAACAGCACCTATATCACAAACGACTGAAGGCAGTAATCATCCAAATTTTTGAGAGAATTCTCCATTGCAGAATTTTTTTTAAGGAACATATTCCAGAATGATGGACTTAACTTCAACTATTTGGCTGAACAATACACCCCTCTAACTAATAATTAATAAAAGTACTTCAATCATTAAAACTTGAATAATATTTAGCATACAGCTGTGAATAACTTTTTGAATATTAATTCCAAATGTTAGAAGAATGGCTCAGTTTACCACCATCGTGATTAAGGTGAAAACATTTGATTCAGAAGGAAAATGCTCACCCTTGCCCAGCACCGAAATGCTAAAACCAGTGGGATCAGTCGAGGCTCCAATTTGGCCAGAGCTGCCAGTAGGTTAGTAGTAAGGCAGGCCACATCGTTCCCTGCACTGACTTTACAAATCAGATCACTGCAAGGGAAGAGAATACGAACATTCTGAAAACATCTACTACAGAATACTGCATTTAAAAGAATAAATTGATTTTTTTTTTGCATGGTCTAGTAGCTATAATCCAATTGTTAGGTTTTTGACCAGCAGCACAAGTTTGAATCTCCGTTTTGGATGCAATCATTCCTCCATAGGATAGGTCATACGAACATGCGAATTAGGAGCAGGAGTTGGCCATTCGGCCCCTCGAGCCTGCTCCACTATTTAATAAGATCATGGCTAATCTGATTGTAGCTTCTGTATTATAAGGGTATCTGGCATAGCGAGAGTTAATGTGGGACTGTGTTAGATTGATTCTTGATTGACGAGGGAGTCAAAAGGTATAGGGGGAGGACAGGAAAGTAGAGTTGAAGCTGTTGTATGTTCCGTTCAGAAGGCCTCACAAAGAGGTTTGAGCTTTATATGGTTGAACATCAAGTGTTGATTGATAACACATAACTATGTACATAAATACAGGGTATAACCCAAGCTATGAGTTAACTCCATGCTTGCTTCTATAGAAGTCTCTGTCCAGTCCACAACTGACTCTAGTCTCAGGCCATGTGTCTCTTTACATCGCATTGGGCAGTACTGTTTTAATATTTCTCTATTTTTTTACTTTTCTTACCTGTCAGTAGTGAGACAGCACTTTGCCTCAGGGAGCAGTGCGTTCTTTCGCACGCATGCACGAAAGAGTTCACTTTGACAGATGGGGAATCCCTCCACCCCCCGCACAGCGGGCAGGCCACTGGGCGGGTCTTAATGGGCCCGCCCACTCAAAATGGCGGCGGGCCCTGTTTTGGTGGCGGGAGTCGGCTGTACGCCCGCCGCCGAGCCGGTGGGGCTCCACCACCTTTTCAAGAAGAGAGTTCCAAAGGCTCATGACCAGCTGAGAGAAAAAACTTCGCTCATCTCCATTTTAAATGGGCAACCCCTTCTTTTTAAACAGTGATCCCTAGTTCTAGATTCTCCCACAAGAGGAAATATCCTCTCCACATCCACCCTGTCAAGACCCCTCAGAATCTTATATGCTTCAACTGAGTCACCTCTTACTCTTTTAAACTCCAGCAGATACAAGCCTAGTCTGTCCAACCTTTCCTCAAAAGACAGCCCACCCATTCCGGTTATTAGTCTGGTAAACCTTCTTTGAACTGCTTCCAAAGCATTTACATTCTTTTTTTAATAAAGTGACCAATTCTGTACACAGTACTCCAGATGTGGTCTCACTGGTGCTCTGTATAGCTGAAGCATAACCTCCCTACTTTTGTATTCAATTCCCTTTGCAATAAATAATAAGTCTATTACCTTTGATAATTACTCGCTGTACCTGCATGCTAGCCTTTTGCGCTTCATGCACTAAGACACCCAGAACCCGCTGCATCTCAGAGCTATGCAATCTCTCACTATTTAGATAATATGCTTCTTTTTTATTCTTCTTGCCAAAATGGACAATTTTCACATTTTTCCACATTATATTCCATTTGCTAGATCTTTGCCCACTCACTTAACCTATCTATATCTTTTTGTAGCCTCTTTATGGCCTCTTCACAACGTACTTTCCTACCTATCTTTGTGCCATCAGCAAATTTGGCAACCATCCCTTCATCCAAGTCATTTATATAAATTGTGAACAGTTGAGGTCCCAGCACTGATTCCTGTGGCACACCACTCATTACATTTTGCCAACCTGAAAAAGACCCATTTATGCCTACTCTCTGCTTCTTGTTAGCCAGCCAATCTTCTATCCATGCCAATATGTTACCCCAATACCACGAGTTTTTATTTTTCGCAAAAACCTTTGATGTGACTCTTTATCAAATGCCTTCTGTTGGAAATCTAAGTACAGTACATCCACCAGTTCCCCTTTATCCACAACTCCAATAAGTTGTTTAAACATGATTTCCCTTTCACAAAACCTAACATAAAAAGCAATGTACTCCCCCCACCCCCATCACCTCAACCATCTGCAGGGTGCCTCAGAGTACTTACATGCAAGTCAACTTGCATTTTTAATATTGGTCAATGCCTTTCAGAGAAAGGTGAGAGGCAGTCTACATGATTATAATTAAATCAACACCTTCATGTTAAAAAGCATGTTTTTGCAAATTATATATCCACTGCACAAAGGGAATACAACATGTACAATTATGTGATACAGAAAATATCTTAGAGATTTAAGAATTCTGAAAGCTGGAAGTCTGCAATGAAAACAAGCAAAAATGCTGTAGATGAACAATGGGTTTGTCAGGAGCCAAGACAGAAAAGTAATTGCTCAGATGGAAACCTTTCATTTGACTGGACCTTCAAAGATGGTCTGTACAAGTCATTCTGAACTCTCAAGATATTAGGTCATCCCCAAGAGTCAGGCATAAACCAGTTGTTTTTTAATTCATTCATGGGAATTGGGTGTCGTTGGCTAGGCTAGCATTTATTCCCCATCCCTAATTACCCTTAAGGTGGTGGTGGTGAGCAGCCTTCTTGAACCCCTGCAGTCCCTGTGGTGGAGGTACACTCACAGTGCTGTTAGGGAGGGAGTTCCAGGATTTTGACCCAGAAACAATGAAGGAACTTCCAGGTGGTGGTGGTGGTGTTCCCATGTGTCTGCTGCCCTTGTCCTTCTAGATGGCAGCGATCGTGGGCTTGGAAGGGGCTGTCTAAGGAGCCTTGGTGAGTTCCTGTAGTCCATCTTGTAGATGGTACAAACTGTAGTCACTGGGCGTCAGTGGTAGAGGGAGTGAATGTTTGTGGATGAGGTGCCAATCAAGCAGGCTGCTTTGTCCTGGATGGTGTCAAGCTTCTTGGAGCTGCACTCATCCAGGCAAGAGGAGAGTATTCCATCACACTTCTGACTTGTGCCTTGTAGATGGTGGACAGGCTTTGGGGAGACAATGCGATGTAGGTGCAGAAGTAGGCCATTCAGCCCATCGAGCCTGCTCCACCATTCAATGAGATCATGGCTGATCTGATAATCCTCAACTCCACTTTCCTGCCTTTTCCCCATAACCCTCGATTCCCTTACTGATTAAAAATCTGTCTATCTCTGCCTTGAATAAGTTAACAACCCAGCCTCTATAGCCCTCTGCGGTAAAGAATTCCACAGATTAACTGCCCTCTGAGAAGAAATTCTTCCTCATCTCTGTTTTAAATGGGCGACCCCTTACTGAGATTGACCTTGTCAAGCCCCCTAAGAATCTTATATGTTTCAATAAGATTGCCTCTCATCCTTCTAAACTCCAATAAGTGCAGACCCAACCTACTCAACCTATCCTCATAAGAAAATCCCTCCAGACTGGAATCAACCTAGTGAACCTCCTATGGACTTTCTCCAATGCCAGTATATCTTTCCTTAGATAAGGGAACCAAAACTGTTCACAGCATTCTAGATGTAGTCTAACTAGTACCTTGTATAGTTTTAGGAAGACTTCCCTATTCTTATACTCCATTCCCTTTGAAATAAAGGCCAACATTCCATGTGCCTTCCCTATTACCTGTTGAACTTGTATGTTAGCTTTTTGGGATTTATGCACACTGACTCCCAAATCTCTCTTTGCTGCAGCCTTCTGCAGTCTTTCTCCATTTACATAATATTCAGCACCACCATTCTAATCTTCCTGCCAAAGTGCATAACCTCACATTTTCCCACATTATATTCCATCTGCCGCTTTTTTGGGAGTCAGGAGGTGAGTTACACGCCACAGGATTCCTAGCCTCTGACCTGCTCTTGTAGCTACAGTATTTTTTAATCATGCTGTTTCTCATTTTGTATTTTCTATACATTCTAAATCATTTGTAAGCAACTTCCATGAACATTCAGAAAGGAATAAAATAAATGTTTCACTATAATTGTGGCTTTCACAAACCTTTTTATATCCCTGCAGAAGATAATTGGAACTTTGGCATGGAAATCAGACTCGACATCTGAATATAAAGCTGGAAGGTAAAATTTTAAATACATTAAGGACACAGGTAGGAAGAAAGTGTACACAATTTAAAGAATGACTTATAAATAATGGATCTTATATTCCTCCAATTTCAAAGCTGATATGGTACAAAAAGTTTAAAATAAAGCATAATGGTTGCAAGATCTAAATGTTAGTTAATTCTATTAAAAAAACTGCAGGCAATTCTGGAACAGAGGCAATGCTACACAGAAAAGGATAAGGTTCCAGCTAAAAGTAAAATACTGCAGATACTGGAAATCTGAAACAAAAACAAAAATAGCTGGAATAACTCAGCAGGTCTGACAGCATCTGCGGAGAGGAACAAGGTTGATGTTTTGAGTCCGTATGACTCTTCATCAGCACTAAGGAAATAGAGAAATGAGGTGAAATATAAGCTGGTAGAGGGGGGGTGGGACAGGTGGAGCTAGATAGAGGGCCAGTGATAGGTGGAGGCAAAGAGGAGGTTGCCAAAGATGTCGCAGACAAAAGGACAAAGGGGTGTTGATGGTAGTGATATTATCCACTTCTTAAAATAATTTATAATTTTTAAAATATATTTTTCTTTTCCCACCTATTTTTAAATTTATTTCGATCTATTGTTTTATCTCCACCTTTTAGCCCATTTCGATCCCTTCCCCCCACCCACCCCCACTAGGGCACTTGCTTGTCCTGCTTTCTACCCTTAATGTTCCCATTAGCACATCCCTTAGATAATATCACCACCATCAACACCCCTTTGTCCTTTTGTCTACACATCTTTGGCAATCTCTTCTTTGCCTCCACCTATCACTGGCCCTCTATCTAGCTCCACCTGTCCCGCCCCCCCCTCTACTAGCTTATATTTCACCTCATTTCTCTATTTCCTTAGTTCTGATAAAGAGTCACACGGATTCGAAACGTCAACTGTGTTCCTCTCCGCAGATGCTGTCAGACCTGCTGAGTTTTTCCAGCTATTTTTGTTTTTGTAAAGGAAAAGGTTCATCTAGTTTGTCTTTTTAAATTAGTTTGTAGGAAGGCCAGCATTTATTGCCCATCCTAATTGTTCTTGAAGAGGGTGGTGGTCAGCCACCTACTTGTGGTGTAGATACACACACGGTGCTGTTAGGCAGGGAGTTCCTCTCAGGCATACTATACTTACATTAGGCGATGTCTCAAATTACTCAAATACTGTAACCAAAAATGTTATTTTCAGAAAGAAAATCAATCTAATTTGTATTTTAATAAATCAATACTGCTAACTGCTCACCAACTGCCTCCATCATCTCCCTAGGGAGCCCGTTACCTAAATCAACCAATTGTTCAATGGAATATTGTATCCACAGGTTAGTTTTCAATTTACCCTTTCTTCAAGCACAGGCTGTACCCACTAGGCCTGTTCTGGACAAGGTGCAATTGCTTGTTAATAATATACATTATTTAGTCCCTTTAGACTCATAAAAACAACAATTATTTCACCTCTCGACCTCTGCTTTTTGAGTGAGAACATGGCCATTTAGTTCAATGATCACTACAATCTTTATGTATGTGATGTACACTAACTGAATATGTGCTGAAAAGAAATGAGAAACCAACATTTAACCTAAACCTATAATCAAAATTATGATGAGCAAAATTACATAAACTGATTTTATTTTGTTTAAGTATGTTCAGAAACCTTGGCTGATACCAACATAAATTAACGAACTTTATACATGACTACATCATCAAATTAGTTTATGATTAGCCCTGTTTCTTTTTTGCAAATCTCCTCACATCATTTAAGGCCAACTTGCACTATGCTCCCTTAGGAATACAGAGGATATTGGCAACAAAGTTCCAGACCCAATGCCTTGCTGCAACTGGACAGTAGGAACTGCTTAATTATGAAGTTTCTTTTTGCCTACCAGTGAAGAAGTATCTGGCCTCCACTTGACACAACTGAATGGCCGTAATCAGGAACTTGGCACATGGAGCTCACTTTATGGCTCCACCCAATATCCCCACTATCTTCACAAAAATACTGTTTATAATAGTCAAAACTTAAAATTATCTGAGGTAGTCAGTGAACTTACAACTGTTTTTAATAATATCCAGCACTTGTATCAAAACATCTGGCTGATTTAACTGCAAAAGAAACAATAATGAACAAAACTAAATTCCCACAATAGAGAGAGGAAGAATCATGCAGCAAATTTTTAAACCACTGTACTTTGCATAATATTAAAATGCACCATTTTATTCATAGTATGTATTATACGTTATAGGGCAGGTGGAGAACTTACAGTGCCATTGTATTGTCATTCTAATCAATTCAAGGTTACATTAAAGAGAAGCTTATACCGAATAAATGTTATCACTCCATCTCGGGGATGCAGAAGTCATGAATCTGAATCAAAATCCAGATTTCCTAAAATATTCCTAATTTTCTGATACATCCAAATCTTTTACCAGGTTAATTTCACACTTTCCATTTACTTCCATGTTCTGTGCGCTATGCAGAGCTACAAGATTTGTCGTCTCCAAAATAACGGACAGTTAGTGTTCCCAGTCAGTGCCAGGGTTATGAAAGAAATTTAGAGGGCAAGGCAAACTGTGGAGCTCTCAAACATGTCAGGCAGCAAGTTCAAGGGTGTCATCGGAAGGTGCCTGTGTGAGGGTTCTCTTGTGAATGTGAATGATTTGTTTGGCAAGGATCAGATGTTAACTTTGACAAGAGGGTTGTGGTAGAAGAAACCAAAAATTATAATTTATTTTAAAAACATCATTTTATTTTAAATAGGGGGATGAGTTAATGACCAAGGTTGAAGCCTATAAAGTCTAATTCTGTGGCACTAGAACATTGGTTAAAAATATTAACACTATGCATGCAGAATATATCTATCATATGACTCATATGTATACGTTAAAAAACATTAACGGAAACACTTTGTATCACTTACATGGGAGGGAAATTTTACATCAATGTTGATGTCACTAGTTTTGAAAGCAAACCTTGTAAGACAAGAGCCATACAACCTCAGTGAGCAACCTGTAAAACAAAAAAGCAAAATAAATCAACAGAGATTTATCTAGTCTCATCTTGTGTCATTGAACATTCTAATGCATTAATACCCTTTCTATTCCTTTACATTCCTAAAAAGAAAGCTGGCATTTTGGCATTCTTCAACTCTAATCTTGGCAATTAGTGCACAACTTCCCTCTATTATAACTAGCACTAAATTTAACTCTCACGCTACTGCATCCTTCTGCTTCCTGGATTACCATCACATCTCTTGTCCTGACTGTTTCCCTTCTATGTCCATTTTCAAGCCATTTTCAATCTCTCCTATTCCCAGTCCATCTTTTCATCTCCTTGAAGTTCACTTGTATTCACTCTATCCTTCAGAAAGGTATGATTACATTTCCCATAGTGCTATTATACTGGCATCACTGCTTTCTAATTTATCAAAGTTACTATTAACTTTCAAATTGGCTGTTACCTTGGATCTCTTAGTTTAATCCATGATGACTGGTATGGACAACACATGCAGTACAAATCAATGTTTTGCATATTCAAATTTGAAGATGTGTGCTCATGGACAGTAGACAATATTCCACATGATCTGTTTGTGACCAGCTGGAGAACCATAACACAAAGTAATTCACACCTGGCAAATGTTGTTGAATAATTTTCTCCATCTCGTTCACGATATTTTCCCGGACTTGGAAATCCTGCTCAGAAATCCCTTCTTGTTGTGCAGCCTGTAACACGGCAGAATTTAATGCAGCCAGGTGGTCAGGTGTTGGTGGTATCAGGTTACGAAGCTCATTTTCTTCTTGTTTCTCCTAGAGGCAGAGAACAGGAAACAACCATTCACGCCTTGAAAACTAACAGTGCTATTTCTGTACGGCTCAAACATATTTTTAAAAATCACGATACGATTCTTCCTTGGATAAAATATTCTATCTGACAGGGTGGCTGTATTGAAAGAACTTGCTGCAAGTGCAAAAGAGTAAACATTCTAGGATAAGTTGCAAAACTACGACAAATGAAAGTACTTACTGCAATATTTTTCTTATGTCGTTTTTCTTTTATATGCTTATGAGCTCCCTGGATATTTTCGATGTGAACTAGGCAAAGTTTGCATAGGTACTGACATGAAGGATATTCTGATGAACGCTTTGAAACAAAAAGTAAATATAACAAAGCTTCAGTATGACTAGAAATGTTATAATATAATGAATTATTAGCTTGTAAAGAATATTTAATGATGAGTATTGCTGTCAATCGATTGACAGATCTAGATTACAAGAAAGTCACAAAGATCTTTCAAAAAAAGAGAAGCAATGCCTGATCTTGCCAGGAAAGGTGAGGCCATGTTTGTGTATGGGCATACGAACAGTGGTGTAACCCTAAGAGCACCATTATGAAATTCTAGAACATTATATGCAGTTATTTCACCTGCACACATTATCATTTTTAGTTTTGCACTTGCAAAATATCATTACTGTGGACATTGAGAATAGCCACACAAATATTGCAAAATTATTAAACACAAAACTTGTATATTTTACCAATTTTACAATTATTATAAATTACCAAATCTGCAATATATTCATAGAAAACAAATTAATGCAATTTCTAGAAAAAAATTGGATAAATCAGATTCAACCTTCAGGTAAAATTATAAGCTGGGATTGCAACAGTTAAATATTACAATACTTAACAGTTTTTCTAGTGGAACCTAGATTGGTGTGCTACAGACAAAAAGCACTTTTCAAATTCAATATCACTGGGAAATGATAATTCCAGTTATAATTCCCTCACCACCCTCCTCTTTTTGCTCAGATTTTTTTTTAGAACACTGGTGTCTTATATAAGAACATGAGAAATAGGGGCAGCAGTAGGCCACTCAGCCTTTCAAGCCTGCTCCGCCATTCAATGAGATCATGGCTGATCTTCTACCTCAATACCATTTTCCTGCACTATCCCTGTATCCCTTGATGTTCTCAGTCTTGAACATATTCACTGACTGAGCTTTCACAGCCCTCTCGGGCAGAGAATTTCAAAGATTCACCACCCTCTAATTGAAGAAATTCCTCCTCATCTCAGTCCTAAATGATTTGTCTCTTATTCTGAGACTGTGTCCCCTGGTCCTAGACCTCCCAGCCAAGGGGAACATCCTTCCTACATCTATCCTGTCGAGCCCTACAAGAATTTTGTATGTTTGAATGAGATCACCTCTCATTCCTCTAAACTCCAGAGAATTAAGGCCCAGTCTATTTAATCTTTCCTAATAGGACAATCCCTCCATCCCAGGAATTAATTTCATGAACCCTTGTTGCACTCCCTCTATGGCAAGGATATCTTTCCTTAGGTAAGGAAACCAAAACTGCATACAATACTCCAGGAGTGGCCTCACAAAGGCACTATATAATTGCAGTAAGACATATTTTTTAGAAAAGGTTCAAACCTAACAGTTGGAAAGATGCGCTTGCTGAATCACTGACTTACAAAATTTAAAACAATTTTCAATAGTCAGTTGGGGATTCTTGTATTATTCCACAAAATAGTAAGAGTTTTGAAGTTATTCAATTTTTCTAAGAATTAAGATGAAAATACAAAATTGACAGGCGGGAAAAGACCAGCTGGTCCATCAAGCCCTGCCCCATACCTCATGATGGATGGAGCATCATAATTAAACATTTTCCAGCTAACCCCTACACCCTCCCTTGCAACCAAACAAAATTTAGACTGCATTTATAATGAAGTTATTTTCTTACTATTCAAATAAAAAGATTATTGAAGGCTACTAGGTGTCAGCTGTGGTTCAGTAGCAGCATTCTTGAGTCAGTTGGTTGCAGGTTCAAGTCCCACTCCAGAGACTTGAGCACAAAACCTATGCTGGCACATCAATGCAGTAGTGCCATTTTTTAAACCTCCTTGTTGGGGTCCAAATTTCAGTAGTTTTTTTGCTCAGTTGGGGAAGGATCAAAAAGAAGCCAAGCACCTCCTCATGGGTGCTCAGAGCCATTGTGATTTACACCAAATAGGGAAGCCATATGGCCCACCACGCTTCTGCTGGTTCTTTGCCAAAACAATTCAAAACCAGTCAGGAATAGTGCAACACATTTATTTTTCACTCTCCTCAGCGTCTTGCAAAAAGAATCAGTTCTGACAGTTCATGAGCAATAACGTGACAATATTAATATAATTCTTTGACCAACAAAACAGTAAGGAACATACTCCGCTACAAATCCTACCTTATATTGTATTATAAAAATCTGCCAAAAATTTACATTTGTCCAAAAGTCATTATTATTCATTCTTGGTTTTAAGTTAACTTTAATGCTATTGTAACTTGAATTGTATTTTCAAAGCAAATCATGTCCTACTTTTTCCAGACGAGAGATATAATCCCTCTCTAGCCTTTCCTCTGCTTGTTTCAGTCCAAGCTGTTGTTCTGCTGTCATTTTAGACTCATCAATCACCGGTGCGCTTTCTGGATTGTCTTTCTCTAAAGGATGTGCTTTGTTTGCATTTGCAGCAGTTGCTTTACCTGTAAATATTACAAATGCACAATAATAATTTTGATACACTTTTGCTCCACATGAAAGCTAGGACAGATAAGACCAATATGTAGCGAATTAGACATAAATCCCGTATCGCTAAAACCTGGAAGCAAATCCAGCCCAGAAGTTTTTATGCCTGGTAGCTACAAGCATTCTTTGTGGAATTAGTTTGGGTAGTTTGAATTCACGAGACTATAGCACAAAGCAACTCACTAATTCAGCACTAAATTGCACACTCAAAGGTCACAGGATGCTGTGGAAAAGTGATAAGTATTATTCCGACATGATAAGGTTGCTCTTCTGAGGTTCTAACTGAGGCACATTGTTAGGGAAGAGCTAGAAGAGCTTTTTCCAGCATCAAGTCATAGCATACCTTGCACAGAAATGCCTGATGCACACTGTAGGTGCACAAAGCTGATAGAATTTGATTCTCTAGCTGTAACAGTACTCACAAAATTTCAAAAGAAACATATTGTTGAGGATCTCGGTAGTGCAGTGTGCTACATATTACCATTTCTCCCAAAACCTGTGATCAAATCCAAACCGACATGAAATAATTTTTCCATCTTGATCCAGGTCCTAATGGGAATGGGGTTATAGAATAAGACTGTCCTTAATTTGGAACTACTTAGCCAACTCACTCAGGGGAAATAAGAAAAAAACCCTGTCACTTAGCATTTAGCTGTTACACTTGATGAATGCTTAATAATAAGAATGAATGCTGAAATGGTACTAATATCACTGGTCCTAATGAGTACAAATAACTTAAGAGGAAAAATAACATTGTCTCATCAATGCTATAGAGTGCATTTTTTCTCAAATTCTCTATGGATCTATTTACACACCTTAACATCATGAGGCTGATTATTTGAATGCTCACTCACAGTCAATGAGGCTCCACTCAGAGTTCACATTGGAGAATTAGTCTTTATACGTTCTATCAAATTCCATAAGTCATGTTGCTTTCATTTTTGCAATTTAGTTAACAACCATACCATATTTCCCCTAATTTAACTATATTTAATGATACACCAATTGACCATGTAATCATATCTTGCACCTCAATTCCAATGTGCTACTTTCATTTTTCAATATTAAAGAAGGTAACTATGGTATATTTTCAATATACAGCTGTGGAGTGATAAAGATACTTCTAGCATTATGTTTGGATTAGTTTCCTTAACTCAGTCATGTTTCCTGGTTTCTTTTTTATGTTTATTCCACATTTCTGTTGTGCTTTTTATTTGTGGGAGGAAAAAAGGGGTAAACAAGGGTCTTGTCTATTAACTTTATTAAAATAAAAGTAAGTAGTTAATATACTGGGACAGCTGTCACACTGCTTGTGCAACATCCAATACTGGATGAACAGAAATTTCCTCCAAATGTATATTGGGAAGACCAAAGCCATTGTCTACTGTCCCTGCCACAAACTCTGTCTCTAGCCATCAATTCCACCCCTTGCCTTGGCAATTGTCCTAGGCTGAACCAGGTCATTTGCAACCCTTATATTATATTTGACACTGAGGTGAGCTGGTTTCTGGTCTGGCAAAACATCAACTTTTAAATTCTCATCCTTGTTTCCAAATCACACAATGGCTTCAATACTCCCTATTTCTGCAGCCCTCCTCCAATTCTGGTCTCTTGTACTGCGCTCTGGCAGTAGATAAAAGGGATGCAGCTATCAATAAGGCAAAAATAGAATCCATTTGGATAAAGATAAAAGATTATAAAGGATCAATCACACTAATAGGTGTAGTCTACAGGCCACCAAACAGTGGATAGGAGGTGGAGGAAGAAATATGCAGACAAATTAGGGAGTTGAGTAAAAAAGGCAATTAGGGATGGGCAATAAATGCTGGCCTAGCCAGCGATGCCCACATCCCATGAATGAATAAAAAAGACACAGAATAGTAATCATGGGATATTTCAACTACCCTGATATTAATTGGACAAGAGAAGTAGGTAAAGGGGTTGAGAGAATGGGGCTCCTACAATGTGTGCAAGACTCCTTTCTAACCCAATATGTAAAAGCCCAATAGGGGAGGATTTATTGTTAGATCTAGTGATGGGGAACGAACCTGGGCAGGTAAGAGAAGTAAAAGTAAGGAAACATCTAGCTAATCATCTCCAAAATATAATACCTTTAAGATGATAATAGAAAAGGACCTAAATATTAAAAAAAACAAGCTAATAGGTTGGAGAAAAGCTGATTTTAACGGATTGGGAACAGAACTTGGGAAAATAAAATGGGCAACAATAGTGGCAAACAACTATTTAGAATGACAATGGGAAACATTAAAAAAGATATATAAATGCTTGGGAGAACAGAATTTGAATATTGCCGAAAAGAGCTGCTAAAGCTTTTCGTCTTGCACTCATCAGGGCAAATAGAAGAATGCCAAATTTCAAATGATCACAACAATTCATACTACAGGAGAAAAGGGTGTTGATTGGTTGGCAAGTCGACTTTGATTAGTTGAAGCATTACCATGGAGAAAGCAACGGGAAACTATGGGCTCCCCATGATTAAAGATTTGAACATATTCCTATTGTTTGCAGAGAAGGGTCCCTGCGTATAAATGTATGTCACTTCCAGCAAGCATAAATAAGCCACGTTGTGAGTTTGACTAATTATCTTAAATGAAGACAGAAAGTTGTGAAAAAACTCAGTAAGTCTGTGGAGAGCAGAAGAGTATCACATCTAACAAAATATCTATGTTAGATGTGATTCCGATATTTGGCAGCACTTACTGAACAATCCCGAGTGTGCTAGCAGCTATACTAACAACCAATTTAAGATAATTAGTTGAGCTTGTAATGTGATAAAAGCAAAATACTGCAGATGCTGGAAATATGAAACAAGAGCAAAAACTGCTGGAAAAACTCAGCAGGTCTGACAGTATCTGTGGAGAGAAAGGCAGAGTTAACGTTTCGAGTCCGTATGACTCTTCTTCAGTTAGTTCTGATGCTGTCAGACCTGCTGAGTTTTTCCAGCAATTTTGAGCTTGTAATGTGGTTCATTTACACTTGCCAGAAATAACATGCATTTATATGTTTGTACTGACGAGTGCAAGACAAAATGCTTCAACACCATGTCTCTCTTTTCAGCAATATTTAAGAGTGTTCAACTGATTGCAGGAAAAATATATTCTGCTAAAAGAAAGAACCAAACAGTAGTGGGACTCCATGGATGAATAAAGATATAATTTATAATATAAAGATATATTGTGAGTTAGGAAAGAGGCATACATTAAGTACATAGTCAGCAGAGGGGTGCATAATAAAAGCAAACGCAAAAAATTTGTAGAGAAGCTAAAAAACAATTAGGAAGACAAAGAGGAATTAAGAAATTAAATTAAGGAACACAAAACGAAACAATGGCTTGACACTTCCTCCTACCTCCCCTTGGAGCATGACCCCCACCACTGAACATCAAGCCATTGTTTTCAGGACTGTCACTGACCTCATCTCCTCTGGAGATCTTCCCTCAACAGCTTCCAACCTCATAATCTCCCAACCTCGGACGGCCCGCTTCTACCTCCTACCCAGAATCCACAAACAGGACTGTCCCGACAGACCAATCGTGCCAGCCTGTCCCTGCCCCACAGAACTCATTTCTTGCTATCTTGACTCCATTCTCTCTCCCCTTGTCCAGTCTCTTCCCACCTACATCTGCGATTCCTCTGATGCCCTACATCATATCAATAATTTCCAGTTCCCTGGCCCCAACTGCCTCCTCTTCACCATAGGCGTCCAATCCCTCTACACCTCCATCCCCCACCGGGATGGTCTGAAGGCTCTCCGCTTCTTCCTTGAACAGAGGCCCGAACAATCCCCATCCACCACCACTCTCCTCCGTCCGGCTGAACTTGTTCTCTCACTGAACAATTTCTCCTTAAACTCATCTCACTTCCTCCAAATAAATGGTGTGGCCATGGGTACCCGCATGAGCCCCAGTTATGCCTGTCTCTTCATGGGGTATGTGGAACATTCCTTGTTCCAGTCCAACTCAGGCCCCCTCCCACAACTCTTTCTCTGGTACATCAATGACTGCTTTGGTGCCGCTTCATGCTCTCGTCTGGACCTGGAAAAATTTGTTAATTTTGTTTCCAATTTCCACCTCTCCATCATTTTCACATGGTCCATCACTGACACTTCCCTTCCCTTCCTTGACCTCTCTGTCTCAACTTCTGGTGATAGGCAATCAAGTGGGCTGCTTTGTCCCGGATGGTGTCAAGCTTCTTGAGTGTTGTGGGAGCTGCACGCATCCAGGGAGTATTCCATCACACTCCTGACTTGCACTTTGAAGATGGTGGATAGGCTTTGCAGGGGTGGGGGGGGGGGGGTCAGGAGTTGCTCTCCGCAGAATTCCCAGCATCTGACCTGCTCTTGTAGCCACAGTATTTATATGGCTAGTCCAGTTCAGTTTCTGGTCAACGGTAACCCCCAGGATGGTGATGGTGGGGGATTCAGCAATGGCAATTCCATTGAATGTCATGGGGAGATGATTAGTTTCTCTCTTGTTGGGAATAATCACTTTTGGCACTTTTGTGGCGCAAATGCTACTTGCCACTTACCAACCTAAGCCTGAATGTTGTCCAGGTCTTGCTGCATATAGGCATGGGTTGCTTCAGCATCTGAGGAGTCACAAATTGTGCTAAAATATTGTGCAGTCATCAATGAACATCCCCTCTTCTAACCTTATGATGGAGGGAAGGTCACTGATGAAGCAGCTGAAGATTGTTGGGTCTAGGACACTGCACTGAGGAACTCCTGCAGCGATGTCCCGGGACTGAAACGATTGACCTGCAACAACCACAATCTCTGTGCTAGGTATAACTCTAACCAGCGGAGAGTTTTCCCCTCAGCCAAATGCTTTGATGTCAGGGGCAGTCGCTCTCAATTCACCTCGAGTTCAGCTTTTTTGTCCATGTTTGGATGAAGGCTATAATTCAGTCAGGAGCTGAGTGGACCTGGCAGAACCCAAATTGAACGTCAGTGAGCAGGTTCTTGCTGACTAAGTGTCGCTTGATAATCGCTTGACTGCAGCAGTTCAAGAAGGCAACTCACCACCACCTTCTCAAAGGCAATTAGGGGTGGGCAATGAATGCTGGCCTAGCTAGTGATGCCCACATCTTATAAATGAATTTTTAACAACTGTCAACAATCCCTTCCATCATTTTGCTGATGATCAAGAGTAGTCTGGCTGGTAATTGGCCGGGTTGGATTTGTCCTGCTTTCTGTGCATAGGACCTAGCTGGTCAATTTCCCACATTGCTGGTAGATGCCAGTGTTATAGCTGTACTGGAACAGCTTGGTTAGGGGTGTGGCTAATTCTGTTTTCAGTACAATTGCTGGAATGTTGTCAGGGCCCACAGCCTTTGCAGTATCCTGTGCTTTCAGCCATTTCTTGATATCACATGGCGAGAATTGAATTGGCTGAAGACCGGAGTTGGTGAAATGGAGCATCCACTTGGCACTTTGTGCTGAAGATAGCTGCAAATTCTTCAGCTTTGTCTTTTGCACTGATGTGCTGGGCTCACGCATCGAGGATGGGGATATTTGTGGAACTGCCTTCTCCTGTTGTTTAATTGACCACCACTGTTTACAGCTGGATGTGGTGGGACTGCAGAGCTTAGATATTATCTGCTGTTTGTGGAGATCACTTAGCTCCGTCTATTGCACACTGCTTTCGCTATTTGGCACACAAGTAGTCCTGTGCTGTAGCTTCACCAGGTTCATACCTCATTTTTAGGTATGCCTGGTGCTGCTCCTGGCATGCCCTCCTGCACTCTTCATTTAACAGCGTTGATTCCCCTGGCTTGTTGGTAATGGTAGAGTGAGGAATATGCCGGGCTATGATGTTACAAATTGTGGTTGAATACAATTCTGCTGCTGCTGATGGCCCACAGCACCTCATGGCTGCCTGGTCTTGGGTTGCTAGATCTGTTCAAAATCTATCCCACTTAGCATGGTGGCAGTGCCACACAACACGATGGGTGGTATCCTCATCGTGAAGGCGGAATTTCGTCTCCACGAGGACTGTGTGGTGGTCACTGCTACCAATACTGTCGTGGACAGATGCATCTACGACATGTAGATTGGCAAGGATGAGGTCAAGTAGGTTTTTCCCTCTTGTTGGTTTTCTCACCCCCTGCTGCAGACCCAGTCTAGCAGTTATGTCCTTTAGGACTCAGTCAGCTTGGTCAGTATTGGTGCTGTGTGTTCAAGAAAGATAGGGAAGGAGACAGGGGTTGAGGGGTGGCAGTAATGATTAAGGAGAACATTATAGTGCTGGAGAGAGGTTGTTCTAGAGGGATCAAGGACAGAATCTATTTGGTTAGAGCTAAGAAACAATAGAGGTATATAGAGGTTTCGAGTCCATATGACCCTTCTTCAGAGCTCTGAAGAAGAGTCAAATGGACGCGAAACATTAACTCTTTTTCTCTCTCCACAGATGCTGCCAGACCTGCTGAGTTTTTCCAGCACTTTTTGTTTTTATTTAAGATTTCCTGCATCTGCAGTATTTTGCTTTCATCAGGTTCAATGGCTACTGAAATGGTTCAGTGTAGATCTGCAGGCTCTGCCACATGCGGGGCAGGTGGTGCTTGAAATGGGTAGATGGGGTATTTGGAGATTTATGTGCTCCTTCCGCTGCCTCGAATTCATCTCTTCACATTCCACAAGTTTCTCAATGTGTTTGTTGCCTTTCCAAATGGGCTTTCTCCGTTTTGATGGGTCACATGGCAGGGCTTTGCATGAGTCGTCAGTACGTTTGACCTCTTCAAGGGTGCTTTGAGGACAACCCTGAAGTGTTTCCGCTGTCCTCCCGGGAGTCCCCTGACGCAACCAAGTTCCGAATAGCGTAAAGAGCAGAGAGGAGCAAGAGTTTCTAAAGTGTCCTCAGGACAATTTTCTACATCAGTATATTTCCAAGCCAATGAGGGAGGAGGCATTGCTGGGTCTGGTTCTGGGGAATAAGGTAGGAGAAGTGATCAAGTGGAGACGAGCAACGATTTCAAAGGAAATTGGAAAGGCATTTGAGAGAAATAAACTTCCAGGACTACAGGAATAGTGCATGGGAATGGGACTGACTAGATTGCTCTAGAGAGAGTTGGCATGATCTCGATGGGTTAAATCATCTCCTTCTGTGCTATGGTGACTCACTATTCTAATTGAATAGCTCAAGTGTTGTATAATTCACTCCCGCTCCTATTTCCTTTGCTATAAATCCAAACTTCCTGTCTTCAAAACTGCCATGTTCCAGAAGAAAGTGAACAATACTTAAAGCCATGAAAATAAAATTATGAGCAGAAAACAAAATACAGATTTTTTGGATACACTTAAATGCAATATTTAGTGTGATAAGATAATAGCTGTACTATTGTTTAGTGACTACTTTTAAAATCAAAGTCACTAACTGATATTCACGACTTGTGAATTACTGTAGTTGTATCAGTGCAGTAAGTTTTATGTTGAAATTGGGAAATTTGAGCTAGGTAATGTATGAAGAACATCCATCTTAATGCTTTAGTGAATCCACAGCCACCTATTTCACCATAAAATGCATTGAAATGTTTTATAATGATCATTCGTAGATGGCTACAATAAGTGACTGGTCGTTTTCTTTCTCTTTCTGCTGAAATTTGTACTCAATATAATTGATGCTTGTTCTAGAGAATGGAATATATTATTATTTCAGGTACCTAATGTCAGCATCAAGCATTCCTGAGTGAGGTATAGAGTATTTTGATGCAGAGTAAAGTTCCTCCTACTTTGCCACAACAGCGTATCTTCCTCTGAATCTCGAAAGAACACCTCATTTCCATTTCCCATACCAGCCAATCTTGTGGCTTCTTTTCCAAGTTTGCCACTATAATGCTAAATTAAGGGCTCACAGCCACTAGAAATTAGATTCAGACAGTTCACACAGGACTCTTACAGAGGCAAAGACCCTTTGCACCTCTCAATCTGATTTAAATTCAAACCCATGTACAAGAAGTGAAAGGACAGTGTGCTAACTTACGCACTTTCCAGTTCCCTAGACCTGCATTTGAGCAGGATTCTGTTTTTGTCACTGAACTCAATCTAAAGATACAGGTTACTGCACATTAATGTCCAACACACTGCCATTGTTCCAAAGCAATGGTGCAAGTGATGAGATAATTTGCAGTGAAACATAAAAAGGTATTTCACACTTACCTATTTATATCACACATGAACTTGCTGAAAAAATGTCACGAAAAACTCTTCTGACCTCAGAATAATTGTGATGGGAATATTTTCACAACGAACAGTGAAGTATCACTAAGTTTCATTTGCAAGCTGCCAATTATGATATAAATTTATAATAAGTAACTATCTGTTTTATTTGAAATAGAATTTTAGAATAATCTACTTTACCAGAAACATCTGGCTTCTTTTCCACTTCTTTAACATCCTGCATGGTCTTCCCAGGCGAAATGCTGTCATCACTATTTGTATGCACAGGAGACTTGTTTGGCTGTGCTGCACACTCCAATTTCGTCTCTTCCTTTGGTTTCACAGGTAAACAATCCTTTTCATTCACAGCCTTTAAACCACTGCCAGTGTTAGAGTTTGCAAATTTCCCAAGAGGTTGCTGCTGTGTCTTAACTTGCTTGTGTTTTATTTTCTCAACTGACATCATTCCACTTGCTGCCCGGCTTCCTTGGCTGTGACCTTGATCGTGTATATTCCGTACTCCTAAATTCCTTGAGCTAGCTATACAATTTGGCATGTCTTGTTTGCTACTCCTGCCCAATTTCATGTCTGCAACTTTTTCATTGTTCTTTCTTTCTATTAGTTCTTCATTCCATTTTGACTTTTTGTTGTTCCAGTTTGAAACAGTTTTGCCATTGTCTCGAGAAGTGCCCTCAATTAGATTTTTCGAAGGTCTTTGTTCAATGTCATTCTGCACAGTAACTTTCAAGTCCTTACCTTCTCCACGTACAAGGCGAGGTGATTTCCCAGATTTGTACACTTCATCCTTAATGTTTTTAGCTTCTTCCATTGTTACAGCACACAGTATTCTTTCTTTCTGCCAACAGCCAAACTTCTTCCCACTTCAAAAAATTAAAATCTCTCTTAGTCAGTCACTTAATTACAGATTGATGTAGATCTATAACCCAGGGGAACAAACAGCTTTTGTTGAATTCCTGTTAAAAACATAAGCAAAACATGTTAAGGATTTAGCGATTACAGACGCTTGTACAGATGCACTCTTGAGCTAATCAGTCCAGCCAGAAAATTCTGAATTGCATAAGCAATAAGGATTGACAGGTCAATAGTATTTAAATAGCGTAGTTACAAATTGGCATTTCGTTAGCACCCAATGAAGCTATTGGCAGTCATTTCGAAGTCACTAAAAGTAAAAAAAAAAGTTGCCAAAAATACAAAAATCTGGTTCAGACTACACCATTCATTTAAAAGAGGGGATGATTGAATATGGTCTAAAAAACTTAAGGAGCTTCACTTCACTAAGGTTAAAAATGAAAATGTTATTCAGAGATAAAGTAAAAAATCTTTAAAAAGAACTTAGATCTGATTACCTTCAAAGAATATTCCAGGATAAAGTGCTATTGTCATTTTCACCTGAAGGCACACCCTTGTTGAATACACTGTTGTAAGGAGTACAAACAAACTTTCCAGTTTTGTTGTATTTGTTCTGAATTGACAGCTATTTAAGTAACTTGTACTGGAAGTAAAGCATAAAGGGTGTTCTTGCTAAAGTCAGTGCTGGCAACAATTAAGATTGCTGAACAACATTATTGCCAGGTTATTAGTGTATTTGGGGAAATAAAAATAGAACATGATATTTAAGCACCAACATGTGCAGCATCAAAGAAAGGTAGATTATGTATTACTGCTAATAATTCCCAAACCATGACTTCTCAGTCTGAGCCATGAGTCTGTGTGATGCTTCCTCAGAGCAAGGGGAAAGAGGAAGAGTTGTTTCTGTTCTTATGCACCAGCCAGCAGTCAAATCATTCTGACTCTGGCAGAGGCTTAGGAGAGAGTCACTTATATCTATCCTGTGAACATACCCTGGAGAGTAAAATGGGAAGGGGAGGTACCTAAATAGAACTATGAATTAGAACCTAGCAATCAGTCAACTAGATTACTCAATTCCAAAACAATAATAGTTATCAAAATTCAGTGCATCTTGTCAATCTAATCAAACCTTCCCCAAAGCAAGAAATCACACAATATTGAGGTTGCTGAGCAACAGTTGATCTCAATGAGTTTTGTTTTGCAACTCACCTTGTATATCCAACACCAGATTCGTGTAACAGTAGTATGATATGATTTGCTGTTGCAAAACATTTAAAATAAAACTACATTCAAAAGGCTTACTTATGCTGTGATTGTTAAGCGTATGGGAGTCAGAGCCAGATGCTTTATGTTATGAAACAATAAACAATTGTAAACATTTGCTAATATATCTATAGGTCTGAACCAGGCAGATGAACTAAAAGTGGAATTTATAAAGTGTCTAAAGTATCACTATGATAGAATAAAACTTACCAGTTGTATTAAATCTGACTCCAATACATTTGAAGCAGCCAACTTATTGTACTGTAGCTCCTCCCAGCAATTTTTCTGGGCTCAAGGTCAGCATAATAATTCATTGTGATTGCAGAACCACAAGGCCACACAGACCTCTACACGCCACCACTAGAACAAAATGAAGAGAGATGCTAAATTGTGTGTGAACATCAGTGACTGAATAAGTTTCATATTTAAAGGTGAGCAACTTTTTAAGCATATATTTAACGTTAGGTTATTCTTCATTAAGACACAGTTTAAATTCAATTCTGATCCAGCTGTCCACCTTACTGCCACAGTTTTAGATTTAGGAAATTCTACACTGAAATTTCAATCTCTGGCACTGAAGCATTTTTAATTCTAAATATTTCCTCATGCCTGATATCTACATGATTCTACAGCAATTTCATCTAGAAGGAAACGAGTTGCAGGTATTGGTACCAGCTGTCATTGTAAAAACAAAAGCAGACCAATAAACAGGATCAGACTATGATCATTTGTAGTGCACAGCTATAGTTGGCTCAACCTGCCCAAAAGCATAATCACAGTACTGCATGTCTACCTGACAGCAGGCTTAAGGTGAGGAGTTCACCCAGTAACCGTAAGACTGCAGCTTGCCACACCACAATGTACTGGAATGCTAGTGAAATGAACCTTTTACTTACATTATTAAAAATTAAATTGCAAACAAATTCCTCACTCAAGATCATGGTTAATTGTGTCTTCAGGGATTGCTGCGTAGCTTAGACACAGTCCAATTTCTCCACAGAACTAAAATTAATTTTACATGACATTGATGAATTAAGACAAGTGGATTGGAGGAGGATGCTTGTCAACGTTTCGATAGAAAACAAATGAAAGACTTTTAAAAGAGTGATGGACATGCAGGGCAAATACATACCCCGGATAAACAAACTCAGACTTAGCAAGTATCACCCAAAATCAAGTCACAGGGAAAAAGTATAGAAGGGTATAAGAAGAGCCAAAAGGTATCTAGCCAAAAGATATCTAGCAAAAAGTAGAGCCAAAATGTAAGAATAAGAAATGCTTTCGATGGTACAATAGCAAGAAGACTATCTGAAAAAAGGCAAATGGGCTTGAAACTGACAATGAGCACAAGACAATAACTATCCTTAATGATAACTTCCTCAAAGGATTCACCAGGAAAGAGATAAAGAACATGCCCTCTCCCAAAATTCACGACCAATATAAATGAAGGTGAATTCCTGGACAAGCTGATGGCTTTAAATAAATAAATCCCATTGGTTAGATGTATTTATCTCAGTGCTGGCAGAGATAACCAAGGAGATTTGTGAGGTGCTAACAACTATCATGAAGGAGTCAATGAGCGCAGGGGAGGTCCCAGTAGATTGAAAACAGTCAGACATTGTACCAATATTCAAAAAGGTGACAGAACGGACAGAAGCAATTGCACACCCATTAGTCTTTAATGATTTTTGTCAATGTGCGTGTCACTGGCAAGACAGGCATTTACTGCCCATCCCTAGTTGCTCTCGAGAAGATGGCGTTGGGCCTTTGATTATTGGGAGTAATTCTGAACATTACTAAGCTGTTGTACAGATAAATAGCAGTGCCAAGGCTTAAGATGGGGAAGATCCTGTCTAACCAATTCCTCAATGATTTTCGATGAAGTGACAATCTAAGTCAATTGTGTTAAACCCTACGACAATACATGCTTAAGACATGCAAAATTCCACCCTAAAGACCACAAATGAATCTTAAAATGTGAGGATTTAGGAAGAAATAACTGTGTGATGGGTATAGTTTTAACTATCACAAAATAGTTTGGAATAAAAGTAATATATGCAATTAAAATAAGGAATGTTTTTAAAAATGCATTCAGGATTGCTTCCTGGACCAGTACTCTTTAAGTTCAACAAGGAGAGAAGCAGTGCATGATTTAGTTCTGAAAAATGAAGTGGGGCAAAAAGCCCTTGGAAGAGAACAAATCGGAGCCAGCAACCACATTTTGGGTTCAAAATAAGAACAGAAAAGATAAGGGTTTTAGACTGGAAGGCAGCAGAATTGAGCAAGCAGGCCATAAAGTTTTTTGCTAAACATACAAGGAAGCACAAAAATAGTTAAAGAGGGAGTAGGACCACTCAGGAATGGAGGGAATATAACTGTGGAGGACCAAGATACAGTGAGATATTAAATAAATAATTTGCATTTTTTTTTTTACAAATGATGGTGTAAGTGAGGGTATAGGTATACTAAAGAAGAATATGAAACAAATGTCAGTAATAACTGCTAAAACAGAATGGCCTGAAAAAAATAATATGATACAAGATGGATAAGCCACTGAGTCCTGATATTATGCACATTAGGCTGTTAAAGGAAGTCAGATAACGCAGGACCTGGCCACAATTTTTTAATCCATAAATTTGCAAATTTTGCTGTTGGACTGGGGAGTGGCAAATGTAACACATATTTTTCGAAAAGCCAGAAGAGGTTAAACCAGATAACTAATTAAACCACCATCATTTGTGGGCAAATTCCTAGAACCTGTAATGCAAGATAAGATTTAGAAATGCATCGGTTAATCAAAAGACATCATCAACTTGTTGAAAGCAAGTTGTGTTTGACAAATTACTAATTTCTTTTAAAGAAATGACCAATTCAACAGATAAAAGCAATGCAGTAGATGTACTTCATATGGATTTTCAGAAGGTGTTTAATAAGGTGTCACACAAGGGGCTTGTCGGAAGAATTCAGGTGCGTTACACAGGAGGAAATATAACAGGGTTTTGACTGATGGACATGGTCCAAAGAGTTAGGGTAACTGGATCTTGTTAAAATTGGAGAAGGGCTGGAAGCAGTTTGCCCCAAGGGTCAATTATTATTTAGTGTATGCAAAGTTGGCACATAATGGCATCTGTCCATCTCGGGAGATGATGGACTGCGCCCAGGGTCTATGTCACTTCTGGACTGAACATCATCTGTTGTGGCTCTAAAAGTTGTTTCGTGAGTGGAAATCCCTTCCACAGGTGAATACTGTTGGCCTGATGTTTTTCCCTTCTGCCATTTGTTTGTTTCTTTTGTTCTCTTTTTTTTCCACGCCCTTCCTGACTGTTTGTCTCCAGTCACTCCAGTCAGCAGGAAGGACTTCCCATGCATCAACTCCGATCCTGGTCAGCTTGAGGTCTCTCTTGCAGACATCCTTGTATCGCAGATGTGGGTAGCCTGTTGATCTCGTGCCAATAACAAGATCGCCATAGAGCGTGCCTTTCCGGATGCGGCAGTCATCCGTTTAGCTCACACGATCCAGTCAACGCAGTCACTACTACCTCAAGAGAGCAAACATTCTGGGGATCCCTGGACACGAGTGTACTTCCATATTCAGCAATCTGTCCTGCCAGAAGATGCCCAATATTTGCCTGAGGCAGAGGAGGTGGAAGCTGTTCAACTGGTTTTCCTTGGATTGCAAAAATTGCTCATGCTTCACTACTGTAAAAGAGGGTGCTGAGAAGGCAAGTCTGGTACACATGGAGCTTTGTATTTTCGGCTAGCTTGCTGTTGGTCCACACTCAACTTCTCAAATTTGACATAACAGCTGCAGCTTTGGCAATGCTGGTGCCGATTTCAGGATCAAGGCACAGGGTGCAGGTAATTATTGATCCAAGGTATATAAAACTGTCAATGACCTCCAAAGTTTCAGCCATATTAGGGCATTGTCATCATCAGCATGCATAGAGCGTAGGCCATCAGATACTTTAATCAGTGGGTATGATTCATCATGAGAAATTATTTATACTTGATGTCACCAAAAAGGCCCCATAAGTGGAAGAGTGGCTCACTAGCATTCCTGTCTTGGAGTCAAGGCAGCTATGGGTTTAATCCCCATTCTCTGACTTGGGGACATCATTTAGACTAAAAGCTTGATTGTAGTGCTGATGGAGGGCAGAATTATCAGAGAATTTTTGCAATATATACTGCTCAGTACCATATCCTACACTACAACTGCCTCCTCAGCAATAATCAAATACTATCGTATGGGTGGGAAAGTGGAGTTTGAAGATCATCCATGATCATTTTGAATGGTGGGGCAGGGGCCATGTGGCCTACTCTTACTCCTATTTCTTATGTATATATGTGAAGGTTTGAGATGCCCTGTCCCTCTAATTCAAAATTGGTTGAGAAGCACCCAAACACAACATGGCCAGTTAATCCTAGTTGATGGTCTATTGGGTCAAAGATGAAATGGTTAACTATAAGAATCTGGTGTCCACTCTTTATTCCAGCAAGTTGGTAAGGAAAAGTCAAAAGAATCAGGAAAGGCTGACCTATGATGGGTATCTCAAAGAGCCAAGCTTTTTGTTCGTGGATAGAACAAATCAGAATAAATTCCACATAATTGGGTCATGAAATCTATTCAGCAATTTTGCATCTGGATCATAATGATGTGGAGGAGCTCTATTACAGAGGATTGGTAACCACAGGAGGGGAGTAAGTTGCAATGTCCGTATCAAAATGCGTAGTGGCATGTTATTATGGATCCATCTTTAGCGAGTGAGCCCAAACAAGTTATTCCTCAACTGAATAACAGCATGCAAGAGCAGATGATCATAAAATAGGAGTATTTAATTCCCAGATTGGGCCGGAATATTTGGTGATATGATTATTTCAAATTTTGATTTTCTCACCAGTTTTAAGTACAGTAGATGGTTTTTGCAGATGAGTGATCACACAAGTAAACAATATGCGTATCATTTTTAAAAAGATGATCATTTAAGATGATAGTGAGTTCATGGTGTGACACCAACATTTTACAACTGTGAAACAGAGATGACAGAGATCCCTCTTTGTGGTATTTGAAGATGCCATATCATTCATAACTTTGCCATTATTTCCATGTGATGCTGAAGGGTGAAGAGTCAAGAAAGGGCCTACTTTTGTTCTTTGTGGAGACATGAAAAAGTGAATGAAAAATTCACTATGATTAGTTGACATTGAAATTGAGGTGTGCTAAAATGTAGGTGTTCATTTTAGATTGCTCAGCAAATACAGTTTAGTCAGTTCAATCCCTGCTCATTTTTTGTACATTTCATTTCAGCTGTAGCTATAGCGCATTCAACAATTTGTTGTAAATAAGACAATGATTAAAAATACATGTCTTCCTGACACATGCAAAGTGATTTGAGAAAAGGTTTAACTTTTATATCTTCCCTTTACAGCATTATCTGTACAAAGCTGTCAAAATTTTTCACATACAACAGCTAGCATACATCTGCTGCTAACTTTGTTTTTCATCCTTTGATTGATGCTGGCTTTAGAAGGAGCAAAGCCCAGCAGTATATGTAAACAAATCAAGATTACAGAATTTATTTTTTTGCTGAGAAAAGTTGGATATTCTAAATGATGGTACCAGAAATGAAACTGTCTTACTCTGCCAATGACAGAAGAAAGTGAGTGGGATAACAACTTTCCAATGTAAGCTACTAAAGCAAATATTCTAAGTTAAATGTAATTTACATTGTGGATCCGTTGTGGCAGCACAACAATAGAGTGAATTTTTAGAATGCACAAGATATAGATGCACATCATTTCCAAATTGTAATAATGCTTTTGGAGACTTTGGTATTATCCATTTGCAATCCAGAGTAGCTTTGATAGAGAAGTGATCACCTAAGGTTTAGGATGGTCATGGAAAAGGACAGGGCACAATGCAGAGCAGGGATAATCAATTGAGGGGAAACCACCTTCAATGGGATGAGAGTACATCTGAGTCAAGTGAATTGGAATCAAATTTTGGCAGAAACACGGTGGCTAAACAATGGGCCACCTTCAAAGAAAAGGTATTGCAGGCAATATCAAAGTATATTCCCTTGAAGGTGAAAGGTAGAACAAATAAATCCAGTGTCCTGGGTGACGAGAGAGATAGAGGTGAAGATAAAAAGGAAGAATTGCACGTTTGGCTAGAAAATACAATGAGAATCAGGCTGAATATTGAAGGGCCAGAGGGGAAGTGAAGATTAGGGCCAATTAGGGGCAAAAATGGGGTCTTGCATGTGGAAGCTGGAGAAATAGCGGAGGTATTGGACGAGTACTTTGCACCTGTCTTTACAAAGGAAGAAGATGCTACCCAGGCTGAGGTAAGAAGTGGTAACTGGTGCACTAGAAGAATTTACAATTGAGAAGGAGGAGGTGTTAGATAGGCTACGATGAAATGAAAACAGAAAATGCTGGAAAAACTCAGCAGGTCTGACAGTGGAGAGAGAAAAAGAGTTCAACGTTTCGAGTCTATATGACCTTCTTCAGGGCCCTGAACCATTGAACCATTTCAATTGCCATCTAACCTGATGAAAGCAAAATACTGCGGATGCTGGAAATCTGAAATAAAAGCAAAAAGTGCTGGAAAAACTAAGCAGGTCTGACAGAATCCGTGGAGAGGGAAACAGGGTTAACATTTCGTGCCTGTATGACTCTTCTTCAGAGCTCTGAAGAGTCATTTGGACACAAAACGTTAACTCTTTTTCTCTCTCCACAGACCTGCTGAGTTTTTCCAGCATTTTCTGGTTTCATTTCAGATTTCCAGCTTCCATAGTATTTTGCTTTTATGTTAGAAAGACTATCTTTACTTAAAATGGATAAGGTACCAGGACCGGATGAGATGCTACTGAGATGGTACTGAGGGAGGTGAGAGTGGGAATTGCAGAGGCACCAGTGATAATCTTCCAGTTTTCCTTAGACAGGGGACGTGCCAGCGGACTGGAGAATTGCTAATGTTACACCCTTGTTCAAAAAAGGATGCAAGGATAAAGCTGGCAACTACAGACCAGTCAGTCTGACCTCAGTGGCAGGGAAACTTCTGGAAACTATAGTTCAGGATAAAATCAATAGGCACTTAGAGAAGTACAGGATAATTAGGGAAAGCCAGCATGGATTCATTAAGGGAAAATCATGTTTAACGAGCTTGCTGGAGTTTTTTGAGGAGGTAACAGAGAATGTTTATAGGGGAAACGCTGTTGATCTGGTGTATATGGATTTGCAAAAGGCATTTTGTGCCTCACAAGAGACTTGTAAGCAAAATTCTAGCTCATGGAATAAAAGGGAAAGTAGGCACTTGGATAAGAAATTGACTCAGTGACAGGAAACAGAGAGTAGTGATAAATGATTGTTTTTCAGATTGGAGGAAGGTTTGTGGTGGAGTTCCCCAGGGGTCAGTGTTGGGAGCCTTGTTCTTCCTGATATAAATTAATGTTCTAGACTGCAGTGTACAGAGCATGATTTCAAAATTTGCAGATGATACGAAGATTGGAAATGCTTTCAACTGTGATGAGGATAGTCTTGAACTTCAAAAGGACATAGACATGTTGGTGGATTAGGCAGGTAATGACAGATGAAGTTCAATGCAGAGAAGTGTGAGGTGATCCATTTTGGCAGTAAGAATACGGTGAGACAGGAGAAATCTCTCATGGAGGTGCAAGAACAGAAGGTCCTCGGTGTAAACGTACATAGGGCATGTTGAGAGCGCAGTTAATAAAGCATATAGTATCTTGGGCTTTATTTATAGGGGCATCGAGTACAAGAGTAAGGAGGTCACGTTGGACTTGTATAAGACACTAGTTAGGCCTCATCTGGAGAACTGCATCCAGTTCTAGGCGCCCTACTTGAGGAAGGATGTGAAGGCATTGGAGAGAAAACGGAGGAGATTCACACAAATGATTCCAGGGATAAAGAACTGTAGCTATGAGGATTGATTGGAGAGGTTGGGGCTCTTTTCCTTGGAAAAAAGGCAGCTGAGAGGAGACTTGATAGACGTATTCAAGATCCTTAGGGGTATGGACAGGGTAAATAGTGAGAAACTGTTCCCACTCAAGATAGCATCAAGAACTAGAGGACACAGATTCAAAATAATTGGCAAAAGGAGTGAATGTGATGTGAGGGAAAAAAATTTCACCCAGGAGGTGGTTGAAGTCTGGAATGAACTTCCTGAAAGGGTGGTGGAGGCAGGTTAGATCAAGGTATTCAAAACAGAATTGGATCGCTACCTGAAAAGAAATAATGTGCAGCGTTACGGGGATAAGACAAGGGAGTGGGACAAGGTGGAATGCTCTTTCAGGGAGCCAGTGCAGACTTGATGGGCCGAATGGCCTCCTCCTGCTCGTTCACTTTGGCTTATCTGATTCAAATAGGTATCAAAGATTTCCCCTTTTTATCAACACTAATGTCCAATTTAAAAGTAAAATTTAAAATAATTACTTTAAAGTTCATCTGACCAACAACGGACGCGGGGAAAAGATCAAAAATATTTAATGGGGATTTATGGAGGAAATAAGTTGTGTTCAAAAATAAATACAAAGCAGTTTCGCTCCACGTAAACACACACCCACCCACCCACACACGAGTAGGATTAATAATGTTACACAAGCAAGAACAGATCACATCAACTGGCCAAAGTACAACCTCCGGGCCGATAACACTTGTGGCTCACTGGGTTGGTTGAGACGCTCTTGGATTCACTTGGGTTAAACGCCCTCACTTTCTCCAGAGAGGGCGGACAGAGTAAATAACATGTCCCCCCCCGCCCCGGTTCTTTAAACCTGTCATTGGCCTAAAAGACAGAACAAACCGAAAGCGCTGAAATCCCTGCCGCCAGCAGCGCACCGGGAGCCAGTTGGTGATTTATATATATATTTAAGCATCATGTATTGTCCCTAACCCACGCTCAGACCTTAGACTCTTACCGGCAGGGTCGGCCAGCGCTCCCCAACGTGTCCCACCATTTATTTATTGGGCTAAAACCTCCCGATCACCAACAGGCCATCCACAAAACTAACAGCGCGCAGGCGCAGGCACTTCCGGTGGCGTCACAGACAGAGACTCCAACATCCGCCAGCAAAAAAACTACAAAACCCGTCAGGCTGCGCGACACACGGCCCGGGGAGGAGGGAGGTGGTAGGGGTCGCGCCTGCGCATTATACCTTAATGATTTCAGCCGTGCTGAGAACGCTGCATAAAAGTGGTGACCGGGGGACCAAAAAACGGGGCATTAGCTTTCGGGTGGGAGATAACTGCAATTTATGTTCCTGGTCTCCAGCCGGTATGCCCCCAGCTTTAGCACACAAGTTGGGTGCGAACTTGGTCTGTTCTGGGATTTCCTTCCCGCTGCCATTTTCTAGAACAAAGGGCCACAGTCTCAGGTTACAAGGCAGGCCATTTAGGACTGAGATGAGGAGAAACTTCTTCACTCAGAGTTGGTGAACCTGTGGAATTCACTACCACAGAGAGCTGTGGAGGCCAAGTTATTGAATATATTTAAGAAGGAAATAGATAAATTTTGAGACTCTAAAGGCATCAATGGGTATGGGGAGAGAGTGGGTGTATGGCATTGAGATAGAGGATCAGCCATGATCATAAAAACAAAAAACTACTGCGGATGCTGGAAATCCAAAACAAGAACAGAATTACCTGGAAAAACTCAGCAGGTCTGGCAGCATCGGTGGAGAAGAAAAGAGTTGATGTTTCGACAGGGTCATGTGGACTCGAAACGTCAACTCTTTTCTTCTCCACCGATGCTGCCAGACCTGCTGAGTTTTTCCAGGTAATTCTGTTTTTGTTTCAGCCATGATCATGTTGAATTGTGAAGCCGGCTCAAAGTGCTGAATGACCTACTCCTGCTTTGTGTTTCTATTTTTTATTTACACTCTCATATGATGTAAGTGTTACTGGCATAACCAGCATTTGTTACCAATTCCTAATTGCCCTTGAACTGAGTGGCTTGCTGGACCATTTCAGAGGGCACTTATGAGTCAACCACACTATTCTGGGTCTGGAGTCATATGTAGGCCAGACCAGGTAAGGATGGCAGATTTCAACATTCCCACTTCTGACCTCATGATGGAAGGAAGGTCATTTATAAAGCAGCTGAAGATGGTTGGGCTGAGGATGCTACCCTGAGGAACTCCTGCAGTGATGTCCTGGAACTGAGATGATTGACCTGCAACAACCACAACTATCTTCCTTTGTACTAGGTATGACTCCAACCTAGGGAGAGCTTTCCCCCTGATTTCCATGGGCTCCTTGATGCTATATTCATTCAAATGCTGCCTTAATGTCAAGGGCAGCCACTCTCACCACCCCTCTAGATTTCAGCTCTTTTATTCCATGTTTGAACCAAGGCTGTAATGAGGTCAGGAGCTGAGTGATCCTGATCCAAACTGAGCATGAGTGAGCAGGTTATTTCTAAGCAAGTGCCACTTGATAGCACTGTTGATGACCCTTTCTGTCACTTTACTGATGATGGAGAATAGACTGGTAGGGTCGTAATTAGCCGGGTTGGATTTGTCCTTTTTGTGGACAGGACATAGCTGGGCAATTTTCCACATTGCTATTTAGATGCCAGTGTTTTGCTGTTCTGGAACAACTTGGCTAGGGACGTGGCAAATTCTGGAGCGCAAGCCTTCAGTACTATTGCCGGAATATTGTCCAGCCCCATATCTGTTGCAGTATCCAGTGCCTTCAGCCGTTTCTTGATATCATGTGGAATCAATTGAATTGGCTGAAGGCAGACATCTCTGATGCTGGGCACTTTGGAGGAGGCTGAGATGCATCATCCACTCTGCGCTTCTGGCTGAAGATGTTGCGAATACTTCAGCCTTATCTTTTGCACTGATGTGCTAGGCTCCCCATCATTGAGAATGGGGATATTTTTGGAGCCTCCTCCAGTGAGTTGTTTAATTGTCCACCACCATTCACAATTGGATGTGGCAGGACTGCAGAGCTTTGATCTGATCTGTTGTTTGTGGGATCGCTTAGCTCTGTTTATTGCATGCTGCTTACATTGTTTGGCACACAAGTAGTCCTGAGCTGTAGCTTCACCAGGTTGATACTTCATTTTTAGGTATGCCTGGTGCTGCTCCTGGCATGCCCTCCTGCACTCTTCATTGAACCAAGGTTGATCCCCTGGCATGATGGTAATGGTAGAGTGGGGGATAGGCCTGGCCATGAGGTTACAGATTGTTTCTTGCTAAATTTCTCCCATCTCTCCTGCTGGGATTGTTTCCACAGCAGGAGCTGGGGCATCTTCAACACCAACCTCACCCAAAGTGGCCATCATTTATGTAAGTGCTAAACCTAAACTGACTTTCATCCCACATCTGATCAGTTTCCCAAGGCTGAATATTTCCACCTATGACCGAATCGGACAATTGTTACAGTGCAGAAGGAGGCCATTTAGTCCATTGTGTCTGGACTGGCTCTGAGAATGAGCAATTTAGCTGGTGCCATTCCCTCATCTTCTCCCGATAACCCTGCATCTAGGGAACCATAATAATAATAATGGAACAATGCAGCAGTAGAGGAAATACTAAGATCTATTATTAAGGATAGTGTACTTGGAAAATCACTTCTTGATTATGCAAAAGTCATTTGTTTTATGAAAGGGAACTCGTTTACTGTCAAGCATAAGGAGCTTTTTGAGGGTGTAACTAGCAGGGTAGATAAGGGGGCATCAGTGGATAAAGTATATTTGGATTCAGAAGGCATTCGATAAGGTGCCACAAAAGAGGTTTCTATGCTAAATTAGGCCTCATGCCATTGAGGATAATATATCAGGATGGATAATTAGCATGAATGGAGGATTGATTAGCTAACGGGAAACAGTTGGCATAAATGGGCCATTTTTGGGTTGGCAGATGTGACAAATGGATTGCCACAGGGATCAGTGCTGGGGCCTCAACTATTTACAATTTATATCAATGTCGTTGATAAAGGGACTGAATGTATATTTGCAAAATTTGCTGACAGCACAAAGATAGGTACGAAAGTAAATTTGTGAAGAGGACATGAGTTTGCAAAGTGACATAGGATGAGTGGGCAAAGAATTGGCAGATGGGGTATAATGTGGGAAAATATGAACTTGTCCACTTTGGCAGGAAAAATAAAAAAGCAGCATATTATTTAAATGGAGAGCGATTGCAGAACTCTGAGGTACAGAGAGATCTGGGTGTCCTGGTACATGAATCACAAAAAGTTAGTACGCAGGTACAGCAAGTGATTAGGAAGGCAAATGGAATGTTGGTAGTTATTGCCAGGGTAATGGAACATATAAGTAGGGATGTTTTGCTACAGCTGTACAGGATGTTGTGAGACCACATCTAGCGTACTGTGTGTAGTTTTGATCTCCTTAATTAAGAAAGGATATAAATGCATTAGAAGCAGTTTAGAGAAGGTTCACTCAACTGATACCTGGAATGGAGAGGTTATTTTGAGGAAAGACTGGACAGGCTGGGCTTGTATCCGTTGGTGTTCAGAAGATTGAGAGGTGATCTTATTGAAACATACAAGATCCTGAGGGGACTTGACAGGGTGGATGCTGAAAGGATGTTTCCTATTGTGGAAGAGTCCAGCATAGGGGACACTATTTAAGGGGTATCCCAATTAAGATGGGGTTGAGAAGAAATTTTTTCTCTTGAAGTTTGTGAACATTTGGAACTTTTTCCCCTGAGAGTGGTGGAGGCAGGGTCATTTAATATTTTTAAGGTAGAGATAGATTCTTGACTAACAAGGGAGCCAAAGGTTATTGGTGGCTAGACAGAATGTGAAGTTGAAGCCACAATCTCAAGAAATGCCTCCCCATCTCTGGCTAAAATGGGCGCGCCTTTACTCTGAGATAATGCCCCCTGGTCTTAGACTCTCCCACAACCTCTCAGCATCCACCCTATCAAGCTCCCTAAGAATCTCCTGGGACTTTTCCAGAATCTAGGGATTCTTGGAAGATTACTACGAGTGCATTCACTATTTGTGTAGCAACTTCCCTTAATATCCTAGGGTGCAACCTATCAGGTCAAGGGACTTATTAGCCTTTAGCCCCATTAGTTTCCCTAGTGCTTTTTCTCTAGTGATAGTTATTTTATTTATTTCCTTCCTCCCTTTTTGCCCCTTGATTATTTAGTATTTTTGGAATGCTATTAGCTTCTTCTACCATGAAGACTGAAGCAAAGTATTTATTCAACTCCTCTGCCACTTCCTGGTTCCCCATAATTATTCTCATTCTCTAAGGGGCCAATGTTCACTTTGGCCTCTCTCTTCCTTTTTATATATTTAAAGAGATTCTTACTGTCCATTTTATGTTACTTGCTAGTTTACGCTCAAAGTTTATTTTCTCCCTCTTTTTTTGTGGTCATCTTTTGTTGGTTATAAAACTTTCCCAATCCTCTGTCTAACCACTAATCTTTGCCACATTGTATGTTTTTTCTTTCAATTTGATACTATCCTTAACTTCCTTGGTTAACCGTGGTTAGTTTATCCTAGAATCCTCCTTTCTCACTTTGTTGTGAGTCATGAAATATTTTCTTAAATGTCTGCCATTGTTCATCAACCGTCTTTTCTGCTAAACTCCTTTCCCAGTCCACTCCAGCCAACTCTGCCCTCATTCCTTTGCAATTACCCTTATTTAAGTTTAGCACAGTTGTTTCCAACCCAAGTTTCTCACTCTCAAACTGAATGCTAAATTCTACCATTTTATTGTCACTGTTTCCTATGGGATCTTTTACTCTGAGATCATTTATTAAACCTGCCTCATTACACATTACCAGATCCAAAATAGCCTGATCCCTGGTTGGATCCACAACATATTGTTCTAGGAAACTCTCTGGAATACACTCTATGAATTCTTGCTCGTGGCCTCCTATGCCAATTTGATTTTCCCAATCTACATGAAGATTAAAGTCACCCATAATTAATGTACTGCCTTTTAATTCTTGTCCTACATTATAGCTACTGTTAGGGGTCCTATAGACTACTCCAACCAGTGTCTTCTTCCCCTTGTTATTTCTTACCTCCACCCATATGAATTTTACATCTTCCGATCCAAGATCATTTCTTGCTATCGTACTTATTTCATCTCGTGCTAACAAAGCTACCCCACCACCCTTCCTTCCTGTATGTCCTTTCGAAAAGTCATATACCCCTAAATATTTAGTTCTCAGCTTTGATCTCCTTGTAACCATATCTCCATAATGGCTATGAGATCATACCCATTAACCTCTATTTGTGCTGTTAGTTCATTTATTTTGTTCTGAATACTACGTGCATTTAAGTAAAGTGCCATTAATTTTGCCTTTTTACCATTTTATCCTGCTATGATCCTATTGGCTCTTTTTTTAATGTTTGTACAGTCTGTCCCTTCCTGTCACATTTAGGTGCAGCAAGCAATTAGCAAAGCAAATGGTACGGTCGCCTTTATGACAAAGGAAATTGAATAAAACACTAAAGAAGTTTTACTGCAAATATTTAGGGCCTTGGTGTGATCACACCTGGAATAGACAGTTTTGGTCTCCTTACATAAAGAATGAAATACTTGCATTTTGAGGGATTGCAACAAAGCTTCACTAGACTGCCTATTGGGATAAGGAGATTGTTCTATAAGGAACTATTGAGTAGATTAGGCCTATATTCTCTAGGATTTAGAAGAATGAGAGGTGATGTCATTGAAATTTATAAAAATCTTAAGGGGCTTGACAGGGTGACTACTCCAAAATGTTTCTTCTGGCTGGGGAATCTAGAGCTAGGGGTCACAGTCTCAGAATAATCAGGGTTGTGAATCTTTGGAATTCTGTACCAAAGGGAGCTATGGATGCTCAGCCTTTGAATATATTTGACAGAGAGTGATAGATTTTTGGATACTACTGGATTTGAGGAATGTGGGGGAATGGTGTGGGAAGATGTAGTTGAGATAGAAGATCACCCCTGATCTTATCGAATGGCAGAAAACATTTGAAGGCCCCAATGGTCTACTCCTGTTCCTGTTTCTTATATTCTTGCATAGCATTGTTCCTTCATTAGTGCTGAATTGAAATGCCTAGTTAACAGCATTTGTGGAGAACCATTACTACAAAGACTGTAGCAGTTCAAGAAGATCCACGTTGTCCATGACAACTAGGAATGGGTAATCAATGCAGCCTTTCCAACATCATCCACATGCTTTGAAGAAATAAAAAAAATGATTTCATCAAAACAACTTAATTGGGGGGACTTCCCTCAGGATCTCTATGCCAGCTGGAAAGTTTGTTTTTACAAAAATCTCAATTTAAGATGAGTTTAGCATTTACATCTATCAAAAGGAATATTGTGAATCAAAAACGCTCCCTAGGCTTTACTTGCCCTTTTGCTTTGTGCCAAAAATTTATTAAACTAAAAAGTAACACAGTAACACAAACAAAACACTTTTTTTCTAAAAAATGTGTAAATTATGCATATTTTTATCTTTCATTTTTGAGTGGGATTGAATACAAAGCTTTGAGTGATAGAGGACAAATATGATACATCTGTTATTCAAGATATTTATACAATAGATGGATCCAACTGCATAGAGCAATATAACAAAGTCACAAGTGCATTTTGATACAGCTGCTTGATAAATAAATGTATTCAATAGATACAACATTCATGTTTACAGTATAGGTATAAATAGAACAAAATTGTGTTAAACTGGGAAAACTTAGAAACAACACTCGAGCAGACTTATTGCAGACTAAGATAATGTGGGTCATCTTTTCAAAATTAGTTTCCAATGTGAGTCACTGTGCAACCTCTTTCACCAGGAAGCATCAGTGGCAGCTGGAAGCAATGCCTGTCCTTCCTGTTGCAAGCATTGGTCCAGGTAATGAAGAAAATGGGCTGTAAAATCCAACTAAAATAAATATGCTAAAGATAAAACAAAATACACCTTGGTCCTATTGTTCCCATAATTGTGACTGCATGAACAGTCCAAATTACATTGAATATAAGCAGAAGAAGAGGCCATTCTGCCCAACAAGTCCATGCTGCTAGTTATGCTCCAAGTGCGCCTCCTCTATTCTCTTCTGCTTTATTCTCTTCCTCATGTGCTTATCCAGCCTCTCATTTATACTGTTCACCTCAACCACTCCCTATGATAGCAAGTTTGACATTCTTACCACACTCTGGATAAAGAAGTGATTCTTATCTCGATGGTCCCAATACTGGCCTCTCACCCCTACAACCAACATCAAGTATTAGGTCTAGCAGAGATAACATTTCAAGTTCAATATGACTCTTTGGAAGGCTCTGAAGAAGAGTCATATTGGACTCGAAACATTAATTCTGTTTTTCTCTCCACGGATTTGTTCCCCATACCTAATTTGAGAAGGTGGTGGTGAACTGCCTTCTCGAACTGTTGCAGTCCATGTGGTGTGGGTACACCTCCAGTGCTGTTAGAAACGGAGTTCTAGGATTATGATCTAGAGACAGTGAAGGAATTGCAATATAGTTCCAAGTCAGGATAGCACGTTGCTTGAGGGGAACTTGCAGGTGGTCGTGTTCACATGTATCTACTGCCATATCCTTCTAGGTGGTGGAGGTCCGGGTTGGAAGGTGCAGTCAAAGGAGGCTTGACAAATTGCTGCAGTGCATCTTGTATATAGTACACGTGCTGCCACTGTATGACAGTGGTGGAGGGATTGAATGCTTAAGGATGCTTAAGGTGGTGGATGGGGTGCCAATCAAGCAGGCTGCTTTGTCCTGGGTGGTGTCGAGCTTCTTGAGTGCTGTTAGAACTGCACTCCAACAAGTGAAGATTATTCCGTCACACTCCTGCCGTGTAGGTGGTGGACAGGCTTTGTGGAGTCAGATGGGGAGTTACTTGCTGTAGAATTCACAGCGTCTGACCTACTCTTGCAGCCACAGTATCTTATACAGTTGGTCCAGTAAAGTTTTTGTTCCTTAAGTTTTTCGTAAACTCCACAATGTTGATATTGGGGGCTTCAGCAATGGTAATGCCATTGAATGTTAAGGGGTGTTGGTTAGATTCTCTCTTGTTGGAGATGGTCGTTGTCTGCAACTTGTGTGACACGAATATTACTTGCCACTTATCAGCCTAAGCCTGAATGCTGTCCTGGTCTTGCTGCATATGGACAAGGACTGCTTCAGTATCTGAGGAGTCACAAATGCTACTGAATATTGTGCAGTCATTGGCTAACATCCCCACTGCTGACCTTACAATGGAAGGAAGATCTTTGATGAAGCAGCTGAAATGGTTGGTCTAGGACACTAGAGGAACACCTCCATCGATGTCCTGGGACTGAGATGACTGACCTCCAACAACCACAGCTATCTTCCTTTGTGTCAGGTACGACTCCAACCAGTGGAATGTTTTCCCCGTATTCGCATTGACTTTAGTTTTGCTAGCACTGCTTGATGCACACTTGGTCAAATGCTGCCTTTATGTCAAGGGCAATCACTCTTACCTCACCTCTGGAGTTCAGATCTTTTGTCCATGTTTGGACTAAGACTTTAATGAAGTCAGGAGCTGAGTGACCCTGGCGGAACTCAGACAGAGCATCAATGAGCAGGTTATTGCTGCCCAAGTGCTACTTGATAGCAGTGTCTATGACACCTTCCATTACTTTGCTGATGATTGAGAATATACTGATGGGGTGGTAATTGGCCAAGTTGGATTTGTCCTGCCCTTTGTGGACAGGACATAGCTGGGCAATTTTCCACATTATCAGGTGGATGACAGTGTTGTAGCTAAACTGGAACAGAATAGCTAGGGACGCGGCTATTTCTGAAGCTCAAGTCTTCAGTATCACTGCTGGGATATTGTCAGGACCCATAGCCCTTGCAGCATCCAGTGCCTTCAGCTGACTCTTGATATCACATTGAGTGAAGCGAATTGGCTGAAATCTAGGATCTGTGGGTTGGGCACCTCAGGAGAAGGCTAAGATGGATCATCCACTTGGCACTTCAAACTGTAAATGATTGCAAACGCTTTGGCCTTGTCTTTTGCTCTGATGTGCTGGGCTCCCCCCATCATTGGGGTTGGGGATATTTGTGGAGCCTCCTCTCCAGTTAATTGTTTAATTCTCCAGCACCATTCATCACTAGATGTGGCAGGACTGCAGAGATTTGATCTGATTCATTGGTTGTGGGATCGCTTAACTCTTGGCAATCGCATGCTGCTTCTGCTTGGCATGCAAGTAGTCCTGTGTTATTGCTTCACCATGTTGAACCCTCATTTTTAGGTGCTGATGCTGCTTTGAATCTGTTGGAGAAACTGGCTGATGTGTCCTTGTCCTTCAGTTTCTCTATTGCAAATGGCCGTTGTGACTTCATGGTTCTTGCCTTCTTCAATTTCAGTTGGATCTTGCTTAACACAGGGTGGCGGTCTGATCCTACATCAGCACTTCGACAATTCTGGATGTCTTGTAGGCATGTTCTCCATCTGCTGCTGATGCTTATGTAGTCAATCTAACTCAAGGTGTCACCATCTGGAGACCTCCATGTCTTTTATGGATGTCCTTGTGCTGTGATAATCGATGTTATTTTAAAAAATATTTTTGGGGAACGCTGTGTTGTTCTGTAATGAAGGCTGGGTGTCTGTTGTTGGGGAAGGAAACAGTGAAAGGAGTTAATTATTAGTTAACAACCTAAGTACCCATTTAGTTGCATAAAAGGGATAACAGGTAAAACATGTTTTGTCTGTGAAGAGTTTTATGACCAGTAATAAAACTCTATCTGAAGGAGTCTGTCTTGGTTTTGGTCTTCATTTCCAAACAACCATTGGAGATTAACGGTGGCAACAGAGGATGGTTGCTGCTTCTAAGTAGAAAGATTGGAAACTGAGCTTTCTTCAGACAAAAGACTGTATTTGGAGTTAACTTAAAGAGCAGAGTGGTTTGGAGTCACTCAAAAATGGCTAAATCAAAATGCAGAGTTTCGAGGTATGATTACTCACCAATGTTTTCTGAGAGTGAACCCTATGAGCAAGGGAAGAATGAAGTAACTATGTGGACACTGGTTACGTCCTTACCATAGAAAAAACAGGGAATGGCCTTGGCACACCCATTACCATACAAAAGCAAAAGATGCAAAGTATTTTCAGAGTTGGATCCTGAGCATTTGGACACAGATGAAATTTTGGAAATATTATTAGATTTTATGGATAAGATCTATCAAAAAAATAATTTATTAAGTGCTTACGAAGCATGGTCAGATTTTGACAAATTTAGAAAGTTGGGGGATAGTTCCATAGAAGATTACATAATGGAATTCAGTAGGCTATATGAAAGATTGCAAATGCTCCATCTAGAAAATCAGTGCTGGCATTTAAGTTACTAGACTGTGCCAGAGTATCAAATATGGACAGGCTTCTAGTTGTTATAGGAGTTAAATTTGCAGAAAGACACTGCTGGAACAGATGTCAGAAGCTCTTTAAAAAATCCTTGCAAAACATTCCTTTCCAGCTGCATTCACTGCACAAATGAGCCATTCGGCGGTAAGACAGAAAAAGGAGGATACAATGGTAATGGGATGGCAAGATCGTCTAGAAACAGGATGCAGGCGTCAGTACAAAAGGAGATTTGTAACTAGAAACACCTTTGACAATTAAGGTAGGAGAAAATAATTAGGGAATTACAACAAAAGAATGAACCCCAGAAATGCCCAGGGTGTGGTCAATCAGTGTTTCAGATGTGATTCAAAATACCATTATGCAATGAACTGTCCTAAATGGTATAATAAGGTGTTCGAAATTAAACATGAGACAGAAGACTCAGAAGAAGATAGAGATATTGACCAAAGAAAGAGCATTGTATTAGTTGCAAGAAGTTTCATTCCAGTGATGAATATCTTGGTTGCAGAGTTCTTCAACTGTGCGGTGCTAGATAGCGGATGCACATCTACAGTCCGTGGAATAGATTGGTTAAAATGTTACCTGGATTCCTTAAATGAATAGGATCAGAATAAGATTAAAGAATTTGAGAGTTCTACCAGTTTTAGATTGGAGATGATAATACCTTAAAATCTTTAAAAAGGGTAGTGATTCCCTGTTAAGATAGCTGGAGTCAATCATTTCATCAGCATGGATGTAGCATCTAGTGAAATACTGTTACTGTTGAGCAGGCCATCGATGAAGAAAGCGCAAATGAAGCTGGACATGAGAAATGACAAGGCCATCATATTTGGCAAACCTCTGGATTTACGATTTATGCAATCTGGACACTGCAGTATTCCTTTAATGAAACCTAATTTTTGTACTAATGAGATGAAGGAAGTGTTATTCGTGCTAGGGGATAGGAATGTGGGAGACAAAAAGCTAATTGTATTAAAATTGCATCGGCAGTTTGCCCACCCTTCTTCACAAAGATTAAAAATTTTGCTAAGGGATGCAGGAATAAGGGATGGAGGGTACAGTAAATTTATGGAGGAGATAAGTGATGGATGTGATATATGTAAGAAATACAGAAGAACACCGTCACAGCTGTCGGTTAGTCTACCCTTAGCGAGGGATTTCAATAAAGTTGTAGCAATGGATTTAAAGGTGTGGGATGAAGAAAAAAACATTTTTATTTTGCATTTCATAGATTTGGCAACTAGGTTTAGCCAGTTGACAATCATATACAGTAAAGAAAAGAAAATAATTGTGGATCAAGTAATGGAAAAGTGGATAGGGACTGGATTGAGACCACCAGTGAAATTCCTCACTTATAATGGGAGGGAATTTGCTAATGATGAACTTCAGGAAAACATGTCATGTTTCGTGCGAAAATATGAATGTAATAGTTATGAATACAGCAACAGAAAGCCCTTTTAGTAATGGAGTGTGTAAAAGGAATCATGTGGTGATAGATGAGATGCTTCGTAAAATATCGGCAGATAGACCAAGCTGTAAATTAACATCAGCTCTAGCATGGGCTGCCCATGCCAAGAATTCACTGCAGATGGTTGGGGGCTATAGTCCATATCAGTTGGTTTTTGGTAAAAGCCCCAAAATTCCTTCAGTGCTGAGTGATCATCCCCCAGTTTGGAAGGGAACTACGATTAGCTCTACCTTCTCTAAGCATTTAAATGCACTACACGTGGATAGAAGAGAGTTACTTAAAGCTGAAGTTTCAGAAAGAATTTGGCAAGCTCTAAAGCGCACTGTATGACCATCAGAAACTACTTTTAATCAAGGAGACATGGTATACTATAAAAGAGAAGGACTTAACAAGTGGAAAGGCCTGGGAAAGGTTATAGGTAAGGATGGTAAAGCAGTCATTTTACTGCATGGGAACCAGACTATTCGGGCACGCTCGTCGAGGTTAGTTGGTGTGGATTACAAATTTGCGGGTCCTGAAAGGGTTGTGGGAAGGGGCGAGTAACCATGTACTTCTCATGCCCATATGTTGCATGATTGTGAGGACCAGGTAGCTGAAGTTGACAGGGTGTCTGAAGATGGACACACTGATTTGGCCAAACAAGATGAGGCGATTTGTCCCAGAGGACAATTGCTGAAAGCTGGCACTAAAGTTAAATACTTGCCAGAAGGGGCCAGTCATTGGCAGGATGCGACGATTGTAGGTAAAGCAGGGAAGGCCACTAGAAAATATAAAAACTGGTTAAATGTATGAGATAAAGGACAGGAGATTAGGCCTATGGATTGGGAACATGAAGTACAAAAATGGAAGGCACGGAAACACAGTATCAGTTCAGACAGTGGGTCTGGGAATGAACATGCCTCTAAGAAGAGATCGCGAATGGTTAAAAGAACATCTATAAATGGGAGAGGAAGATTAAACAGTTACAGTCCGGAGTGTGATAGAGGATGTAGCTTAAAGAGGTCAAGGAATATGGCACAGACTGGTAATGCTACAAGGAGCCCATGTGATCGAGCAGTCTTAGTAGCTTCAAACAAATTAGACGATAAATTAATCAAGGATGCCAAACAGCAAAAACTACATACTTGGAAAGTGTTTGGGGTATACACAGCTTGGTCTATCTGCCAATATTTTGCGAAGCATCTCATCTATCACTGAGTGATTCCTTTCACACACTCCGTTACTAAAAGGGCTTTCTGCTGCTATATTCATAATTATTATATTCACGTTTTTGCCAGATAGGGACAACTATCTCTGTCTCATAGATGGATATTCAAGGAAATGGTGCTTCCTGGTGGGACTTATAAAGCTAAAGCCATGCTAGTGGCACAAGAGTTTGAAGAAAAATTGGGTGACCATGATATAAGAGTAGTTTGACCAATGGCAGGAAAAGTTATTCCGAAGATCTTTTTGACTCAGTTAGCTACAAATGCTTGGGAATGTAAGTCCATTGACATTAAAGCTGCCTTTTTGTAGGGACATCAACTTCAAAGTGAAGTTTTGCTCAGTCTACTGAAAGAGGTGCCAAATGCAGAAGGGATACTCTGGAGGCTAAATAAATGCGTATACAGTTTAAATGATGCCTCCGGAGTTTGGTATTTCTCAATGAGGTCAGTTTTGTTAAAGTTGAGCTGTCTTCAGTTAGAAGCAGACCCGGCAATGTTTTACTGGCACCATGGAGGGAAACTTGCAGGCATCTTTATGATGCATGTGGATGATCTTTTGTGGGGTGGTAGTAGCGAATTTGAAACGGTTGTCATTAATGGGCTCAGAATGGAGCTTAAAATTGGAAGTCAGACTTCTGGTGAGTTTAAATACATTGGATTGGAAATCAGGCAGAGTGGATCACACGTCCTTTTACATCAGCAATCCTACTTAGAGAATGTCAATCCCATTACAATTAGTCGTGTTAGAGCCTCCCAGAAAGGCACAGTGGCTTCTGAAACAGGAAAAGGGGAACTCAGAAATCTAATTGGGCAACTCAATCGGTTAGGCAAACAAACAGGGCCGGATGTCAGTTTTGATGTTTTGGAATTAAGCACTAAAACGAATGATCCCAAGGTTGAAGAAATCATTCCAGCAAACAAAACATTGACAAAATTAAAAATGGAGCAGTGTGTTTTGAAATTCCCATCTTTGGGTAATCTTAGAAAAATGAAACTGCCTTCAGTGATGCGTCTTATGCAAATCTATGTGATCGAATTTTGAGTGCAGGATTTATGATATTTCTCATGGGGGAGGAGGTAAATGTTGCCCTTTGGCATGGGAATCTAAAAAGATACGAAGAGTTGTAAAAAGTACATTGGCAGCGGAGACTCTCACTATTGTTGAGGTGGTAGATATGGCTATATCAAAGTTGCTGGCTGAAATTTTAAATGGGAAAGGGTGTTCAGGGACAGTACCTATTGAATGTTTTATAGACAATAAGTCACTTTGGGAAAATGTTCACTCTATGAAGTGCGTTAACGAAAAGAGATTGCAAATTGATATTGCAAGCTTAAAACAGATACTTGAGAATAAGAAGATTGCCAAGATCAAATGGACTGATAGCAGCTATCAATTATCTGACTGTTTCACCAAAGAGGAGCGAGCTCTAAGAAGTTATTAGAGATCCTCAAAGAGAGATGTCTTTTTCTTTAAGAAGACAAAAAAGGAATACTCATTTTGTGTAGACATATCTATACATGTGTTATTTTTTAAAGAAGGGGGAATAAGGTGAATTTATTGAATGGAAAATATATATTGATGCTTTTTTATGATTATATAAACTTAAGGGTTACTTTATTTTTAAGAGGAGGGAGATCTGTGGGGGAAGGAAACAGTTAAAGGACTTCAATTGCTAATTATTAGTTAACATCCATTTGGTTGCTTAAAAGGGATAACAGGTGAGATAAGTTTTATGTGTGTGTGGGGATGGGTGTGTGTTTTAATTAAGCTGGGCAAGAGATTAATAGGGGTCAGGTTGTCTGGAGGGTTTCAAACATGAAAAGGATAGAGGTGTTAAGTTTGAGGTCCAGGAAAATGGGTTAAATTTAACATTCGCATCTTTAGATAAGTTACAGACATAAAAGATTTCATATTTGGAAGGATTAGAGTTTCAAAGAGGTGTGAGAACAATGGAGCTGGAAATGAAAGGGGGTAAAAGATATTTTACAGTTACTGAAGAGAGCTTAGTGGGAGATAGCTAGAGCTGTTTGAGCTGTTGTGCTATAACTGGAGCTCTGGGCTGGGAGAGGATGCCATTTGAACCAGCCATCCAGTCAAGCCAGAAAAGTCGTAGGCTGCAACAAGCAGTTTTATTTTCAAGTGGATTCCACCACAGAGTGGAAGAGGGTACAGGTCACAAGGTATGCCTTTATTGAAGCTACAGCCGTTTGCCTTGTGTAATGTTACTGGATTTCTTTTATAGCTAACACTTATAAGGGAGTATTGCCTAGAGGTGTTTACTTGTGGGCCTAACCAAGTAGACAGTCTTTTTGGGGAATGTTTTGTAAGACTAACCTTAATTGTGTAACTGTAATCTTGTGTAACTGTAATCTTGTGTGCTTAAGCTTTCTTTTATTCTTGTTAATAAAAGTTTTACTTTTAATTTTTAAGATCCCAAAAGTGTTACTGGACCGTTTACTGCTGAGATCAGTATGTCTCCTTTTTGTTTTCAGAACACAGGAAAAGGGTAGGGCCTGTAAGAGAAGTTTTCCTCTGGGATTTGGTTTGCACAGCAAATAACACTGGCTCTGGCCATAACAAATTTGGGGGCTCTTTACAGGATTATTGAAATTCATCAATTGGCGTGGAGTTTGTGAATCCAAGCAATTCGAGTACGAGAAGAACACTGAACTCAGGAATTTTGTGTTGAGGGGTTTTAAAGTGGTTAGACTGAAAATGGCTTTGGCCGTTACAATGGGCAGAATTTTCCCAGAATTGTACTGAGTGCAGTAGTGGGCGGGTAAAATGGAGTCTTACCCACTGATGAAAATGGTGGGTTTTCACGCCGTATCGTCCCGAGCCTGCCTTATTATTTATGCATTCCTGGGAAACACATCGTTTCCATGGCGGGCTATCATTCGCCCACCTGTCATCACCTCGCCGTTGCATCATGCCAGCTGCTGTCTTTAAAAGGCAGCTGCCAGAAAGTGCTCATCGCCACCAGCTCACCACCGCTGCCTGAGAGACACAGCCAGCAAAGGAAAAAAGACTGCAGCCCCCCCGCTTCGACGACGGGTCCCTAGAGTGACTGCAGGATGCCGTGGAGGCCCGCCGGGATGTGCTCTACCCCGCTCTAGCTGCAGGATGGGCAGCAAAGTCACCAGCCTGGCTTGGGACGCAGTGGCAATGGTGGTCAGCACCAACACCCTGCAGGGGAGGACAGCCACCCAGTGCCGCAAAAGAATGAATGATCTTCTCTGTTTTGCCAGGGTAAGTCACTCTTTTCATCACTCCCAACTCACACACTCTCAAACCCATCACACATCCACAGGGCCCTCACTCACTGCCAGTGCAAGGGACATCACCATTCACTCTTTCACATACACCATCATTGTCCTCATCCTGTCCATGGGACCACTCACCACCCACACACGCCAGGCATACTTATCATCTGGCCTCGCAGGAGTCCTGATACACTCTCCCCATCTCTATTCATGCCGGACAAACTGGCACACAACAGGAAGGGAAGGTTGCAGACAGGTGGAGGGATGCCGGAGATCAAAGTTCTGATAGAATTCGAAAACAGAGTCATCCAGCTGTCCGGCGATGACTGAGACTGGTCCTATACTGATGGTGAGTTTGGCGCTGCTCTACCAACTGAGGATCCAGCAGTGCAACATCCATCAGACAACCATACCATGAGTGATGTGTCCTCTTTCAGGGCTCCACCAAACTAGTCCAGGCTTTGGAACCACATCTTCAGCATCCCAATGGTTTGCCCCACCAAGTTGTTAGCTGCTGCATGAGTCTCTTTATAGCGTCGCTCTGCTGCAGTCTGAGGCCGCCGCACGGAAGTCATCAGCCATGGCCTCTGCGGGTAGCCCTTGTTCCCAAGGAGCCAACCCTGCAGCCTCTGTGGACCCTGGAAGACTGCAGGGATCTGCAAGTGATTCAGGATGTAGGCGTCATGCACACTCCCTGGAAACTGTGCGCATACCTGCAGGATGTGTTTCTGGTGGTCACATACCAGCTGCACGTTCAGTGAATGGAAGCCCTTGAAGTTGATGAAGTCCACCGAGTGTAGCAATGGAGACATGAGCGCCACATGAGTGCAGTCAATCGTACCCTGCAACTGTGGGAATCCTGAGATCAGGGCGAATCCAATGGCCCTTGCATCCTTTCTGCCCAGATCTCAGGAAAAATGCACTAAGTTTTGTCCCATGGAGAAGAAAGCATCTCTGACCGCATGGATGCATTTGTGTGTGTCGGACTGTGAAATCCCACAGAGGTCACCTATGGAGCCCTGAAAGGAGACATTGGCATAGAAATTGAATGCTGCGGTCACTTTCACAGCCACTGGCAGTGGATGCCTTTCATGTCCCATTGGCACCAAGTCCTGCAGTAAGTGCAGATGTGAGCCACCAGGTCCTTAGACATGCGCAGTCATCGGCAGCACTGGTTCTCAGTTATCTGCAGGAATGGCAGTCGGTGTCTATAGACCCTGGGTGTTGCTAGGCTCCGACCAGCCATGGATCGCTGTTGCTCCTGGGCAGTGTGTGCGGGAGCTCCTGCTGCCTCTTCTTCATGAGGTTGCTGCTCCTGCCTTTGCGTGGCCAGGAGCCTCAGTCGCTTTCTCCTCCATCTTCTTTGGTCTCTGTAAGCCATCAGGCATACAGCTAGGTCACCAGGATCCATGATTCTGACGTGATCCTCCTGCAGCATGAAAGAGAGAGAGACATGTTATCTTGGTTGTACTTAGCACCTTTCCTGGCCCTGTGTGACTGCCCCTTAATGCTTCCTGGAGAGTGCTGGTCACCCCCTGCATGGCCAGAGATGAGTGCACTATCAACCTGCGACATGGGGGACACTTATCCAAACCGGGATGCTGAGGTTGCAAGGGGCTGTGAGCGCCCCCAGCAGTGACTGCTACATGGCCAGCATTGGCGAGGAGATTGTACAACGTGTGCAGTGCAACTGCTCTGTGGTCCAATAAAGTGGTGGCAGAATCTGTGCTATACAACCCCCCCCTCCCACCCTCAGCAGTCGCCTCCAAGACAGGCTAGCACTTGCCCCAGTGCCCCTGAGGCCTGTAAATAACAGGCAAGCTGTGGAGAACGCTGCTGCTCACTCATCTCAGTTTCCCCAATGTGAAGGCCGTCAAGTGCATGTTGCCTGTGTGCCTTTATGAAACACATCGGCATGCTTTCCCACTGACTTGGACGGACAATACGTTGGGGTTCCAAGAGACTGGTGGGATGGCGTTTTAATTATATGCTGACGTATTATAACTAGCTCCCTGCTGCCCGATGGCGGGAGATGCGGCCCACCGTTGGCGGGCTGAGCAGACGATTGCGACCTGCCTTTACACCGTCGTGAAGCAGGTCGCGCCATATTTTCCGCGCACGCCACCTATCATGCCCGCCGCCAGCGGGCTCAGAAAATTCTGCCCTATGACTTTTCTGGGAGTGAAAAATGTAATGATGGAGTATTTTAAATCTCTGCCTAAAACTCAGTTGCAAGGATTAGCAACTGAATTGCATATAGAGATAAAAGCAGAATTTTGTAAGGCTTATATGGTTAAAGTACTTACCCAGCATTTAAAGTTGGAGGAAGGGATACCTGAAACTAATGTGTCACAGCTGGAGGTAGTAAGACTTCCATTGCAAATGAAGCAGCTTGATATAGAAAGAGATGGAGAAAGACAAAAGCTTAAATCAGAAGAAAGAGAAATTTAAAAACTCGAGTTAGAAAGAAAGGAGAAAGAAAGAAATGACAAAACTGGAAAAAGAAAAAGACAGCTTAATAGAACTGGAAATAAAGAAAATTTCAATGGAAAAAGGAGCAGGAAAAAAATTACAAAAGAAAGAAATGTGAAAGCTTGAACTTGAACTTCAGAGAGAGAAGTTAGCAATTGAGGGAAAGAGATAGAAAGTTTCAGAGAAAGAAAGAAGCCAAACAGTATGAATTGTCTAAAGTGAAACTTAGAATGAAGGAAGAAAGGGGAGATAGTAATTCAGTTGGTGACTTTGATTCCTTTGAGGAATTTGATTTAACTAAAAATCTTTGGTTCATGCTTAAATTTACAGAGGATGGAGTTAAAAGACATTTTACCTCATTTGAAAAGATAGCTATGAAATTGAATTGGCCAAGAGCTACTTGGACTATCATGTTACAGTGTTTTTTTTCAGGTACAGCAATGAATGTGTATGTGCAAGCTTATCAGAGGAGCAGTCTGCAGATTACAAGCTAGTAAAGAAGGCAATGTTAAATGCTTATGAGCTTGTCCCTAAAGCTTATCAGTTGAAGTTTAGGACTTTAAGGAAAAGACTTAATCAGACTTATGTGGAGTTTGGAAGAGAACAATAAATTATCTGGGATCAATGGTTCAGGGCATTAAAATTAGATAAAACTTTTGAAAATGTAAAGAGGTTACGATTATGGAAGAATTTAGAAATAGCATTCCAGTAAATATTAAGACATATTTAGATGCAAGATAAAGCAAAAAGATCAGGGAAGCCGCTGTTTTAGCCGACATGTATGATATTTCACATAAACAGTTAAAGGGTCATATGGAAATCAGCAGAAAAGTTGGAGATTTAGAAAATCTAGTGATAGTAAAAATGTTAGTAATAAGGATCAAGCTGAAGGATGCCAGTCTATTAAATATGGAAAGGTGGAAAGTAGAGTTGAAGGAAGGAAACTGATATTGTAATAAGGCTGGACACACGAGAACAAGTTGTTCAAGGTTAAATGGGAAACCAATTGCGGTAATTTGAACTCAGAAAAGTTCTGTAAGAGCACTGTGAGCTCTGAGATCCAGAGGCAAGAAAAACCAGTGGGATTTGTAAAGGTGGAGCACGAAGAATCAGTGGTAGCTAGAGAAATGGGGATGTCTTCACAACTTACCCAAGGGAGTTCTGAAGGGTAGGTTGCAGGGATGTTTAAGGATTTTATATGCGAATTAAGAGTATGTCCATGTGTACAGGGAAGAGTAGGAAAGGATGTCAAAATTTTAGGGGATACTGGGGCTAGCCAGTCCTTAATGATATGGGATTGTGCTATCTGTTGTCCAGAAGGGTTATTGTAGGACAATATATTAAGGGAATCCATGGCAAAGTCAAACCTATTTCAATGTGTAAGGTAAATTTAAAAAATGATTTGAAAACAGGAGAGGTGATTGTTGGGGTAGTGGAGAAATTGCCCATTGCAGGGGTTCAATTTATTCTAGGGAATAATAAAGCTGGATCATAGATATTCATTATGCCTACTGTAGTAGAGCAACCTGTTTAGACATTATCAGCAGAGGTTTTGCAGAAAGAGCATCCTGGATTGTTTCCAGATTGTGCGGTGATGGGATCACAAATGCAAAGTTTAGGCAGGAAGAGGAAGAATCTAAAAGGCAGGGCGAGGATGTTGAAATTCAGTTGACTGGATCAATCTTTGAAAAGATTACTCAGGAGGAGAAGATTAAAGAGGATAAGGTTGAGGTGTTTAGTTCAGTGAAGTTAGTGGAGTTGCAGCAGAAGGAACCAGTTACATCAAACAGCTTATTCTGAAACAGAAGCAGAATATATTCCAGAGTGTTATTACATTAAGAACAATGTGTTAATGAGGAAATGGAGACTGCCTCATGTTCCAGCAGATGAAAAGTGGGCGGTAGTACACCAAGTAGTGATACCATCTGGGTACTGGAATTAAATTTTGAGAGTGGCTCATGATTTGGGAATTAGGAAAACACTAGTTAAGATGCAAAAACATTTCTATTGGCCTGGACTACACAAAGATGTAGTCAAATTTTGTCAAGCATGTCACACATGTCAGGTGATAGGCAAACCTTAGGCAGTAATTAAGCCTGCATATTTGATTCCAATTCCAGCATTTGAGGAACCTTTTAATAGGGTCCTAGTTGATTGTGTAGGACCCCTCCCTAAGACTAAAAGTGGAAATCAGTACTTGTTGACAATCATGAATATGTCCACAAGATTTCCAGAAGCAATACCTTGAAGGAAAATTACAGCAAAGATGATTGTTGAGATGTTAACCAAATTCTTTACAAGGTATGGATTACCAAAAGAAACACAGTCGGACCAGGGATCAGATTTCATATCACAGCTGTTTAAAGGAATAATGAATGGCCTAGGAATAAGACTGTTTAGGTCATCCGCCTATCACCCCGAGTCACAGGATGCATTAGAAAGGTGGCATCAGACTTTAAAGACTATGATTAGAGCATATAGTCAAGATTATCCACATGATTGAGATTGAAGGATTCCATTCTTCTTGTTTGCTATTAGGAACGACCCTAATGAGTCAACAGAGTTCAGTCCTTTCGAGTTAATTTATGGTCATGAAGTAAAGGGACCACTCAAATCAATTCAGGAGAAATTAGTGAGTCAAAGTTCTGAAACAACACTCCTGGATTATGTGATGAAATTCAGAGAAAGAATAAGTAAGGCATGTGAACTAGCTGGAAAACATTTAAAGATATCTCAACAAGTGATGAAGGCATATGCAGACAAAAGGGCAAAGGCTTGTAGTTTTGTGACTGGGGAAGAAGTATTAGTATTGTTGCCAGTGCCAGGCAAACTGCTGAAGGCAAAGTTTAGTGGACCTTACTAGATGGAAAAGAGACTGAGTGAGGTAAACTACATAGTAAATACCCCAGACAGAAGGAGGAATCAGTGACTGTGCCATGTAAATATGCTCAAAAATACTCTGATGAAGCAAATAAACTGGAGGAGATACTGGTAGTTGTAAGTAAGGAAATGGGGGTAAAAATTAAGGATTCTGAAATTGATCTTTCTCTGATTAATTGGACAATGGGGAAGTACTTAAGAATCTAGATGCAACATTGGGTTACCTCCAGAAAAGTGTTGGAGTGATTTAAAAGAGCTATTGCAGTCACACAAAGCAACTTGTAGGAATAAACTGGGGAAAACAGATTTAGCTATACATGATGTTGATGTGGGGAATTCAGGTTCAATAAGGCAACACCCAAAGAGATTAAATCCAGTAAAATTACCTCAGTTGTGGAAAGAAATTGAATTTATGCTTCAAAATTACATCAAAAAGCTCAGTCACAGTAATTGGAGTTCACCCATTGTAATGGTGCCAAAACCAGATGGATCACAAAGACAATGTATTGATCACCAAAAAGTTAAATCAGTAACAAAAGCAGATTCATATCCTTTTCTACAATTGGAGGATTGTATCGAGAAAGTGGGACAGTCAACACTTATCACAAAAATTGACTTGCTGCAAGGATATTGGCAAGTACCCTTATTGGAAAGGGCAAAAGAGATATAATCTTTTGTGACACCGGATGGTCTATATCAATGCCCTTTGGTATGAAAAAGGCACCAGCAACATTTCGGAGACTAACAGATAAAGTGACAGAAGGATTGAACAATTGTGCTGTTTATATTAATGACTTAATAGTGTTCAGTCAAGTGTGGGAGGAACATTTACAACATTTAAAGGAACTATTTGATCGACTGCAGGAAGCCAATTTGGTTGTAAATATGGCTAAAAGTGAATTTGTGAAAGCGCAAGTTACATATTTAGGCCACAACGTTGGACTTGATCAAGTGGCCCCATGAGATGCAAAAGTAAAAGCTATTGTGGAATTCCAATTGCCCGAAACAATTTGGGACATTTTGAAATTTCTAGGCATGAATGGATTTTATCGGAAATTTGTGCCAAACTTTAATAGTGTAGTTGCTCCGCTGACTGGATTGTTAAGGAAGAACAAAACATTCTAATGGACACAGGAGCGTCATAATGCATTTAACAGCTCGAAAGCTGTACTAACAACTACACCTGTTCTATCAGCACCTGATTATACAAAGCAGTTGGCTATTGATGCCAATGATGTCGGTGTTGGTGTCGTATTGCTACAAGAAGATGAACTAGGAATTGAGAAGCTGGTAGGATATTTCTCACAGAAGGCGTTGGAGAGGGTGCAGTGGAGGTTTACCAGGATGCTGCCTGGTCTGGAGGTTATTAGCTACGAGGAGAGGTTGGAGAAACTCGGATTGTTCTCACTAGAGCGACGGAGATTGAGGGGCGACTTGATAGAAGTTTACAAAATTATGAGTGGCATGGACAGAGTAGATAGTCAGAAGCTCTTTCCCAGAGTGGAAGAGTCAATTACTAAGGGACATAGATTTAAGGTGAGAGGAGAAAACTATAGAGGAGATGTGCGGGGCAAGTTTTTTACGCAGAGGGTAGTGAGTGTCTGGAATTCGCTGCCAGAGGAGGTGGTGGAAGCAGGTACGATAGTGGTGTTTATGAGGCAGCTTGACAAATACATGAATAGGATGGGAATAGAGGGATATGGACCCCGGAAGTGCAAAATGTTTTAGTTGACGGGCAATATGATTGGCACAGGCTTGGAGGGCCGAAGGGCCTGTTCCTGTGCTGTACTTTTCTTTGTTCAAGTTGAATGTATTCCAGAAGAAATATTCAACTATAGAGAAAGTTTGGTGCTGGCTTTGCAGCTTTTTGAAGTGTATGTTGCAAACAATTCTTCAGAGACAGGTATATATACTGACCACAATAGCTTGAAATTTCTGGAAAAGTTTTGGAACAGAAACGCAAGACTCTTTCGGTGGAGTTTATTATTGCAAATGTTCAATTTACCAATTACACATGTGGCTGGATGAGAAAATTTATTTGCAGACCTGTTGTCAAGAGTTTAAAATTCAAAAAAACTTGGATTTTGGCAAATGGAGAATGGACTGGAATGAACTCTTTTTATAAAAGATTTGTGTATATATTTTCATTGTTAATGCATGTACACTATAGTGTAATAGTTTTGTTTGTATAGTTAAATGTAGTAAGGAATAAGAAATGGGTTGAAAAATGAAACCATATTTTTGGAATTATGATGGTTTATTTTTTGCTAAGGAGGGAGATGTGAGAATGAATGTTATTTTTTCAGAATTTTGGGGAATATTGTGTTATTCTGTAAAGAAGGCTGGGGTCTGTGTGTGTATGATTTAATTAAGCTGGGCAAGAGATTGTAAGGAGTCAAGTTTGTCGGGGTGGGGGGGAGTGTTGAAACGTGAAAAGAATAGAAGTGTTAAGTTTGAGGTACAAGTAAATAGGTTACATCTAACATTTGCATTTTTAGATAAGTTGAGAGTTTGTTTGAATATCAAAGGGGAGTCAGAGGTAAAAAGAAACATGTTTGCATCTTGCAGGCATTCCATAGGTAAATAGTAGTAGGGATATTGTATTTTATTGACCCAAAAACAAAGACAAGATAGAGACAAAAAAGATATTATATTTGGAAGGATTAAAGTTTCAAATAGGTATGAGAACAATGGAACTGGAGATGAAAGTGGATAAAAGGTTATTTAGAGTTACTGAGGAGGGCTTAGTGGGAGATAGGTGGAGCTGTTGAGCTTTAGCTGGAGCTCTGGGCTGGGAGATGAACCAACCATCCAGTAAAGCCAGAAAAGTCTTGGGCTGCAAAGAAGCAGTTTTATCCTGAAGTGGATTCCACCGCAGAGCGGAAGAGGGGAGAGGTCATGTGGTATGCCTTTATTGAAACTACAGAAATTTGCCTTGTGTAATGTTACTGGATTTCTTTTATAGTTCTATAAGGGAGTGTTGCCTGGAGGTGTTTATTTGTAGGTTTGACCAAGTAGAGAGCCTTTTTGGGGGATGTTTTGTAAGACTAACCTTAATTGTGTAACTGTAATCTTGTGTGCTTAAGTTTTCTTTTATTCTTGTTAATAAAAGTTTTACTTTTAATTTTTAAAATCCCAAAAGTGTTAGTGGACCTCTTATTGCTGAGATCGGTACGTCTTCTTCTCATTTTCAGAATACAAAAAAAAGGATAGGGGCTGTAATCCAAGTTTCCCTCTGGAATTTGGTTTGTGCAGCAGTTAACACCGGTTGTGGTCACAACTGTGCTTGAAGAAGGTATTTCCAATACTAAACCTATTGCTGTTGCAGAAGGCCAGCAGACATTCATCTTTTCCATTCAGCATGCTCGCTGACCCATGGGGTCAGACTGTACTGTTCAGTCCTGACTGGTTGACATAGAGCTTAGCATTGAGGTCACTGATCAGTAGCTTGATATTCTAGCTGGATAGCTCGTCCAATGTGTCCTGCAATTGGTGGCAGAATTCATCTTTCTCCTTCTTTGTGTTTGCCTCTGTTGATGTGTGAACTTACACAATGGTGGCTTTGGTGTGCCTCGTGTAGAATCTGGCGGTGATAATGTGATGATTTACTGGTTTCCACCCCACTAATACTTGTGCTGAGCATCTGTTGATAATGAGGCCAACTCCAAGGATGTGGTGTTCGTCTTGCCCAGAGTACAGGATTGTCGTGCCGTCACTGCTAATTTGTCCTTGGCCTGTCCACCATAACTTGCTGATGCCTAAGATGTCAACTCGATAGGTCCTCACCCCTTGCAGCACCTGGTACATCTTGCCACACTGTTCGGACATTCCAAGTGCCGATTCGGGTGATGGTTTTGTTGTTGAACATTGGGCTTGTCAGGGATCAGACTTTGTTTCGGCTTTCATCCACTCCCATCATATGGACATCTTTGGATGTGCTGTACCTTCTTTGCCAGGGTTTGCTGGTATGGCAACTTCTTGCTGTTTCTGTAGCAGTGATGGGTTTTAGATGGTGAAGGTGCTAGCCATCCCTCCTTTTTCAACCAGGCTTGAGAGTAGCGGCGCCAAGGCTGGTTTACACATCAGCTGCGAGAAGACCAAGACAATGACAACCAGATGGCACCATCATCTCCATTGAGCAACAGAACATCGAGGATGTCAACCACATCCCCTGCCTAGGAAGCAAGATCTCCAAGGAGGTGATGTAGCGATCACTGTCCACACAAGATTTGATAAAACAGTATTGGTCTTCCAGCGGCACCAAATGGCGTGGGGCACCCATCACCATCAGTATGACCATGAAGCTGTGGTTCTACATGTCCCTAGTAGTACCAACTGCAATCTATGCCAGCAAGACATGGAAGAGAACAGTAAAGATGTCACATACAAAAACAAAAATAGCTGGAAAAACTCAGCAGGTCTGATAGCATCTGTGGAGAGGAATACAGTTAATGTTTCGAGTCCGTATGACTCTTCATCAGAATTAAGGAAAAATAGAAATGAGGTGAAATATAAGTTGGTTGAGGGGGTTGGGACAGGTAGAGCTGGAGATGTCACATAGGTTGGATGTCTTTCAGCAGCGCTGCCCACAAAAGATCTTGGGAATCACATAGAGAGATGGTATCACAATCAACGAAGCTCCATAGAGAACATAGAGACACCTGTGGACATCGCGATGGAGAGATGACTGATGTTGGCGGGATACATCCTTTGCCTCCCAGATGTACGCTCTGCCAGAGTGGCAGTGGAATGGACACCACCACCGATGGAAAAAGAAGATGGGGCGAACCAAATGGACCCGTTGATGTACTTTTAAGGAGGACCTCCAAGAGCAGGACATGGCCTGAGCTGGAGTAAAAGAGATTGCGATGGACTGGGGTTGGCAGCAAAGTCTTGCTGCCCATAGCTCCTCTGGTCCTGTGTGGGACAAAGTCTAGATCTAAGTCTGGTGCTGCTCCTGGCGTGCTCTCCTGCACACTTCATTGAACCAGGGTTGATCCCCTGACTTGGTGGTGATGGTAAAGTGGGGGATATGCCGGGCCATGAGGTTACAAAGTGTAGTGGTATACAGTTCTGCTGTTGCTGATAGCCCATGGCACCTCATAGATGCCCAGTCTTGAGTTGTTAGATCTGTTCAAAACCTATCCCATTTAGCATGGTGGTAGTGTCACACAACACAATGGAGGGTGTCATCAATGTGAAGAAGGAACTTCGTCTCCATAAGGACCGTGCAGTGGTCACTCCTACCAATACTGTCATGGACAGATTCATCTGCAACAGGTAGATTGGTGAGGACGAGGTCAAGTAGATTTTTTTTCCTCTTGTTGGTTCCTCACCACATGCAGCAGGCCCAGTCTAGCAACTATGTCCTTGAAGATTTGGCCAGTTCAGTCTCTAGTGGTTCTACCAAGCCACTGTTGGTGATGGACATTGAAGTCCCCCGCCCAGAGTACATTCTGTGCCTTTGCCACCCTCACCTTCGCCAATGACTGCACAATATTCAGTGGTCATGTTGAGACCAGACCAGGTAAGGATGCCAAATTTCCTTCCCTAGAGGTCATTTGTGAAACAGATGGGTTTTTACGACAATCAATGATAGTTCCATGTTCACAATTATTGGATGTAGCTTTTAATTGCAGATTTATTAATTAATTGAATTTAAATTCCACCAGCTACTGCGGTGGGATTTGAACCCGTAAGCAATAGTCCCAAAGCATTAACCTGGGCCTCAGGAATACTAATCCAGTGACATTAACATTATGCCACCCCTTCCCCTCAACAATGCTCACAGCCCATGAAAGAATTTTAAAAAAACTTTTCATAGTATTTTGCTCTTGCATTTCTGGTATTGATAGATCAATTTAAGGTTCCTGCTCAATGTTTGTTATTTAATACATAATCTTCTCTGCAGTATAGATAACACGGGTAGAGTTTTATCACATTCTGGTACTCCATATATATGTAGTATAAAACTAGTTCCTTACAAATACTGCTTTACTACAGCTTATGATAGACATGCAGAATATATTGTGAATATTTGACTTGTATCCCTGAATGAACTAATCTGTGTTGTAGGTGGTTGGATACCATTCAGTAATTCTTAATGAGGTCTTTGTAGTCTTAAGTGTCGTGTATTTATAGTCTTAACTGTATGTATTTATTAACTACAAGAACTACGTACATATATACAGTAAAGAGTTCAAGCTGGGAGCTGTCTCCATGCTTGCTGCTGCACACAGCTCTGTCCAACACTGGACTGGCCTCTAGGTGTGGGCCATGTGTTCTCTTACATCACTGCACTGTATGGGCAGTACTGTACTCAGTCCCACGTTAACCCTACATGTGTCAGACCCTTATACTACAATCTGGAGATAAGTCATAAACAAGTTGATGCTAATAACATGTAGGAGATAGAAATCATAATGTATCATAGAACCTCACCTACTGTGGCACATATTTAGAAATATGCCTCTCATTATGTAAAAATTAATTGATAATGAGGTACAAAAGATGGTTTTAATGATACAGCATATTCCTTTGTAGATTGGTTCTAGTGTACCTGAAGATGCATAAGATCATTGGCCTGAAATATTAACTCTGTTTCTATCTCACAGTTGCTGCCTGACTGAGAAGAATCTACAAGACAGCTGTGAGACCGGTCTTATTATATAGTGCAGAAACTTGGGCAATATCAAGAAGGAAGGAACTACGACTGGATGCTAATGAGATGTGGATGCTGAAATGAATGTGCCGAGTAACGAGAAAAGACAAAATCAGCATATCAGAGGGTCAGTGAAGATTGTGGGAGCATCAAAGAAAGTAGCTGAGAAGAGATTGAAATGTTATGGTTATCTGTTGTAGAGAGAGGGAGGAAATGTGGTGAGGTGAGTAATGGAGATTTGATTATCAGGAAGTAGAAGAGGAAGGTCTAAGACCAGATGGAAAGATGTGGCAAGAGACTTAAGTGCAGCGGGACTGGAGGAGGAATGGGTGATTGACAGGAGGAGGTGGAGAAGGGTGATAAACCAGCATTGTGACAACCCCAAGTAAAATAGGAGAAGCCAAAAAAACAGAAGAGATGCTGCCTTACCTGCCGAGTATTTCCAGCATTTCTGTTTTCAGATTTCCAGCTCCCACAGAATTTTGTTGTTTTATTATTCCATAAGTGTTAATTAGATTTTTGTTATATGGTGTGGATTTAGACTGTTCTTTGAACATACTCTTAAAATTAATTTTCAAAGAAAAGTAATTCCAGTAACATGAATGGGATTTTACCACAACAAAATATATTTACAAAACTTGATGAATGCATTAACCTTTGGTTGTTCTCATTTTTTAAATCATCAGAAATTGCTTAACTTCTCCAAGGCATACATTGATGAGCCCCATACAGGAACCACTGTCTTCTTGTAGTGATGATTAGCTTCAGACATTGCTGTCGGGGTTTCTGTTCTACTCACTCAGTTAGCTTTTGAGGGGAAAGATAGCAGCACACAAGGGGACACTATATCATAACCTATCCACTACCAGGCCTTCCTTCCTTGTCAGTAGGAACATTACATACTTTCAGAATGTTTCTCAAGATGTGTTTGGACCATTTCTTTTGTCCACCATTGAGAGGCTTGCCACTTTTTAGCTTATAGCAAAAGACTTGCTCCAGCCATCAACTGATGAATAGTGAGTAGTATGCGAACATAGAGATGACATGTCAGCATCCAGTTTGTTGATAAATTATTCCAATTTAACACAGGTCTGCTAATGGACCAAATTTCCAACTTGCAGAAATTCATTCCCTCGTCCTTTTCTCAATGGGCCTCTGTTCCAGGATGGATAAATGTTTTCCACTGTGTAATCATTTCCAATTGACAAATCAATATTCAGAAGATATAATTTTTAGCCAGAACTGTGAACACACAGAAAGGATAAGTTTAACATCACTAACATTATACATGGGGAGTTTCAGACTTATTGTACATTCCTTCAGGCAATTTGCATATCTAAGAAAGACTTGAAATAACAGAAAGCTGTTTTGGTCCTTTAATCATCTATTTCAAATGGCCTTTAAAGTGAATATATAAATTTTTCAAAACGTAATACTTAAGATAACAATGTCTAACTAAACTAGAAAATATTGTTTCCACTGACCATTGAAATAAAAATCAATTATATTTTATTAAAGAACAGTTCAGTGATATTATCAACATTTCTAACACAGTCTGGTTTGTTTGGTAATGTGAGATTATCTCAGTTGTGTTCATCAGCTTCAAAATTGTTAACTAGTGGGCTTTTACAAAATAGCAACATGTCATTGATCAACTGGAAAATCATGTGGATCACTGAGACCATACAAACCTCTCTAACTGTCTTTTCATTCCCCGATTGTTATAACTAAGTACCCTGGTGACAATACTAAAGTGTAAGACTGGACAACTCCAAGTCATATGGATGAAAGCAAAATACTGCAGATGTTGGAAATCTGAAATATTTTATCATAGCCTGAAGAAGAGCCATACAGACTTGAAACATTAATTCTGTTTCTCTCTCCACAGATGCTGCCAGATCTGCAGAGTTTTTCCAGCATTTTATGTTTTGATTAACTCCAAGACATATCCTGCTCTAATCAGAATGGTTTCAATAATATTCCTCCTGAGTAAATTGCTACCTTTCAGTCAGAGTATTGTGTCTGACTGGTTTTCAGTTAATTAACTTTTTTCTTTAAATTTATACATTTGGTAACATGTTATTGGTTCTGTTGTGAATAAAAAGGGAAGAAGGACTTGCATTTAGAAAGCACCTTTCATGATCACTGGATGTCTCAAACCATTTTACAAGCAATGAAGTTATTTTGAAGTGTAGTCAATGTTGTAATGTAGGAAATGTGGCAGCCAAGTTGTGCACAACTCTTACAAACAGCAATGTTAGAATGACCAGATAATCTGTTTCTTGTGATGTTGATTGAGGGATAAATATTGGCCATGGCACCAAGGATAATTTCCCTGCTCTTCTTTAAAATAGTGCCATGGGATCTTTTATATTTACCCAGGTAAATAGGGCCTCACTTTAACATCTCATCCAAAAGACAGCACCCCCTCAAAGCTGAACTGGAGCATCCGCAAAGATTTTTGTGCCCATACCCCGTGAGTGGGACTTTAACCTGAAGAGTGTTACCAATTGAGCCACACAATAGTTAGGTCAAGTATAGATTGTCAGTGCAATGAAAAAGCTCCCATCACTCTGCCTTAACCTCAGTTTCAGAAGAACATACCACCATCACTGCATCAGTGATTTAAAAAAAACATTTCCACACTAGTCATCCAAGTAGACTCTTAAGAGATTAGTTTATATCAATGTGGTGGTGGAGGTGGCGGGATGGTGGGTTGCGGTAATGGAGGGTTGTGCTGTAGACCCATGTCAAAGAAGTAATGGATTGAGACTGCCAAAATTCATTTCACTTTGGCCTGCAGTGAAAGGAATTTTTTTAATCCATCAAATTGGTCTGAATTTGAACTTAGGTCCAAAAGATGGAAACACGTGAACATACAAAATTGACCAGCAAGAAAATACCAACTGGCCCATCAAGTCGGCTCCACAAAGGCAGAATATTATTTTGTGTTATCTAGTGCCTGTCTTGTAAAATATTTCAATATTCAATTATTTTAGGTGCACAAAGGATGATTCCGGGCTATCAAAAACTTTGTTGGGATTGAAAATTACCCCTCCAGACCGCAAAGATTCATAACATGCTGTAAGCATATCAAGAATATTAAAGTCCACAAATTAACACTTCAATAAATCCATCTTGATCTAAATTATCAAGGAGAACTAGTGAATCAGTGCATCACTGAACTATAAAGGGGACAATAGTTAAAATTCTGGTCAAACATCACGAAAGCAAGCCAGTGATGGAGCTGCATTGTCCTGAGTATAACTTTCACATTCATGTTTTTTACTTATACACATACTTAGTTTTAGCTTGCTTTGGCTGCCTTCTTCTCTTTTGTGGCTTTGTCCAGGCCTGGGCAGCCCTGGAGAAGGAGCATGCACTGTCCACCAGTACACTTGAGGCCTTCAACAACTGGTGGGAATTTCAAGGGCTGGAGTACATGGTTGACACTGATGATATTATTATTTAATTGTATAAGTTTCCTTTATTTTATGATTTTTTTCTATTAGTTGTGCATGATTAAAAGGAGCACTTATTTTTGTTCTGTTTAATGGCACTAAGGTAACCCAGTCTGTCCGTATTATTTTAGGCAAGAAAGACACACTTATTTGGGAAATTGGATCCTATTATACCACTCTCGATTTTCTTGAACTCCAGTATGCAGATGATGCTTGTGTGTGCGCTCACTCAGAAGCTGAGTTCCAGGTCATTGTCGACCTCTTATCTGAAGCACATGAGAAAATGGGCCTTTCACTAAACACCAGGAAAACTAAGGTCTTCTTCCAATCAACTCCCACAGCACAACGATTAAGACCAATGGTGAGATCTTGGAAAATGTGGACCATTTTCCATATCTTGGGAGCCTGCTCGTGATGAAGGGCAGACATAGCCAATGACATTGACCATTGTCTCCAATATGCCAGCTGAATCTTCGGTTGACTGAGGAAAAGACTATTTGAGGACCAGGATCTTAAACCCAAGGCTAAAGTCATAGTTTACTGGGCAGCAGTGATCCCTGCACTCCTGTATACTTCGGAGTCTTGAACAACCTACAACAGGCACCTCAAAGCATTGGAGAAGTATCACCAGAAAGGCTTTTGCAAGATCCTCCAAATCTGGGGGCAACAAAGGAAGTCCAAGTATCCTACCTCAAACCAATTTGTCCAACATTGAGATGCTAATCACGCAAAACTAACCCCGCTAGATGAGACATCTTGTTCGTATGCCTGACACCAGTCTCCCAAAGCAGTTGCTCTACTCAGAACTCAGTCTTGGCAGGAGACTCCCAGGAGGAGAATGGAGACACTTTAAGGATGTCCTCAAAGCATCCCTGAAAAAGCCAAACATCCCCACTAACTCATTGGAGTCCCTGGTTTGACACCGACCAAAATGGAGAAGGTTTATTCGGGAGGGCACCGAACACATTGAGAGACTTTGTTGGGAACATGCAGAGGTGAAGTCAAAACATTCATAGAATGCACAAGCCTCCAAACAACCCATCCACCCAACCCTTCAAGCCCCACATGTGGCAGAGTCTTCAGACTTATCAACCATCTCAGAATCCATTGAACTGGAGTGGAAACAAGTCATCTTCGATCCCGAGGAACTGCAAGAAGGAGAAACATGGTCCACACCGATAATAATATCATTAATATTGTTATGACTGGGATGGGAGGAATGCACAAATTATCAAGCCCCACTACTCTGCAGGCTGTACCAGTATTTAAATGTTTAATTTTCTCATCGAAATGGCCAACTGTGTTGTACTTGTACCTCTGGTACCCAGAAGAAAAGAGACATTGACCAGGCTTCTTTCAAAAACTCAGACTGATTAATTTATTTTAAAACAAAACTTCTTTTAACAAGTTGCAAGTACTAGTTAACACACAATTGCAATTAGGAAGTATAACTATCTATCTCTTCCTAAAGAACTCCACCAGCACACACACACACACACGCATTGACAAACAAAGGACAAACAGATAGAGTCTCTTGGCAGGGATAGGTTTTGGAGGATGGCGTTATAAAATAAAGGATATAGTCTGCAGGACTTGACGCTGTCGATCTGGAGTTCCCTTGTGTGAAGATGGGCCGCTGGTCCCAGTGGACATCTGGAAGTTCTCATCAACTGGTCTCAGCTTTACAGGTCCAAATGCAGGCTAGTTACACTCAGATGAGGGTTCTCTGGCTACAGGTTGATAGCCACACACAATTTTAGGCAAGGTAGATAGAGGGAGCCAGTTCCTCAGCTTGTTCCCCAACAAGACTGCCTTCAAAACCAGCAGGTTCACAACTTGTTTATTTTCCTCTCTCCCATGTGATTTCCAGCCACATACCAACCTTCCTTTTCATCATGTTGGAGTTTTTTCTCCATCAACCAAAGTGATTGCAGTTTACAACAAACAACCAGACCTTCCTCAAGTACCGTTAAGGTCAGGTGATTACTTGGAAGAGGCCTGCTTGCTGACAGTTCCAAGGTGAATTTATGACCTTTTTAAAAAATCTCAGGTTAACATCCAAATGTCCAGATCATGCCATGTCCTTCCATTTTGTAAAAGAATAATTCAGTCTTGAGAGATATGATCCTAACATTATTTAATTGTATAAGTTTCCTTCATTTTAGGATTTTTTTTCTAGTAGTTGTGTCCCTTGTTTGTTTTGTTTGATGGCACTGGGGAAACCCAGTCTGTCTGTATTCTTTTAGAGGAAAAAAACAAAAAGCTACTGCGGATGCTGGAAATCCAAAACAAAAACAGAATTACCTGGAAAAACTCAGCAGGTCTGGCAGCATCGGTGGAGAAGAAAAACGTCAGCTCTTTTCTTCTCCACCGATGCTGCCAGACCTGCTGAGTTTTTCCAGGTAATTCTGTTTTTGTTTTCTTTTAGAGGAAGCCTATTATGCACCTCTCTCGCATTTGCTTACCTACTGAAATTAAAAGTTAACATTATTCCAAGTAGTTTCGCTTCAACAAATATATCTAGGTGCCTCAAGACTGGAAAAGGGTGATCACCTGAGGTTTATTCCCAATCCAGGAAATTCGACTCGATTTAATTGTCCGATATTGATGACTCTTAAAATCCAGGGGCTGGGATTAAACAAGAACAAGTAATTGGAAAAGAGAATGTTTCTTAGTGGCGGCAAATATATTTTTTGGAGTTTATTACGACTGTTTTGCAGCACTGTCTAATCTGACTGGTGCTCAGTGTTGACCTGGTGGTACGGCTGTGGAAGTATCTCGGTGCAAGAGCCAGTAAGCAATGCAGGAATCTGCTGACAAACAGCCGAGCAGAATCGTCACTCTACCCAAACTCCGATTCCTTCTGCTATTCATAACTATGTTACTCGCGGCGATCATAGTGCTGTTCTTCCTCGTCTTGCCGTCCGAGGAGAAAACCAAAGATTTTTACTCCTTTAAGGGAGTGAACATTAGAGGGAAGCTAATTTCACTAGAGAAATACAGAGGATCGGTAAGTTTGACAACTCCACCCTGTTACTAATCGGGCACAGTAATGGGGCTGTGCAAACTCACCTCTGCATGAAGATTTTGCAAAACTAACCACAACACGCGAATTTGAGGCATGCAGCCTATTCACTATTTACCCTAATGAAAACGAGTTCGCTGTTCTTCAATCGGTAGCTCAGAGGGAATCATGGAGGCCCCTTTGAGCACGACTGTATACGTGGCAACATCAATAAAGCAGTTTTACTGTTCTCTCTAAACGCCTTTACTTACTACTGTAGAGTTTATCAATGTGGTTTAAAGCTATGAAAACCAACACAATTCAAAGTAAGTGAGTCAGATATTCATTCATTGTTATTTAAGTTAACTGGTGCATCCAAGCAATCTGTTCCATTTCAAACGCTAGGACCATTACCTGCAAAATTAGTTGCCTACGTGTGAACGAACAAAACACAAAAGCAGTTCTGCAGACGCTCTGAAACAAAAACAGGAAATACTGGGATTACTTAGCAGGTCTGGCAGCTGTGTAGAAGGAAGCAGAGTTAACTTTCAGGTCTGTGACCTTGCATCAGAACTTTCATCCCTGTACCAACTCTTTGATGCAGCAATCCATTTAGTTCCACTTCGCTGCTCAGCCGTCAAAATTTCCCTTCAAATATTTATAATATTTATCTAATTCTCTTATTATTTATCCAATTCTTTTTTGAATGTCGTGGTTGAATCTGCTTCCACCAACCTTTCAGTCAGTGCACTCCAGATCAGAACGACTCGATGTGCAAAAGGTTTACTTTGTCACCTCTGTTTCTTTTGCCAATCACTTTAAACCTGTGTCCTCTGGCTTCCAACCCTTATGTCACCAGAAATAGTTTCTCCTTAATGAATCAAAATCCTTCAAGATTTTATATGCCTCTATTAAGTCTCTACACCTTCTCTGTCCTAAGGAGAACAACCCAAGTTTCTCCAATCTGTGCACATAACTAAAACCACTCATCCCTGGCACTACTCCAGTAAATCTCTTTTGCAGCCTCTCTAACACCTTGACATCAATGTTCCCTTTATGTTGTGTGTGGCCACACAGCAACACAGAGGTTGCCGTGCACAAGCTATCCTCTTTAAGATATCACTCACGCACATTTGCACAAAAAATTTAAAGGTACTAAGCACTTAACTGCATAGAGAGTGCACAACAAACAAAAAAAAAATTAGAGGAGGCCATTGTTTGGCATCCTTCCTAAAGTGTGTTGCTCAGAATTGAACACAATACTCAGTTGAAGTCAAACCAGTGAGTTATAAATGTTTAGCATCTTTGCTTTTGTAATAAAGCCAAAAATTCCATATGCTTTTAGCAGCCTTCTCAACTTGTCATTAATTGGACACTTAAAGTCCTCAGTAGGCCTTTAAGTGGGTGGGTGGGTGGACTGCTTGGTGCCTCCGCCACCACCCCCCATAAAATTTCAAACAGGTCAAGAGTGGGCAGATTGATGGCAAGAAGTCACCCGCTGGGTTTTATATATCCCCAACTTCAAACCCGCCAGCGAGTGTGAAATCCAGCCCATAAAGATAACATTTTGATGCCTCATCTGTGCTGATCTCAGTTGTTGACATCTTATAATCAATGTTTCTCAACCAGGGAGGGAAAAACCAATGGTTGTGGTTGTTGACCAATCATCTCAGCCCAAGGACATCACTGCAGGAGTTCCTCAGGGTAGTGTCCTAGACCCAACCATCTTCAGCTGCTTCATCAAAAATTTTCCCACCATCATAAGGTCAGAAGTGGGGACGTCCCCTGATGATTGCAATGTTCTGTTCCACTCAGAACTCCCTAGATAACGAAGCACTCCATGCCGACATGCAGAAAAACCTAGGCTGGAATTGAGAAGTGACAAGTAACATTCGTACCATACAAATACCAGGAAATGACAATCTCAAACACGAGAGTCAAACCACCTCCTTCTGTCATTCAACTGAGTTACCATGGCTGAATCCCCACCATCAACATCCAGGGGCTCACCATTGATCAGAAACATAACAGGACTAGCCACATAACTACTGTGGTTACAAGAGCATATCATAGGCTGGGAATTCTGTGATGGGTAACTCGCCTCCTGACTCCCAAAAACCTTTCTACCATCTATAAGGCACAACTGAGGAGTGTGGTGGAATACTGACAACTTGCCTGGATAAGTGCTGTTCCAACAACACTTGAGATGCTCAACACCATTCTGGACAATGTGACCTGCTTGATTGGCACCCATTTACTCCCTCCACCATTGATGCAACCTGGCAGCAGTGTGTACCGTTTACAAGATGCACTGCAGCAATTTGCCAAGGCTCCTTTGACAGCACCTTCCAAACCCGTGACCTCTACCACCCAGAAGAACAAGAACATCAGGTGTATGGAAATACTACCACCTCCAAGATCACCCCTAAGCCACACATCGCCCTCTCTTGGAAATAGATCACCATGCCTTCACTGTCATTGGGTCATAGTCCTGCAATTCCCAACCTAACAGCTTTGTGTATGTACCTACACCACACAAACTGGAGTTGTTCAAGAAGACGGCTCCCCCCTACCTTCTTAAGGATAATCGGGGGTGGGCAATTAATGCTGGCTTTGCCAGTAAGCCCATCATCCCATAAACCTATCAGTCTTCTGCTATTCAGTAGCATCATTTTAACAAATTATACTTCCACAATATCCTTGTGCACACTTGAGAATCCATCCATAAACCATGGCTCTGACAGTCCTGTACCTGATTTCCCTGTACTTCGGTAAATGATTGTGGGTTCTAGAGGAGAACTTGTGCGCTCTATATGAAGCAAATAAGGACATTTCAGTATTGCACTGCATTTCAGCATGTGTTAGTCGCCTAGTTTAATTTAATAGATGTGGGTGCTTTTTTCCCTTTATATTTTAGCAAACCTCCCTTTTCTCAGTTACTTTTTCTACTCTTAAGCCTGCCATTCCATTTAGGAAAACCAAGTGACCCTCAATAAAATCTCTCCAAAGTTATGGGCTGGATTTTCGACTCCAAGGACCTTTAAAAATGGTGGGTGGGACCTAGATACAGAAGTCCCGCCTCCATTTCTGACAGATACAATTTTTGCCAGTAGGTGAAGTGGAGCGGGGTATGATTCACACAGGAGGTAAACCCAAGTCACAGAATCTTAACGGCACAGAAGAAGGCCATTCAGCCCATCGTGTCTGCACCGGCTCTCCAAATGATCATTATGACCTAGTGCCATTGCCCTGCCTTTTCCCCTTTTCCTCAATTGAACCTGCCTCCACCACACTTCCAGGCAGTACATTCCAGACCCGAACCACTCGTTGTGTGAAAATGTTTTTTCTCACGTCACATTTGCTTCTTTTGCAAATCGCTTTAAATCTGTGCCCTCTTGTCCTTGATCCTTTTACAAGTGGGAACAGCTTCTCCCTATCTACCCTGTCCAGCACCCTCATGATTTTGAAAAATTCTATCAAGTCTCCTCTCAGCCTTCTCCTCTCCAAGGAAAACAGCCCCAACTTCTCCAATCTTTCCTTATAACTGAAGTTTCTCATCCCTGGGACCATTCTTGTAAACCTCTTCTGCACTCTCTCCAATGTGTTCACATCCTTCCTATAATGTGGTGTCCAGAACTGTACACAACATTCCGGCTGAGGTCTAATGAGGGTCTTATGTAAATTCAGAATAACCGCCCTGCTCTTGTACTCTATGCCCCTATTAATAAAGCCCAGGATGCTTTATTAACTGCTCTCTCCACCTGTCCTACCACCTTCGATGATCTATGCACATACACACCCAAGTCTTTTTGCTCCTACACTCCCTTCAAATTTCCACCCTTTATTTTATATTATCTGTCCATGTTCTTCCTACCAAAACGCATCACCTCACACTTCTCTGCATTGAACATCACCTGCCACCTATCTGCCCACTCCACCAACTTGTCTATGTCCTCTTGAAGTTCCACACCATCCTCCTCGCAGTTCACAACATCCCAAGCTTCGTATCATTTGCAAACTTTGAAATTGTCCCCTGCACACAAAGATCGAGATCATTAATATATATGAGGAAAAGCAAGAGTCCCAAACTCAGCAAGGCTATTTGAACTCAGTGCTGAGTTCAAACAGACCCCAGTTTGGCCGTTGCAAGGGCCTTAACACATGGTGTGGGAGTCATGAATTGATGGTGCAGACAGAAATGCTCTTGAATGTTGGATAAGAGCTGTGTAACTGTCATGACCTGAAGTTTTTAAAAGCCTCAATCTTTAAAAGCATATAAAAACAGACTGCAGCTGACGGTGAGAGTTTTTTAAAAAAAAAAACCCTCTGCTGGACTGTTTGATTGATAGCCATAGGTTAGAAAAAGCAGTAGCATCTGGTAGTGCAGTTTCAATAGACTTCCTTGTTGACATTTTTCCAATATGTCATTATGAATGCTTAGCTGAGTTTCGAAAGCTACAATTCTGTTAGCAGGAGGTTCTGAGCTCATAGTTTGGTTGACAGCTTGAAGAGGTTATTAAAGGCTTAGCTGTCTTTAATGTGAGGTCTGATTAAAAGCTTTGAATGAACTTTATGAATGAGAGTTGTTTTCACTATCAACTGTGTAGGAGTGAGAGGTGTATTAGAATATTAGAAGTTTATTTATTTCATTTACTACATGGCTCCTGAGGTCTGTCCATGGTGGATACTGGGTGAGTGTCTAAGGAGGTGGCATGAGGTGACGTCGGTTGGGAGGATGGTGGGGTCATGAGTAGGCATTGAGTTTGCATGGATGGTATGAGAGGCCATAGGAGGTAGGTAGGGGCATGAGTTGGCATTGACTTGGCATGGAGGTTATGAGGGCCATGGGGAGTGGGTGAAGGGGTGTGAGAGCTGAGGGCTAGAGACCTAACAACTTCTAAAACAAGTGGAACAAAGTCCCAGAGAACTGAGACATGCCTTCTAACCAGCCTGCCTTGTCACTTGCCCGCCCTTGTGGCTGCCTAAGCTCTGCTTCTAGTTTGGCAGGCCCAACTCTATCCCACACGTGTCCCCACCCCTCTCTCACCCCCCCATCCCAAACTTGGAGTACAAATGGCACGTTTCGGGATACTTTTTAACTAAGTCAGGAAATTTCCTGATTCGAGCTACCCGCCTCAGTAGCCAAAATCCAGCCCTATGTTTTCCAGATTGCAAGGTCATAGCTACCTAACCCTATTGTGGGAAGTCTTGGTCTTTGAACTAGGTATTGAAGTTGTGCCCCCATCCCCACCCCCCAAACCTTTTCTAAGGCCTGCCTGTCATCTACCAATATAACGGAGATAAAACATGACCCAGTATTCTAGATGAGGCTGGATCAAGGCCTTGTACAATATTTCTTATTTTGTAATTAATTATTCTGGCAAAGCATCCTAAAAATCTATTTGCGTTTGTAAAAGCCTCATTTTCAGTGACTCATATACTGTAACATCCAGGTCCTTCGCTTGATCAACAGCTTTGAACACACATCCTTCAATGATGTGCATCTGTTTGGCATTGACCCTACCTAGGTTCATAACGCTACATCGATCTATATTAAGACACCTGCTAGATAAAGGTCTGTTCTTCCATCATACCTAACTCTGCCTGCAAGCTATTTTTCACATATAGGACATACCAGCAGATATCTTTGTATCACCTGCAAACTTGCAGATAGTTCCCCCGATCTTTTTATCCAGATTATTGATAAAAATAATGAAGAACAGCAGCCCTAACGCCAATTTCTATTGGAATCCACTACTGATCAATTCTCATGCAGATTTGGTATCATTAATAACTACATTCTGCCTATGAGAATGCAACCAGTTCCTTTTTCAACCCAACATCTACCTAATCCCAAATAATTCAACCTTATTTAGTAGCATTTTGTGCAGGCTACAGATTGATGGAATGGGCAGAAAAGTGAACTTAATGTGGATAAATATGAAGTAATGCATTTTGGTTTTAAAAACGAGGAATGAGAGTGTACGCTTATTGGAAAAAACACAGAAAACTGCAGTGAAGAGAGCAGTCTAGTTCAAATATATAACTACCTGAAAGCCTGAGTGCATGTAGATTAAAACTATAAAAAGGCCAATAGAAATGTAGGAATTATAACCAAAAACATAGAGTAGAGGATTAAATAAATAATGATTTATACAAAATGGTGTCCGTTTCCTGTTTCTATCCTTCTCACCCCCTAGGAATTGTTTCTTGCTCTACTACAGGGAAAGGACTAACTGTTTGGTGAGTATCCGGTGAGTGGTTAAGGTCTATTCTGTTCCTAAGGTTTGCAATGGTCTACAAATTGGTGATAGAGTTAATAAAATATATAAAAAAGCAACATAAGCAAGTGAATAATATAACTAAGTAATTAAAACACATTAAGGAATGGCAGGACAGATGATGTGTCAAGGCTGCAGCATGTGGGACCTCCTGGATAGCATTGTGATCCAGGGCAAACATGTCTGCAGTAAGTGTTTGCGGTTTGAGGAACCTCGGTTCCGAGTCATCGAGCTAGAGGCTGAGCTGCAGACTCTGCAACACATCATGGAGGGGGAAAGTTACCTGGATGCTTTGTGCCAGGAGGCAGTCACACTACTTAGGATAAGGTCTTCTGATTTGACCAGTGGTCAGGGACAGGAGGGTGTGACTGCGAGTGAGGAAGGTAAAGGGACCCAGAGGGCAGGAGTGCAGGGGCGTGAGCCTCTGCAATTGTCCAACAGGTTTGAGGTTCTCTCAGCTTGTTTGGATGAGAGCTGGAGCTGTAGGGTGGATGAGCAAATTGACCATGACACCATGGTACAGGAGACCATTCAAGCGGGGGGAGCAAGAAGGAATGTGGTGGTGGTAGTGGAGGATAGTATAGTGAGGAGGATTGACACTGTTTTCTGCCACAAAGAGTGAGAGTCCAGACTTCTGTGTTGCCTGTCCGGTATCAGGGTTCAGGACATCTGCTCAGGGCTGGAGAGGAACTTGCAGTGGATTTGGTTGTCGTGGTCCATGTAGATACCAATGACATAGGTAGAACTAGGAAAGAGGTTCTGCAGAGAGAGTACGAGCAGTTAGGTACTAAATTGAAAAGGAGAATCTCAAAGTTTATAATCTCTGGATTATTACCTGAGCCATGTACAAATTGGCATAGGGTACATAAAATTAAAAAGATGAACATGTGGCTCAAAGACTGGTGTGGGAGATTTGGGTTCCAGTTTGTTGGGCACTGGCATCAGTACCAGGGAAAGTGGGGGCTGTACCACTGGGACGGTCTGCACCTGAACCGTGCTGTGACTGGTGTTCTTGCAAACAGCATAACTAGGGAAGTATAGAGAGTTTTAAACTAAATTGTGGGGGCAAGGGATCAAATGTGGAAAGAAGTGGTATATCAAAAAGTGGAGACAAGGTAAGAGAAGAAAACAGTAATATGGGAAATGAGGGTCGGAGAATGGCAGGAAGGGACAGAGAAAAAAATCAAAGAATGCACTGCAATTCAAGACTAGATATCACAAAGATAACAAAAAGACAAAACTAGAGGCTCTATATCTGAATGCCTGTCGCATTCATAACAAAGTAAACAAATTGATAGCACACATTGAAGTAAATAAGAACATAAGAACTAGGAGCAGGAGTAGGCAATTCAGCCCCTCGAGCCTGCCCCGCCATTCAATACGATCATGGCTGATCTCATTTCGGCCTCAACTACAATTTCCTGCCCTCTCCCCATAACCTTTCAACCCGTTACTAATTAAAAATCTGTCTATCTCCTCCTTAAATTTATTCAGCGTCCTGGCATCCACTGCATTCTGAGGTAGTGAATTCCACAGATTCACGACTCTTTGAGAAAAGTAATCCCTCCTCATCTCTGATTTAAATCTACCACCCCTTAGCCTAAAACTATGGCCTCTCATTCTAGAATGCACCAGAAGGGGAAACATCCGCTCCACGTCTACTTTGTTTAACCCCTTTAGCATCTTATATACCTCAATTAGACCTCCTCTCATCCTTCTAAACTCTAGCGAGTATAGGCCTAAACTGCTCAATGTCTCCTCATAAGACAAGCCCCGCATCTCTGGAATCAACCTAGTGAACCTCCTCTGAACTGTCTCCAATGCAACTACATCCTTCTTCAAGTAAGGGGACCAAAACTGTGCACAGTTTGATTTGATAGCTATTAGGGAGACATGGCTGCAGGATGGCAAGGATTGAGTCCTGAATATTGAGGGCTATATGACCTTCAAGAAGAATAGGAAACTGGGTAAAGGTGGAGGTATAGTACTGTTAATCAAGGATGGCAATTGTACAATAGTTAGAGATGCCCTTAGTTCAGGAGATTAGGATGTAGAATCAGTTTGGGTGGAGATGAGGAATAGTAGGGGAAAGAAGTCAGTAGTGGGAGTGGTCTACAGGCCTCTAATAGTAACCACAATGTAGGACAAAGTATACAAGAAGAAATATTGGGTGCTTGTGATAAAAGGACAGCAATAATCATGGGTGACTTTACATATAAACTGGAAAAGTCAGATTGGCAGTAGTAATCTGGATGAGGAATCCATAGAATGCTTTCAAGATAGTTTCTTAGACCAGCATGTTCTGGAACCAACCAGAGAGCAGGTTACATTAGACTTGGTATTGTGTAATGTGACAGGATTAATTAATGACCTCAGGGTAAAGGTAGCAGCGACCACAATATGAATCTTACATCCAGTTTGAAAGGGAGAAAAATGGGTCTAAGACTAGTATTTTAAAATTATATAAGGGCAATTAAGTGGGCATGAAAGTTGAGGCTAGCTGAAGTGAACTGGGATTCTAGGCTGGGGGATAGATCAATAGAGAAATAGTGGCAGACATTTAAGGAGATTTTTCAGAATACTCAGAATAAGTATATTCCTACTAAAAAGAAAAATTCTAAAGGGAGGACCTAACATCCGTGGTTAACTAAAGAAGATTTGTTAGAATATAAAGAGCGGCAGACAATGACTAAAAGATTAATCAGGAGAAAGAAATTAGAGCATGAGAAGAAGCTAGCTAGAAATGTAAAAATGGATAGCAAGAGTTTCTACAGGTATTTAAAAAGGAAAAGAGTAGGTAAAGTGAGTGTTTGTCTTCTAGAGAGTGAGATTGGGGAGTTGATAGTAAAGGAAATGGTAGATGAAATGAACAAATATTTTGCTTCTGTCTCCACTATAAAGGATATTAAAAAAATTCCAGTAATAGCTGGAAATCAGGAGGTGAAAGGGGGAGGGGAACTTGGTGAAACCAATCATTAGGGAAGTGGTACTGAGCAAACTGAAGGAACCGCGGGGCTGACTATTCTCCGGTTCCTGACGGACGTCATCCTAGGATCTTAAAAGAGGTGGCTAGTAAGGTAGTGGATGCATTGGTGTTAATTTTCCAAAATTCCCTAGATTCTGGAAAGGTTCCATCAGACTGGAAAGTAGCATAAATAACCCCTCTACTCAAGAAGGGAGGGAGGCAGGAAATTATAGGCCAATTAGCTTGATATCTGTTGTGGGAAGGTGTTAGAGTCGATCATTAAAGAGGTTATAACTGGGCACTTAGAAAAACACAAGGTAATTGGGAAGAGTCAGCATAGTTTTGTATAAATAGAAAGGGAAACCATGTTTAACTAATTTATTGGCGTTCTTTAAAGAAGTAACATGTGCTGCGGGTAAAGTGAGCCTGTAGACATACTGTACTTGGAGTTCCATAAGGCATTTGCCACATCAGAGGTTTTATGAAAAGTAAAAGCTCATGGTTTAGGAGGTAACATATTAGCCTGGATATAGGATTGGCAGGCTGGCAGAAAACAGAGAGTATGCATAAATTGGTCTTTTTCTGATTGGCAGGATGTGACTGGTGGAGCCCCGTAGGGGTCTGTGCTGGGGCCTCAACTTTTTACAATTAATATCAATGACTTAGATGAGGGGAGCGAAGACATGGTAGCTAAATTTGCAGACAACACAAAGATAGGCAGGAAAATATGTTGTGAAGAAGACCATAAGACATAGGAGCAGAAATTAGGCCATTCGGTCCATCGAGTCTGCTCCACCATTCAATCATGGCTGATAAGTTTCTCAACCCCATTCTCCCGCCTTCTCCCCATAACCTTTGAAGACATAAGGAGTTTGCAGATAAATATGGATAAGTTGAGTGAGTGGCCAAAAATTTGGCAGATGGAGTATAATGTGGGAAAATGTGAAGCTATTCACTTTGGCAGGGAGAATATAAAAGCAGAGTATTACTTAAACAGAGAACCACCGCAGAATTCTGAGGTGCAGAGGGATCTAGGTGTTCTCATGCATGAGTCACAGAAAGTTGGTATGCAGGTACAGAATGTAATCAAGAAGGCTAATGGTATGCTATCCTTTATTATGAGAGGAATTGAACATAAAAGTAAGGATGTTATGCTTCAGTTATACACCACATCTCAAATACTATGTACAGTTTTAATCTCCTTATTTAAGGAAGGATGTAAATGGTTGGAGGCAGTTCAGAGGAGGTTTACTAGATTGATACAAAAGCAGAAAATGCTGGAAAAACTCAGCAGGTCTGGTAGCATCTGTGGAGAGAGAAACAGTTAACGTTTCGAATCCGTATGACCCTCCTCCAGAGCTCTGAAGAAGGCTCATACGGACTCAAAACATTAACTCTGTTTCTCTCTGCACAGATGCTGCTAGACCTGCTGAGTTTTTCCAGCATTTTCTGTTTTTGTTCCAGATTTCCAGTATCCGCAGTATTTTGCTTTTACTATTAATACCTGTGTTGAACAGGTTGTCTTTTGAGGATAGGTTGGACAGGCTGGGCTTGTTTCCACTGGAGTTTAGAAGAGTGAGGGGTGACTTGATTGAAGTATATAGATCCTGAATGGTCTTGACAAGGTGGACGTGGAAAGGATGTTTCCTCTTGTGGATGAGTCCAAGACTGGAGGGATGTTCAGAGTTCATGAAAGGCGTTATATAAATGCATTTTCTCTCTATCTAAAGTCCTTGCGAAGAAAAATGTATTATTTCATTTATTATTGAATTTCCACAAGAGGGCACAATTGATCAATTGAATAGCTGTTTAAAAGAAATAGGGATTTGAAGAGAAAGCAGAGCGACAGTTGAAACATTAGAACGTGTATGTGGTCAAGCTTTTAATTAACATTTTCCAGCAGAGAAAATCCTCTAAAGAAATCTTAACTTTGTAACATTGTCCTCATCAATCATACAACATTTAAAACTATTGAATTTTTATATGATGTCAAAGGATGACATATCATGTTTTTTAAACGTGAGGTACTGATCGCAGGATTTTGTTTGCCTGTTTGTATGAATGCGGGTGATGGGGGAGGAGGTAAATGGGCAGAGTTGTTTGCAGGATTTTATAATGCACTTCACTCATGTGACACCAGAGTAATAGGGAGTCAATACAAAGGGATAAAATATAAAGAATAATCAGCATTCCTGTGGGAAAAGGGTTTTGCACTTGATCTTTTGTTGTCTTGTCTGATTTTTATTACAAATTGCTTTATAAGACTGCAAAAGAAAGAAGTTTTCCTTCTTTCAAAAGTCTTGTATCCATATGACTTTCCAATATAGCGTTATAGGCCGGAATTTTTCAGCCCCATAGGCTGGAATTTTTCAGCCCCTCGCGCCAGATTCCGCCAATGTGAAGGGAGATTTCAGTGGCTCACCAGCCCCACTGTGGAAGGAGTGGGGGCTGGAAAATTCCAGCCATCGAGTCTCTCTATTTAATCATTTTCAGAACATCTGCTAATCCAGTAATGGCATTATCCAGATAATACATCTTTAATCAGTCCACTTTTAACACATCTCTGCCCTCCCAAGGTCAGCTTAATGACAGAAGAGCCTGTTGCTTTTTCCCCTCAATGAATCGTTGCCTTGGAAACAGTGCTAAGAGGAAAAGGGAGAGGATTTTTTTCATTTAAAGCTGACGCAGAATACCAGATCTGGCTGAAAGCAGGAATACTTCTATCAGTTGCCATGGTTTTATTCAAGGATATAGGAATTTTTATGTTTGTTTGGCTTCTGAATTAAAATTATGATGCTATACATTATTGGTTAGCTATTAAAGAATCCGAGCAGTTTACTACGCTACTTTCATACCTGACTTCTATAGGTTTCTCATTATTGATCCACCTGCAATTCTCAAAAATGTGACCTTTGGTAACAATACATAAGGTAACAGCAAAAGTCTTTTCAATCGCATTCCCATAACCAGGCAGATGCCTTAATTAAGGCATGGCTTTGTAACTGTGCTTCCACCCAATGGTGCAACACTTAACTATTACGTTGAGATCGTTGTGTGCAGAATAGGCCTGTAAAAGCTCTTGTCAGTTCTCAACACTGAATCCAGCTTGACAAAAGATTGTCATCAGGATGAAATGCAATGAGAAAACAACGGCCTGTTGTAAACCATGCAAACATATCAATGGTGAGAGCAACAGACAACCTGATCATAGTTTCAAACACAGCAATTGGCATGGATGTATTAAATACCATACTTTGAAAGATTATGTGGGTGAAATGTAAGTTTTTGTAAAACAAATACCTTGCAATAATCAGTATCAAGTTTGACAACAAATCCACAATGAATACCATAATATCTTGACATGTTACCCTTTTGTTAGTTCATTTAAAATTGAGTCTGAGGAATGTTTAATTGAAAGTGTTGACAACTAAACTGCTACCCCACCCCCTTCTCAATATGATTTATCATTTTATGAAAATTTGGATATCATAAAAAACTTCAAAAGCATTCAATTTACTGAAGCTAATATTCAGTTTGTGGTCGACTCCTCATGCACCCAAACTTATGTTTGGCAGTAGCATTTTGTAACTATAATATACCAGGTAATATAAGCATGGTTAATGTGGTCTTTTGGATTAGTTTTGATCCTGTAAGGTGGCCAGAGAGGTATTTTCATTTTCTTCCCCCAAAATTAACCTTGGGTGGAATTTTATAGCCCCGTCGCGGTGGGGGCGGGGCTGTATGATGCAGTGAACCATTCAAAAGTCCATTGATTTCAGCAGGACCATAAAACCCTGCTGGCGTAAGATTCCGCCCCTTGGGTTTTTGTGGGTTTTATGCTTCTCCCTGGAGATTGCAGGGCTGCTAGTTGGTAGGGGGCATCAAATCTTGATGTTTTATGCATCACCAGAGTATGGGACAGACTTGCTTGACCAGATAGTCATTCCCTGCCTGATATTTCCATAAGTTTGGTATGTCTGATGCAGTTTTACTGTCTCTAGGTGCACCAGTAAAAAACATCTCTTTGGTAGATTGATCTAGGCATCTTTGAAGATAGCAATTCTGTCCCATTTATCTTGCTGAGCTCTGCATAGAGGTTGAGTTTTGTCATTATTGTAAGGTAAGTGCAGAGATTTACACCAGACTTTACTGCAATCCACCCTGTGATCCTTTAGATCACTGGTTTCCTAGATCTTTTTCAAAACTGCAATTAAGCCAATTCTCAGTATCATTGTTTCAAAATTGTAGAGAAGGGATCCCAAAATTATCTCTGAGGTTCTATGCCACGTGGGCAACCTGTTTGGACACTTTTGCAATGTATTAATTCTTTGGGATTTTGTTTACATTTAGGAACTGTGCTGTACATGTATCACTGCTATGTCACTACTTTTGTTTTCAATCCTAAATTGCAGTCATTTTGTGTCTTTTTGTTCTAATTTTTTAGGTCTCATTAGTTGTTAATGTTGCCAGTGAGTGTGGCTTCACAGAAAATCACTACAAAGACCTGCAGCAATTACAGCGGGAACTGGGCCCAATGCATTTTAATGTCCTTGGATTCCCCTGTAACCAGTTTGGGAATCAAGAGCCAGGGTCTGACCAAGAGATTGAAAAGTTTGTGCGAAGGACCTATGGAGTGTCCTTTCCAATGTTCAGTAAGATCAATGTCAAAGGCCCTGGTACAAATGCAGCATTCAAATATTTAACAGGTAAGAATGTGATTCATTAGAAGTTAGGAGTGACTATTAACTTGAGATGTGAAACAAATTATCAATAAAATCTATCTGCATTACTCAAGAAGTGCAGTAGTTTCCCCATGAGAAGAGGTTAGTAACATTCTGCTAGTTTCCCAATTATCCATTGTTCCAGACCAATCAAACATTTTATCAGGATTCAGGTAAATCTCTATGCATGTTGATAATGTATTTTACTTTGTGGGCAGTTTTAAACATTTTTTCCTGAAATGAAGTTTTGAATATTTAGGATGTTGGTTCCTGTCCAAAGCAGGAACAGCATTTTCCCAGGCTTTCCTTTGCCAATTTTATCCACTCCCCACTGCCGTCCCCCAATCCAACCTTTCCACAGGCATCAGGTGACCTCTGGTACCTTGCTCAAGTTGTCATTTTTCACTTGTGAGTCAAGACTGGTGAGCTAAGTAGCCATGTAAGGCAGTACAACAGAAGTATTATCTTGCATGTAATTGTCGTAATTCTAATGCAGAGAGCACATTTCTATGCTCCAGGACTTCATGTAAGATGGCTGCTCTCCATCCCAAAACTTGAAAGTCTGGGTTGTAGAATTTTAATTCAGCAACTGGACACAATCCTGGCTCCTTGTAGCAATGTGTTTTAATAATGTGTCATGCAGCTGGTTTAAATTTCTAGCTCTGTGATGCACCGAGCATGCACGAAACATGAACAGAGATGATAAATTAAAACAAAAATATTACAAATATACGGCAGGTCTGTCAGCATCAGAAAGGGAAAAAGATATGTTACCGTTTTGGGTTGAGACCCTTCATCAGAATTGGAAAGGGGAGATAGGTGAGCCCTGTTGTATGGTTGAACAGAGAGGGGAAACAATTAATAAATATAATTGAACCAATACTGACACAAAGGGAGGCAAAGATCTGGCTGTTTTTTTAAATTTATTGGGAAAGGTGGAAAATGCTGGTTAATGCATTTAGATTTTCTCAATCTGATTGGGAAAACATGATAGACACTCCAAAATAGAAGGTAGCTAAGTGGAATCTGAATGAGAGAAATGGGTCAGGAAATCAGAATGAGAGCTGAGAACACTTGCTCATTGGATGTATGTGTTGGAGATTTGGATGCACGTTTAAATTATTGGTGAAAAAATTGTGTACAGTTCTTGCCCTTATTTATAATATGAACATCCAATGGACAGGTGACTACAGAAGCACTAAACTGGGAAAATCCCCCCATTACTTAAACCTGAAAATTGCTGAGTACCTCAGAAAAAGAGATACTGTTGTTGAAGTTTGTGTTGCAATTGATTGGAACTGTGAAGGGATTGAGAATGGGAGGGGGAGCTGCAGTGAGAACCATTTGAATATAAATGTTAACATTCTGGGCTCATTGCTAAATACTACAGCCAGTAAATGGGAGTCTACCCTAAAGTTCCCAGATAGAGAACAAAAAACAGAGAATGTGATACAATCACTGACAAGGCTGTTGTGTTTTTTTTTAAAAACTAACTTTATAGTTATGTAGTATTTATAGACCTGATGAGAAGCAGGGTTAGAATTTTAAACTGGCCATATATACAACACTCCTTGAAATTGGGCAGTAAAATACGCCAGGAAAATACTGCTTGTGAAATACCATTTTCCAATATCACTGCTTGTGAATTCATGTTCTCCAGAAACTGTCAAACTGTGTAACACAGCAGTGCAGCACATATTAGCAATCAGGATCAGGAGCCTTAGCTAGTTTTCCCCCTCTCTTGCCTAGCAATTGTAATACCCCAACTATCACCTCCACTGAGTTCAGCTAATTTAACAAAGACTTGGAATTGAAGCAGGCAGGAAATGGTCCAGCATGCGCTTGAAGGAAATCAGTAAAACAGCATGACTGCACAAGCTGGTCTCTTGCTCCACAAGCCCAACATTCTGTGGGAAAGGAAGACTCTCCTAACATCTAAACTAGTTTTGTTTTTGCATAACTTGAGTTTGTGACTCCTAATCCTCCCTAGTCTATTCAGGTGAAACAAATTGTCTGCTTGAACACAATCTAAACCTTTCATCATCTGTTTTAAACTTGAAGCGAATTACCACTAAATTTGCTCTTTAAAGTGTAGACACCCAATTCCTTGAGTCTTTAATGCAGCTAAAATACTTATAAGCTCGAGGTGACCATCACCTCAGTGGAGCTGTTAATCTAGAGGGATTCCAAAAGTCAAGGAAATTCCTGATGAATGTGTTTAAAGCCTTGCATTCTCAGGGGAATAACCCCACACATCATTTGGAAACTTTACTGATCTATTCTAGTTTGTTCTTGTGTAGAAGCGTTTGTCAACTCAGTTAATTAAATTTCTGTGCTCCCCAGGAAAGATAAACATTTCTAAGGGAAATTTTCTTTTAAAGTTTCTAAAACATTAACTAAAGAAACAAAAAAGTCATTATACAGATCCTAAGATCAATTTCTTGAACTGGATGAAAGTTAAGTGGAGGTAGAAATTGACAGAGCTTGGGATAAAAGGACGTCTGTGACTTGATGCCCTTGGCCACCAGAAATAGGAAAATATGCACTGGCTTATCAGTGTTGTCCATGTCTCAGGAAAAATCAAAGAAAATTAAAGGAATTAAAATTGGTCTTGTGTAAAACATAATGGTGGTGGACCGAACAGTGGAACATGGGAACATTGGAATTGCTAGACGAGAAAAACAAGGTTTATCTAGTTCACTTTCTACTATTCTGGTAGTCATATGACACGGCAATAATGGAGTTGATAAATAATCATGGCAACCAATCTCAATCAATTAGTCTACAACAGATACAATGTGATGAAACCGCCCCCACTGGTGAAAAGCTTTAGGAACCATAGATCCAAAGTCACCTGTTCCCTCCCAAGCATGCTATCAACATATATCACATCTCAAATTCCTCTTATACTGCACGCTGAAATATTATTTTCTGAAATAAATTGATCTAATTTGCATTTGAATGAATAAATGTTGGGCGGAATTTTCCACTCCCATTGGTGGCAAGCGTGTTTGGCAGCATGAGTGGACAATATAACGAGAAGGCCAAAAATTGGTTTTAGGCTGTCATGAAACCAGTTTGCGATCGTCCACTCCGCCTGTCAATGGCGGGCTGCGTTGCTGGCCGCCGCATGTCGGGAACCTAATTTGAATACTTTATCATTCATTATAAGCCCTGCTCGCCGGAATCATCCCCCCCATGCTGGGTCATCCGGGATCATACCAAAGTGTTTCACAACTGTACATAAGTGAACTGCACCTGGCGGGCTGCACTTTGCTCGGGACTTCGAGGTTTGTTTGCCTACCTTGCTTCAGGCAGCTGTCTTGTAATAAGCAGCCCAGACCACCCAGGCGATGAGTGCTCACTGAAACTCTTTCGAGTTACCAACAGTCACAGATTGCAACTTCTTTTGAGTACAGTCACAGTTCTTGGTTTTCCGGGAGTGGGACATGAACCCACAACCCTCTGATTCAAAGGTGAGGGTGCTATGAACTGAGCCACAGCTGACACCTCCACCTGACATCCCTGATACTCTTTTCGAGTTATCAACAGTCACAGATTGCAACTCTTTCGAGTACAATCACAGTTCTTGGTTTCCGGGAGTGGGACATGAACCCACAACCCTCTGATTCAAAGGCAAGGGTGCTATGAACTGAGCCACAGCTGACACCTGCACTCGCAGTCATTAGTGTTAGCATTTAATAGGTCCTGTTTAGTGAATGCTAAATACCTAGTACTTGATGGTAATAAGGTGAACAGGTGTTGGGCATTAAGATAAAAGCAAAATACTGCGGATGCTGGAAATCTGAAACAAAAATAGAAAAAGCTGGAAAAACTCAGCAGGCTCCGAAGAAGGGTCATACGGACTTGAAATGTTAACTCTGCTTCTCTCTCCACAGATGTTGTTAGACCTGCTGAGTTTTTCCAGCATTTTCTTTTTTTGTTTCAGGTGTTGGGCATTGATTTGCTAATGTTACTCCATTGTATATAAAGAAGAGTCAGCCAACACAGGCTGTCTGGCATGTTAGAGGGGAGAAGTCAGCTATGTCTTGTGCAATAAAACTCTCTACTTAAGCATACTAGTCTCTGTGTATCCTTCACATCCAGGCTTGGGAGTTAGCCAACATTCAGCACCAGGCTTCGCAGGCAGCACCACATCACTTTTAGGGGGGCTCACGGACAGGTCTCTCCCTAGCAGGCCAGCTGTAGGTGGGGGTGGCTTTTCAATGGCTGCAGGACTAGGGCTTGCTTGGGGAAGGGGGAGAAGTGGCCTCAGGCAAAGGAAGAGGCTGCAGGGTGAAGGCTGTACTGGGGAGGGGGGCATCCTAGGGTGTGTGTGGGGGCACATGTTGATCTGTGCAAGTGGCCTCAAGGTTATGAGGGCTGAGGAGGCAGTCTCCAGAGCAGATGAGGCCAGGCGGAGATGTGAGGGTGTGTGTGAAAGAGTGAGTGGTGATGTCCCTTCAGCTGGCAGTGAGTGAGATGCCAGTGAATGTGTGATGGCCTTGTGAGTGTGTGAGTTGAGAGTGATAAGATGGTTGCCTTACCCTGGCAGCCTGCATGAGACCATTCATCCTCTTGCTGCACTGGATGGCCAACCTCTTATATGCAGTGTTGGCACTGACCACCAAAGCCACCACCTCCCAAGCCGGAGATCACTGGACCTCCTGCGGCCAGAGCGGGGATGGATGACATTACGGTGGGCCTCCAGAAGACATTCCAGTGATGGGTCACTGAACTCTTCTTGGCTTTCAAGCCATGTCTTCACTGGAGCAGTTCTGGGCTGCAAGCATTGAGAACTGTGTGCATGGTTGCAGTTTCAATATGGCACCCAGAGTATGGAAACAGTGAGATAATGGCATGACAGGTGATTCAGAGGCCACCTGCCAGCGAATCAGCGTGTTTCCTGTGGATGCATAATTAATGAGGTGGGAAGCAGACGATACAGCGTGAAAACCTGTCACCCACTACCGCATTTAGTGCAGTTCTGGAACGATTCTGCCCATTATCTGTATCCTCTGTCCCATGTAGCACTTCTTCCATTGACATCATTCAGTTCCTGAAATTATATTTCTGCAGATTAGTTATGAATTTATCCCATATCAAGCACAGGCTGTGTTCTTTAGTTCTACTGTTCTGGACAAGATGAAACCATGTTCTACATATTCTGGCCCTGTTAGAATCCAAAAGCCTGTAATCAAATCACCTCTTGATCTCTTTTCCAGTGAGAACATGCTCAATAGTTGTTCCTCATAATCTAGTCCCACCATCACTACAATCATTCTGGTTGCTGTGTGCTGTATCATTTCAAAAGCTTCAATATCCTTTTTGTACTATGGTGACCATTGGTGACTTTTGGTCATCTTCCAAACCCGCAAACTCTACCACCTAGAAGGACAAGGGCAGCAGATGCATGGGAACATCTCCAACTGCAAGTTCCCCTCCAAGCCACGCACCATCCTGACTTGTAACTATATCACTGTTTCTTCATTGTTGCTGGGTCAAAATACAGGAACTCCTTCTCTGACAGCACTGTGAGTGTACCTACACCACATGGACTACACAGTTCAAGAAACAGCTCACCACCACCTTTTCAAGGGCAATTAAGGATGGCCAATAAAAATGCTGGCCTAGCCAGTGACACCCAAGTCCCATGAAAAAATATCGTACACAGTATTGTAAATGCAGTTACACCAATAATTAGTAAAGAGGAAGGATACCTTACTATTTTGGCTCAATATTGATCTTTTAATGTATCCCAATAACTGAATTGCTTTATTCATTGGCACCAAATAGTATTGTGATAGCTTCAATTATTCTATACACTTTGTTTTCTTTCCATTTAAGTAATAGTCCCTTCTTGGAATGTTTAATTCCCATGTGCAGAACTTTGTATTGGTTAACATTGGGCTTCATGTACCACTTGTCTGTCAAATTCCCAATCATATTCAAATCATCCTGGAGCTTATCTTTATCTTGTTCAGTTGTTTTTAGTCTACCACTGTCGTTACCTTTGTATTATCTATAAGTTTAGCCATTTGTGACTCCTAGTTCCAAATCATTTATGAATATGTTAAACATGAGGTCCCCAGTGGGACTCTGCTGCTAATCTTCTCTCATGCTGATGGTTTTTTGTATGCCAGCACGACTCTGAGGTCCATCAATTGTACACCCATTATAAAATATTTTTACTTATTCCTTGGTTTTCATTGGGCAGAATTTTACATCTCGCAGGCGGGTGAGTGCCTGACCTGATCAGGCGTAAAATCACGCACGATGATGCCAGGTGACTGTCCCGACGTCATCGCACACTCGCATGATATTTCGGTTGGCAGGCGTGAGCGGGTGCCAGAACTGCACCCGTCATTAATTAAGTTACAGCCACTAAAAAGCCAATTGACAGCAATTTTCCATTGCCTATGCGATTTCATGCTCGTCGCATGGGCAAGAAAGGCAGGCGGCCAGCCGACAATTTCACAAACTTTATTCACGGGCGGGATAAAAAGGGTCAGCAGCTTTGCCAGCGTGAGTAGCGAGGAATTAGGTAGATAGTTTGCTGACTTATTGGTATATGGCAGCTTCATCTCTGTTCGGGGCTTCATTGTTAGCATTTTCAGGCTTCATTTCAGGACTCCTTGGTGTCTGCAAGTGCCCTGAAAAATTCAGACCGTGTGGACCCTTGCAGGTATCAGACAGCCTTCTGTTACCCTGGTAATGGGGACTGTGGTCACGGCTGGTGGCACCTCCTCTGAGGAGGAAGAGAGGGGCAGAAGGGAGTGGAGGCTGGGTGTCCCAATGCAGCTTCCAGGAGAGCGGCCCGTGGGAGGAGAGGCACAGGCACAAGGGGTGCAGGGGCAGCTGCCAGTCCGAGGCGGAAGGGACCGCAGAAGACAGCACTATCCTGCTGCCAGGGTTTACAGGCGGCAATGTATGTCTGAGGTGCCATGCTGAAGGAGGCTTTGGCTCTCCAGGGAGACAGTGGCTTCTATTTGTCAGATGATTGGACCTGAGATCACCTCCGACTGTGTGAGTGGAAACCCCATGCCAGTGGCTCTGAAGGTCACAGTGGCCCTCGACTTCTATGCCTTTGGCTCTTTCCAGGGGTCAGTGGAAGATCTGTGTGGAGTCTACCAATCAGCTGTCCATAGTTTTGTCAAGCTGGTGACAGAAGCTCTGTTCAGGCGGGTTATTGACTTTCATTCATTTCCGTACAAACAAGGCCAGCGAGGCTGAGTGAGCCAGAGGCTTTGCAGCGATTGCTGGGTTCCCCCGCATCCAGGGTGCAATCGACTGCACACATGTGGCCATCAAGGCACCAGTGGGTCAGCCGGGTGTCTTCATCAACAGGAAGGAATTCCACTCCATGAACATGCAGATAGTGTGTAACCATAGAATACACATCCAGCAAGTCTATGCAGGGTACCCTGGCAGCTCTCATGATGCGTACATCCTGAGACACTCCCAGGTGCCGAGGATCTTCAGTGCTCCAACCCGACTGGATGAATGGCTGCTGGGTGACAAGGGCTATCCCTTGAAAAGGTGGCTTATGACGCCTCTCCGCCACCCAAAAACAGGGGCAGAGCAGCAGTATAACAGGAGCCATTCCTCCACAAGGGCGGTGATAGGACTATAGGTCTTCTGAAGATGCGCTTCCGATGCCTGGACCTTTCATGGGGAGCACTACAATACCCTCCAGAGCGGGTGTCACTGATAGTAATCGCATGCTGCACTCTCCATAATCTGGCACTGGCAAGGGGAACACAATAGAGGAAGAAGCTCTTGAGGCAGCTCCACAGGCCACAGATGATGAATCCAGTAGTGAGTCAGAAGAGGAGGGCGGTGAGGAGAATGCTGAGGGCATGGAGGCAGACCTTGGTAATCTCCAGGGAAGTAAGGACACCAGGGAAGTCTTGATCCAACGCTCCTTCAACTAGGCCGCCAAATAAGTGCTACCACCTCATGCCAGGGCTGCCACCTCCATCCCGGATGTCTGAAACATCCCTTTCCTTTGCCCCCAAAGTCAGTGCCTGTGCAATAAAGTTTCGAACCACCCATGTCCAGCGTTACATACTGGCCTACCGCCACATTAAATAAAAATGGTGAAGCATACTCAGGCCATTACAACAAAAGAAAATTTATCTCATGTTGACAGTCAAAACAAATTAACAGAACCTTTTCTGGTCTTCAACCCCAGACCAGTTAAAACAAAACATTGCACAACAGCAGATCACCCATGACCAGCCCCTCTTGTGCTCATAGTGTTTTAAACCTACATTTGCAAGTGCGCCGTCTTGCTGCTCCCCTTTCACTGGCACTGGCATTGGAGACAGCCTGCTGAATCTGCTGTCTTGTTGGCCTTGATGACCTTGGTGGTCACCCTCTGGCCAGTGGAGCCTGTGCTGGGCACGCCTGGGAGGGAATGGCCAGTTCCACGGCTGGCATCTCCCCAGTTGCCACAGCCTTATCCACGGTCACTGGCAGAGGGGCGGAGGAGCTGCTGCTGTCATCCACAGCCCGCAGAGACGATAGGCAGTTTGTGGGTCAACATGAGGTCGCCCTGGACCTTCCTGCTCACCATTGATGGGCAGGCACCTAGCTGGGATATTGGGTGCCTCATCCAACTCCCATCTCCACATGGACACTGGCCACCTGAGGTCAGTGCCTGTATGAGGACTTGCAGGTCCTAGCACAACCCCAGGAACCCCTGATTCTGTTCTTGGAGCTGCTTCGCCATGAGAGTCGTCACTCTCTCAATGGAGGAGACAGTGCGCTTGGCCGTGAGGGTCAACATGGTGCTCATGCTCTGCATGGACTCCTCCATAACAGAGACCATGGAATGCATATCCTCAAGGATCTCTGCCAGATCCTCCTGCACATCTCACTGGAAATCCAGCATCTGCCACCTAATGGACAACCCCTTTGACTCAGCATCATCCTGGTCTCCAACAGTCGTTTGACTGCCGATGCCCTGGGCACTCTTTGCCTCCATCTGTACCTCAAGCGAGTGTGAAGTACCTTCACTGCAGTGCACCGACATTCTAGCCGCTGATCTAACGCCCACTGAGGTGCTGGTATCTGCGCTGGTGCCTGGTTCAGAGAGTGGGTGTGATGCAGGTGCATGTGGAACCTGGCGGCCCTCTGGCATCAGGGGTGACTCTTCGGGGCTCTGCGATTGTGCGCATGGTGGCAAACCTAAGGAGAGAATAATAACATGTCATTAGATAAAGTCATCACACTGTTGCTGTGTATTACCAGGCACCCTGGTGAGACCATGGAGATCTGCATCATGGTGCCATTGTCTTTCAAAGATCAACGGGGAATCCAGTTTTGAGGCTCCCAACAACGAAGAGACTACACAAAAATGTTTGCACCATCCGAAACTCTCACCTTTGTGCACTGCACTCTTACCTTCATCCGACATTCCAGCCTCTCCGCGGCCGGTTGACCGAGGTGAGTGGCGCCTCTCCAGCTCCAAGGTGTCCTGCTCGTATCTGGTTAGAGTTAGGAGGTTAGCGGGGCCTCCACCTGTCTGCGACCTTTCACTATTGTTATGGGCCATCTTCTCCTGAAAGGATAGAGGAGCGTCGATTAGTCCACTCTCTGCCTGCATTGCCATTGCAGCCTGAGGAACACCTTACAGGGCACATCAGAGTTGCGGCCCTCGAGCTGCAAGGCACTCAGTCCAAGCAGCCAGGGCTGACCTCCTTGGCCAGCTCTGGCGTCATTAACAGTTGCCACTCAGACTCTAACACCCCTGAGTTCCACAGGGAGATGGCCAACCCTTAACACTTCAACACACTGATCTATGCCAACACGGTACTCACCCTTCCTGAGCGCAGCAGGCCGTTAAACCTCTGCGGCGTTGGACCCAGGTGCATCATGGCTGCTGACCAGCACTGCCACCTCCTCCCAAGCTCTTTTTGTTAGGCACGGTGGCCTCCTCCTTTCATCCCTGGGGACAAGGGTGTCCCTCCCGGCAGCCACTCCCTCTAGGAGGACCGCGAGGCACTCATCAGAAAACCGGGGTCCGAGTGCCCGCCCAACCTGCCCTCTTGCCTGGCGTCTGCAGCCGCATTGGAAACCATAATTTTTACTCTCCTGCTGACAACACTGAAGATGTCTTCCTGTCCGGCGGCCTTCCAGGGCCTGACTCTGCCGATTTGAAATTAGCTGCTGGGTCGCCATTGGACCTGGCGGTCGACAGGCCCCCGCCCCCGGTCGCCCCTTCCCGACCATTGGGGAGCTGCTGTTCACGCTCAGCGGGCATTAATTGGCCCGCCAACGTAAAATCGCAGTCGGGGGCCAATCGCGGGCAGCAGGCCATTTCCCAGCCGCTCCCGGGTCCACCAGCTGTGCCCGCCCACCGAACTCAAAATTCTGGCTATTATTTTCAGTTGCAGTCTTTCTAGATGAACTGGAATCTACTGCATTAAACCATTTTTCACATTCCTTTGTTACATTCTTAAAGAAAACCAATAAATTAGATTTGCTAAATCTCCCCTTCATGGACAATATGTCGATGGACCTCTTGCATGCTTGTTTACTATCCTTTGGTTTATGCAGCCTGTGGCGTGATATTGCTCTGTGCAGTAGACAGATTAATGGAGGAATAGAGACATGGCTGTCTCTATTGCAATGGCTGCCTCCCTTCCAACTCATCAATATGAGTTCCCAGCAACCGTTAATTCCCTCATCTATGACCATTTTTCATTTTCTTTAAACGATCTGGAATGTTATTATTTTAGCAGCTTAAAGAAAACAATTTCTTTAAGAGGCGAATGAGAGGGGAAAATCCACTAACAGGTGTGGGATGAAGAGGAAAGCTGGCAGTATCATTAGAATTCCAACGACTGACTTCCCAATTATTGTAGATCTGGTTCAGCAACTTGTCTGGAGCATAAAGGAGAGTTTCACTGGTCAGCAGCCAAGTTTTTATGGACACATTTGAGAGTGACATATGTTGATATAGCTCATGTAACAGATCTGTGATTGAAAACACTTAGGCACATTTTTAACTCCCACCATACAGGAGAAACAGGGCAATAACAGAGTTAAAGTCACAATGATGGACTTGCTGTGACTCATTTCCCACCAACTCCCATATTGCCTCCACACTAAAGAACCTGGTAGTCAAGAGGATGAGACCTGCAAAGGCAAGTTTTTTTCTATTCATTTACGGGATGTGGGTATCGCTGGTTAGGCCAGCAATTATTCCTCATCCCTAATTGCCCTTGAGAAGGTAGTGGCGAGGTGCCATCTTGAACCACTGCAGTCTCTGTGGCGTAGGTACAGCCACAGTGCTATTGGGAGGGAGTTCCAGGATTTTGACCCAGCCACAGTGAAGGAACAGCAATATATTTCCAAGTCAGGATGGTGAGAGGCTTGGAGGGGAACTTCCAGCTGGTGGTGTTCCCATGTGTCTGCTGCCCTTGTCCTTTTAGATGGTAGTGCTCGTGTGTTTGGAAGGTGTTGCCTAAGAAGCCTTGGTCAGTTTCTGTAGCGCATCTTGTAAATGGTACACACTGCTGCCACTGTGCATCGGTGGTGGAGGGAGTGAAAGTTTGTGGAAGGGGTGTTAATCAAGCGGGCTGCTTTGTCCTGGATGGTGTCAAGCTTCTTGAGTGTTGTTGGAGCTGCATTCATTCATGCAAGTGAAGAGTATTCCATCACAGTACTGACTTGTGCCTTGTAGATTGTGGACAGGCTTTGGGGAGTTAGGAGGTGAGCCACTCGCCACAGGATTCCTAGCCTCTGACCTGCTCTTTTAGCCACAATCTTTATGTGGCTACTCCAGTTCCGTTTCTGGTCAATGGTAACCCCTAGGATGTTGATAGTGGAGGACTCAGCTATGATAATGCCATTGTACGTCAAGGGGCGATGGTTAGATTCCCTCTTGTTGGAGATGGTCATTGCCTGACACTTGTGTGTTACTTGCCACTTGTCAGCCCAAGCCTGGATATTGTCCAGGTCTTGCTGCATTTTGACATGGACTGCTTCAGTATCTGAGAAGTTGTGAATAGTGCTGAACATTGTGCATTCATCAGTGAACATCCTCACTTCTGGCCTTATGATGGAAGGAAGGCTATTGATGAAACAGCTGAAGATGGTTCAGCCTAGGACACTAGCCTAAGAAGCTCCTGCAGTGATGTCCTAGATCTGAGGTGATTCACCTCCAACAACCACAGCCATCTTCCTTTGTGCTATGCATGACTCCAACCAGTGGAGAGTTTTCCCCCTGATTCCCATTGACTCGAGTTTCGCTAGGGCTCCTTGATGCCACACTCGGTCCAACGCTGCCTTGATATCAAGAGCAGTCACTCTCACCTCATTTCTGGAATTCAGTTCTTTTGTCCTTGTTTGAACCAAGGCTGTAATGAGGTCAGGAGCTGAGTAGCCATGGCAGAACCCACACTGGGTATCAGTGAGCAAGTTATTGCTAAGTGAGTGCCGCTTGATAGCACTGTTGATGGCCCCTTCTATTACTTTACTGATGATCGAGAGTAGGCTGATGGGGTGGTAATTGGCCAGGTTGGATTTGTCCTGCTTTTTGTGTACAGGACATACCTGGGCAATTTCCCATATTGCCAGAAAGATGCCAGTGTTGTAGCTATACTGGAACAGCTTGGCTAGGGGCACAACAAGTTTTGGAGCACAAGTCTTCAGTACTATTGCCGGAATATTGTCAGGGCCCATAGCCTTAGCAATATCCAGTGCCATCAGCTGTTTCTTAATATCATGTGGAGTGAATTGAATTGGCTGAAGACTGGTCACTGTGATGTTGGGGATCTTTGGAGGAGGCGGAGATGGATCATCCACTCAGCACTTCTGGTTGAAGATTGTTGTGAATGCTTCAGCCTTATCCCTATCACCAAGACCGTTCCATCTCTGTAACACTGCCTGTCTCCACATCTATCATAGCTAATCTGCTGCTGAAACCCTCATCTATGATCTATGTCTTTGTTACCTCTAGACTTAACTATTGTAATCCTCCCACCTTCTACCCTCCCTAAACTAAAGCTCATCCAAAACTATGCTGCCCATTTCCTAACTCAGACCGAGTTTTATTCATCCATCACCTGAGTTCACTGACCCAAACACACCAATTTTAAAATTCTCATCCATGTTTTCAAATTCCTCCATGACCTTAATGCTCACTATCTATGTAACCTCCTTATGCTTTGCAACTGTTTGAGATCCCTGCACGCCTCCAGTCCTGGCCCCTTGCATGTCTTCAAACCTATGATAGTGCCTTCAGCTGCCTAGGCCCAAAGCTCTGGCATTCCCTCCCTAAACATCTCTACCTCTCTCTCCTTCTTTAAGATGCTCCTTAAAACCTACTTGACAAGGTTAACTTTGACCAAGCTTTAGGTCACATGCCCTACTATCTCCTTACGTGGCTCAGTTTCAAATTTTACTTCATTACAGGCACTATATAAATGCCAAATATTATTGTTATTGAAGACAACCATTTAAGTGTTTTCATCAAAATCACAGTACAATAAATCAGGAGACTATTACAATAGTCATAATAAGAGTTGTTTCTGCATTTAATTATAGACTCCTCCGGCAAGGAACCAAACTGGAATTTCTGGAAGTATCTTGTGGATGCAAATGGCAAGGTGGTGGACGTTTGGGAAACTTCTGTTTCAGTCGCAGAAATAAAGCCGAAAATCGTATCACTAGTGAGGGAACTCATTGTGAAACGAAAAGATGAATTGTAATTTAATCCCCTGCTGTGTAATGACTAATCTTACGTTATTCAATTTTACACCACTATTTAACAATTATTTTTTGTGTTAACAATTCCGTCTTCTGAAGTTCACCAATTCATTCCCCGTGACACCAGGTTTACATGAATATAGGTTGTGCCTTCCTCATGCAAAAAAAAATTGGCTAAAGAGATAGAACAAACTGGAAGTCACTTTTTAATTTTTTATGGAGGTAGAACTCAAGTTTGCTTTGTACCCGAAATGTAAATGAGTAAATACAACAATATGAGAAATGTAATTGGTAAGACAAACACAGATTTCAGTCATTGATTACACAGAATAGCAATTTTCTTGATTTGTTTAAAATAACGTATTAGATATTAACCTTCATATTTTCAAATGAAGTTTAAACTAGTGATTTGTTTACATTACACAAACTAAGAAAATTAGGTCAATTAATGAAAGGAAGAAAGGAATATTTTATTATGGATTAAACCTCAGTAAAATCAGCTTCTACAAAACTTCCTAATGCAATATCACACACAGAATAGTGCATTTTGTATTCTGAAGGGGGAGCGGGAATTGGGATGAGGGAAACAAACAGTAAATGCAGCTTTAACACTGAGCCTTAGCAGCTGCCTGTCTGAAACAGTTGAAAAGTGGCAGCTGGTTGGTGTTGGGAGCGGAAGTCTCATTGGCAAAAAATATAAATGGATAACTTGGGGCTGTTTTGAGTAGGAAAGGGACATACTGAGGGAAGGGAGAACTTAACTTTCCTTGTTGGGTCTGGATGAACATTCCTGCTTCTTCTGGCCCCGCAAGCATTTTTAAAAAACTTACTTTAAATGGCCTCTTCTCATTGTTTTCACCGAGTGAGAAAGCTGCAGTGACTTCTCCATTAAGGTCAGAATTAAAATTCCATTTGGGGCCTGATGATGTAATTGGACCCTATTCTGTATATTTAAAAGAAGACTCCACTAATTTCAGGCAGGTACTTTTGCCGTTTGCTTAGAAACGCAGGATAAAATCGGGGTCACAGCGAACTAGATGGGAAATCGGTGAATAAGGCACTCGGGGCATTTTAACTGCCCTCTCGTTTCCGCCAAGCATGAAGGGTTAAAATGCCCCATTCCTGCCTATCACCAAAATCTTCTTATTAGTGCATGGTAAATATGAGGAGCATGAATGATACATCCTTCAGGCAGAAAAGTATGTAGAGAAATACCCAGTTCAAATACTGTACTTTTTGATGGAAAGATGGCGTGGCATCATGGTTGGCCTTCTTCCAAAACACAGAAAGGTGAATATTTTTTGCTTACAACCCTTGTTTGTGCCCCTCTAATGATTGTATAGATTCAACTAAAGTACCTGATCTTGGCAGGCTTTTACCTTCAGAGAGAACAACAATTTCCTATTTTTAATTTACGGGTATACATTTTCTATCTAGTTCTTCCTCTTTTAGCCCCAACAGCCCTTGAGTCACAGGAAGGTGACTTACTGCTCTCCCCAGTGACAGTCTGTACCAGTAACCAGGAGATGTGGAAGAAAAACCTAGGATTGCACACGCCTGCAATTTTCGCTTCATCACACTGAGTGTTGCCTGATTTCCACCATATGCCTCCCCGCAATGATGGAGCTGAGGTTGAGAAGTTGGCAGCACAAGGGAATGAATTGTACATGATTGCTTCAAACTGTGAGGATCAACATTCCTTACTGGTGAATGCTTTTTGCTGAAGCAGCATTCCAAAACTTCTGTTCCAGACATTGCAAGACATATACATTTTGTAGTGGATATTTTTGTTTTACTTTTGCATTCTGTTTGGTGCTATCTTTTATTGTAGAGATGCTTCCCACAGTACTCAGTGTTCCAATATATGGCCATTTCTGTACAAAAATGTGTACCTGAGGAAGCTCTTGAATAAATACGTTGAGTAATTTCTGAGTTATTTCAGATGCTTGTGCTTTATTGGACTATCTGTACAATAAATCCTAATGACAGACTCCCCCCTCTTCATATGTTATTCGAGAATTGATGTGACTCAAATTGGAATCTCCTATTCAAGTCAATATGGACATAATGCAATATTATCGTTACATTTAATTGTATTAGTCAATTGACCTGCTCCAAAAGCATAACATGCACTAATAAATGCTTGCTTACTTAAAAAGTATTAAAACAAGACTCATGTCTGTTGTGATATGGCCATTTTTAAATATTGAAAGTGAGGATCTGCTTATATTCATTGGTGAGACCAAACTTAGAGCACTATGTGCAGTTTTGGTCTCCTTATTTATGGAGGGATAAACTTGCATTGGAGGCAATTCAGAAAAGGTTCACCCGGTTGATTCCCAGGATGAAGGGATTGTCTTATGAGGAAAGATTGGGTCTATCCTCATTGGAGTTCAGAAGAATGAGAGGTGATCTTACGTAGATGCTGAGAGAATATTTTCCTTTGTGGAGGAATCTAGAACGAGGGGACACAGTTTAAAAATAAGGGGTCTGTTTGGGTTTTGAAATAAAATCAGTCTTATGTCACATCTGGCATTCTGTAGTCATGTGATTATGCCATGAGGCTGTCTGTCTTTCAAGGCAGACATCGTAAGTTCAGTTCAATAAAGCCTCTCACTGAGAAGACACTGATGAAGCACTGCAGTCCTTAAACTTGAAACATGGTGTCAAAAGTGGAGAAAAAAATAGAGGGCAGAATTTACCGTGCCCACTGGTGTCAGGCATGTTTGGCGACGTGAGTGAACAATATGGTGAGAAGGCCAAAAATCGGTTTCACAATGTCAGCATTGCGATCATCCACTCAGCCCGTCAATGGCGGGCTGAGTTTCCTGCCATCAGACATTGGGAACCCCATTGTAATACATCTGCATATCATTATAAGGCCAGCCTGCCGGAATTATCCCCCCATGATGGATCATCCCAGCACATCCATGTGGTTGCACGCTGACATGTTTCACAACAGCAGATATAAGACATGCACTTGGGAGGCTGCACTTTGAGGGGAACTCAGAGGTGAGTGCACAGTTACGTTGCGCAGTGCTTGCGAGGGTCGCCTGTTGGACTTCAAGGCTGAGGTGAGTTGCAAGGGGTGGGCAAGGGCTACCCTGCTGTTGAGACGAGTTGGGGGGATTGGGGGGCAAGGGCTGCCCTGTGGTTGATGGTACTGCACAAGCACATGCGAGGGAAGCGGCTACACATCAGGGAAATCTTGTATAAGGTGACCATTCCTCCACAGCTGAGACAGTTCAGACGCAGCCACATTAACGTGCTTGGAGTCAGGCCTGTAGCTTATCTGGCCGCTCAAGCAATGCAGAGGCCTGAAAGTGCCACCATGTGCTCCAGAGCTTTTCACCCCTTGGGCACAGACTGCAAACTGATGAGCATTTGCAAACTTAGGAGCAGAACAGTTAAACAACTGCGCACGTTGTACAACCTCCTTGCGAAAGCTGGCCATGTCATCATTCTGATTTGGACTAGTCTCCCCCATGGTTCAAGCTAACAGTGCAGCCTTACTGCGCGGGTTAAGAGAATGCCTGCACCTGAGCTGAGAGCACAGCATGCAGTCCAGTGGGCAAAGCTGCTGCCAATTGGTCAGGTGGAGTGGGGTGGAAGAGGGTGGGGTTTCGTGCAGCCATGAAGCACACTAATCTCTGGCCATCCAAGTGGTGGCCAGCACTCTCCGGGATGCGTTAAGGAGCCTACAGACTTAACCAACAGAGGTTCTTAAAACACCCAAGCTAACCCATGCGAGCCGTCGCTGGTTGGCACCTAGCTAGACCCAGAGTCTGTAGACGCTGCCTTTCATTCTTGCAGATGACCGACAAGCAGTGTCGCCGAAGACTGCTCATGTTTAGGAAACTGGTCAGTCACATCTGCCAGCTGCTGCTGGATTTGGTGCCATGAAAGTGACCATGATGCTTAATTTTTATGCCAGTGGCTCCTTTCAGGGCTCCACAGGTGACCTTTGTGGGATCTCGCAAGCCTTTGCCCACAAATGCATCCATGAGGTCATGGACGCCAACTTCTCAAAGGCACGCAACTTTGTGTATTTCACACGGGACCAGGAAAACCAGGATGCAAAAGCGATTGGGTTTTCCCAGATCTCAGGTTTCCCACAAGTGCAGGATGTCATCGACTGCACTCGGGTGGCGCTCAGATCTCCATCGCAACAACCGGTCAACTATGTCAACCGCAAGGGATTCCAATCACTGAATGTGCAGCTGGTGTGCGACCACCACAAACACAACCTGCAGATTTGTGCTCGGTTTCCAGGGAGTGTGCATAACTCCTACATCCTCAGTCGGTCACAGTTCCCTCAAGTCTTCCAGGGTCCCCAGAGGCTGCAGGGATGGCTCCTCGGGTACAAGGGCTAATGCAGAGGACGTGGCTGATCACAACCGTGTGGCGGCCTCAAACTGCCACCACTGCCACTGCCTCCCATGCTGGATTGGTGATGTTGCTGCCCATCCTGCGGCCAGAGTGGGGGCAGAGGACATCACAGTGGGTCTCCATGGCATCCAAAAGGCACTCGAGGAACACGTGATTAAACCTGGGAGCTGCAGTCTCTGCCTTTTGGGGCCATGCCTCTGTGCAGCAGCCCTGGGCTGGAAACACTGAGAGATGTGTGTGTGGCTGCACTTTAAATATGGTGCCCAGCGTGATGGAGCCGCTAGGTGATGGCGTGGCAGGCGAATGAGAGCCCGCCCACCATTGAAACAGCATGTTTCCCAGGAATGCATAATTAATGCAGTGGGATTGAGATGATTTGGCGTGATAAACTGCAATTGCGGCCAACGGGTAAAACGTAATTTTGCCTGCCCACTACTGCACTTAGTGCAAATCTGGGGCAATTCTGCCCAGAGATTTAAAATCCTGTAAATGCTGCAGAGAAGACCTGAGAACCCAGGCACACAGAAATGCTCAAATCTGCAAAAAGCTGCTGAAAAGGACAAAAAGAAAACGAGCACATTCCAAAGGCTGCAAGGAAAATACTGAGTTAGTAACATGGCAGCAGTAAATTTTCCACTCCTTTCTCCATTAGAAATGAAAGGAGATACATGGGAAAATTGACAGTTTTTCTACCTGGCAATGGCAAAACTACGAGATTGCAACGGACTTAATTAACAAGCTGGAACCAATAAGAGTAGCCATACTCCTAACACTGCTACAAAATGTATACCACTCTAAATCTAACCAACGAGCAAAGAAAAGAGACAGCAGAGATTTTGAACGCCAATTTGAACATCGAGTGAATGCTATATATGAACACTATGTATTCAACACTAGAGCTCAAGGAGAGACAGAAACCATAGATCAGTATGTGACTGCAGTAACATAGCTTGCAGAATCATGTGAATTCGGAGAGCTAAAAGATGATCTGATTTAAGATAGGTTAGTCTTAGGCATACCAAACCCCTCCGTGAGAGCAAGTCTACTGAAAGATGAGAAACTGTCGCTAAAGAAAGCGATAGGTGTGTGTCAAAATGTGGAAGAGGTGAAACTTCAGCTAGACCATATGTATGGCACAGCAGACCAGGAGAAACATTATGCTGTGAGACATTCCAGGCTGAAAGAGCAGAACAATCACAGACAAAAGGTAGGATGCAAATACTGTGGAGGACATCATACAAAGGGGAAGAAGGTTTGCCCAGCATGGGGAAGGCAGTGTTCTAACTGAAAGAAGCAGAATCGTTTTGTGCCCTAGTGTTTGACTAGAAAAAAGCAAAACACGCCTATACAAATGGCCACTGGAGAGATCTCAGCAGAAGAGTCTGATGAAAAATGGTATACGATACAACAGGTTGGTTCCATCAAGTCCATAGGTGACAAATTGTTTGTGACTGTTACAATGATGATGGCAGAGGGAGAGTATCAAGCGAACAAGAAATGTCAGGTAGACACTGGGGAAATCATGCGACATAATGACCTTCACAGCCCTATGCGAAGTGGTTCAACATGGCAATCTGAAAATGAAGCCCTTGAAAGTGAGGTTGAGACTATATGATAGCATGATACTCATACTGAGAGGACAAATTGATCTGAGAGCCCAAAGCAATAGTGAGAAGGAAGAGGTCCAGATCATTGATGGGACGTAATGGCCACTCATCTCAGCTGAAACAAGTCTAAAGCTTGGCTGGTAACCCCAAATGTGCCAACAGAGAAAGGGCAGAAAAAGACCACAGAAAAAAGGTGACAGCAAACCCCAGAGAGAGGGAAACAAAAGACTCCAAAGCAAGGGTGACAATGTTTAAGTAAACCACAAGATGGTTGCTGACCACATCAGTGCAATGAAACGCACAAGGCAAAGGTAAATGAAGCAGTTCGACAGGAAAATGTACACATCAGAGCTGAGCTGGAAGATTTAAAGGGCAAGATTCCAGCTGGGTATTTACCTTTGAAAGCGCACAATAAACTGAAGTCTTCAATGAACCAAGTTGTCTGAACAAACAAATCTCAGCGACAACACAAAGGTACCAGAAGAAAATAATGACCTTCAATTGCATAGTTGGCAACTCAAAGCGGGAGTTGAAAAAAGTCAAACAGATGTACAGACAGGCAAAATGGCAGACAGAGAAGGCACGCAGAGAAGTTGCAGCCTTAAAAGACTTCTTGAAGAATCAATATGTAACCATGGAAAAACATGAGGAGCCAGTCAGGATACAAATCCTCAATGCTCTCAACAGAAGTCAGCCCACATGTAAACTTGGGACATGTGTAGATAAATTTTCACCTCGATCGTACATGGTGGAAGTGAATGACCAAATATACCAGCGCCACCACAGGCATATGAGATCAACTAGTGAAGCTATTCTTTCACTGCAATCGGCAGGTCAGGGATAAGGGATCTCACCAGCTGTATTGAATACAGAACTGCCATCAATCCCAGAGGTCCAAGTGTCCCCAACAACCACAATGGAACAACAACAGTCACCAAGGCAACAAGAGCTACGGGAACGACACTCTTCGGACAAGGAACATCACCCAGACGAATAGCCAATGTCAATATGCATGTGTACCATCAAGAAACCTGCATGATTTAAAGATTATGGGCAGAATTTTATGCTGGCAGGATTTTATGGTACTGCTGAAGTCAGTGGACTTTTGAATGGCTCGCCGCATTTTATGGCCCTGCCCCCACCGCAGCAGGGCCATAAAATTTTGCCCTATGTGTGGAATGCATGTTCAGTGACTGACAAGTAAAAAAAAGCAGTTGTTAATGCATGAAAACAGTGGGTGTATATTGGGTAACTTGGGTAACTCACAGTCATACAGGATCGTGCATGCAAATGTGTCTTCTGTTTGCTAGGAAAAGGGGGATGTTTGTACCTTTTGTTCGACATGAAAAGGGGGATGCTTGGGTTTTGAAATTTAATCAATGTGATGTCACATTTGGCTTTCTGTTGTCATGTGACTATGTCATGAGGCTGCCTCTCTTGAGGCAGACATTTTAAGTTCAGTTCCATAAAGCCTCTCACTGATGAAGCACTGCAGTCCTTAAGCTTGAAACAGGATCTCCCATTGAAAATGGAGAGGAGGAGCAATTTCTTCTCTCAGAGTGTCATAATCTTTGGAATTCTCTACCCCAGAGAGCAGTAGATCAATGAATTTATTTGAGGCTGAGACAGATTTTCATGTACAAGGGAGTCAAGGGTTATGGTAGGCAAGTGGGCTAGTGGAGTTGAGGCCACAATCAGATTAACATCATCTTGTTGAGTGGTGGAGCAGGCTTGAGGGCTGAATGGCCTATTCCTGCTCCTATTTATTTTGCTCTTATACATTCTGTGAAAAATCCCAGTAGAATTGTGAGATATGCAGTAGGAATACTGATAGTGCTAAAATTTCAATAAATCTAAAATAGAAAAATAAATGCCGATGTGCAGCATTTCCATTTTCAGTAAACCTATGTAGTGTCCTTGACCACTGAGAAAAGATACAACACTTTGTTGATAGGTTAAGGATGACCAAATAAATTCAAATCTTGATGTAGTTTGGAAAAATGAATATGTGGCTTTCTGATCAGGCAACATTGTTTTTATTTTGACTCTGTTATCTTTCCATTTTCCTCATTTATCAACTACCGTGTAGCTGATTCCGAATTTATTACAATTTTGTTTCGTTCAATTTATTTTCTGATTCCCATCAAGATGAAAGGATGGCATTGCTGGTAAACCAAAGACATATATTTTTTCCAGCAACCGATTTGCATTAATATACCACCTTTAATGTAGGTTTACTTTGTTTTGCAGCAAAACCTGATGCTGGGAGAAGTGCATCACAAGATCATCATGTATGAGGAATACCGTTAGGTCCTCTTAATTTGTCCATCCAGAGAAATCCTAATGTCTCCCCATTGTAGAGGTGATATTAGGAGACATTAGTTGCTCAAATTATTTCAGCTTTTTACCTCCTCCACTACTCTAAACAGAAGGTTATTCCATTCAGTCATTAACCTTTGCCTGAAGAAGAATTTGCTGGTACATTGCTAAAATGACCTTTTACAAGTTTGAGTCTAATGCCCCAATTCTACTCCCATGGTTTAAAGTTAATTTTTTCTGTACCCTTAATGATTTTGCATACCTCTTTAAGATCACTTCTCTGGCTTCTCTTAGGTTGAAAAAGCCAAGGGCAGAATTTTCTGGATGGTGGGGGGGCAGAGCGGGAGCGGCCGCTCGCGATCGGGTCCGTGCTGCCATCTTACGTGGGCGTCCCAATTAAGGCACTTTTTAAACCCCCAGCCTTAGTAACGCCGCACACCAGTAAAATGCTGGTGTTCCAAATGGCCAATGTTGCTAATGTGGTAATAATGAAAAATGTGACGTATGTTGTCTTTCTATCATTACTGCCTTACTGAAAATGTCTGGCTTTACTTGGATAAGTACTTTCAGTGTCCAATTGAAGCAATTCTTGAAGATCAGTATGGACATAGAAATAGTGGGAGCTTGGTGGTTTTGACCTAAGTGCAATTTTCTGTCCTTACCTGAATAACTAATGACCTGACTGTTGCAGTTGTAATAAAGGTGAATCTGTCAACATTTACCCTCATGACTCCTCTGAAACTGACTGCAATTTTAGGAGTCTGCTTATGTGCAGTTAAATGCAGGAATCCAGCTGTTGCTGTCAGTGATTCTATACTTCTCGCTATTGAAATCCCTGCAGAGTGCAACCAAATAAAAATAACTGAACTGATGAGAACTTGCCTTTTACACTATTAGTCTCGCTGTAAAAACCCTTGAAAAAGTTGGACTTTGTTGAATGTGGAGTAATCTTGGCAACACTGATAGTTTTGCCTTCATTACGACTGCAAAATCTGGGTCAATAGTGTTTTAAAAATTTTTGTGATATTTCAACTTCTACCTTAATCTTGTATATGTCTCAATCATTTATTTCACTCTGCAAAATTTACCAAAAAGTGAAGGATAATCAACGCATTTTACTTCATTTGCTGTCTCTGAAAATGCTTAAATGTCACATGTACTGTGAATAAAGAGGAATCGGTGGATGTACTGTGCTTAAATTCCCAGAAGGTATTTGATAAAGCGCCACATCAAAGGTTATTGCAGCAAATAAAGGCTCACGGTGTAGGGGGTAACATATTGGCATGGATAGAGGATTGACTAGCTAACAGGAAGCAGAGAGTTGGCATAATTTGGCCTTTTTCTGGTTGGCAGGATGAAACGAGTGGCGTGCCATAGGGATCGGTGCTGGGGTCTCAACTTTTTACAATTTATATAAATGATTTGGATGAAGGGACCAAGGAATGGTTGCTAAATTTGCTGATGATGCAAAGATAGGTAGGAAAGCAACTTGTGAAGAGGACATAAGGAGGCTACAAAGTGACATGGATAGGTTAAGTGAGTGTGCAAAGATCTGGCAAATGGAGTATAATGTGGACAAATATGAAATTGTTCATTTTGGCAGGAAGAATAAAAAAGAAGCTTGAAGGAACACTGAGATCCAGAGGGATCTGGGCGTCCTAGTGTTTGTATCACAAAAGGCTAGTCTGCCGGTACGGCAGGTAATTAGGAAAGCTAATAGAATGTTATCATTGATTATGAGGAGAATTGATTACAAAAGTAGGGAGGCTATGCTTCAGTTGTACAGGGCATTGGTGAGACCACATCTGGAGTATTGTGTACAGTACTGGTCTCCTTATTTAAAGAAAGATGTAAATGCGTTAGAAGCAGTTCAGGGAAGGTTTACCAGAATAATACCAAGAATGGGTGGATTGTCTTATGAGGAAAGGCTGGGCAGGTTAGGCTTGCACCCACTGGAATTTAGAAGAGTAAGAGGCGACTTAATTGAAGCCTTTAAGATCCTGAGGGGTCTTGACAAGGGTGGATGTGGAGAGGATGTTTCCTGTTGTGGGAGAATCTAGAACTAGGGGTCACTGTTTAAAAATAAGCGGTCACTCACTTAAGACAGAGATGAGGAGAATTTTTTTCTCTCAGAGGGTAGTAAGTCTGTGGAACTCTCTTTCTTAAAAGGTGGTGGAAACAGAGTCTTTGAATATTTTTAAAGCAGAGCTAGGTGGTTTCTTGATTAACAAGAGGTGAACAGTTATCGGGGGTAGGCAGGAATGTGGGGTTGAGGTTACATTCAGGTCAGCCATGATCTTATTGAATGGTGGAGCAGGCTCGAGGGGGGCGAGTGGCCTACTCCTGCTCCTAATTCATATGTTCGTATGTATGTGATTGCTTTCCCTGCTTGATGACATCACTGCTGTTAGGTGCCTGGAGATGCCCTTGACTTGGTGCCAGATTCAAACTAACGTCAGGAAAGGGGAAATCCATGCCACAGAGATAATTAGATCTTTGTGGATGGCTTTCTTCGAGGTCACTGGTGGTTGCTGTCACTTTGCAACTGACCATGAAATCTGGGCCAATCTTAGTCTCAAGTTCAGAAAAGCATTCCCTGCTACATTGTATTATTGATTTTCCCATATTCTCTTTTAATATAAAAAGTGATTTTTTGCTTATTAACGCCAAATTTGAATCACCAAAAACAATGACACCTCTTTTGAGCAAGATTCAAATGTTTCTTTGGACTTTCACTGCACTTCGGGGGAGCAGTTCTGAGGATTACCTGGGCAATTAATTACTTCTCTTTAACTATTGAGGATGACTAAAAGGACACTAGGAAAGCAATACTTGTAATGTAAGCCTTTATTCCATATTTTTAGCAGAAAAAGCAAAGCATACCCATTCTTTTCAATCCTCTTTCATTACCATTGAATGAGGATAATGCATTTGATGTAGTGTACATGGACTTCCAAAAGGCATTTGACAAAGTGCCACATAACAGGCTTGGCAGCAAAGTTAAGCTTATAGAATAAAAGAGACAGTAGCAGCATGGACACAAAATTGGTTGAGTGACAGGAAACAGAATAAAATTAGATGGATGGTTGTTTTTTGATCTGGGGGAAGGTATACTGTGGGATGCCCCAGGGCTTGGTACTAGGTGATGACACCAAAATTGTGAACTGTGAAGAACTGAAGGAGGCCATTCAATCCATCGAGTCTATGCTGGCTCTCTGTAGAGCAATCCAATCAGTCCCACTCCCCTGCTCTATCCCGGTTGTCATGTTAGTATATTTCCCTCAAGTGCTCATCCAGTTTCCTTTTGAAGTCCTTCATCATCTCCACCCTCATAATCAGCGAGTTCCAAATCATTATTGCTTGTTGCGTAAAAAAGTTCTTCTTCACATCCCAGCTGCATCTTTTGCCCAAAACCTTAAATTTGTCTCCCCTAGTGTTGTACCATCAGCTAATGGGAATGGCTTTTCTTTCTCTACTTGATCTAAATGTGTCATTACATTGTACATCTCTATCAATCTTCTTTGCTCCAAAGAGAACAACCCCAGCTTCTCCAACCTAATCTTGCAGCTATAATCCCTCACCCCTGGAATCATCCTGGTAAATCTCCTCTCCGCCCTCTCAAAGACCCTCCCATCCTTGGCATACACTGGCAACCATCTCTCTCAAAAGGCCACCATTGATGAGGAGATCCAAAACCCAATCAGCTGCGCCAGCTCACCCTTCTACAAACTATAGCAGCAAGTGTTTGACAACAAAGACTACCGTAAATTGACAAAAGTCCTAGAGTACAGAATAGTTGTCATCACCACTCTCCTGTACTGTAGTGAGAACTGAACTGTATATCAGTGACACAGAAGAATGCTGGAGAAATTCCATCAGCAATGCCTCCACTGCATCCTCCGGATTCAATGGGAGGACCATTGAACAAACACTGGAGTCCTTCTTGAAGCCAGCTCCACAGACATTCTGACAAAACTCCTGAAAAATCAACTTTGATTGTCTGGATGGCCAAAAAGCATCACCCCCACCAGGTCCTGTTTTCTCAACTCTTAAATGGCCAGCGTTCCAGGGAAGGGCAAAGAAAATGCTTCAAAGACACTCTGAAGCTCTCCTTGAAACATGGCAGCATTGACATTAATGACTGGCAGGAGCTTGCTACCAATTGTTCAAAATGGTGACAACTTGTCCACCAAGTTGCGTCATGTTTTGAGTCACAATGTCTTAATGAAGAGGCAGAGCAGCAGAAGAGAAGGAAAGAAAAGGAAACAAACCAGCTCTCCGGATCCCAATACCTCATGGGACATCCTGCTCCATGTGCCCAAAGATCTGTGAATTGAGAATCTGTCTGTTCTGTCACATGAAGGCCCATGGCAAAAACTCATGACCCTGAGTGGACATCATCCTCAAATTGAGGGACAGCTGACATCAATGAAGAGTGGTGTGTGGAGAGGAAAGGAGATGCTGCAGTTGTTTTACTCCAATGTTCCATGTCCAGCTTGCAAACTCATACAAATGCTATTGACTGTACTTAACTATTGTGACCACAATGCACAGAAGTTCCTTTATTCATTTGCAGCATATTCAATGCCTCATAGAGATCTTCCCCTTTTAATACAGTTGGCCTTGAAATGCACTTTATTACACAAAACCAAACTCAATTTAAAAAAAAATCACATGCATGATTGCGATTGAAGTCTGTGCCTTACAGATACACTTTCTGGTAACAGGAACATGCAGAATGAAGGGGGTACTGGGTAAGTTTTTAATGGCCCTTCCCATCATCAGTAAAAGATTTCATGGGAAGGTGAAAGTTTTGCATGCATGAATATGTGTTGCATTCTGCTAGTATTGGAGAGAGCAAATGGATTTGTAAACCCAAGGCAGCATCCGATGCAGTGATGCAGTTGGTAGAGGAAAATGTGTGTGTGCATGTGTGTCACTATGCCACAACTCTGTAAAGAGATAACATTAGCTGTCACCTTGGAAAACTTTAATGAAGTGTTGAATTTTCTCTTCATCAGATAAGAAAACCTTCTAACAGAAGAAACTCCATTTTCCTGCTCTACCACCTGTTCCCACAGACTGATGTTTACTGGATACTTACAGCCAAAAGTGATAACCTTGTTTTGCATCTACTCCTGGAACACAGAATCCAGTGCTCTTCTTTGGGGCATTTCTATGTACCTGCATCAGCCTCAGAGAAAAGCACACAGCAACAAATTCTCTACAATCAGAGCTAAGGGTGTCTCTTTAATCTCTTTAAGCAGTCGTATCTGCAGTGTTAAGTTTATGCTCCCACTGCATGCCACAATCTGCTGCGTAAACTTGGCTCTTTTAGGAAAATTAGGGGAGCTCTGAAAACTTATGAGATCCTTTCTCCATATTTGTAAATTACCTGCACAATACTGTTTGAGTTCCCATTGCAATTGTGCCCTTACATTTTTTGTGTTCCTTAAGGGGGTCTAATGTCTGCTCTCAGCACACAGCAGAAAGTTTATGAAGCACTTTGACACTAAGCTGAGGTTTTGCAGCTAGAGTCAATCAACCAGCTAGGCCCTGATTATTGAAAACAATTGAGCTGCTGACTAATGGACGTCAGTGATAGCATAAGTGAGAATTAAAAATCTATCTTGAGAAATAAGTGGGAACAAGTCAATGGTGGAAGGTAGAACAAAAATATACTTTATAATTTAAATAACTGAGAATAAGATGTTTTAGTGAAGGAGGAAGAAGCAAAGGTATTTGCATCTTAAGCAAGATTTATAAAGCGATTGATAAATAGTGTTATAAATATTCTCAAAAAAGAAAAACCTACCAATGTTGGAAATCCCAAACAAAAACATTAACCTTTCCTCTTATTTTGCAGATGCTTCCAGATCTTATTTGGGAAGCACAGTAGCCAATTGTTTAACCAAGTCTGGGCTTGCCGAATAGTCAGAACTTTACCAATCCCTTTGTTATTACATGTAAAGGAGGAAGGACTGCAACACAAAAGACTTTGGCAATTGGAAGGGGTTAAACCAATCTGATGTCCCTGACCACCCCAAGGAGCTGAATGTAGATATTTTGGGCTACCACTCTGTGGAACATTTTGGAGAAGGGTGGACAATCTGTACCTGACTGTACCTCAGTCAGTCAGGCATTCTGACAATAGTCAATGCACCTGACACCACATCATATCATAGCATGTTTTGACCAGTGGAATATTTTACAAGAAGCAGTCATGGAGGTTAAATATTTGGTTCTTCCCATGCTAACAATTTATGAATAGCAATGTTCAATAAACAGTAATGAGGTAAATTAAAATTGAGGTAACTATGAGACAATCTATTTTTGTGATGTTGGTTGAGGGATAAATGTTGGATAAATATCAGGAGAACTGCCTGCTCTGCTTCAAATAGTTCCATGAGAAATATTAAATCCACCCAAGAGGGCAGATCAGGTCTGCGTCTAATGTCTCATCCAAAAGACATCATTTCCAATAGTATCATCCTGGATTATGTGTTCAAGTCTGTGGAGTGGTGCCCAAACACACAACTTTCTGAGTCAGAGACAAGAGTGCTACCATTGAGCCAATACTGGTGTTAAGGATTTCTCTGGAGTTACCAGGACTCCAGAGCTGAATGCAGTGCTGAACATAAATCCACTGTGCTGCCAAGATACAGGTAGCACATTCTCCCTACTGGGCTTACATCTGCAGTCATTTTGGGACACATCTCCAGTGCCTGCATGTATTGTGAGAGTTTGAGCTAAGGATGGACATCTTTTGTTGGAAATTAGAAATACATTTAGTGTGTTTAGATATGTATGCACAATTATATAAATCAGCTTGAAATAGGTTAGTGTTGTAAGTTTGTTTGACAGGACATTGCTTAAGGTTTCATTTCCATAGAAACAATGATTATTCTTAGATGATGAAATGGTACCTAGCCCGAAGTGGGGGCCCATGAACAGACAAGGCCAGTGGGATAACTTTGGTTAGAGGGAGGTCTTGTGGCACAGTGGTAATGTGGACCAGAAGCTCTGGGTTCAAGTTCCACTTCAGGACTTGATGGCAATGGAAGGTGCGTGCATAACATGGCCAAACAGGTTGTTTATTAGCCTGTGAATCCTTCCAATATGCCTGATGGCAAGCAGTAAAGAGCAGGAGAGTTTCCTCAGCCATACTGCAGAAGGCAACTGCAATACTTTGCCAAGCAATGCCATGGACCAATCCAATGGAAGTCCATGATCGCCAACAACATCTTAGGGAATGGTACCTGAGGGAGAAGGAAGAATGTTGGAGAACTTGAACAAGGGGCCGTAGGTAGGTAAATGCATGAATTGATAACTGTTATACAAAGCTGTGCTAGGCTTTTCATTTAACCTTGCTTAATTAAAGTGTTTGCTGAAGTACATAACTAATTAGTGTGTGGAAGTAGAATACAGGTTGCTTTAGTGAACAACACCATGGTTCAACAGCCTGATAAGGAATAAGAATGGTTGAACTGAACAGCCATTATGAGCAACTTGTTAACTGGTTTTGCAAACAGTCTTAGACATGAATAACTGATAGTGGAATAGGTACAAATAATGAAACTTATGGGAATTATTTTGAGGCAGGAGATGAATGTTACCGGGAGAATGAAACTCATCAGGGAGAATAGCTTGAGATATGATAAGGAAAAAATTAGGTAAGAGTGATTTATCAAGGCCAGAAGGTATGTGCAAAGGCTCAAGAAGCTAGTGGTGGGTGAATGACATTAAAGGTGGGATTTTCAATCCAAGGTTTAGACAAAGAACTTGACGTTTTATAGGGTATTTTGAAATAAAGTAAATTATTATAGGGTAAAAAGGCCTTGTCAATAATCCATCCAGGTATAAAGTAAGAGACTTTGGGAGGGCTCAGTGCAGTACGTGGTGAAAAAGAACTCTCAAGGAAGACTCCGGCCCAACATTCCCGAGTGGTTTGAGAAGTTGAGAACACATGGGACACCAAGAATTGGAAGAAGAAGCGAGAAAGATCTGTTTGCTCATGCCAGCTGTTTGGCCTAATCTGGTACTTGCTACTTGTCACAGTCATAAGTTTTTCTTGTTTCCACCTTATGCTCTGATTAAACTCAACATCCCACCATATTGGTTGCACTTGATCCTGATTGATTGATTAGGTAGTGATAATTCTTAACTATCTTTCAAAGATTAAAATCAGTAACCTTTTGCTCCTGTCAACTGCCATCACCTCCACATCTTGCAGCCCCAGCTCTTAGTCACTCCTGCTCTGCACATCACCATAAGGCTACCTGGGCATTACCTTCTGTTTCATTAAGTACTACCCCCGCACCCACAACCACACAATCACCAAATGACCATCTATGGGGTGGTGCTTGGACAGAGTGAATGATAGCGTTCATGAAAAGAGGCTGGATGACAGTGACAGAGAGGAGACAGGTTTCTCTTGAAGGTTTTCCTCTGCTTATTGGGGTGGCACATGTGGAAGGCTACAAAAAGAAAAGAAGGAAGCAGGATTAAATCAACTGCATAATGGTTACACTGCTTTAAGTACAGGATATGACCTTAAACATTCATAATGTATTGTGCTGACAACTATATGTGTGCTGCAGGAGCTGAAGAGACATGTGAATCATAGAGTCATGGAATCATAAAATAGATATAGAACCATAGAACCATAGAACACTACAGCACAGAAAAACAGGCCATTCGGCCCTTCTAGTCTGTGCCAAAATATTATTCCGCTAGTCCCATTGACCTGCACCCAGTCCATAACCCTCCAGACCTCTCCCATCCATGTATCTATCCAATTTATTCTTAAAACTTAAGAGTGAGCCCGCATTTACCACGTCAGATGGCAGCTCGTTCCACACTCCCACCACTCTCTGAGTGAAGAAGTTCCCCCTAATGTTCCCCCTAAACCTTTCCCCTTTCACCCTAAAGCCATGTCCTCTCATGTTTATCTCTCCTAACCTAAGTGGAAAGAGCCTACTCGCATTTACTCTGTCTATATCCCTCATAATTTTGTAAACTTCTATCAAATCTCCCCTCATTCTTCTAGGCTCCAAGGAATAAAGTCCTAACCTGTTTAATCTTTCCCTGTAACTCAACTCCTGAAGACCCAGCAACATCCTAGTAAATCATCTCTGCACTCTTTCAATCTTACTGATATCCTTCCTGTAGTTAGGCGACCAGAACTGCACACAATACTCTAAAGTTGGCCTCACCAATGTCTTATACAACCTCACCATAACATCCCAACTCCTATACACAATACTTTGATTTATGAAGGCCAGTATGCCAAAAGCTTTCTTTACAACCCTGTCTACCTGTGACGCCACTTTCAGGGAATTATGTATCTGAACTCTCAGATCCCTTTGTTCCTCCGCACTCCTCAGCGCCCTACCATTTACTGTGTATGTCCTACCTTGGTTTGTCCTTCCAAAATGTAACACCTCACACTTTTCTGCATTAAATTCCATCTGCCATTTTCTGGTCCATTTTTCCAGTTGGTCCAGATCCCTCTGCAAGCTTTGAAAGCCTTCCTCGCTGTCCACAATGCCTCCAATCTTAGTGTCATCAGCAAACTTGCTGATCCAATTTACCACATTATCATCCAGGTCATTGATATAGACAACAAACAACAATGGTCCCAGCACAGATCCCTGAGGCACACCACTAGTCACAGGCCTCCAGTCTGAGAAGCAATCATCCACTACCACTCTCTGTCTTCTCCCACACAGCCAATTTTGAATCCAGTTTACAACCTCTCCATGGATACCAAGCGTCTGAACATCCTGAACTAACCTCCCAAGTGGGACCTTGTCAAAGGCCTTACTAAAGTCCATGTAGACAACATCCACAGCCTTTCCTTCATCTACTTTCTTGGTAACCTCCTCGAAAAACTCTACAAGGTTCATTAAACACGACCTACAACGCACAAAGCCATGCTGACTACCCTTAATCAGCCCTTGGCTGTCCAAATAATTGTATATCCGATCTCTCAGAACACCTTCCAATAATTTACCTACTACTGACGTTAGGGTCACTGGCCTGTAATTACCTGGTTTACTTTTGGAGCCTTTTTTAAACAACGGAACAACATGAGCTACCCTCCAATCCTCCGGCACCTCACCCGTGGCTAAGGATATTTTAAATATTTCTGCCAGGGCCCCTGCAATTTCTACACTAGTCTCCCTCAAGGTCCGAGGGAATATCATGTCAGGCCCAGGGGATTTATCTACCTTTATTCGCTGTAAGGCAGCAAGCACCTCCTCCTCTTTAATCTCTATATGTTCCATGACATTACGGCTTGTTCCCCTTCCTTCCTTATACACTATGCCAGTTTCCTGAGTAAATACTGATGCAAAAAAACTGTTTAAGATCTCCCCCATTCGTGAGGCTCCACACATAGACGACCACTCTGATCTTCAAGGGGACCAATTGTGTCCCTTACTATCCTTTTACTCTTAATATACTTGTAGAAACCCTTCGGGTTTACCTTCACATTATCTGCCAAAGCAACCTCATGTCTTCTTTTTGCCTTCCTGATTTCCTTCTTTAGTATTTTCTTACATTTTCTATACTCTACAATTACCTCATTTGCTCCTTGTTGCCTATACCTGATATACACCTCTCTCTTCTTCTTAACCAGATCGCCAATATCCCTTGAAAACCAAGGTTCCCTATGCCTGTTAACTTTGCCTTTAATCCTGACAGGAACATGCAAACTCTGCACTCTCAAAATTTCACCTTTGAATGCCTTCCACTTATTGCTTGCTGCATTGTTCCAGTGAAGCCCAACGCAAACTGGAGGAACAGCACCTTATCTTCCGACTAGGCACTTTACAGCCTTCCGGGCTGAATATTGAATTCAATAACTTTAGATCTTAAACTCCACCTCCCCCCATCCCCACCCCGTTTCTTCCCCCTCCCTTTTTTTTCAATAATTTATATAGATTCTTCTTTTCCCACCTATTTCCATTATTTTTAAATCTACAACTAATACTTTATTATGTCTTTCCACCCCACCCCCACTAGAGCTGTACCTTGAGTATCCTGCCATCCATTCTTAATTAGCACTTTTCTTAGATAATATCACCACCTTCAACACCTCTTTGATCCTTTTGTCTGTGACATCTTTTGATTATCTGCTCCTATCACTGCTTGCTTATCCCTACAACCACCTCACCCTCAACTTCTCTCTCCCCCCGCCCCCCCACCTTAGACCAGCTTATATTTCACCTCTCTCCTAACTATACTTCAGTTCTGCCGAAGGGTCATGAGGACTCGAAACGTCAACTGTTTTCTTCTCCACCGATGTTGCCAGACCTGCTGAGTTTTTCCAGGTAATTCTGTTTTTGTATTGAACACATCCTTGCCAGAAAACAACTTATCCCAATCCACTCTTCCTAGATCCTTTCTCATTTCCACAAAATTGGCCTTTCTCCAATTTAAAATCTCAACTTGAGGACTAGACCTATCCTTATCCATAATTAACTTAAAACTATTGACATTGTGGTCACTGGACCCAAAATGTTCGCCTACACATACTTCTGTCACCTGACCTGTCTGGTTCCCTAATAGGAGATCAAGTATTGCATCCTCTCTCGTTGGTTCCTCTATATATTGATTTAGAAAACTTTCCTGAACACATTTGACAAACTCCAAGCCATCCAGCCCTTTTACAGTATGGGAGTCCCGGTCAATATGTGGAAAGTTAAAATCTCCCACTATCACAACTTTCTGTTTCTTACATCGGTCTGCTATCTCTCTACAGATTTGCTCCTCCAATTCTCTCTGACTATTGGGCGGTCTATAATACAACCCTATTAGTGTGGTCACACCTTTCCCGTTCTTCAGCTCCACCCATATGGCCTCTGTTGACGAGCCCTCCGGGCTGTCCTGTCTACGCACAGCTGTGAGATTTTCCCTGACTAGTAATGCCACTCCTCCCCCTTTCATCCCTCCCCCTCTATCACGTCTGAAACAATGGAACCCCGGAACATTGAGCTGCCAGTCCTGCTCCACCTACAACCAAGTCTCACTAATAGCAACAATGTCATAATCCCACGTGCCAATCCACGCCCTAAGCTCATCTGCCTTTCCGACAATACTCCTTACATTGAAATAGATGCACCTGAGAACATTTCTATCACGTACAAACCTTTGATTTCTGTCTATACATGCATTCCTCGCTTGACCTTTATCCTCCTCCACCTCACTATCTGCTCTAACACTCTGGTTCCCCTCCCCCTGCAAATCTAGTTTAAACGCCCCGGAGCAGCACTAGCAAACCTACCCGCAAGGATGTTAGTCCCCCTCCAGTTCAGGTGCAAACCGTCCCGTCGGAACAGGCCCCACCTTCCCTGGAACAGAGCCCAATTGTCCAGAAACATGAAGCCCTCCCTCCTGCACCATCTCCTTACCCACGTATTTAGCAGCATTATCTTCCTATTTCTAGCCTCACTAGCATGTGGCACGGGTAGCACTCCTGAGATCGCAACCCTGGAGGTCCTGTCCTTCAACTTTGCACCTAACTCCCTAAACTCTCTTTGCAGGACCTCCTCCTCCTTCCTATCCACGTCATTGGTCCCTACATGGACCACGACATCTGGCTGCTCACCCTCCCTCCTGAGAATACTGAGAACTCGATCCGAGTTATCGCGGACCCTGGCACCAGGGAGGCAACAGACCATCCGGGATTCTCGATCTCTCCCACAGAACCTCTTATCTGTCCCCCTAACTATCGAATCCCCTATCAGTACTGCTCTCCTCTTTTCCCTCCTTCCTTTCTGAGCTGAGGGTCCAGTCTCGGTGCCAGAGACGCGACCACTACAACTTGTCCCTGGTAGGTCGTCCCCACCAACAGTATCCAAAACGGTATACCTATTGTTGATGGGAACGGCTCTGCTCTGCTCTTTCTGTCTATTCCTCTTCCCTCTCCTGACAGTCACCCAGCTGCCTGCCTCCTGACTTTTAGGGGTGACTGTCTCCCTGAAACTCCTGTCTATTACTGCCTCTGCCTCCTGAATGATCCGAAGTTCATCCAGCTCCAGCTCCAGTTCCCTAACTCGGTTTGTCAGGAGCTGCAGCTGGATGCATCTTTTGCAGGTGTAGTCATCAGGGACAATTGTGCTGTCCCAGACTTCCCACATGCTGCATTCGGAGCACTCGACTGCCCTAACTGCTGCCTTCATTACCTATTACCAATTTAATTAAAGGAACTTACCCGGCCTTACCCCACTGGGAGCAAGCTCGTCCTCAGCTTCTGCTCGCCGAAGCCTCTCGAGCCAAAGCCTCAAAGCTCCACTCCTTCACTGGGCCACTCACACACTGGCTGCTCCTCTTCAGCTTCCCCTGCTTTTATTTTCAATCTCCCAATCACCTCCCCTCTCGCGCTGTTTTCAATCTCCCAATCACCTCTCCTCTCATGCTGTTTTCACATATGGCACAGAAGAAGGCCATTTGACCTGTCATGTCCATGCCCGCTCTCAGAAAGAGTACCTTGGCTAATCCCACTCCCCTGCTCCTTCCCCATGACCCTGCAAGTTTTTTCCTCTTCAGATGTTTATCCAATTCCTTTTTGAAAGGGGAAGCCATAATTGAATCTGTCTCCACCACATTCTCGGGCAGTGCATTTCAGATTTTAACCATTTGCTGTGTAAAATGTTTATCCTCATGTCACCATTGGTTCTTTTGCTATTCACCTCATATCAGTGTCCATTGGTTCTCGACTTTCCACCAATGGGAACAGGTTCTCCCTGTCTAGCTATATATTGGCCAGAATACCAGGAGAGTTCTCATGCTCTTCTTCAAATAGTGTCATGGAGTCTTTTCCATTTACTTATGAAAGCTTGATGGGGCCTCAGTTTATCACTTTATCCAAAAGACAGCAGTTTGGACAGTGCAGCAAGCACTCCTTCAGTAGTGCACTGAAATGTCAGCCTTGAATATGTGCTCCAGTTTCTGAAGTATGGCATGAACACCCCGACACCACCCCTCCCCAACCCACCTTGCCATCCCACCCAACAGAAAATTTGGCTACTAGAATTGAAGAAATAAAATAGTGGAGTTGGGCTCTGCTTCAAATTCCAGCTGCTGATGGTTTGTCTGCCCTTTCTCTATTCTTGAATTGGGTCAGAATTTAAGACTTAAGAATTTCCCAGTTAACATTTATATTGGGAGCCAACAAGTAGAGTATTGGAGAAGTTGTATCTTGAAGTAATTAAGACATAAATGAAAATTTCTGTGGCAGTGAGGTGAGGTGGGGAGATGGTTAATACTTTGGAAAATGAAATATAATGGAACTGGTCATGATCATTCTTGGTAGTATAAATGCTATAACCAACATTTCATTTGCAGTAACAAAAACAGAAAATGCTGGAAAAACTCAGCAGGTCTAGCAGCACCTGTGGATAGAGAAACAGAGTTAACATTTCGAGTCCGTTTGACCCTTCTTCAGAGCTGAAGAGAAGTGTAAATGTGATGAAATTTATATTGTTTAAGGGGGGGGGGGGGGGGGGGGGGGGGGCAGGTGGAGCTGGATAGAAGGCCAGCGATAGGTGGGGATGAAGGAGAGATTGACAAAGATGTCATAACCTAAAGGACAAAGGGAATGTTAATGGTAGTGGTTAGTGCTAAAAAATGTGGTGATAGTGGCATAAAGGTAAGAAACAGAATGTGATAACAGCAGAACAAGGGTAGCATTGTGTGAAAGAACATCATGAACAAGTAACAGATGGCCCTGTGGGGGAGGGGGCAGTGGTGGGGTAAAAAAGGATAGAAAATGGGATAGAAGGGGGATAAAAAAGGGGATAAAACCACGGATAAATGAGTAACAATAAAAATAAAAATAAGTGGATAAAAAATAAAAATTAATGTAGAAAAAAAGGGATTTAAAAAAGGGGATGAGAATGGAGGAGAGAGTTCATGGTCTCAAGTTGCTGAATTCAATGTTAAGTCCTGAAGGCTGTAAAATGCCTAATCGGAGGATGAGGTGCCGTTCCTCCAGTTTGCGTTGAGCTTCACTGGAACATTGCAGCAGGCCAAGGACGGACATGTGGGCATGAGAGCAGGGTGGTGTGTTGAAATGACAAGCGACAGGAAGGTCTGGGTCATGCTTGCGGACAGACGGAAGGTGTTCCGCAAAGCGGTCACCCAGTCTGCGTTTGGTCTCTCCAATGTAGAGGAGACTGCATTGGGAGCAGCGGATGCAGTAGACAACTGCTCCCTCCTCCCCCCTCATCCCCTTTTTTAAAATCCCCTTTTTTCTACATTCATTTTATTTTTTATCTACTTATTTTTAGTTTTATTCATTTATCCATAGTTTTATCCCCTTTTCTATCCCCTCTTCTATCCCATTTTCTATCCTTTTTCACCCCACCACCGCCCCCTCCCCCACCCCATCCCCCACAGGGCCATCTGTTACTTGTTCATGATGTTCTTTCACACAATGTTACCCTTGTTCTGCTATTATCACGTTCACCTTTATGCCACTATCAGCACCTTTTTTAGCACTAACCACTACCATAAACACTCCCTTTGTCCTTTAGTTCATGACACCTTTGTCAATCTCTCCTTTGTCCCCACCTACTGCTGGCCTTCTATCCAGCTCCACCTGCCCCACCCGCCTTAAACAGTATAAATTTCATCACATTTACACTTCTCTTCAGCTCTGAAGAAGGGTCGGACGAACTTGAAACATTAACTCTGTTTCTCTGTCCACAGATGCTGCTAGACCTGCTGAGTTTTTCCAGCATTTAGTGTTTTTGTTTCAGATTTCCAGCATCTGCAGTATTTTGCTTTTAACTTAATTTGCAGTGACCCTGTGGGCAAAAATTCTGTTAGGCAGGCATTCATTGTGTGTTACGCAGCAAAGATGCTCCTGAAAATAAAATTGATGCATTAGGCGTAGGTTAGCTAAACAACAGTGGAATTTAAATGAGTCATTACCATATTAGAGAGTCTTAAGTCTTAAAGCTCCAAGGAAAAGCTATCTGACTAAAACAGAATTGCAAATTAATCAGGTTACATATTTTCTGATGTGGAGTCACCAAGGAAAGAAATCAGAGAATCAGGATTCACTGGAAGTTTATTGAATACTTCTGACAAGTTTTCTGTTGTTTTAATAAGAATCATAGAAAGTTACAGCAGGGAAGGAGGCCAGTCTTTCAGCCATGTCTCATTAATGGCTGTAATATCATTCTCCCATTTATTCATCTGAAATAACTAACAGAAAATAACAGAAAAGCAGCACAGAATGCACAGCCCAGCAACCAAATGGAATATCTGCCTACATATGTATCTGTTCTTCCAAGGCCTGTCATCAGTTCAGGCTCCCACTATTGATTTAAAATTAGAGACAGCCCAGCGGAATTGAATCAGGGGCAAAATTTAAAACCAACAATAGCCCCAAATGCTGACCAAGTGACACTAAGGAGAAATTGTAACGTTGGGAACTGCACAGCGAATGCTTCAGTATAATTGAGATATCATTGACTTAGAGCAATTGAAATCACTTATTTAAAAAAAGGATTTATTACCGGAATCCAGTGGGCTTGGATAATAAGTAGTTAAATAAGGGTCCAGGACCATGCCACAGTGCTAATATGGTGTTCTCCTTGTTTAACACAGAGGTACTTTCTCTTTTCTGAATTATTGGTATATTTATGGAGTTAATACCAAATAGATAAATCTCTGAATCACAGAAATGTTACAGTGCAGAAGGAGGCCATTTTGGTCACTGTGTCTGCACAGCTCTCCAAATGAGCAATTTACCCAGTGCCATTCTCTTGCCTTCTCCCCGTAGCCCTGCACATAATTCCTTTTCATATAGAAATCTAATTCTCTTTTGAATACTTTGATTGAACCCGCCTTCACCACACTCTCAGGCAGTGCATTCCAGACCTCAACCACTTGCTGTGTGAATTTTTTTTTCTCATGTTGCTTTTGCTTCTTTTGCCCATTACTTTAAATCTATGATCCCTTGTTCTCGATCCTTTCAAGAGTGGGAACAGTTTCTCCCTATTTACTCTGTCCAGACCCCTCATGATTTCAAATACCTCTATCAAAATCTCCTCTCAGCCTTCTCTTTTTCAAGGAAAACAATCCTAATGTCTCCAATCTATTTTCATAACTGAAGTTCCCCATTGCTGGAACCATTCTTGTGAATCTTTTCTCCACTCTCTCTAATGCCTTCACATCCTTGCTAAAGTGCAGTGGCAACCATTTCTTAATTAGTTTTGCATATTTTTCCTGCAAAATGTAATTTATTGATAATATTTGTAAAAGTGTTTTACATAACAGTTCAAATTTGCCATTACTTAAGGTGCAATACAGATCAGTTTCTTTCAATTCAGCACAAGGTGCCTCACTACACTTGTAATTTTTTACACTTGTCATTGCATGTTATATTTACAATTGTTCCCTTATTCTTGACTGTCCTTCATGCCATTGGACAGAGCAAGATTCTTCAGCGAGGCACCTATACCTATATCATAGGCAGATGGAATACAATGTGGGGAAGTGTGAGGTCATGCACTTTGGTAGGAAGAATAGAGGCATAGACTATTTTATAAATGGGGAGAGAATTAAGAAATCTGGAGTGCAAAGGGACTTAGGAGTCCTAGTCCAGGATTCTCTTAAGGTTAACTTGCAGGTTGAGTTGGTAGTTAGGTAGGCAAATGCAATGTTAGCATTTATTTCGAGAGGACTAGAATATAAAAGCAGGGATGTGCTGCTGAGGCTTTATAAGGCTCTGGTCAGACCACATTTAGAATATTGTGAGCAATTTTGGGCCCCATATCTCAGGAAGGATGTGCTGGCCCTGGAGAGGGTCCAGAGGAGGTTCACGAGAATGATCCCAGGAATGAAAGGCTTAACATATGAGGAACGTTTGAGGACTCTGGGTCTATACTCGATGGAGTTTAGAAGGATGAGGGGGTATCTGATTGAAACTTACAGAATACTGAAAGGCTTGGATAGAGTGGACGTGGGGAAGATGTTTCCATTAGTAGGAGAGACTAGGACCCGAGGGCACAGCCTCAGAGTAAAGGGAAGACCTTTTAGAACAGAGATGAGGAGAAACTTCTTTAGCCAGAGAGTGGTGAATCTATGGAATTCATTGCCATAGAAGGCTGTGGAGGCCAGGTCATTGAGTGTATTTAAGACCGAGATAGATAGGTTCTTGATTGGTAAGGGGATCAAAGGTTACCGGGAGAAGGCGGGAGAATGGGGTTGAGAAACTTATCAGCCATGATTGAATGGCGGAGCAGACTCGATGGGCCAAATGGCCTAATTTCTGCTTCTATGTCTTATGGTCTATATCAGTAGTAGCACACATTAGAAGTACTGGATGAATGACTGGTGACTGCCTAAGGGGTAGAAAATTCACATTGGCTTATTTTATCTCGCTGATGAGAGCTGGGATGGAAAATTTGGAAGGCAACATTTAAATTGTCAGAGGAGCAGTGTGCACATTTATCAACTTCATTTCTCTGCCACTGTGATGTTTAAATGGTAACTCCCGCTCCCAATCCCTGACCTCAGCTTCAGCAGAATAGATATAGGAAGAAAAGGTTTCAAAAAGGCAAAGGAACCACAAGTAGAGTCGGGAGGAAGAGTTTCCGTTTCATCATTGTGGTGGAAGAGCAGGGCAACAGCGATAGGAATGTGAAGATACAAATGAAAAACAACAAACAGAAAATATTAATTTTAAAAAGCAGAAAATGCTGGAAATACTCAGCAGGTCTGGCAACATTTGTGGACAGAGAAACAGAGTTAACATTTCAGGTTGTTGGTATTTCATCAGAAAGTTAACACCATAACATTCCCTTGGCTTGACACCAGACTTTCTGTCAGGAAAGGTGAAAACCACACCACAGAGATTGCTGGATCTTTGTGGGAACCTTTCTTTGAGATCAGCAGCAAGCAGCAATATTGGACAGCAAAATCTGGGCTAACTGCATCACAGAAGAATTGCATCCTTTCTTATGCCATGCGGAGTTTCCCAGAACTTTGGAGCCAATTCAATTAAATTGTCAGAGGACTCCTGGGCTTATCCTTACACCTTTTTTCAAACAAGGGTGTAACATTTGTAATTCTCCAGTCTCCTGGCACCACCCCGATTCTAAGGAAGACTGTAAAATTATGGTCAGTGCCTCCGCAATTTCCACTCTCACTTCCTTCAGTATCCTTGGATGCATCTTATTGGTTCCTGGTGCCTTATCAACTTCAAGTACAGACAGCACCCACCCCCCCCCCACCCCCCACCCACCTTAAACCAGCTTATATTTCGCCTTTCTCCTAACTATGCTTCAGTTCTGCCGAAGGGCCATGAAGGCTCGAAACGTTAACTGATTTCTTCTCCGCTGATGCTGCCAGACCTGCTGAGTTTTTCCAGGTAATTCTGTTTCTGTCCAATACCACCTCCTTATCGATCTTAAATGCTTCCAGTGCATAATTACCTTCCCTTTCACTTGTGTAGCATCTTCTTCCTTGGTAAAGACAGATGCAAAATATTCATTTTATACCTTAGCTATGCCCCGTGCCTCCATGTGTAAACCCCCTTTTCAGTCCCTGGTCCTCCTTTTACCACCCTTATACTTTTTTAATGCTTATTGAAGACTTTGGGATTTCCTTTTGCTGGTTCAGTAATATTACCATTTTGCTACCATTAAAATTCGGTACTGTTGGCTTCATAGAATCAGGGGGAACTGTCTTTTATTTACATTTTAAGCACCACTGCTGAGGCCTGAACGTTTTACTTGACAGGGAGGTAATGTCAAGAAGCTACTCAGGTTGTGCCATCATGGCCACTATTTTCGAAGCGAGAACATTCAGGCTTCAGAAGTAACCCATTGCAACCAAGGAATGTATAGGGACAGAGGAAAAACGGACAACAGAGGGTCAGAGTGAAAGTGTTTTTTACTTATTTAATTTATTTTCAGTCTACCTATTTTATTATTATTATTATTTTATTTAGATATGGACATGTTCCACGAGTGAACTGAAAACGCAGTTCAACAAACAACAATTTGCTTTGGATCCTTCAGTCAGGTCATTCCAGTAAAGCGACGGCTTCTGGGCTCCAACTTCAAAGAGTCATACGGACCTGAAACGTTAACTCTTGTTTTTCTCTTCACAGAGAGAGAGTTTTTCCAGCATTTTCTGTTCTTGTTTCACGAAGGAAACATTTGCGGGAATCAGACGAATAGCACAATTTCCTGTTCCACAGTGGGGTGCGGGTCCGTGCCGAAGCGTCCTCAGAGGTGCTGGGATGACAAAGCCTGCGGGTTGTCTTGTCAAATGTGCGTTGCGAAGCACAGAGCGTGAGCGGAGAAGAGGAATCAAGACAGCTTTGCTTCCCAGATGTTTCACCGGTCCCTGAGCAACTTTTTTTTTATTGAGCGGATCATTATAGCGGGGACCACCCGGGCCAATTTCTCTGACTTTGTTTGGAATCAATGACCGGTTCCCCTGAAGCTTTCTAACTTCACTCCTCTCATCGGTCTCACTTGTTTCCAGCCTTTTGGGACGGTTTCCGGGCTCCAGGTGCTCGCCGATCTTTCACTCCTGGTCCACCATGAGTGCGGGTTGCAGCGGCTATTATAACGTCGAAAACGCCTTCGTTTCCAGCTTCACGTGTCCCAAATCCGACAGCCACTTGGGCGCCAAGTATTGCTGCGGCTTTAATGATATAAAATACTGCTGCGATGACCCCAACAGCTTCTTCCCTTACCAGTACGGCTACATGTGGTGGTTAAGGTAAGAAAAGTCTTGCGATGTGCTTTAAAATACCATCTCCCTTTTTAAAAAGTCTTTAATTTTTTTTGAGCAGCAATATTTAATAAACCCTCATCCAATACGTTCCCTAGGAAACCTTGGCGAATGAGCACGGAATCGGTTTTACTGTTGTTAACACTCCTAAAAAAGGATGTGAACTCAAGGTTTGAGCGTCACAACAGCCACATTTGTGATTTACAATTCAAACAAGAGCCAGTGAGAGTAACAGTCGGTGCAAAGACACAACTGGAACACCGAATACACTCCATTCCTCTTCATAGTAATGTTGGTCTAAGATTATTGTACATAGAGATTAGAAACTTAAGCGTGAACCCCACAGAAAAATGGACCAGATCCTGAAAATGGCATGTAAACTCTTGCAGGCTATCCGCGCAGAAACATGTGGAAATGTAGTTTTTGCAGTTATCAGTGCCACTCTTGGTGGGAAACTGTAGTTACCTTCGACACCCCCTCTAGTTTTAATTAACTACAGCTCTTTTACATCGTGCGAGACTCACTGCAGAGATTTCCTAGCATCCTGGCTTTCCAAAGGTGCTCTGGAAAAGATGCAGTGGTTTTTGTCCAGATTCACCCTGAGCAGCTCTACAGGACTCTGTGCTCAAGGGCAATTGGTTGCAAGCAGAGTAAACTTAACCAAAGTCAGGCAGCTGGCCAGCTGGATGGGGCGGGGGGGTGTTGGGGGAAGTGTTTTAGTGGGGTTTTTATGGCTGTCAGTCAGTCTTTACTGAGTCCTGGCAGAGCCGCTAAACCATACTTCTAGGAAACTTGAGTCTTGTAAAAGAGGTTTATAATGCACAGCCTTGTATTTCGACCCAGACACATATAAATCCATCCATGCAAATACACATACGCAATGCAGACGTTTAAACATTCACCTCCACTGAAAAAACTAAAGAAATGCGTACAATATTCTGCTGGCTTTATTTATGGGTTTTTTTTCTTTACAGAAGCTGGTAAGGTTAAGTTGTATTATAATGTCGAACCATTGTACTTATAATGTTGAATCACTTTCCAGAAGTGTTTTTATGATTATCACAGTAATGTGGATCTGCCAGTATCATGGCATGGATTCCACAGCAGCCAGGGCAGCAGGAAAACGACCACACAGTTCAGACCTCAATTCCTGGCCTTCAACCTGTGCTTGTATGGGATGTGGGGAATGGGGGGTGGGGGATAGTAACCATATTATGTTCAGTGTAACAGCTCGGCAACTGGAAAGAAAGATTTTTCAGGCTTGAAAGGGCAGCCAGAAAAGATGTTTGCTGTCAATGTTAATAATGCTGACAGGGCACTTCTAGAGTCACTAACAATTTTTTTCCTAAAACTATATTTTATTCATAAAATTATAAAAATGCATTATCAAGTTGAAAATTACAGAAAGTGCCATAAAACTCGATTTGTCTCCATACAGTGTGTTCCACTCTTAGGTGCCTCTATACAATTGTAATTCTTTTCATATTTGCAATATACATTCCATGTCAGGCATACAGCCTGGGGACAAAACATTTCAAATTGAAAATTACAAAAAGTGCAATAGAATTCAACTTTCCTCCGTACAGCATGTTCCTTTCTGAGATGCCTCAATGTAATTTCAATACTTTTGCATTCATATTCAGTGTTGGCATATGGCCTGAGGGGTTCTACAAATTTTCCAGCCCCTCTGTGCACTATGGCTGAAAGGCTATAGCGACCTTACCCCAATGCATCTCTGCAGTGGCTTCCCCAAGCTTGAGTGCACCCCTCAGCACATAGTCCCGGATTTTGGAATGTGCCAGTCTGCAACACTCAGTCGAAGACAACTCTTTGCACTCGAAGACCAGCAAGTGTCGGGCAGATCAAAGTAACAATCTCCTTTTAGGTGGAGCTTGGATTCTTTAAAGGCAGCAATACCAGCACCAGTACAGATTATTTATCTCACAACAGTGCAGTTAAACTGAGACTGACATTATGAGAGGGGCCAGTTGAGATATGTTAAAAGTTGTCATGTTGTTGAGGAGTCATGGGAAGTAAATGTTTCATCATCCATGTTGTAATATAAAAATGGTAATGAACTCATCTCCATGTTGTTATACAGAAATGGTAATGAATTATTCCCTTAATTGTAATATATACATGACAACAAATTATTTTGCCATGTTCTAATATATAGTAGCGCCTTTTTCTCCAATTTATTATATAGGTGTAAGTGAATTTCCTCCATAGATAGATGGTTGTAAATTTTTCCTCATGTTTTTGTACATAGTAGATGACAGTGTATTTTTTCTGTTTTGTAAAATAGATGGTAGTTAATAACCTTGATGTTGTAGCATAGAGACGGTAGTGAATTTTTTCCTGTGCTATAATATTAAAATTGTAGTGAATAACATCCCCATGTTGTAATATTTAGATGGTAATGGATTTCTTCTCCATGTAATCCACTGTCCAAAATAGTCTATTAAATTTGCACCTAAGAATTAAATGCCTTGAAGCCCCACTGCAAATTAATGTTTAAAGTGTACCTGACTTCAGTTACACAAACAACAGGAAAAATACACCTGACAAGAGTAAAGCTACAATCACAGATATATTCTAAATCACTAAATTGAAAGCATTTTTATCACTACAAGCACTGTATATTTTACCATGCAGGAAACATACTCATTGGATCAAAATCCTGAAGCTGTTAAGCAAAATTGCTTCATTTTTATATTTTTCAAGTCTGCTCTCACATGTTTTGCTCAGGTTACACGTTCATGCTTGATAGCAAATAACCAGGAGCATTTTCCGTCTCTGCCTTCCTCTTTCTATATGTTTGTTTTCTTCTGTTTGTTCTCCCTCTTTTTGTCCTTTGTATGGCCATATTCTTCCACGTTCCTGCCTGTGACTACATCTTTCCTCTCACTCTGATTCTCACTGTTTGTGTTATACCTGAGGTTCCTTTTTCCTTTCTTTATGGCCCTCTTTCTCTGTACACCTATCAGTCTCACTATCTGTCACCATGTTTGTCTGTGTTTCTCTTTCTTGGTTCATGTTGCTCTATGTATCTGTGTCTCTCTGCCCCAACTGTGAATGTCCTGACTGTTATGACGTAACTTTGGTGGGCTAGGCTTTAGGAAAATTTGGCGGATTTGAAAGATAAAAACAAAAAACTACTGCGGATGCTGGAAATCCAAAACAAAAACAGAATTACCTGGAAAAACTCAGCAGGTCTGGCAGCATCGGCGGAGAAGAAAAGCGTTGACGTTTCGAGTCCTCATGACCCTTCAGCAGAACTTCCTCTTCTAAATCACCATGATCCTCTGGAATCAGTTTCTCTGGATGTGTTTGAACTAGTGGTGATGTAGATTACTGTTGTGAAATGCCCCAATTTACTGAATCTGCGTTGTGATACATTTATAACAAGAAGGAAATGAAGCATACAAGTTAAATGCACATTGTTAGACATGTGTTTATTTCTGCACCGATACTATACTGCAAATGTTATAGTGCTGTGTATAGTCACTGTTTTACAACGGTTGAATTGCATTTGTCCAGGTACATGATTATAATTACATAAACCTGGAGTGAATTCCTGCAAGTCCTGCTTGCAAACCATTTCATGCTGTGGGCAGCTGCATAGTTGATGACCCCACTGATATTTCCATTCCTCAGCTGTAATCCGTGCCTTCCTTTGAAGGCTGCTTTTTTATTAATGAGACGATTAATATGGATTGAATGAGGGACTATCAGCAAATCATCAGCAAATTTAGCAACCATACCTTTGATCCCTTCATCCAAGGCATTTATATAAATTGTAAAAAGTTGAGGCCCCAGCACTGATTCCTGTGACACACCACTCATTACACAATTGCCAACCAGCGCCACAGATGCCAGTCTTAGGCCAAATGGATTTGCAATTCTAGAGGTGAGGTGAGAATGACTACCCTTGACACAAAAGCAGCATTTGACCTAGTGTGGCATCAATGACCCGTAGTAGAATTGAAATCAATGGGAATCAGGGAGAAAACTCTCCACTGGTTGGAGTCATACCTAGTACAAAGGAAGATGTTGTGGTTGATGGAGGCCAATCACCTTAGCCCCAGGATATTACTGCAGGAGTTCCTCAAGGTAGTGCAGGAGTGCAGCTTGATAGAGTGAGAAGTTGGGAGTTTAGTGAGTGAGGGAGTTTGGTGAAGAGGGGAAGGAGGTGCTCTTTTCTTTTTCTACCTTTTTCAGTCTCCAGTATTTGGTTCTTACTTTGGTACAAGGGAGGGAGCTGATTGGTTAGTAACTGGTAAGTTATTCTACTTATAATAAATAGTTCGTAAAGTTAAAGTATGGCAGGGCAACTTAGGCAAATGGAATGTGCATCTTGTGGCATGTGGGAAATAATGGATGCACCATGTGTCCTAGACAAACACATCTTCAGGAAATGTTACTGGCTGCAGAAGCTTGGCTCCAGAACTTGAGCAACAGTTGTAGTCACTGTGGTGCATCGACGAGGCAGATAACTACGTGGATAGCACATTTAGGAAGGTTGTCACACCACAGGTTAGGAGCATTCAGGCAGAGAGGGAATGGCTGATTGCCAGGCAATCCAAGAATTAGGCAGGTAATGCAGGAGTTGATCTCGCTTGCTAACTGGTTTTCTATTTTGGATACTGGTGAGGGCAATGGGTTCCTCACTATGCTAGTGAGCATAGGAATAGGAGAATTGAGAGATTGAACATGGGACTGGAGAATTAGTATAGGAGAGAGGGCATCAGATTTCTGAGGCATTGGGACTGGTTCTGGGACCTGTACAAGGTGGACAGTTTGCACCTTAGCAGGACTGGGACTAACACCCTTGCAGGAAGATTTGCTAGTGCCGTTGGGGAGGGTTTAAACTGGATTAGCAGGAGAATGGGAACCTGAGAGAGAGGTCAGATTGGAGGGAAGCAAAACTAGTAACAGGAAGTAGAAAAGTAGTAAGCGAAATTAGAAGGCAAAGCGAAGGCAAGCATCAAATAGGATCAGAATGCAGAATAATGTTAAAAAATCAAAATTAAGTGCACTATATCTGAATGCATGCAGCATTCACAACAAGGTAGATGATTTGAAGGCACAAATAGTGGTAAATAGGTATGATTTAATTGCCATTACAGAGACGTGATAACAGGGTGACCAAGACTGGAAACTGAAAATTCAAGGCTATTCTTCATTTAGGAAGGATAGGCAAAAAGGAAAAGGAGGCGGGATAGTGCTATTAAAAAGGGACAAGATCAGTACATTCATGAGATAGGACCTTAAATTGAAGGATCAAGATGTAGAATCAGTTTGGGTGGAGCTAAGAAACAACAAGGGGCAGCTAACATTGGTGGGAGTTGCTTATAGGCCACTGAACGGTAGTGGTAATGTTGGACACAGTATAAATCAGGAAATTAGAGCTTCATGTAACATGGCTAATACAATAATAATGGATGCCTTTGATTTACATAAAGACTGGGTAAACCTAATTAGCACCAATACTGTGATGAAATCCTGAAGTATGTACAAGATGGGTTTAGTACGAGATGGGACCAGTACGTTGAAGAACCAACTAGGGATTGGATTATTTTAGATTTAGTATTATGTAATGAGAAAGGGCTAATTAATAACCTTGCTGTAAAGGAATCTTTAGGAAATAGTGACCATAATATGATAGAATTTTACATCAAGTTTGAAAGTGATGTAGTTCTTTCTGAAACTAGGGTCTTAAATCTGAACAAAGGAAATTGTGGAGGTACAAGGGGCAGGTTTGCTGTGGTGGATTGGGAAAATACACTAACAAAATTGACAGTAGACAGGCAATGGCTAGTATTTAAAGAAGTATTAGATGGTATGCAACAAATATACATTCCTCAAAGGCACAAAAACCCAACAGGAAGGGTGAATCAACTGTGGCTAACAAAAAAAGTTAAAGATTGCATTAGATCAAAGGAGGTGGCTTATAAGGTTGCCAGAAAAATGGTAAGCCAGAGATTTGGGAACAATTTAGAATCCAGCAAAGGATGACCAAGAAACTGACAGAGAAAGGGAAAAGAGGATATCAATGCAAGCTGGTGAGAAACATAAAGATAGACAATAAAAGATTCTTTAGGTATGTGAAAAGGAAAAGATTAACAAGGACAAATGTGGATCCATCACAGGCAGAGACAGGAGAATTTATAATGGAGAATAGAGAAATGGCAAATAAACTAAACAATTACTTTGTATCTGACTTCATGGAAGAAGATACAGAAAAAACTCCTAGAAATACTAGGGAAACAAGGGACTTGTGAAAATAAGGAGCTGAAAGAAATTAGTATTAATAAAGGTGTAGTACTTGAAAAATTAATTGGGTTGAAGATTGATAAATCCCCTGGACCAGATGAGCTACATCCCAGAATGTTGAATGAGGTGGCTATAGAGATAGTGGATGCATTGGTGGTTATCTTACAAAATTAACAGATTCTGGAAAGGTTCCTGCAGAATGGAAAGTAGCAAATGTGACCCTATTATTTAAGAAGGGAGAGAGAGAGAGAAAATGAAGAACTACAGACCTGTTAGTTTGATGTCAGTGGTAGGGAAAATGTTTGAATCTATTATAAAGGATGTGATAACTAGATACTTAGAAAATAATGATATGATTGGGTGGGGTCAACACAAACAAGGAAATCATGTTTGACAAACCTGTTGGAGTTTTTTGAAGATGTTACTTGTAGCATTGATAAAGGAGAACCAGTGGATGTGGAGTATTTTTTATTTTCAGATGGCTTTTGCTAAAGTCTCACACAGGAGGTTAGTAAACAAAACTAGACCACATCATATTGGGAGCAATATATTGGTATGGATTGAAAATTGGTTAACAGACAGAAAACAGAGGGTAGGAATAAACTGGTCATTTTCAGGATGGCAGGCTGTTATTAGTGGGGTGCCACAAGGATCAGTGCTTGGGCCACAGCTGTTCACAATCTATATAAATGATTTGGATGTGGGAACCAAATATAATATTGCCAGATTTTCTGATGACACAAAACTAGGTGGGAATGTAAGTTATGAGGAGGATGCAAGGAGGCTTCAAGGGAACTTGGACAAGCTAAGTGAATGAGCAAGAACATGGTGGATGGAATATATTGCGAATAAGTATGAAGTCATCCACTTTGATAGAGAAAAAAACAGAAAAGCAGAGTATTCCTTAAATGATGAGAGGTTGGGAAGTGTTGATGTCCAAAGGGACCTGGTTGTCCTTGTTCATGAGTCATTAAAAGTGAGCATGCAGGTGCAGCAAGCAGTTAGGAAAGCAAGTGGTATGTCGGCCCCCATCATAAGGGGATTTGAGTAAAGATATCTTGCTGCAGATGTATAGAACCTTGGTGAGACCACATCTGGAGTGTTGTGTACAGTTTTGGCCCCCTTATCTAAGGTAGGATATATTTGCTATAGAAGGAGTGCAAGGGAGGTTCACCAGACTAATCCTTGGGTTGGCAGAATTGTCTTATGAAGAGAGATTGAGGAAACTTGGCCTGTATGCTCTAGAATTTCAAAGAATGAGAGGTGATCTCTTTGAAACTTATAAAATTCTTACAAGGCGTGACTAGGTAAATGTAGATGTAGATGAGATGTTTCCCCTGGCTGGTGAGCCTAGAACAGGGGACACAGTCTCAGAATAAGGAACAGGCCACTTAGGACTGAGGTGAGGAGGAATTTATTCACTCAGAGGGTGGTGAATCTTTGAAATTCTCTACCCCACAGGGCTGTGGAAGCTCAATCATTGAGCATGTTCAAGACAGGAATCGATAGACTTCTAGATACTCATGACATCAAGGGATGTGGGGATTTGGCAAGTTGAGAAAGTGGTATTGAGATAGATGATCAACCATAATTTAATTGAACGGTGGAGCAGGCTTGACGAGACAAATGGTCTACGCCAGCTCCTATGTTCCTAGTGTTCTAGGCCCAATCATCTACAGCTGCTTCCTCAATGACCTTCTCTTCATCATAAGGTCATGACATAAGGGATGTTCGCTGCTTATTGCAGTGTTCAGTTCATTTTTCAACTTCTCAGATAAAAAAGCAATCCATGTCTGTATACAGCAAGACTTGGACACCATTCAGGCTTGGGTTGATAAGCGGTAAATAACATTTGTGCCACACAAGTGCCAGGCAATGGCCATTTCCAGCAAGAGAGTGTCTAACCGCTTCCCCTTGATATTCAGTGGCATTACCTTTGTCGTGTCCTCAACCATCAGCCTCCTGGGAGTCATCATTGACCATTGGACCAGTCATAAATATTGTGGCTACAATAGCAGGTCAGAGCCTGGTTATTCTGCAGTGAGTAACTCCTCCTGACCTCCTGACTTACCAGCCTGCCCACCAGCTACATGGAGAATTCAGGAGTGATGGGACACTCACCATTTGCCTGGATGAGTGCAGCTTCAACAACACTCAAGAAGCTTGACACCATCCAAGACAAAGCAGCCTGCTTGATTGGCACCCCATTCACCATCTTAAACATTCATTCCCTCCACCAGTAGCGCACAGTTGCTGCAGTGTGTACCATCCACAAGATGCATTGCAGCAACTCACCAAGACTCCTTTAACAGTACCTTTCAAACTCACAACCTCCTGAGATCTTGGGTCCGTACAGGGGGAGATAAATAAAGATCTTGAGACAGAGATTCCCTCTGATCTTTTGAGAAGATTATTGGAGAGTCAGGAAGAATTATTGAATGGTGCAGCCTTTTAAAGACAGTGAAATCCCAGATGATGAAGTTGATTGGCAAAATACACAGCACGATCCCTATAGACCTGATAATCCTTCCACAAATGCAAAACAAGAATTTGTGGGAGAGGGCAGAGAGACTACCATCATGCATGAAGAAGTGATATGTAGCAGAAGGAACACTGCCCAAATAGAAAATTTGATAAAAAGAGGATTACCAGAGACCATATTCAACAGAAAGGGAAACATGTGAAGATGACTTACTAATGTGAAATTCGAACAGACGATTAAAGAAGGAATTGGGACAATGGTGTGAGTGTGCAGAAGTGATGTGTAACTTGTGAAGTAACTGGCATGAAAGAGTACATGATGCAACTGCACTGAAGAATGGGTCCCAGTCTTGCTCAGCTACTTGACAAACAGCGTGACATGAAATGGTTAATATGGCCTGAAGAGTACGAAACCATTTTTAAATGATCAAGGCACTGACACATACTTTATTGAGAAACTGACTTTAATTAATTTTATTCCCCCTGACCATTATTACCACCTTAGAGTCAAATTAAAGTAAGCGTGAAAGGAATTTTAGATTGGGACAAATGAAGGCTAGGAATAAATAATACTGAGTAAGAATTATCCACAAAATGGATACAGGTGAAGGGAGAGCTGGAGAATCTTTTAAGTCCATGCATAATTTGACTTTTTAATTCTATGTATTTAGATGCTAAGAGCTTGGAAATTAGCAACACTCCTGCAAAAGAATAAGGCTGGGATTTTCCAGCCCTGCCGAGCGGGACTCACTGCGGAGTATGGGGCGGGCCAGCCAAAAGTCCATTGACTTTCGGTGGGACCGGGCGATCCTGACAGCAGGCGGGCCCGGAAAATCCCGTGGTAAGGATATTTCCCTCTCAAAGGGGGGAACTGTAAGATCTGCAGCTGGGAGTGCCAAGCCAAGTAATCAGATAATTCTAGTAGCTTTAGTATGTTATCTACGATATGTAATCAAGAAATTAGGGAAACAGCTTGTATTTTAGAAATAACTATGTTAGCTAAAAATTAGTTGTGAGAAGTCAATAAGGATATTTCCTTCTCAAAGGGGGGAGCTGTAAGAAATTGGGCTCTTGAATAAACAGATAATTTCTGTATAATATAACACCCCCTAAAAAGCTTTCTAAAAGGTAACAATTTTTAAACAGTCTGTGGAAACTGGCAATGTCACTTAGTTCATGTTGTCATCCCTAAGTTAAGATGGCGTCTTCTGTACCCCCTTATCGATGCAATTGTTTAAAAAGGACCAAGATATGACCCTCAGCAGGATGGAAACTAAAAAGCTGACCTCGAGCGGGGTGACGCACAAGGAGGGTGGTAACCACCCTGATGGTTTGAGTACCTGTCCTGTAGCCATTGGTCAGAATAGTTAGATAGGTGATTGACACTGGGTAAACTACCAGCCCCCCCAAAAGGGTATATAGATTGGTGTCACATTGGTGAGGGACTGAGGGACTGCTGAGGTGCTGGTGAGGGGGCAGTGCTCGTTGGGCAGCTGCCTTCTTCAGATGGAAGATGGACCAGAGGAGGAGGAGGAAGATCGAGAGATCGAGGGAAGAGTTTCCTAACACTTCGGCTAGAGAGCGGAATGCTGTTATCACAAGCTGTTATGGGTCATATACTTTTTTTCTGTCTAATTAGTTAATGTATCATATCTAAACTGTTGCTTCTTAATGAACTTAATGAACTATCTTAAAATTACTTATGACTGGTCGACTGCCTTTTTAGGTATCTGTGGTCCTAAACTCCAAAATCTTACTATATATATATATATATATATATATTATACATGATCTGTGGAGGCTCCCTCAAAAAATGTCAAATATCCTTTCCTTATTTCATGCTTTCTTGTGTTCCTATTTGTGAAAGAATGTGTCTAAACGCAGAAGAATATTGAGTCAAATTAATTATTTGTTCTTTTTTTCAGTGTTTATAACTTTGACAAGTATGCAACCTAAGATCAAACTTAAAAAATATATTTTCTTGTACAATCTGTTTCAGTATTGGGGCTCTGGTGGGACTGTCTGTAGCAGCGGTGATTCTCCTAACTTTCGTCATCACAGTTTGTGTTCTGTGCTACCTTTTCATCTGCACTAAACCACAGTCCAGACTGGATACTGGATTAGATTTGCAGACACCAGGTAAGTTAACTATTTGAAGATGATCATTATACATGCTTGGCTTTGTATCCGCTACTAGTAGGTTATTATATAACAATCTTATAGGTTCTTTGAAAACCCTTTGAAATATGGTGGCGATAGGCTCCCATTGGATAGATTGTAAATCTGGTCGAATTGCATAGTGCTCTTTTTTATTCATTCATCAGATATGAGTGTTTCTGGCAAGGCCAACATTTATTGCCCATCCCTAGTTCCCCTTGAAATGGTGGTGGTGGGCTGCCTTCTTGCACTGTTGCAGTCCATGTGGTTTAGGTACACCCACAGTGCTGTTAGGAAGGGTGTTCCAAAATTTTGACTCAAAGAAAGTGAAGGAATGGTGATATATTTCAAAGTCAGGATTGTGTGTGGCTTGGAGGGTGCAAGTGATGATGTTCCCAAGCGTCCGCTCCCCTTGTTCTTCTGGGTGGTAGAAATTGTGGGTTTGGACGGTGCTGTCGAAGGTGTCTTGGCAAATTACTGCGGTGTATCTTGTAGATGGTACACAAGGGCTGCCTTTTTAAAATTTATTCATGGGATGTGGGCATCGCTGTTTAGGCCAGCATTTATTGCCCATCCCTAATTGCCCTTGAGAAGGTGGTGGCGAGTTGCCTTCTTAAACCTCTGCAGTCCCTGTGGTGTAGGTACAGCCACAGTGCTGTTAAGGAGGGAGTTTCAGGATTTTGACCCAGTGACAGTGAAGGAACAGTGATATATTTCCAAGTCAGGATGGTGAGTGGCTTGGAGGGGAACTTGCAGGTGGTGGTGTTCCCATGTGTCTGCTGCCCTTGACCTAGATGGTAGTGGCCGTGGGTTTGGAAGGTGTGGTCCAAAGCACTTTGGTGAGTTCCTGCAGTGCATCTTGTAGATGATACACACTGCTGCTACTGTACCTTGGTGGTGGAGGGAGTGAGTGTTTGTGTAAGGGGTGTCAGTCAAGTTGGCTGCTTTGTCCTGGATGGTGTTGAGCTTCCTGAGTGTTATTGGACCTGTGCTTATCCATGCAAGTGGAGAGTATTCCATCACACCCCTGACTTATGCCCTGTAGATGGTGAACAGGCTTTGGGGAGTCAGGAAGTGAGTTACTTGCCACAGGATTCCTAGCCTTTGACCTGCTCTTGCAGCCAAAGTATTTATATGGCTAGTCTAGTTCAGTTTCTGGTCATTGGCTGAAGACTGGCATCTGTGATGCTGGGGATCATCCACTTGGCACTTCTGGCTAAGATTGTTGCAAAGGCTTCAGCCTTATCTTTTGCACTGATGTGCTAAGCTCTCCCAATATGAAGATGGGGATACTTGTGGAGACTCTTCCTCCTCCTGTGAGTTGTTTAATTGTCCAACACCATTCACCACTGGATGTGGCAGGAATGCAGAGTTTAGATCTGATCTGTCGGTTGTGAGATCGCTTAGCTCTGTCAATCGCATGCTGCTTATGCTGTTTGGTATGCAAGTAGTCCTGTGTTATAGCTTCACCAGGTTAACACCTCATTTTTAGGTATGCCTGGTGCTGCTCCTGACATGCCCTCCTGCACTCTTCATTGAATCTGGGTTGATCCCCTGGCTTGGTGGTAATGGTAGAGTGGGGGATATGCTGAGCCTTGAGGTTACAGATTGTGGTTGAATACAGTTGTACTGCTGCTGATGGTCCACAGTGCCTTATCGATACCCAGTCTTGAGTTGCTAGATCTGTCTGAACTCTATCCCATTTAGCAAGGTGGTAGTGCCACACAATGCGATGGATGATATTCTCAATGTGAAGACGGGACTTCATCTCCACAAGGACTGTGCAGTGGTCACTACTGCTGCTACTGTCATAGGCAGATGCTGGACAGATTGTGTGCTGATGGTGGAGGGAGTGAATATCCATGGTGGTGAGTGTGGTGCCAATTAAGCAGGTTCCTTTGTCTTGGATGGTATCAAGCTTCTTGAGTGTTGTTGGAGTTATACTCATCCTGGCAAGTGGAGAATATTCCATCACACTCCTGACTTGTGCCTGCTAGATGGTAGACATGCTTTGTGGAGTCAGGAAGTGAGTTACTTGCCATAGAATTCCCAGCCCCTGACCTGTTCTTGAAACCACATTATTTATTTGGCTGGTCCAATTCAATATCTGGACAAAGGTGACCCCAGTATGTTGATGATGGGGATTCAGAGATGACAATGCCATTGAATGTCAAGGGGAGGTGGTTAGCTTCTCTCTTGTTGGAGATGATCATTGCCTGGCACTTTTGTGTTATTTGCAAGAGGTGCGGCCTGCAAAAGCTACAAGCCCACTGATTCACAGAATCACAGAATCTCACAGTGCAGAAGAGGCCCTTCGGCCCATCGAGTCTGCACCGGCACCTGAGAAACACCTGACCTACCTACCTAATCCCATTTACCAGCGCTTGGCCCATATCCTTGAATGTTATGACGTGCCAAGGGCTCATCCAGGTACTTTTTAAAGGATGTGAGGCAACCCGCCTCCACCACCCTCCCAGGCAGTGCATTCCAGACCGTCACCACCCTCTGGGTAAAAAAGTTTTTCCTCACATCCCCCCTAAACCTCCTGCCCCTCACCTTGAATTTATGCCCCCTTGTGACTGACCCTTCAACTAAGGGGAACAGCTGCTCCCTATTCACCCTGTCCATGCCCCTCATAATCTTGTACACCTCGATCAGGTCGCCCCTCAGTCTTCTCTGCTCCAATGAAAACAACTCAAGTCTATCCAACCTCTCTTCATAACTTAAATGTTTCATCCCAGGCAACATCCTGGTGAATTTCCTCTGCACCCCCTCCAGTGCAATCACATCCTTCTTATAATGTGGCGACCAGAACTGCACAGTACTCCAGCTGTGGCCTCACCAAGGTTCTATACAACTCCAACATGACCTCCCTACTTTTGTAATCTATGTCTCGATTGATAAAGGCAAGTGTCCCATATGCCTTTTTCACCAGCCCCGCTAACATGTCCCACCACCGATTGGACAGGGCTCTTGGAGGTGGCCCATTAAGAGGTCGCCTCATGGAAGATTGCACAGGTCTCAAAAACCTTAGGGTCGGGACATGTATTTGTCCCCAGTGGAAGAATATTTTCAAAGGTGGTAAGATTCTGCCCAAGCCTGAATGTTGCCAAGTCTTGCTGCATGTACAAGGCCAGAATTAGATATCAGGAAGTGCTTCTTTTCCCAGAGAATAATGGACCTGTGGAGCAGGCTGCTGGCTTTGGCGGTGAACACTAATTCACTGACTGCATTCAAGTGAGAGCTGGACATGAGTTTAGCTGGGACGGAGAACATGTCAAACAAAAGGTAGGTATGGTATAGCATTAATCAGGACCAGAGCTGTCTCCTGGACTAGTTTCAATCACCTAAAGGTGTGTGAGAGGAATTTTTCAGGTTTAATTTTCTCTAATTGACCTAGGTTTTTAACCTGTATTTTTGCCTCTCTCAGGAGAGAGGCTTTCTGGTGGGGTGGGGAGAGTTTTTATTGTGATGTACAAACATTACAATTGTTTGTAACTGAAGGAGTATTAGGTCTTTTCCAGTTTATCAGTTTTTGTATGTGCATATATGGTATACATCTGTCACACAAGTACACATTTTGACATCAGAAATGGAGTCAAAGGAAGACTTGTTTGTTCTCTCCAAGTGCTCATGGCTTAAATTTCAAATACCTTTACATTTTTGAATTGTTTCTCTAGGCTGACTGCAGATTCCTATATTAGATCTTCCATGGCCGCCTCCAGGAATCTTCCAAGCACTCCTAGGTGTTTTCTCTAAGTTTGGAGCTCTCCTCCAGGTTAACTTCAGACTACAAGCTCTTCCCTCCCATAGATCCAGAGCACTCTCACAGGTCACGTCTCATTGGATTTTACTCAAGGCATGCTGAATATCAGAGATATCTATGATAGAGGGTGGATCCAAAACATGAAGGCTGGAATCTGGAGGTGCATTTTTCCGAGGCTGGAGCCTTGGAGGAGTGCGCCTCCAGATTGTAGTGACTCCTCTAAGTCCATTCCATGTCACAACTTCTTACTCAGCTTCTCCAGGTCTCAACCTCTTCTCCAGGACCTGATGTGTCTCGCAGGCAACCTTCAGGTCTTGTACACTGCCTTAGGCAACCTTTTGCTCTCAAGCTGTCTTTCCTTAACCCTTTTTCACGTGTTGAGTTCTCTTCCAGACATTCTCATCTCAAACTCACATCCAGCCCTCATGCTTCCAGGTCGGAGCTATCGCCCAGGCTGCCTCTAGATCCTGAGCTTTTCCCCAGGCTGCATCCAAGTCCTGTACTTTCCTCAAGCACCCGGCCATTGAAAGATGTAATCCAGAGCAAGATCATGAGGTGGCCTGAATGTTTGAAAACATGACAAACCAGTAGTAGTGATCATGGTTTCCTATTATGCTCACTTGATTCTAATATCTTGTATGAAAAATAATGACACTGCAGCAAATAAAGGGCAAAATCTTATAAGGCCTGTGGAGGTGGGTTGGAGACAGGACCAGGAGGGAAATAGGAACTGATTTGACCCTATCCGGCCTCCGGATGATTTTGCCAGGGAGGGGTCATGCTGGTAATGGTTTTCTGCCCGGCATCACTGGGTAACCAGTAACTAGCAATTAGGAGGCTCATTGGGGGGGCGGGGAGGACTCAGCTGGAACTTTCCCGGTGTCAGAGCGGCCTCTCACTGAGTGCCATGCCTGGTAGTTCAGCAGATGCAGCCTCCTGGCTGAATGGCCATTGGAGATGGAGGCTCTGCACTCCAATGATGGAGCCGTGAGTAGGAAGGTCCACACCTGTGACCCTAACGACTCCCTCCACCAGAGTTTCCCCTCTGTTCTGAGTGGCCAGTTACCAGCTTTGGCCCACATCATTTTTAAATTGGATGCGCGCCTCTGAAGGTATCTTCTTATTGAAGTGCCCTTACGCTCTCCTTGTTGCCTAAGCAGCATCCACTTATCCCTGTAGAGCTGCTGGCCTGCCAAAGCTGCAGGCCCACTGATTGGACTGGGCTCTTTTAGGTGACCAATTAAGAGCCGCCTCATGGAAGATTGCACAGGTGAGCGTGTCTCAAAAAAACCTCAGGAACGGGACATGTGTTTGTTACTGATGGAAGAATATTTTCAAAGGTGATAAGATTCTGCCCAAAGTGCCCAAAATTGAATATTTATGGGTTAGGATGTACCTGACCCTCACAATCCAGAGATGGACAGCATACCCTCTTCTAAAATAATCATTATAACACTGGGTCTCAGTTCATATAACAATGCTGCTGCGCTGCTTTTAATTTGTGCTGGAGAAATACAAACAGCAACGTAATAAACAGGTTCATTAAATCTAATCACCTTATCTATTGCTTAAACATTAATATGTGAGGTGTACATACACTGATCATGAATGGAAGGTAGTCAGCTGGACTGATACTGATTTGTGGATGCATAATTTAGTGGGTATTTAATTCTTCGCAGTAATTGACTTCAGTATAATATTTTTGCATGACAAATCCTTTTGCAGTAATTTATTAATTGTGAAGCGATCGAACATTGTCATCCTGCTATCCATGTGGTAGTTATCAATATTGGTGCAATTTACATTAATTACACCCATGTAATACAAGTGTGTGTAATTTACTTATATATTATTGCCTTTTGTTAAGTGTAAATAAGTGTACATGTTGTAAAGTGCATTGACTGCCGGTCACCAAAAGTTGGATATTATTGATTGAACCAATTTGCACATGATGACATGATGACAAATAGAACAGGCAATGCAATTGAAGGAGGCAGCTTGGAAATTTCAAAACAAATTGGATAACTGGGCATTGGATTGGATAACTGCAGATGAATTTTAATACAGACACACACTACACATTGGAAGGAAAACTAGAAAACACATGCATGCCATCAATAGGGAACAGTGTAGTTAGGGAGATAGACACTCTTCTCTGAAGCTGAGAGCGTGAGTTCCAAAGGCTGTGTTACCTGCCCAGTGCCAGGGTTTGGGACATATGTTCAGGGCTAGAGAGCAATTTGCAGTGTGAGGGGAAGAATCCAGTTGTCATGATCCATGTAGGTATGAACAACAAGACTAGGAAAGAGGCTCTATTTAGGGATTATGAGTAGTTAAGGGCTAAATTAAAAAGCAGAACCACAAAGGTAATAATCTCTCGATTACTACCAGAGCCACGAGTGAATTGGCATAGGCTAAATATGATCAGAGAATTGAATGCATGGCTCAAATGTTGATGTGGGAGAAATGGATTTTGATTCATGGGATACTGGCACCAGAACTGGGGAAAGCGGGAGCTATACCATTGAGATAACTATCACCTGAATCGTGCTGGGACCAGTGTCCTGGCAATTTGTATAACTAGGGTTGTAGAGGGGCCTTTAAACTAAATCACATGAAGAGAGATTTGATAAGTTTAAAAGTAAGGATAAGGTAATAGGCAGAGTGATGATACAGGTAATAATAACCAGGGTATGACTGGAAGAGACAGAGCATATAAACTTAAGAGTCCACCAGCAGATAAGGTCAGAGTGTGAAAGAATGCTAAGAAGACAGAATTAAAGGCTCTGTAACTGAATGCATGCAGTATTCAGAACAAAACGGATGAATTGATAACACAACAAGAAATAAATAAGCATGACCTGATAGCCATTTCAGAGATGTGATCACAAGATGACCAAGCCTGGAACTTGAACATTCAAGGGTATTTGACATTTCGGAAGGATAGGAAAAAAAGAAAAGGTGGTGAGGTAGTCCTGTTATTAAAGGATGAGATTATTACAGTATTGAGAGATGACGTTGGTTTAGAAGAGCAAGATGTAGAATCAACTTGGGCAGAGATAAGAAATAGCAAAGGAAATAAGTCACTTGTGGGAGTGGTTTATAAGCCTCTTAACAATATTTACACTGCAGGACAGAGTATGCGTGAAGAAATAATGGAGGCTTGTAAGAATAGTACAGCAATAATTGTGGATGATTTTAATCTTTATATAAATTGGACAAATTGCTGCGGGGATTCACCAAGGCTCCTTCAACAGCACCTTTCAGACCCACGACCACTACCATCTAGAAGGACAAGGGCAGCAGACAGATGGGAACACCACCACCTGGAGGTTCCCCTCCAAGTGACTTACCATCCTGACTTGGAAATATATCGCCATTCCTTCACTGTCGCTGGGTCAAAATCCTGGAACTTCTTTCCTAACAGCACTGTGGGTGTACCTACACCACATGGAGTGCAGCAGTTCATGAAGGCAGCTCACCACCACCTTCTCAAGGGCAACTAGGGATGGGCAATAAATGCTGGCCCAGCCAGCAAATCCCACATCCCGTGAATGAATTAAGAAAAAAATCAAATTGGCGAAGGTAGCCTGGCAGATGAGTTCATAAAGTGTATTCAGGATAATTTCTTGAGCAATATGTCCTAGACCCATCCAGGGAGCAGGGTATTTTAGATCTGGTAATGTGTAATGAGACAGGATTAATTAACGACCTCATAGTAAAGGAGCCTCTAGGCAACAGTGATTATAATGTGATAGAATTTCACATTCAGTTTGAGGGTGAGAAACATAGGTCTAAGACAAGTGTCTTAAGCAGAAACAAAGGCAATTACAAGGATATGAAGACAAAGTTGGCTAAAGTAGACTGGGAAAATAGGTTAAAAGGTAGGATGGTAGAGAAGCAATGGCAGCCATTTAAGGAGATATTTTATAACTCTCAACAAAGATATATTCCACTGAGAAAGGAAGACTCTATGAGAAGGATGCACCATCTGTGGCTAATTAAGGAAGTTAAGGATCGTGTCAAATTGAAAGAAAATGCGTACAATATTGCAAGATTAGTGGAGAATAACTAAATAAAAACTGACAGAAAGCTAGCTAGAAATATAAAAACAGACAGTAAGAGTTTCTACAAGAAGAAAAAGCAAATGAATAGCTAAAGCGAGTGTTGGTCCCTTAGAGGGTGAGACTGGGGAATTAATAATAGGAAACAACAGAAGCATTGAACAGGTATTAGTCTTCACTGTAGGTAGGTAGAAAATCAGCCATAGTCCACAAGGGGCCATAAGTGTTTTGCTCTTTTAGAGAGAGACAATTGGTTATATGGCTTTGGGTGTACCCCTTGACATCTTGCATGGGCAAGAAAAGAGGCAGGTCTACTTCAGCCAGAATGGGAATTGAACCTGTGCTGTTGACATTATTCTGAACCACACGCTAGCCAGCTAGATGACAGAGCTAACCAGCCCCCAGGTTTCACTCTAGAAGACAGAAAAAGCATCCTATAAGTAGTTGAAAATCAAGAGGGAAAAGGGAGGGAGGAACTTAAAACAATCATGACCACTCAGGAAAAGATACTTGAAAAACTATTGGGACTGAAGGATTACAAGTATCCTGGACCTGATGACCTAAGGTCTTAAAAGAAGAGACTGCAGAGATAGTGGATGCATTAGTTGCAGTCTTCCAAAATTCCCTGGATTCTCGAAAGGTCTCAGTGGACTGGAAAACCGCAAGTGTAACACCTCTATTCAAGAAGGGATGGGAGACAGAAGGCAGGAGACCGTAGGCTAGTTAGCCCACCGTCTGTCATAGGGCAAATGCTGGAATCCATTATTAAAGAGATAATAGTAAGACATTTAGAAAATTGTAACGCAATCAGGGAGAGTCAACATAATTTTGTGAAAGAGAAATTGTGTTTGATTAATTAATTAGAGTTCTTTGAAGAAGTAACAAACTTGGTGGATAATCGGGAACCTGTAGATGTAGTGTATTTGGATTTCCAAAAAGCATTTGATAAGGCGCCCTATCAAAGGTTGCTAAACACATTAACAGCTCATGGTGTTGGGAGTAATATATTAGCATGGATGGAGGATTGGTTAGCTAATAGGAAACAAAGAGTCAAGACGAATGGGTCATTTTTGGGTTAGCTAATGTGCCACAGGGATCAGTGCTCAGGCCTCAACAATTTATAATCTGTATTAATGAACTTGGATGAAGGGACCAAGTGTATGGTAGCTAAATTTGCTGACAATACAAAGATGGATCGGAAAACAAGTTGTGAAGAGGACACAAAGAGCGGGATTTTCCAGCCCCGGCCACCCCCAGGACTGTCTGGTCCCACTGAAAGTCAGTGGGCTTTTGGCTAGGCCACCAAATCTCCCGCGGTGGGTCCCACCACAGTGCAGCCGGAGAATCCAGGCCAAAGACTTTGCAAAGGGTTATAGATAGGTTAAGTGACTGGGCAAAAATTTGACAGATTTAATGTGGGAAAATGTGAGCTTATCCACTTTGGTAGGAAGAGTGGAAAGGCAGAACATTATATAAATTGAGAGAGACTGTAGAATGCTGTAGTGCAGAGGGATCTGAGTGTCCTTGTACATGAATCACAAAAAGTTAGCATGCAGCTACAACAAGTGATTGAAAATGCAAGAGGAATGTTGGTGTTTATTGCAAGGGGAATGGAGTATAAAAGTAGGGAAGCGTTGCTACAAGGCCTTAGTGAAACTGCATCTGGAATACTGTGTACAGTTTTTGTCTCCTTGTGTACGGAGGGATACAATTCATTAGAAGCAGTTCAGAGAAGGTTCACTTAGCTGATTCCTGGGATAAAAGGACTGTCTTATAAGAAATGTTGAGCAGATCAGGCCTATAATATTCATTGGAGTTTAGAAAAATGAGCCTTTATCTCATTGAAACATATAGGGCGTAATTTTTCGCTCAGCGTGCGGGCAAGCCCCCAACATGCTCGAGTGTGAAATAGCTCGTGATGTCGTCGCCATGTGTCCCGCCATCATCGCGCACTCGCTCAATATTTCGGTCAGTGGGCATGTGTAAGAGTCGGCAGCACGCCCGCCGACAATTAAGTGGCCTATTAAGGAAATTAATGTATTAATCAACCGTGATTTTTCGCTGCCCGTCAAATGAATGGCCTACTCCTGCTAATATTTCTTAAGATCTTATAGCTTTGAAATAGCTAAGGATGAAGCTGAAAGGAGTCTTAGTCGAGTCAGCACTGAACATATTCAACCAATGCATAGCATTATTCAACAAATCCAATAGAACACTGAGCTGCATAACCAAAGCAGCGGAACATAAATCAGAGAAGGTAATGATCAGACTTTATGGTGCAGAAAATACTGTGGATGCTGAAAATCTGAGATAAAAATAGAAAATGCTCAAAATACCTAGCAGGTTAGACAGCATGTGTGGAGAGAGAAACAGAGTCAATAGGCAGACTTTTCCATGCCTGCTGGCATCGGGCGTGATCGGTGGTGTGAGCGGACAATATGCAGATTCATGAGCACTTTAGTGGACGGCAGAACAGTTGGATGACTGCACACATTGTACAATCTCCTCGCTAAAGCTGGCCATGGAGCAGTCACTGGAGGCGCTCACAGCCCCTTGCAATGTCAGCATCCCGGTTTGGACCACTCTCTCCCATGGTTCAAACTAACAGGGCAGCCACGTAGTGTACTAATCTCTGGCCATCCAAGTGGTGGCCAGCACTTCCCGGAAAGCGTTAAGGGGCCGTCATACTTAACCAGGATAGGTTCTTGGTACACCCATGCTAACCATGTGTCTCTGTTTTGCATCTGCGGGAGGAGTACATCAGGATCATGGAGCCTGGTGAACTAGCTGTATGCCTGATGGCCTACAGAGCGTGAAGACGACGGAGGAAAGAATGACTGAGGCTCCTGGCTGTGCAGAGGCAGGAGCAGCAGCCTCAGGAAGATGGGGTGGCTGGGGCTCCTGCAAAAACCACCCAAGAGCCACAGCGAGCCGTCGCAGGCTGGCACCTAGCGACAACCAAGGGTCTTTCATTCCTGCAGATGACTGAGAACCAGTGTTGCTAAAGACTGCACATGTCGAGGGAACAGGTCGGTCACATCTGCCAGCTACTGCAGGATTTGGCACCATGGGGACAATGAGGGCATCCACTGCCAGTGGCTGTGAAAGTAACCACGGCGCTCAATTTCTATGCCAGTGGCTCCTTTCAGGGCTCCACAGGTGACTGCTCACAAGCCTCCACCCACAAATGCATCCATGACGTGATGGATGCTATCTTCGTGAGGGCACACAACTTTATGCACTTCGCCTGGGACCAGGACCGCCAGGAAGCAAGAACGATTGAATTCGCCCAAATCTCGGGCTTCCCACAGGTGCAGGGTGCATCAACTGTATTCATGTGGCGCTCAGGTCTCCGTCACAACACAAGGTCATCAACCGCAAGGGCTTCCATTCGCTGAATGTGCAGCTGGTGTGCGACCACCAGAAATGCATTCTGCAGGGGTGCACACGGTTTCCAGGGAGTGTGCACAATGCCTACATCCTCAGTCGGTCACAGATCAGTTCCAGGGTCCACAGAAGCTGCAGGGTTGGCTCCTTGGTGATAAGGACTATCCACAGAGACAGTGGCTGATGACACCAGTGCGGCGGCCTCAGACTGCAGCAGAGCGACGCTATAATGAGGCTAATGCAGCAGCTCACATACACACCGTTGGAGGCCAACTATGGCATCAGCGATGGAGTTGGGTCTGTGCAGCAGTGCAGGAGCAAAGTCGTAGACCAAGGTCTCCATGGCAGCTGCCATCCTACCAGTGTTGACCTCGGTGCGTTTATATGCCGAAACTATCACCTCAGCCTGAAGGTGGACGGACTCCTCCATCATGTCTTGCAATCTGAGGAGTGCAGCGGACATCCCTTCCTGATGTTCCCGAGTTTGCCTTTGCAGCTCCAGCAACTGTGACATGACCGAGTCCAGAGGCTCGTTATCTGACTTGGACTCAGCAAAGTTCTGGCCTCCAGCAGTCCTCCGAGTGCCAGAAACCTGGGAAGCCCCTGCCTCCACCTGCTGTGGATCGGATGGTGCAATATGCTGACCAGATTGTGATCTCGGGGCTGCTCTAAAGCTAGGTCCCGCTGAGGTGTGTGTCTCTGCACTGGTGGAGGGTGTGGGTGAGTGCTGTGATGGGACTTCAGGGAGGGTGCCTCTAGATTCCTCTTCAGAGGTTTCTTCGGGGCTTGATTGGAGGCCCCAGGTCATGTACTCCATAGGCTGTTTGGCAGATGTGCCTGCGAAAGCAAGGGGAGCTAATTAGTGCATGGCAGGGGACTGTGAAAAAGGACACATCACTCAAAACATGATTGTCTGATGGATGTTGCATTGCTGGACCCTCACTTGGTAGAGCATCGCTGACCTCACTGTCAGCATAGGACTGATCCAAAACCTCGCCGGCAGCTGGATGGCTCTGCTTTCAAAGTCCATGAGGACCTTGATTTTGGGCATTCTGACATCGGTCTGCCACCTCTCCCTCTTGTGTGCCAGCTTGTCCTGGATGAATAGAGATGGAGAAAGTATAAGCAGGATGCCTGCCAGGCCAGATGATAAGTAGGCCTGACCTGTGTGGGTGATGAGTGGTCCCATGGACAGGATGAGGACAATGATGGTGAGTGTGAGAGAGTGAATGGTGATGTCCCTTGGACCGGCAGTGGATGAGGGCCCTGTGGATGGGTGATGGGTTTGTAAGTGTATGAGTTGAGAATGATGAGAGGAGCAACTTACCCTGGCGGAAGAGATCATTCATCCTCTTTAAGCGCTGACCACCGCTGCCACTGCTTCCCAAGCTGGGTTAGTGCTGTTGCTGCCCATCCTGCGGCCAGAGCGGGGATAGCGGACATCCCGGTGGGCCCCCACAGCATCCAAAAGTCGCTTGAGGGACGCGTCGCTGAACCTGGGGGCTGCAGTCTTCTTCAGTTTCAGAGCCATGGCTTCCGTGCAGCAGTGGTGAGCTGGAAGCACTGAGATATGCGCTTGCGGCTGGACTTTAAATATGGCGCCCGGCATGATACAGCGGCAGGGCGATGGCAAGTGGACGAATGAGAGCCCACCCACCATGGAAACAGCGTGTTTCCTGGATATGCATAAATATCATGGCCAGTTTAGGACAATGCAGATTGAAAACCCGCCATTGCGGCTGGTGGGTAAAATGTCGTTTTATCAGAACTAGAAAAATTTGGAGATGTATAAGATTTTAAGCAAGCACAGAGGTAGGAAAAGAGGGGATGGGAGGAAAAAAAAGCAGAAGGGAGGGTCTGTGATAGAGTGGAAAGCCAGGAGAGATTAAATGACAAAAGGGATGATGATGGAAGACAAAAACAGGCTGGTAATGGGACATGTTGAAAAAATGGATCTAAAGGAGATATAAATGGGATAGCAGAATCATTGCCAATAGCAGCTGTCCAAAAAATTGGAGTCAGAGGATACGATTTGAAAATGTTGAGACTGGTAGGCCATGAAGTGCCTAATCAAAAGGTGAAATGTGGCTTCTTTGAGTTTACGTTAATTTTTGTTTCTTTGATTGTCTGTCACCTGATCGACTGCTGTACAGATCCCCTATGGATGGCACCAAATTCAAAGTGACGCTGGAATTGAGACAATCTATGCTTTAGAGCCCACTAAGTCCTTGTGTACAATTTTTATCAAGGTCAGTGGGGAGTGCTGTCCCTTCGCCACTGACGGTAAAATCCCGGACATTATTATGACCGACATCAGGAAAGACTTTGTCACAGAGTGACTGACCAATAAATGGAGTTAAACTTTCAGGTAGAGTGCTGGAGGCACTAAATGCAACAAGTACATTGCTGGATGAGTTATCCTGTCAATTACTTTTGGGTCTCACTGACACTTATGAGAAAATGATAAACATTGGAATATTGTGTGTATGATCTTTTTCATCGATTCTATGAATTACGACCTTCTTAACAAAAAAGGTTAGGTGATTTTCTGATCTGCACTGTCTTCCCTGTATGTCCTGGATAGTGTTTATTATCCATTGCAGAGACAGTTTGTGCTACACTCACAGGAATGGCCGTTCAGTGCAGGAAGATGTTCAATGACCTCACAAGGGTCACAAAGATTAAGTGTAGACTTTGGTGTCAGTACACAACTTCTATCACTCACACTGTTGCCATTCCCTACTGGTCATGCTCTTTGGGCGGAATTTTCCGGCCCCATTGGCATTGGGTGTCATAGCAGGCGGGGTGGGGGATGGACAATATGCTGAGAAGGCCAAAAATCAATTTCACGCTGTTGTGAAACCAGTTTGTGATTGTCTGCTCCACCCATGGTGGGCCTCGTTTCCCACCGCTGCACATCGGGAACTTAATTTCAATAGTAAGCCCTGCCCAGCGGAATCATCCCCCACACTGGCTCATCCGGGGACATTGGCATGATTGCACACCGACGTGTTTCACAGCTATACGTAAGCAACATGCACTAGCAAGCTGCACTTTGCTCGGGACTTTGCGATTTGTTTGCTACCATGCTTTGGGCAGCACTCGCAGTCATCAGCGCCAGGCATCGCAGGCAGCACCACATCACTTTTCGAGGGGCTCATGGGCAGGTCCTTGGAAAAGGGGGAGAAGTGGCTTTAGGCAAGGGAAGAGGCTGCAGGGCAAGGGCTGTACTGGGGAAGGGGGGTATTCCAGGGTGTGTGTGGGGGCACATGTTGATTTGTGCAAGCGGCCTCAAGATGGTGAGGGCTGAGAAGGCAGTCTCCAGAGGAGATAAAGCAAGATAGAGATATGAAGGTGTGTGTGAGAGAGTGAGTGGTGATGTCCCTTGAGCTGGCAGTGAGTGAGATGCCAGTGAATGTGTGATGGGCTTGTGAGTATGTGAGTTTAGAGTGATAGGATGATTGCCTTACCCAGGTGGCACAGATGAGATCATTCATCTGTTTTCTGCACTGGATGGTCGACCTCTTGTGTGCAGCATTGGCACTGACCACCTCTGCCACCACCTCCCAAGTCGGAGAGGTGAGACTGATGGGCCTCCTGCACCAGAGCTGGGGTAGAGGACATCATGGTGGGCCTCCACAGTATCCAGAAGGCGCCCCTGAGATGCGTCACTGAATCGGGGGGCTGCACTCTTCTTGGCTTTTGGGGCCATGTTTTCACTGGAACAGTCCTGGGTGTAAGCATTGAGAAGTGTGCACGCGGCTGCGGTTTAAATATGGTGCCCTGTGTGAGGAAACAGTGAGGTAACGGCACGGTGGGCAAATCGAAGGCCACCCGTCAACAAGACGGCGTGTTTCCTGTGGCTGCATAATTAATAAAGCGGGAATGGGACGTTACGGCTCAAAAACCTGCCATTGTGGCCAGCAGGTAAAACGACTTTACTCCCCCCCAGCCAATTACCACACTTTGTGCAAATCTGGGACAATTCCGCCCTTTGTCGCAGCACGTAGGTGCCAGGAAAACTCATTATTACAAAGGTAAACCTCTCAAAATGCTCAAGCACCGTCTTGACTAATAGCCGCTGTGCCAACTCCGTAACCCAACTTAGGGCTTCTCCTGGTCTTCAGAAACATCTCAGAAACTGTTTAACCATTTGTGTGGCCCTTTTGTTTTTCTGCAGGTACTGAACACATTTTAGAAATCCCAAATCAGTCCAGTCGGCTGAATACAATTAGGAAGCAGTTTCAGAGTCGGAAATTAGATTGCGACAATCAGCCACCTGAACCTGACAGATTTTTCCAGAGATGTTTCATGGCTACCGTCACAACCACTAACATACAAGACTCCTCCTGAAGTTCTAATCTAGTTTGAAATTTGCCAGAATAAATTGTTGTACAAGTTGTGCATGTGCAATTGTCTCACAATATATAACAATTTTAGACCATGGTTACATGCAACCTTATTAACACGTTTTTCAAATTGACTGTCACAAGGTTGACGGTTTTGTGATGTCATAAACAGTGAGTTTTAGACATGAAAGGAAGATTAGGCAGGAGAGACATCATTTACAGCCTACAGTTTTCCACCAGCAACTATAATGGTTCAAGAGAGGATTAAGATACTAGGGAGGAGCAAGATACAAGTTTTTGTTGATAATTTCAGTTATTTTCATTTCCCTTCAATTCCCTGCAAAGTTGCCAGATATTCAGATTGGCCTGGGAGAGGGGTGGGCTAGGTTCTGATAAATCTGGAATTTTGTGTCACAATTCTGAACATAAGAAAGCCTATTTTTTATACTGATGTATAAAAATCTTTCAATTTTTGTGGTGACCATGGCCAGCATTTAGCTTGAAATATGCAAGACCTGTAGACATGATGCCTGGATTTCATATTCATTGAATAGACAGAATATTCTTTTCATGACAATAGATTTTGTTTTCAGAACCAGTTAAGATCACGGGCAAAATTTTTCCCCCGTTGCGGGGGGGGATGTGCGGGAGTGGGCATGGGTGGGCGCCCCTCCGATCGCGCTCCCGATCGGGGGGGTGCGCTGCCATTTTTCGTGGGCAGGCCAATTAATGCCCGCCCAGCGTGACGTCTGCATGGAAGTGCTGTCCGCTCCCTGTGCAGGCGGCGGGAGGGGGGGGGATGGGAAATGTGGAAGTGCGCCCCTTCGTGCATGCATGTGAAGGAGTGCTCCAATCTCCCTAAGACTAAGTGCTGCCTCAGGGAGATTGGTTCCCAAAGGGTCTCGAAAATTTCATTTGCCATCCATGTCCATGGACATAACTTTAAGTAAAAGTGAATGTTAACTTTTAATTCAGTCATGAAACCTCATCCCGCCGGTGGATGAGGTTTCATGCTTCTTCAGGTGGCCGCCTGCGCTCCCGACCTGCCCGCCAACCTTAAGGTTGGACGGGCAGGTCCACTAATTGCTTTAATTGATTTTTGAATGGCCTCAATAGGCTGTTGACAGGTTGGCGAGTGCACAGCTGACTCGGCTGCGCCCCTGCCGAATTGAAAATGCAAATGATGCAGGATGATGTCGTGAGTTCCGCCCCTGCTCTCCGGGAAAAGTCTTGCCCATATGTAGTTCCATTGATGACCATTTCGCAGAACATCTTGCTACATTTTATTAAAGATCCATTGAGACAAAAGGATTTTGCAGTTAATTAGCAAATGATTTTTGGGTCTGACACCTATTAGGCAGACTTTTTTTTATTCATTCATGGGATGTGGGCATCGCTGGCTAGGCAGAATTTATTGCCCATCCCTAATTGCCCTTGAGAAGGTAGTGTTGAGCTGCCTTCTTGAACTGCTGTAGTCCATGTGGTGTAGATAATCCCACAGTACTGTTATGGAAAGAGTTCCAGGATTTTGACCCAGCGACAGTGAAGGAATGGCGATATATTTCCAAGTCAGGATGGTGGGTGGCTCGGTGGGGAACTTCCAGGTGGTGGTGTTCCAATGTGTCTGCTGCCCTTGTCCTTCTAGATGGTAGAAGTCGTGGGTTTGGAAGATGCTGTTGAAGGAGCTTTGGTGAGTTCCTGCAGTGCATCTTGTAGGTGGTACACATTGTTGCTACTGTGCATCAGTGGTGAGGGAGTGAATGTTTGTGGATGTGGTGCCAATCAAGTGGGCTGCTTTGTCATGGATGGTGTCAAGCTTCTTGAGTGTTGTTGGAGCTGCACTCATCCAGACAAGTGGAGAGTATTCCATCACACTCTTGACTTGAGCCTAGTAGATTGTGGACAGGCTTTGAGGAGTCAAAAGGTGAATTACTCACCACAGTATTGATATGGCTGGCCCAGTTTAGTTTCTGGTCAATGTTAACCTCCAGGATGCTGTTACTTTACAGTGTAGTCCCTGGAACTGCAGATGTTCTCTGTATTCATTTATATGCAGGATTGGCATATCATTTTGACATATGATTTTGAAAGATGTACTGATATTTTCTGTATTTAAAAATTTAAATTTAAAAAGGTATGAGGGTATAGGTCAGGAAGCACATTCCCACTGCATCAATTCGTCTGTGGCTAGAAAGAGAAAGCTGGGACTACATTAATAACAGGTTGCACTGTGTGAAATGTTTCTTTGTGTAGAAATGCTTTGTAATCTATTGTAATCTGCTGTATGCTGTAATGTTTACCTATTATTAATAAACCCTTTCCTTAGTTTGTAGCTTAAGCCACAGTCTAATAGAACCTTTATTCCTTCACATTTCCAGGTTCAGGAAGTCACAAGAGGGATCATGACATATCCACTGAGCTAAATACAGTGACAAGAGTTTCTGGAGAATGCCTGAGATCACTACATTTTTAGATATTAGGCACAAAATAGGACTATAGGCAGTGAGGAATGATCATTGATGTTAAACACAAGAGAAATATCTAAATCTGACTTGCCCAACCTTTCCACTCAGGGGCCACATTTGTACTTTTTAGCCCACCACAACTTTGCCCTCCCCAGGCCCGCCAAAACTTTGCCCTCCCCAGGCCCGCCAAAACTTTGCCCTCCCCAGGCCCGCCAAAACTTTGCCCTCCCCAGGCCCGCCACAACTTTGCCCTCCCCAGGCCCGCCACAACTTTGCCCTCCCCAGGCCCGCCACAACTTTGCCCTCCCCAGGCCAGTCACAACTTTGCCCTCCCCAGGCCCGCCACAACTTTGCCCTCCCCAGGCCCGCCACAACTTTGCCCTCCCCAGGCCCGCCACAACTTTGCCCTCCCCAGGCCCGCCACAACTTTGCCCTCCCCAGGCCCGCCAAAACTTTGCCCTCCCCAGGCCCGCCAAAACTTTGCCCTCCCCAGGCCCGCCAAAACTTTGCCCTCCCCAGGCCCGCCAAAACTTTGCCCTCCCCAGGCCCGCCAAAACTTTGCCCTCCCCAGGCCCGCCAAAACTTTGCCCTCCCCAGGCCCGCCAAAACTTTGCCCTCCCCAGGCCCGCCAAAACTTGGCTCACCAGACCCGCCGTATCTTGGCTCCCCAGGCTCCAGCCCCATCGCACTTTGACTCCCTGGGCTCTCGCTGCACAACAACTTGGCTCCCCGGGCTCCAGCCCCACCACACCTTGATTTTCCTGGCCTCCAGCCCCACTGTACCTTGTCTCTCCAGGCTCCATGTCCACTTCATCTTCGCTACCCGGCTTCAGGCCCACCTTACCTTTGCTCCCCAGGCTCCAGGCCTGCCAAACCTTGGTCCTTGCAGCCCTCAGCACATTCACTGTCGCCGGTGTGCGCTGCTCCTCCAATCAGAGACTTTTTCTCCCTCGTTCGCTAGTGAGCCTATCAGCAGCAAATGAGGGAAAGGAATGGTCTGTGATTGGAGGAACAGCCCCTAGCAAAATCTTGAATTTCACTTAGTTGCATTTTGAACTTACTGGCCTGTCTTACTGACTTTTGAACAGTGGCTCCAGAGGCCACAAAGAAGGGCTTAGTGGGCCGTAATGTGGCCCACAAGCTGCCAATTGGACAAACCTGATCTAAATCCAAACCTAAAATTATAACAGTATGAGATCCCATATCAAAATCAGACCAACACTAGGCTATTGAAACTTCTAAATGTAAAAGATATAGGCATCATAAATAGCATTGTTTAGAATAATTAGAAAATATTTATATATGACCTAAGGTAGCAATGAAAAATAAGGGATGTTTATTATTTAGAAATAATTACATTGGATGTAGCAAAGGAACAACTGAAAGGACAATGAAAACAACGCAAGTTTTTAGGTGATGAAAATGGCATTACTGCAAACTGAAGGTGAGCTAAAAAGCAAAAGAGAAGCTTTTAGCTCAGAGATGCTTTTGATAGAAGGAAAAGCAATGGCAGTATTAATATGCAATGGCTGGACAATTTACAACAAATGTAACCAAATAAATGATGGTCCAGTTAACCCAGCTCATGGTCTGATATATGATAGAATCTACTCTGATTTTAATATTTAATGATATGGATGATATTTTAGTATTTGAATTTAAAAGAGGAAATGAAACTTGGACAGGACATTGGTTATATCACATGGGAAAACTATTAGACCTAAAGGCTGACAAGTCCCCAGGACGGCATGGTCTGTATCCTAGGATCTTCAAAGAAGTGGCTGCAGAGATAGTAGATGCATCAGTTATAATCTTCCAAAATTCCTTAGATTCTGGAATGGTCTCATTGGATTGAAAAATAGCAAGAAAGGAGAGAGACAGAAAGCAGGAAACTATAGGCCAGTTAGCTTAACATCTGTGTAGTGGGGCTAAGACCTCACGCTATATTTTTATAAAATATATCCTCATAGCTAAATTCTAAAATTTTAAAACTGGACAATGACCTTTTAAAATGACTGAAGCTATGTCTGGCTATGACTCTAAACAGAAGAGCTATCAGGGCAGTGTCACAGACGCTTGTGCCTCATTATCTCTGAAGAGACGCCAATGACCTCTGTGGACTGCAGAGATCAAATTGAAAGGGAATTATACACAGGCCATCTCCATTTCATAGGCCAAATTGGCCAACCGGAGTCGAGTTGTCTGCTAGGACAAAGGACACCACAACCTTCCTTTCAAATTCTTAATGGTTGGAACATTAACAATCTCAGGAACCTAGACGAAGAGATCTACTCCCTTTGTCAAAGCCAAAGAGTCAGGTGACATGACCCTCCACCCGCCCCTTATGCTGGGAGAACCAGTTATATTGTCAGTCTGCCATCTTCCATCTACCAAGCAGCAGCATAGAAAAGGGGCTCTGTCCAGATTTGAATGCCTGGCCCCATCTACACTATTTCTACTTGAACTTCTGAACCTCTGCATCATTGCCTACAAGACTGATTCACCTCCATGTGCCTATCTTATGGAAGCCAACCCTACTGGAAAAGTGAATTATCCAGCATCAGTTCACCCTGCCGACCTCTGTGAAGGAATACACCATTGGGCTTTGATTCTGGACTCGGGACTGACATGAAACAATTCTTTACTCTGTGGTCTTTGCCCTGTAACTCTATCCCCTTCTTTTATTGTATGAGTGAAAATAAGGCAACATTACTACCCTCCTCCCATGTTTGAGTGTGCAAATAAACTAACACTCTGCGTTCACCCTTTCTTGAGTTTGCTGTGGGGTTATTATTAGAAATTGGATCCCACCAAAACCGAAGGGGTGGGAATACGTCACTGCTTATAAAGGGGGGGGGAATCGAAATCAAAATCAGAACACCTTTCTCTTTATGGATGGGTGGTGAGAGGAGAAATCAGGGCTGTTTAAACTAATCTCCCTCCTGCCTGTGACGTCTGTCATAGGGAAGTTGCTAGAGTCCATTATTAAGGAAGTTATAGCTGGATACTATTAAAACCATAATTTGATCAGGCAAAATCAACATGGGTTTGTGAAAAGAAAATTGTGTTTAACTAATTTATTAGAGTTTTCTGAGGAAGTAACAAGCAAGGTAGATAAAGAGGAACTGGTAAATGTGGTGTGCTTGGATTTCCAGAATGCATTTGATAATGTGCCACATCAAAGGTTACTACACAAGATAAGAGCACATGTTGTAGGGGTTAACATATTAGCATGTTAGTAAAGGATTGGTTAGCTAACAAGAAACAGACAGTTGGGATAAATGGGTCTTTTATGGATTGGCATGCTATAACAAGTGGAGTGCCACAGGATCAGTGCTGGTGCCTCAACTATTTACAATATATTTCAATGATTTGGTTGAAGGGACCGAATGTATGATAGCTAAATTTGCTGATGACACCAAGATAGGTAGGAAAGTAAGTTGTAAAGAGGAAGTAGAGAGTCTGCAAAGGGGTATAAACAGGTTAAGTGAATGGGCAAAAATTTGACAGATTGAGTATAATGTGGGAAATTGTGAACTTGTCCATTTTGGCAGGAAGAATACAAAAGCAGTATATTATTTAAATGGAGAGAGATTGCAGAACTCAGTGGCACAGAGGGATCTGGGGTCTCCTGGTGTATGATTCACAAAAAGTGAATATGCAGGTACAGCAAGCGCTTAGGAAGGCAAATGGAATGGTGACATTTATTGTAAGGGGAATGGAATATAAAAGTGGGGAAGTTTTACAGCAGCTATGCAGGTCCTTGGTGAGACCATATCTGGAATACTATGTACAGTTTTGGCCTCCTTATTTGAAGAAAATATATAATTTTGTTAGAAACAGTTCAGAGAAGGTTCACTTGACTCATTCATGGGATGAGGGGCTTATCTTATGAAGAAATGTTGAACAGTTTGGGTCTATACTGACTGGAGTTTTAAAGAATCAGATGTGGTCTTATTGAAACATATAAGATCCTGAGGGGAATCGATGGGTAGATACTGCAAGGATGTTTCAACTTGTGGCAGAGACTATAACCAGGGGACATCATTTAAGAACCATTTAAGATGGAGATGATGAGAATTTCTTTCTCTCAATGGGTCGTTAGTATGTGAAATTCTCTTCCCCAGAAAGCAGTGGAGGCTGTGTCATTGAATTTATTCAAAGCAGAGTTAGACAGATTTTTGATAGACAAGGGAGTCAAAGGTCATGGGGGCAGATGTCAAAGTGGAGCTGAGACACAACCAGTTGAGCCATGATCTTATTGAATGGCAGAGTAGGCTTGAAGGGTTCCTAAGTCCTATCTTCCTAGTCGTTTCTGGTGCTTAAGTTGATGCCGAGTGGTCTGTCCGGTTCCATTCCTTGTACTTTTCATAGCGGTTTGATACAACTGAGTGGCTTGCTAGACCATTTCTGAGGGCATTTAGGAGTCAACCACATTGCTGTCTGTCTGGAGTCACATGTAGGCCAGACCAGGTAAGGATGGCAGATTTCCTTCCCTAAAGGGCATAAGTGAACCAGATGGGTTGTTATGACAATTGACACTGGTTTCATGGTCATCATTAGAATTTTAATTCCAGATTTTTATCCAATTCAAATTCCACCATCTGCCATGGTGGGATTCAAACCCAGGTCACCAGGGCATTATCCTGCGTCTCTGGATTACTAGTTCAGTAACAATACCGCTATGCCACCGCCTTCCCCCTATTACCTTTGATATGTTCATAAGAAATATTTAGCATTGAATACTGTCAAACTAGGTACTTCGTTATTTTGTAGGTGGCCTTAACTGGGATGATGCAGAGATTGGTTTTCTGTCCATTGACTAATAATTGTCAATAAACGTAGCCTAATATTTTGAATATTGGCCAATAACATCTGAGAAACAAACAACCCTTTTCTTTATTACACCAATTCTTACTGATTTGATGTGGCATATAAAGTTTTAGGAGGAGACAGGTTGTTTTGACCCTGACATCAGAAGAGACCATTATTAGTTGCCATAGCAAAGGCTAAAAATATACATGAACAGGTACTGACTCATATTAACAGCAGGTTAGCAATATTATAGCTGTGGGTGTACCAACAAAGTTGCTTTTTGTGTATTGGTCTAACCAATTGTTATATCAAAGCTGAAGAGGCAGCAATGTGTTTACTAATACTGAATGATTTAAGGGTAGATTTGAGCCATTGGGCAGATATCTGACAGGACAGGTGAACCAGATAAACAAGACTTTATATAGGAGGCCTGGTACATTTCAAGGGCCCGGTCTCATTAACATCCATGCGGCAAACTGTATGCCTCAAACTTGTGTCCCAAAGCACCAGTCTGCCTCTGGGCTGGAGCAATATCCAGAGCCCAAAGGGTTGAATGACTATATAAAGAAATCATTTCTAAATGCTAAGGCCAATTTTAATTCCACTGCCTGGACAGTAGTGTAGCAAAAATTGTAGCAGTGGACTTAACAATCTCACTTCCCATTTATTGCCATATTCCCTCTGATGTTTTCATGGGTGGTTGAGGCATCCACCTGAATCAACCTCATTAATTCCAGCATATAAGGGTCCTACAACATATGTGAGACCCCAATGCTATTTTAATGGCCTACTGCACAAAAGATGGATGCTGCACTCGGTAAAACTTGGTGGTATAGCAGATGAGACTTACAAGATTAAATGTTAAAATTATTTCTGTGGAAATCTCCAAGAATAATGTTGCCCACTGCCATTCTAGGCCCCTCCCCTCCCCTCCCCCCACCCTGCAATTTAAACCTCCCCACTCATCTGCTTTTCTCCTGGCCTGGGAAAAGGTTAGTAATACAAATATGGGACAATTTACTAAATAATCAAAGGGGGGAACTGATGCAGCTTCATGTCAGATGCTATAACAAATAGGTACCAACTCTTCAATATTTAAATTACTAACCTTGTGTCTATTTATATGGGCTCAAGTGAAACCACAGTTATTGCCCACCGCCTGCATATAATAAAACACAATTAATATGTTCCCCTCTTTCTTTTTAAATGAGAACTAGGGTTAATATGCGTAATTAAAATTAAATCAAAAACTGCCATACTTAGTGCAAAGCATTAAATTGCGTGACACCCCTCCTCTGTGACCCCTAACAATTTATTTGTACGTATATTTATTTTGTAACACATCAGACATGACTTGTATCCATCCATTTAATTTTAATGCTTTCCTTCCTCTCTAGCATTTGTTTCAAGCCAGCAAGGTCAATCAATCTGTAACCATTTCTCACTCATGCTTTTTGTAGAGTGTACATTATCCCACAAAGAATGATTATCTACATAACATTCAATTAGTGTACTATCTTAAGTATGCCCCTTGTATAGAATCTCACTTAAAATATTTGAGAAATAGAATCCACTTTCTACTGCCTCCACAAGAACCAGTGTTTCAGCAGCTAAAGTACTTTTAACAATCATTTTTATTTTCTTAGCTTTCCAACATTTCCAATTTTCACCCATAAGAAATATTATGAAACCAGCTGCACCAAATATCCATCAGGAAGATTAAAATACATAGCAATGCTAAAAATGGTGAATTTCATGTTCTTTGGGTCACTTCAGGATGGGAACGTAAGTATACATTTCTCCAAATTTAATTTGATTAATGTTTTATTTGCCCTTAAAACACTAGGGTGTTTTATGATAGTACTTAACTGCAATAAGTCAAAACTAGCTTCTAGCTTAGTCTGAGTGACCTCCCAGTTCAACTGACCAATCAAGCTTCACAATTGCTCTATTTTTTTAGATATAACATCATCTTTCTGTGATGGCCTAGCATGATGAATGGGGATGGGAGTAACAGAATGTAATTAGGACTACTAACACCTGTGGTCATTGAAGATTTATGAGGCTAATAGAAGAGATTGGTGACAAGTGTGTCATACGTAAAATGTATTGGAGGATGGCGCCGCATCCTATTGTAAGCCTTTGTTTGGCATGTGACTTTAACAAGGTAGTTACCGTGGATCTAAAGGTATAGGACAAGGAAACAATTTTATTCCACATTTTGTACACTTGGTGACCAGATTTAAATCTTTCCAGAATAATACTTAGTTGGAACAAAATTGTTATTATAGACAAAATCATGGCAAATTAGACAGAGACTGGACTTGAGGCAGCAGCAAAGTTTCAGAATGATAATGGAGAGGCATTTCCCAATCATGAGTTCGGAGACATATGTGAAAATATAAACACCATGGTCATGAATGCTGCAGCTGAAAGTCCTTTCAGCAATGGGCACCAAAAGGAATTGTACGGCAATCAGTGAAATGCTACATAAAAGTTAGCTGATTAGCCATGCTGCAAGTTGACAAGCACTCTGGCATGGGTGGTGCATGGGTGGTTCCAGCAAAGAATTCACCCCAGTTAGTTGGAAGGTCTAGTCCCCGTCAATTAGCCAATGGGCAAAATCCTAAATTGTCTTCTGTGCTGTATGATAATCTTCCTGCTCCAGAAGGTACTACAATTAGTTCCATTGTAACCAGATTTTTAACCTGTGACAAGTAGGGTGCACAAATTATTTATGTAACTTTAAGAACATTTGTTTTTTTCTCTCTGATTCTTGTCATCCGATGCCATAAATACTTATTTAACACTGATGTGAAACATCAGATTTTGTTAAGGCAATACAATAATGTTCCAGCTGCGTCAGCTGCAGGCCCAATTACTTTCCAAAAATAATTGCCTTATCATGTTCCATATCAGTTTCATTTGTATCTCTTTCATGGAAGGCTTACTCAATGGAATAGTTATCCCATTAGAGACTGCATCAGTACTAATAAAGTGGCTTACTTCAGATGCTTTACATGCAATTATAACTCTGTTTAGTGACCTCAAAGTGTTGTCATTACCAAACCGAAACCAAGTAGTTCATCTATATTCTTTAACCTTGTATTGATCCTCACTACTTAGTAAATCAAGATAACATGTTAACCATTCTATTCCACATTCAGTTGAAGTGAAAGCACTATCTAGCACTGCACAGTTAAAAAAGTCTGCAACTGAAATATTGAGGACAGGGCTAAAACTTCTTGTGAACTGGAACATTTTTCTGCCCCTGTCCCCTCTCTGGGACTCTTCTTTTAGGACCTCTTCCTGTCCTTTCTCTCTCTTTGGGGCCTCTCCCTGTCCTCTCTCCCTTTGGGACTCTCCCAGTCCCCTCTTCCTGTCCCCTGCCTGAGACTCTTCTTTATCAATGGCACTCCATTTCCATCACCTGACAGAGGTTTCATGTTATTTTCCTTTTCTTTCTTGATGCGCAAGCATGCTGGGCCTGTCCTGGGCCTGAACAACTTACACTGCAGATCTGTACATGTACAGCCCGCTCCTGGTCTGCGAATGTGTGGAAAGTCTGAGGTCTGCCAGGAGTTGAAGTTCCCGACCTCCGCTCTTAATACCAAGGTAAGTTTGAGTGTCATAACAATATCCACAGCATTCCCCTCATCAATCTTCCCTGTTTCTTCATCAAAAAATGCAATTAGATTAGTTGAACACAATCTCTTAATTCTATGCTCTCTTAATTAACTAAATCTCTCTTAATTTTTTCCCTGATTATTGTTTCAGAACCTTATCCACCATTGATTTTAAACCGACTAGTCCGTAATTACTAGGAATGTCCTTACACCGTTTCTTGAACAAGTGGAGTATCACATTCACCAGATTCCAATTTTCTAGCATCTCCCCTATATCTAGGTAAGCTTAGAAGATTATGCCATATCTCCATCCTTATTTCCCTAAGCAACCTGTGATGCAAGTCATCTGGATTGGGTAGCTTATCCACTTTAGGCATAGCCAGCCTTACCATAGCTAAAGAAAGAAAGAACTTGTGTTTATTTCTTAGCATTTTATAGTACTTTTAAAGTCCAACCACTTCTATTTTTTTGGGCAAATGCAGCTGCTAATTTGCACATAGCAAGGTCCTACAAACAGCAATGAGATTAATGACAGAAATCTATTTTGGTGGTGGAGAGATAAATCTTGGCTTCACTGAATCTTTTATGTTCATCTGTCTATATAAATGGTTCCCCTTGTTGAAACCAACCAAACAAAAAAAAAAAATCTCCAGTTTTGCTGTTCTCCCCCAGACTGGATTGGGCATTGAATCCATGGCTCCATGACCTTACTGACTCAGAAGTAAGAATGCAACTATTGAGTCAAGCTATTTTGCATAAGAATGCAGTTCATTGGAAAGAAAGGGGAAAAAAGTACTTTACAATACTTCTCTATGGTGCCAAGACTGAAGTAAGCAGATTAGAGGCGTTTGTGACTATTTCATCTATCTTTGATCTCGCCACAGGGAGAAGCGACAGCACTGGAAGCAGTCAATACACCACACTAATTGGAGGAAATTCACAGCAATTGCTGTGTTACAAGGAATGGGTATTTGGAGCTCCGAACAATATGAGGAAAACATGACTAAATAAGTCCTGCCGAGAGGGGCAGTGGAAGTCAGGGTGTTGGAAGAATGACTAAGGTTACCCCGGGGGAAGCAATTACTCTCAAAAGTGGAGAGGAGGTGAGGATAAAGAATATACTTGATATTGGGATTATATTGTAGGCGGAGGAAAAGGTGGAAGGTGCTCTGGTGAATGTGAAGGCTGGCAGAGTGGAAGATGAGGGCAAAGACTAGCTTTTTGTTGTGAGGGGAATTTCAATAGAGGCATGGAAAGGAGGCAAATGCAGTCCAGGGCTCCATGTCTGAGGGGAAACCTCAGCCAAGCAAAAATAATTTTTCAGAAACTCTGGTTTGGAAAGTGAAGTTACAGAGGAGATGTTATGGAAGAGGGGAAACTGGGAGAAAGAAATGGGAACCTTTGCAGGATGTAAATGGAAATATAATCCACAAAGTTGTGGGAGTTAATGGAATTGTAACAGATATGTATGGTAAGTCTATTACCAGAAAGGGAGCAAGAGATGTCTAGAAAAGGAAGGAAAGAGTCAGAGAATCATCTTATAAAGGTGAAGGATGAATGGAAATTACAGATAATGGGTCAGAAACAGGGTTCATTAGTACCCTTGTTTGGGGCTTTTAGTGTCTCCTTAGAACTCCAAAATGCCATTTGCAGCATGGGCACACGTATGAATCGCGCTAGATGCCGTAGCATGTGGCTAGTGAATGCCTGCCAGATGTATGCAGAGCAGACAAGCCATAATGTCAATCACCTTTTGATGCTCGCTTGATGTCAGTGCTGCCATTTTGGAGCTCAATGTTCCAGCCAATGCCTTCCTCTTAATCTTGTTCAGCTAAACACGCACTGAGCAGAAAGGAGGACACTCCACATCTGTTTACCGCCCGTGGATGAGGTTTCATGATAAATGCGAAGATTGCCTGGGCTCCGTGCCTGCCCACCAACCTTAAGGTTGGACGGGCAGCTCAGTGAAGTATTTTAATTGATATTTAAGTGCCCTTTACAGGCCTTTGACAGCTTGGTGGGTGCGCAGCCAACTCCAGTGTGCGCCCGCTGAACTGAATACCTGAATGACGCGTGGTGACGTCGGGACACATGCCCGACATCACCGCGCGTCATTTTACGCGTCGGTGAGTGGGGCCCGCCCCCGCTCGCCAACCCAGAGATTCTGCCCCATGATTATGTGGTCCTGACTGGTGAGGCACAGTGCTTGGAATTCAACCACAGGTTGGGTATCCTTATCCGAAATCCTTGGGGTTGTTCACATTTCAAATTTCAGATAATTTCGGATTCGGATGCTGTATGTAGAACTAGGCCCACTTACATTACAATAGCCTAAGGCTCGGCTAGCTATAGTATAAAGTAAATAAAATGGCTAAAAAAGTAAGATGTATCACTGAATAATAAATACACCACAAAAATCGCAAGGTAAACAGTGCAGACAAACAATAGACTTCCCATGCTAAAGGTCGGGTGCGGTTGGTGAGGTTCGTGTCAGCTTGGGTCAAGGACTTCCCATGGTAAAGGTAAGGTACAGCTGGTGAGGTTCATGTTGGCTCAGGTCGTGTTGGCACAGGTCTGGGACTTCCCGTGCTAAAAGTTGTCGGGGCTCAAAAAAAGTGCAGTTTTTGGATGTGTTCGGTTTTCGGATTTACAGATAAAGGATACACGGACTGTATTTGGAAAGTCATCACTTAGAAGCATACTCAATTAAAATTTCAAAGTTTAAACAAGAGTAGGAAGTAGCAAGGACACAGTTGTCAATTTAACAGATGTAGCAGGTGAATTGGAGCAAAGGGTGTTATCCTGTAGAAACACAGATGTAGCTGGGACCCATGTCCGTTCCCATAGTAACACCTTTTATCAGGAGAAAGAAAGAGACTATTTCCCCTTATTTTCTTTCTGTTGAACATATTCTGGCATGGCACAAATGGGTCTGTGAGAGTTAGTAAGAGTTGGTCATTGGAATTAAACACAAACATGCTTCCTTCTAATGACTAGTCTTTCCAGCTGACCAGAGTTTCTTCAGGGAAGCTTTACAATTTAGTTTCAGGCAAGTTCATTTCGAGTATGAGAAATTTGAAAACTATTGACTTGAAGAAATGTTATGAGCTCTAAAACATATTCAAGTCCTTAATACAATTTATATGTCATACTACATTTTAGAAACAATTTTAAAAAAATTTTTCTAATATAACATCTGGTTATTCTGGATCAATGTAATTTTCTGCTATCACTTTAATACAGTTAAAATAAACAGGTTAACAATAGAGCTCCCAGAGATTCACTGGAAACATGTTCTTACATACTGTGCCAGCCAATCTACCAATGCCTATTTGTTGAGTAATTAGTTTTCAAAATGGCTTTTGTATTCATTAATTTTCACACATTCTCTGTAGGTTTCAGAGTTCTCCCAATTGATCCACAAGATTAATAAAAACACTTGAATTTATAATAGAGCCTTCAAGGTAGAAAAACACCAAGGCACTGATAGAATGTGGTGGTGCATGTGGTGGTGCGTGGGGTGTGGTAGGGAGGAGAGGGCGGCGGGAGGGCTGCAGAGCAAGATAAATAAGCAAAAGAAACAAACATTGAACTAACGAGGGAGAGTTGGAAGAGGGGTGAGTGAAAACTTGGTTGTAAAGATCTGTTCTGAGAATGCTTATGAAGATGAAAAGGGAAGTGAAGAGGCAGAAGAGTTTAGGGTGTGAGTTCCAGAGTGGGCTGGGGCGGATGAATATACCAAAGATGGGGAAAAGTGGGGATGTAGGAACTGTTTAAAAGGCTTGAGTTGCAAGACTTGTGGACATAGGGCAGATATAATGCTGGAGGAGGTTGCAGAGGCCAGATGGGTTAAGGTCATGGAAGGTTTTGAAGATGAGGGTGAGAATTTTAAACTCACTGTAACGACAGACAAGGAAACAACTTGGATCAGCAAGGACAGAGTCAAGAGCTTTGGGCAGGATACAGGCATTTGAGTTTTGAATAAATTAGAGTCAATGGAGGGTGGAGGATGAGTAAGTGGCAAGGAGAATATTGGAAACATTGAGTTTAGAGATGATAAAGATAGGGGGAGAGGTAGGTAACATTGAGCAGATGGAATTAAGTGGTCTTAGTGTAGGATAAGATGTAGGGTTTGAAACCAAAATTCTGCACAGCCATGTTTTCAGTCCAAGTAAGTGGCCGGGAGGATAATGAAGTAAATGAAAAGAGGTGGCAGTTTACAGCAGGGCAGAAAATGATGGAATTGGCTTTCACAATGTTTAGTTGGAGGAAATTTTGATTCATTCACAATTTGGGGCCTGGATCAAAGGTGGCTGGGAGCTAGAATTAGCTGCAGCGGCCGGCGTGCTGTTTCCTGATTCCATTGTCTCTGGGCCATTTTTGAACACAGCGGGTAGCTGGTAAGGCTCATTAAGAGCCTAACTGGTACCAAGCAATGGAAGTTGACTAGAATATTTCTGTCACCCCGGGGTGGGAGGGGTCAATTTAGGTGCCGGAGATGGCAAGGAGCAGCCACAGGCTGCCCGGTAGAGAGGTTATCCCTCTTTCCCCATACCACCACAGTGGTGGCTTGCCTGCTGTATTTATTTTTTAATTAAATATTTGAAAAAAATGGAGAGAGGGCACCTCCATATTGAAGTGTCCTCTCTCTTACTTACCTTCCAATGCTGCCTGCTGTTCCTTTCATGCTGGAAGGCCTCTGAATGGTCCTTCAGCTTCAAGAGCCCACCTGCTGTCTTTAATTGGATAGCAGACCAGCTGTCTGGCCATGAATTGGCTGCTGCAGCCAAAATAGGTGATGAGTGACTATTTACTCCTGAGGGAGGGTTTGGGACTGTTTTTTGGCCCAGGAGGGAAAATCCAGCCCTTGGTGTCAGTCAAATGTCACGACGATGTGTCATGTGCAATGTGGAATATTAATCTTTAGTTTCATTGGCAGGTGTAATGCCTTGGATTATTTTTTAAATGGAAAGAAACAGTTAGAACTGCAAAGACACTGTGCTTTAAAAAGACTGCAGAAGTCACCTGCCATGCAAATTGGCCAAGTTTCTAGAAGCCTCTGAAAGCGGATTACAAGGAGACACGCCAAGGCAGTTCCCTTGATGGACTTCACACTTGCCATTGTCTGAACTCTCTATAAAACACAAGGACAATAGACCACCAGAATTCACGAATCCAGAACCTGCCAGGAACAAAGAAGGATGAACAAAACTCATTTTGTTAGGAGGGTTCTAAGGGCCTCTATCTGTTCTGATGGCATCTTGATAGCTTTGACAACGGGAGATAGGAGCTCCTTCGTTAATATGGAGTCGCCCTGCATTATGTGCCAATAGCCAGTTGTCACATGATCAAAACTCCACATGTGAAAAGCTATGATTATAAGCTTGTCTAATTGTTACAGCAGAAGAAGTCTGCAAAATGCAACAGTAACAGAAGACTGCAGAATGTAACATCATCTCTCTCTCCCTACTATTCTCAAGTTCAGATCCTGGGCTGAATTTTGCCATTGGCGAGCAGGGGATGGGGCCTGCTCGGCGATGCGCAAAGTTCCCCCCGAATTCATCCCGCCCCATTTAAATCTTCAGGAAGGCGGGCCCGCAGCACACATATGAAAGCTGAACCCACGTTTGTGGGTAACATCAGCAAGGCCACATGTAGATTAAGAGAAGCAGTCGAGGTTGGATCCTTGAGGGGATTCCAGAAGTGATTAAGTGGAATGGAAAGAGAGTCCAGTGTTGCAAATGAACTGATTGCATTGGGACATGTAGGAATTGTATCATATGAAGGCAGTCTCACAAAGCTGAGGAACAGAGGCAAAGTGGTGGAGGAGGATGTTGGACATCCTGGATAGATTTACGTTGGATATCTTTGGAAGTTAAGGATTAATATTCATACTTTTTTGTGTCTGGAGCAATGGACTTTCTGAGGTAAATATAATGGCTTTAAAGTGTCGTGATCAGAGCACATAACTTGCCTTCTGATATAGAAAGTACTTGTGTAAGGAATTAAGTGACAGTAATGACAACAGCCATGTGTAATTAAAGTGCAACGGTAAGACCTAGGGCGATAAACATAGGTAGAGGTATCCATTAGTTATTCTTTCATGGGATGTGGGCATCACTGGCAAGGTCAGCATTTGTTGCCATCCCTAACTGCCCTTGAGAGCAGTTAAGAATCAACCACATTACCCTGGGTCTGGAGTCACTTGTAGGCAGACTAGATAAGGATGGCAGATTTCCTTCCCCAAAGGACACTAGTAAGTGTAGAAAAATAACAGTTAATAAACCTTGTCCTTCAAAGAGGTTGAGAACAGTTGAAGGAAGTCTTGTTTGAGTGAAATAGCTTTGGAATATTCATACAACTATTCACATGAATGGAATGACTTGAGGGAAGTTGAGAATATATACATCATGAGGCCTTATCTATGACATATACCTTTGATGTAGACAAAATATGGTGTTTCAAGGAGCATAGTTTTCAGCAATTCTTCGAAGGGCTTAAAAGATAAAACATTACACTGAAAGCCATTATCTTTTGTTGGTTGAGCTGATCACTCTAACCATTCTTTAATAAAGTCTGATTTGTGTACAACACAAAGTCCTCAAAATGTGTTGCTGTAAACCATGGAAGGAAAGAGTTGACTACTAATAGACTACTAATAGTGTGGCGGATTATGTCAAACCCTAAAGAGGGGTTGAGGAGAGCAAGGAAGAACAATGCATTCTGGTTGCAGCCTCTGGGCTGTGAGCCAGGTGGAAAGCAAGTATAAGGAAATCCAAGAGGCAGTTTTGGGCATGGAGCAGAGAGGCGACAACATGTTCGAGCATCTTACAGAGAAAAGGAGGCTTTGAAGAAGGAACAGTTAGCTGGAGAGGATGGATTATTTGAGAGTCTGCTTTTGAAGAGGGAGGTGATGACAGAGGTTTTGAAAGAGAGGGGTCTGCCTGGCCCCTATTGAATTTGGGGTTGTGAGTTTGCAGATGGGACAGGACATTTCAAGTAGGTTTCTTACAGGGAATGATAGGTAAACTTAAAGGACAGCAGATACTTAAAAGTAAACGGCTACAATTAAGGATGGCAATGTTCTCATCAATTACAAATGCTACTAATATTTGCATCGCATATCTTAGTATTCACAAAAGTTGTTTAGGTAACAAAAATGGCTGGCAAAACCCAAAGGTTGTCTCAATAAATGTCAAAGCAGGAAATCAAGCAATGGTCTAGCAATGGAACATCCAAACCCTGCCTGATGGTTGTCAAAGTGGAGATGATGCAGTATGAGGAAATAGCAAGGAATGTGGTCCACTTTCAAATCCTGACAGAGAATGGGAACTTAACAATGCAACTGACTAGTATTCTATCTCAAGGTCTGGAAGAGAATTAATGAGACTCGTCAGGCTCGTTTATTTGGTTATTCCCCTGCAAAAGGTCTCTAGATCACCACTATTGTTTAATACCTCACTTGTATTCTGTTTGTAACAAGAACAGCTTGTATTTATATAGCGCCTTTAACATAATAAAATGTTCCATAGGAGCATTACTAAACAAAATATGGCACTGAGACGCATAAGGAGATATTAGGTCCAATGACCAAAAGTTTGGTTAAAGAGGAAGATTTTAGGAATTGTCTTAGAGGAAAGTGGGGTGGAGAGGCTGAAAGGTGTAGGAAGGGAATTCCAGAACTTAGGGCTAGGCAACTGAAGGTGCTGCCACAAATGGCCACCAGAGGGATCTGCAGAGGGAGATGGTGTCCTCATACATGAATTGTAAAAGGTTCAAATGCAGGTACAGCAAGTAATTAGGCAAGTTAATAGAATGTCATTGTTTATTGCAAGGGCAATTGAATGCAAGAGTAGAGAGGTTATGCTTCAGTTATACAGGAGGTGTCAGCTGTGGCTCAGTTCATAGCACCCTCGCCTTTGAATCAGAGGGTTGTGGGTTCATGTCCCACTCCTGGAAACCAAGAGCTGTGAATGTACTCAAAAGAGTTACATGCGATCTGTTGATAACTCGAAAGAGTTTCAGTTATACAGGGCATTGGTGAGACCACATCTGGACTACTATGTACAGTATTGATCTCCTTATTTAAGGAAGGATATAAATGCGTTGGAAGCAGTTCAGAGAAGGTTTACTAGACTAATACCTGGAATGGGTGGGTTGTCTTGTGAAGAAAGGCTGGACAGGCTAGGCTTGTAGCCGATGGAATAAAATCAGAAAATGCTGGAAAACTCGGCAGGTCTGGCAACACCTGTGGAGAGAGAAACAGAGTTAACATTTTGAGTCCGTATGACTTCTGAGTCATGCTTTTATCTTAGTGTTTAATTCACTGCCACTTCTCTTCCAGGAATGTCTACCTTCTCTCCAACAGGATCTCCGTTTGTCTCTTTCACCCTGGATGTGGAAAACATGTTTCCTCTTGTGGGAGAATCTAAAACTAGGGGGGTCACTGTTTAAAAATAAGGGGTCGCCCATTTAAGACAGAGATGAGGAGAAATTCTTTCCCTGAGAGAGTCTTTGGAGCTCTCTTCCTCAAAAGGCGGTATCAGGCAGAGGTAGATAGGTCTGGTAGCATCTGCGGAGAGGAACACAGTTAACGTTTCGAGTCCGTATGACTCTTCAACAGAACAGAGTCATACGGACTCGAAACGTTAACTGTGTTCCTCTCCGCAGATGCTGCCAGACCTGCTGAGTTTTTCCAGGTAATTTTATTTTTGTTTTGGATTTCCAGCATCCGCAGTTTTTTGCTTTTATTATAGAGGTAGATAGGTCCTTGATAAGCAAGGGGGTGAAAGGTTATTGGGGGTAGGCAGGAATGTGGAGTTGATGTTAAAATCAGATCAGCCATGACCTTATTGAATGGCGGAGCAGGCTCGAAGGGCCGAGTGGCTTACTCCTGCTCCTAGTTTGTACATTTGTGTGTTTAAAATCGGCATGCTCTGGAGGCCAGAATTAGAGGAGCGCAGATATCTCAGAAGGTTGTGAAGCTGGAGGAGATTATAGAAATAGGGAGGGGCAAGGCCATGGAGGGATTTGAAAACAAGGATGAGAATTTTAAAATCAATAAGTTGCTTGACTGGGAGCCAATGTAGGACATCAAGCACAGGCATGACAGGAGAATGGGACTTGGTGTAAGTTAAGACACAGGCATCAGAGTTTTGCATAACCTCAAGCTTACTGAGGTTAGAATGTGGGAGACCAGCCAGGAGTGTGTTGGAATAGTCAAGTCTAGAGGTAATGAAGAAATGAATGAGGCTTTCAGCTGATGAGCTGAGATAGGGCCAAAGTCAATTGATGTCACAGAGATGGAAATAGATGGTCTTATTGATGGTGTGAGTGGGAGTACGGAATCTCATTTGGGTGTCAATTGTGACACCAAGGTGGCGAACGCACTGGGTTAAACTCACTGTTTCCAGGAAGAGGGATGAAGTCGGTAACTAGGGAATGAAATATGGAGCAGGTATCAAAAACAATGGCTTCAGATTTCCCAATATTTAATAAAGCTGATTAATAGATAAACCTGTTATGAAAAGTGTTTTACATAGTTGATATTATTTGTTTCATAATTGATGTACGATGTAATGAATTCCTATGCGTTATGCAGTAGCAAGTCTATGACAAAATCCCAAGATACATTATTCCTGTTTACCACATGTTCTAAGGTTATAGAAACATCAATTTGCTCCAAATATGAACAAAGAGAATTGAGAGATCGTGGCCAGAATTCCAAAATTGAATCTTTAGCCTCTTACCCTAATTATTCTTGTGTCTGCCGAATATCCAATTTTACCCATCTGGCCCCATGCTCATGAAAGTGTTTTATAAGTACATGGTTTTCAGCACCGTAGTGATGGCAGGGTATGTTTTTGGACAATATTCTGGGGCGATTTTCGTCTTGTTTCTGCCTCATTTGCACCTAAAAATGATCTCTTTATTTTTCCTTTTCTCTCTCTCTCTAACATATAGCTGCAGCAGCTAGCCCTAATTCCTGTCATTCTGATCCTAGTCAGGTGCAGGATACCCATACTGAACCTACCCCGTGCACTCAATGAGACTCCAACCACACCACCCACTCACCCACCCCTGGAAAGGAAAATGCGGTCGGATGCTGGTGGGATCACATAAACAGTTCACCATTTCTCCGACAGCTGTAGGAAAATCCAGTCTAGGTATCAAATTATTGTCTGTGAAGTGGGAGTGCTTTGTTGGGACTGTCAATTAATGGTTAATGGAGTAATGTTGGTAGGGTTAGGAGCCTGGTGATGCTCTAGCTTATTAAGGGCCAGAGAATTCCCAAGGAGTATTTAAGTCAAACAACTACAAAGCAACAGTAATGAACAGAGCTTTTGTACAGCATGTAAATTTTCAGCCTGCTGGTAAAATCCTCTCACTTACACCATAGAGTGACGTTTCTAACAAAAGCAATGGCCAAAAACCATGTGACCGTTTCCGGCCAGAATGCCTTTTGATTTTGCACTTTAACTGAAACAGTTTTAAGAACATTTATCAATGTTCTGCCTCCTCTAGTTGTATAAATTTGACTTGCTGTATATTATTTTTCCAAATAAACTTTTTATAAAATAATTTTCACACACATCTAATGCTCCTTATATCATTTTAATTGTAATGTAGGGATGGTTGGGAGGCAACAGGGTTAGAGGTGGAGTACATCCACTACTGCACAATTCATACTGGAGGGAAAGCCTGATTAAAAAGTTGTGCGCGCTGCTGCCAATTGTTTTAGTTTACATCTTGGAGTTTCAAATCCTGCTATTTCGGGCAGCAAATAGGATTAACTTGTGTGCAGATTTGTTTCCCTTTTGCTACTGCAACTATCAGACTTAATAGACTAAAATCCTAAATCTCTGTATCATAGTATCACAGTATCATTACAGTGCAGAACAAGGCTATTCTGCCCATCAAGTCTGCACTGGCTCTCTGAAAGACTATTCCACCTAGTCCCACTCATCTGCCTTATCCCCGTAACTTTGCACATTCTCTCTTTTCAGGTAGCAATCCAATTCCCTTTTGAATACCTCAACCGAGCCTGCCTCCACCACCCTTCCAGGAAGTTTGTTCCAACCACCCTCTGGGTGAAAAAAATTTTCTTCACATCACATTCACTCTTCTTGTCAATTATTTTGAATCTGTGGCCTCTAGTTCTTGATGTTCTCTTGAGTGGGAACAGTTTCTCACTATTTACCCTGTCCATACCCCTCAGGATCTTGAATACCTTGATTATGTCTCCTCTCAGCCTTCTTTTCTCCAAGGAAAACAGTTCCAACCTCTCCAATCTATCCTCATAGCTACAGTTGTTCACCCTGGGAATCATTCTTGTGAATCTCCTCTTTACTCTCTCCAATATCTTTGGGATTATTCATAATATCCTATAATCCTTAGTGGCTCTCTCTGCCTATTTATGACAAATGTATATGCCAATTGCACTCATCAGTATTGTCTAAAAATGAGACAGAAGTCAAGTAATTATCATACAAAGGGACAATATAAAATTACTCCACTTCTTTGGAAGGAATATTTCCATTTAATAAACAGAACCGGCCTACTTTTTTGTGTCAAAGAAAGCTGATTAGAATATTGCTCAAAAGAAATGTTACTGAAGCTTTTTGTCTGTACTCATCAGGACAAACACAAGGATAAGAACATAAGAACATAAGAAATAGGAGCAGGAGTAGGCTATTCGGCCCCTCAAGCCTACCCCGCCATTCAATAAGATCATAGATGATCTGCCTCAGGCCTCAACTCCTCTTTCGTGCCAGCTCCTTATATCCCTCAACTCCCCAATATTTCAAAAATCTATCTACCTACTCTTTAAATACTTTCAGTGATCTAGCCTCCACAGCTCTCTGGGTAGAGAATTCCAGGCATTCACTATCCTCTGAGGGAAGAAGTTCCTTCGCATCTCAGTTTTAAACAAATGCCCCCTTATTCTGTAATTATGTCCACTAGCTTAAGATTCACCCACTACATCTTCTCAACATCTACCCTGACAAGCCCCCTCAGAATCTTGTACCTTTCAAAAAGATCACCCCTCATTCTTCTAAACTCTAATGAATAAAGGCCTAACCTGTTTAGCTGTTCTCAAACGCTTCATCCCAGGAATCAGCCTAATGAATCTATTTTGAACTGCCTCCAATGCCAATATATCCTTTCTTAAATATAGGGACCAAAACTGTACACAGCATTCCAAATGCAACCTCACCAGCATCCTGTACAGTTGTAACAAGTCTTCCCTATTTTTAAACTCCAACCCCCTACAATACAGGCCAAAATTCCATTTGTCTTCTTAATTACTTGCTGAACCTGCATGCTAACTTTTTGTGTTTCATGCACAAGAACACACAGATCCCTCTGTGCTGCACTTCTTTGGAGTCTCTCTCCATTTATATAATAGTCTGCCTTTGATTCTTCCTACCAAAGTGCATGATCTCACACTTTCCTACATTAAACTCCATCTGCCAAGTTTTTGCCCACTCACTCAACCTACCTATATTCCCTTGCAGATTCCTTATGTCCTCCCATCTATTTTTGCATCGTCAGCAAATCTGGATACATTACACTCTGCCCCCTCCTCCAAGTCATTAATATAGATAGTAAATAATTGAGGCCCTAGGATTGATCCTTGTGGCACTCCACTAGTTACGTCTTTCCAACCTGAAAAAGACCCGTTAATCCTGACTCTCTGTCTTCTGTGTGTTAACCAATCCTCAATCCATGCTAATACATTACCCCCAATACCGTGAGCTCCTATCTTGTGCAATAACCTTTTATGTGGCACCTTATTGAATGCCTTCTGGAAATCCAAATACACTACATCTACTGGTTCCCTTTTATCAACTCTCTTGTTATATTCTCAAAGAACTCTAGCAAATTTGTTAAACATGATTTCCCTTTCACAAAACCCATTTGAGTCTGTTTGATTGCGTTAAGCTTTTCTAAATGTCCTGCTATTTCTTCCTTAATAATGGACTCTAGCATTTTCCCAATGACAGATGTTAAGCTGACTGGCCCATAGTTTTCTGCTTTTTGTCTCCCTCCCTTCTTGAACAGGGATGTCACATTAGTGGTTTTCCAATCTGCTGGGACCCCCCAGGAATCCAGTGAGTTCTGGAATATTTCGACCAATGCCTCTGCTATCTCTGCAGCCATTTAACTTAAAACCCTTGGATGCAGGCCATCAGAATTGCAAATTTCAAATGATCACAACAATTTATACTGCAGGTGCTGATTGATTGGTAAGCCGCCTCTGATTAGCCAACACATTTCCATGGAAAAAGTAACAGGGAACTATAGGCTCCCCAAGCTCCTGGGTAATTAGGAAAATCCTTGATGTGCTAGTTAAGAAATCTGCTAATGGGTTCTCCACTGCTGTCTACAAGGCTACCTCCACCTGTCAGTATACACATTGGGATTCATATAGCTCAATGCACAGTAAGATAGGCCTTATCAGCAATCTTGTAAATAGGGCCCTAGTCATTTGCTCACCTTGAAAGCTAGATGCAGAAATAGAGTGCATCAAAGTTATCCTGCGGGACAGTGGTCACCCTGATCAGATATGTCCAGTTCACTGTGTGTTGTGCAAACTCACAAGTGGGCCAAAGGCTACCACTTTCAGACCTGAAAAGTGGCTGGTCTACCTCAAATTACCCTGTATAGGCAAAATATCTAAAAAATTCGAGCAAGTTAAGCAAGCCATTTAACACTTTTTAAAAATTCATTCACTGATGTGGGCTTCGCTGGCTGGGTCAGCATTTATTGCCCATCCCTAGTTGCCCTTGAGAAGGTGGTGATGAGCTGCCTTCTTGAACCACTGCAGTCCATATGGTGTAGGTACACCCAAAGTGCTGTTAGGAAGGGCGTTCCAGGATTTTGACTCAACAATGGTGAAGGAACGATATATTTCCAAGTCAGGGTCGTGAGTGACTTGGAGGGGAACTTTCAGCTGGTGGTGTTCCCATCAATCTGCTGCCCTTGTCCTTCTAGATGGTAGTGGTTGTGGTTTTGGAAGGTGCTGTCTAAGGAGCCTTGGCGAACCCCTTCAGTGCATATTGTAGATGGTACACTCTGCTGCTACTGTGCGTTAGTGGTGGAGGGAGTGAATGTATGTATATGTGGTGCCAATCAAGCGGGCTGTTTTGTCCTGGGCAGTGTCAAGCTTCTTGAGTGTTGTGAGATCTGCACTCATCCAGGCAAGTGGGGAGTATTCCATCGCACACCTGGCTTGTGCCTTGTAGATGGTGGACAGGCTTTGTGGAGTTAGGAGGCGAGTTACTCATCATAGGATTCCTAGCCTCTGACCTGCTCTTGTAGCCATATTATTTATATGGCTAGTCCGGTTCAGTTTCTTGTCAATGGTAACCCCCAGGATGTTGATTATGGGGGAATTCAGTGATGGCAATGCCATTGAATGTCAAGGGGCAATGGTTAGATTCTCTCTTGTTGGAGATGGTCATTGCCTGGCAATTGTGTGGCACAAATGTTACTTGCCACTTGTCAGCCCAAGCCTGGATATTGTCCAGGTCTCGTTGCATTTGGACATGGATTGCTTCAGTACAATGCAGTGGCTATGTGAGTGGTATTTTCCACTAACAGGATGCTGCTGTCCAAAAAGACATTCTGCTTATCACACAATTGAACGAGGTTGTGTATGAATTTCAGTGCTGGTGTGATACAAGTTACATAGGCCATACATCCCAACAATTGGCTGATCAACTCAAACAGCATGTTCCTTCGGTTGTTCATAAGAGGCAGAGTACAGGCCATACTCAACCAGCCCGCACTTTCAAAACCCAAAACAATTTGCCTACTGTTACTTGTGATTCCACAGCACTTGATGAACAATCCTGAGTCCACTAACAGCTATACTAACAACCAATTTAAGAAAAACAGTTGAACTTGCAGCAGTCATTTATGTTTGCTAGAAGTGACATACATTCATACTCAGGGACTTGTTCTCTGCAAACAAAAGGGATATGTTCCAAGCCTTGCACCATTTTTGAACTTGGAGAGCCTATAGTGCCCCGTTGCATTCTCCATGGCAACACCACGGCCAATCAGAGTTGTCTTGTCAACCAATTAGCACCCCTTTCTCCTATAGTACAAATTATTGTGATAGTTTGAAATTTGGCATTCTTGCTTTTGCTCTGATGCATACAAGATGAAAAGCTTCAGCAACATGTCCTAATTTTCAGCAATATTCAAGTTCTGTACTACCAAGAAACTAATGTAGATTCATTTTTCATTAAAGTAACAATCACTAGACTGATTAAAAATGCAACATCCTGGTTGTTTTGAATGTTTTAATTGCTTTGTCTTTCTTGGCAAATCTTTCATTTTTGATTTACCTGAGCAAAAATCTATTATTTTTTGAGGCACTGTGTCAGTAAAAAAGCCTCAAAATGACATGGTGTTTTCAGCATTTCTTTAGTGCAAAATTGGGGCAAGTACTTTTTATGGCCAGAAAATTGAGGTGGAAACTATTTCAGTTTTTTGCTTTTGCATTCAACCTAGACAATCAAACTGTGACTGTAAGACTATTGAGAGATTTTGATTCTCCAACCACAGTGAAGGCTTCTAAAGAGAAGGTATGGAATTTTCTGTGAACATGTCCTCATTTGTCAATATCATGGAGAAGGAGGAAGAAAAGGAGAGGACGGAAGAAAAGAAAGTGAGGAAGCATTTAAGGAGGATGCATCCAACCAGTTAGTATCTCCCAAAAAGATACAGACAGCACAGGCCCCTACCTGAACATTAGTGAAAAGATATTAATTAGAAGAGTGCATGTCACCAAAGAGGCAACAAGGGAACTGTGGCACCTATTGCATGAGGACATGCAGCCATGGTCATTTGCCTGCACATTTCTGTCTGTGGTTAATGTTATAATGTGGCAGATGATGTGTGCCAGGCGGACCAAATCAACAAGGGCAACTTGGCCACGCTATCATAACAGTTTTATAATTTGTATTTATTACGAGAAGATGTGTGCAATGAATTCAGAAGCAATGAGTCCACTAAGACCTTTAGAGATTTAAAAAATTAAGTTAAAGTATTAACAAAAATAAAAGATTTAACATACATTCATAAGACTACATTACTTACTACTATAACAACTCTTAAAATTCCTAATTAAACTGACTCCCAGTTACACACCCCTTTAAGGCAACAGTCCAAATTAGACTTTAGATTTTTTTAAAAACCCAGCAATTAACACAGTACCCACTTGACAGTGGAATTCCAAATGGCTTTCTCCAACTTTAGTTACTGGACACAACAAACTTATGAACAAATGGCTGGAGGCTTCTTCTAGGCTGTTTCACACAGTCACACAGCCCTGTTAGGTCTCATATGGCTCCCACCCGACAAAGTCTTTCATTCTCCTTTATGTATATTTCTCTCTCTTTAATGTGTAAATTCCATTGTTCCACATGTCGTTGGAACTGTACATTTCCCATAATATAAAAACTTTCATGTTGCCAATATTGTCAGTAACCTTTGGGAAAAATAAACACACTCCTTAGCCTTGCTTATCTGGCTGGTTGTAAACAGACTAACATCCCTTTGAAATCCAAACAAACCCTTCACTTATCTAAAAATGCAAATTCCCTTCACACCTTGCAGGCTAAGACAGCATCCATGTTTACTCATTAGCATTTCAAATGCATTTCCACACCTAGCTTATTTTGATAATTTCAAGCTTGCAGCCTTCCTGACTCCAAATGTAATTAAATCACACAGACAGAACCACCTACACTCACACCCATAAACTTACTTTACAACAAACCAGAAAAATATTATGAAAAGTATTATACTTTTGTAACACTAATAAGGCAACAGCTGCATCCAATTTTATAGCACAGCGTTTTTTTCAGGCAGCCATAGGGGATCTTTGCAATATCAGCCTGGGTACAGTATGGGCTCCCTCAGCAAGTAACTGATGTGCTTTTCAGGTGAGCAATGAAATTCAATCACTTTAGAATCAAGGAAAGGGAGCAGTGAGTTGGGGCCTTCCAATTTTATGGAACTCTTGGCTCTCCCAAGGTACTGGATGCTTTTCCATCTCCTACAGTCAAACTTCCCAAACTGAAAGAAATTCCACTCCCTGGCTCTACAGATGGTGCATGATCTTAAATGTCAACATACAATTTGCTTGAGGTTTTCAGAATGCAGTCATCCTTCAGAATTCAACCCTTCCTAAATTCTTCAAGGAGAGAAATCGTGTCAAGAGAGGACTGCAGATTTTCCCACAAGTACAGCAACTATCATTCATTTTCTCAGTGTTTGCAATGCTGATATCATAATAACAATCCCCATCAGATACAATTTCTATAAAACAGAGGGAAAAGTAATAATTTCCTGCTTGGGATCCCACTAACCACATTCGGGTGGCTGTGATCAAAAATGTGCAGGCAACTCTCTGGCAGACTGTTTCTAACCTAATGGCTGCAGTCCTCCTTCTGTTTTTACTGAGTAAAAGGCTCCCTAATGGAACGCTATTATCTTCTGTACACTAATTCAGTTTATGCTACCTAAATATAACACATCAAAATTTGAACAATGCCACTTTGAATAGTATTAAAAGGGAATTTTGTGTATCTAATAATGTAATCCCTATGAACAATATTTTTTTAAAAGTATCATTTAATATATAAAGAAGCTATGCGGTGCAAGACAGTAGAATATGGGCTCATTAAATTTGATACCCTCATGAGGAAGCTTGGTAAAATGAAACTATAAACATCAAATTTTAAATATATCTTATGCTCTTACATTATGATTATACTGAAACTTGTAGGTATCATGTAGATTTAATATATTGATTGTTTGAAGGTGGATTGAGTGAAGCTGACCTAGCTTTTCTATATGACTCAACTCCACAGCATTAATTTGTTTTTCCAAAGACAAGAGTTTGGCAAATCATTGTTGTCAAACTCTAAGTAGAAGTCAAGGGCTGGCAGATAGAGTGTGGGTGTATAATTTTGTAAGGCAACAGGATGGAGTGGGTAGAATGGAGAAGTAGATAATGGAGAGTAAGTGATTACCTTTCTGCTGATACAGTATATTCAATTCAGTTTGAATGTGAACTTAAGTCATGAGGCAGGTTTTACTTTTGCTGAACCTAATTTGCAACATGGTAAGCATCTGATTATTTTGTATTCTAGAGGTCTGTTACAATTATGAGGCTTGTAAGATTATTATGTTGTGGGACTGTATCTTTAAATTTAGGGTAAAATTAGGGAGGTCATGTAACTTGTTCTGAAGACTACCTGACAGTAAATTTTTTTTGATTGTTAGAGATCAAAGGGTTAGGTTTCAAAATGAAGAAGGGCTGAGTTTGCAAGGATAGCTAATTAGCATTTCTACCTAGGTACGAGACCCATGTGATTCACTTTACCATGGGGAAGGATGCAGAGGAAGCCACTGTAAAGATCAGGTTATAGGCTTTCCTAGCATATCACTGAGTATCACAGTCAGTGTTTTTAGTCTGCCTGGATCCGGGAGAAAGGGAGCAGCTAGAAACCAAAATGTTTCTATGGTTTGTCGTGTAGGAATACAAGTGGGAGTTTGGAAAAGCCCAAATTTGTAGGGGTGTTAAAACTACGCTGGAAGAGCCGTCGCGCTTGGGCTAGAGAGAGGGTCTCTGGGAAAAGAAAACCTCACTGTGAAAGACAGTTCTCCAGGTGAAATAGCACCTTACTTGTACTTCTTTCAATTTAGTGTAGTGTTCACTGCTCACAATGTAGTCTCTTCTACATTGGGGAAAGCAAACGGAGACTAGGTGATTGCTTTGCGGAACACCTCCGCTCAGTCCGCAAGCATGACCCTGACCTTCCAGTTGCTTGTCATTTTAATTCATCACTTTGCTCTTGTGCCCACATTTCTGTCCTTGACCTGTTGCAATGTTCCAGTGAAGACCAACGCAAGCACGAGGAACAGCACCTCATCTTCCAATTTGGCACTTTACAGCCTTCTGGGCTCAAAGTTTTCTGTGAACTTCAGGCTGTGAACTCTGTCTTCCATTCTGATCCTTTTTTCCCCAAGTGCTAGTATGTATTTTGTTTTCAGGTTTTACTTTCACACAAACGTTTCCTTTATTTTGCCATTAACACTCACTCTGGACTAATGTGTTGTTTCTTTACGATAGCCATCACCACTGCTTTGCCTTTTGTTCCACGACAACTTCGTCATTTAATCTCTTCCACCCTATAACATATCCCTGACTTTCCTGTTTGATGTAACTGACCCTCCCCACTTTTTCAACAGCATAAAACCAATTACATTTCTACCACTCTTCAGTTCCAAAGAAGAGTCATATTGGACTCAAAAGATTAACTCTGTTTCTCTCTCCACAGATGCTGCCAGTCCTGATGAGATTTTCCAGCACTTTCTGCTTTTATTTCAGGTTTTCAGCATCTACAGCATTTTGCTTTTATTCTTCTAAATCCTTTCTCCCTCATGTGGCCATCAATCTTCCCCTTAAACACATCTAAGATATTCATCTCAACTACTCCCAACCGCTCACTGATAAATAGCTTTCTCCTGAATCCCCTAATGAATTTATTAGTGACTATCTTATATTTATGCCTTCTAGTTTCTGATCTTCCAAGCATCTTCTCCACATTGACCCTATTAAATCCTTTCATAACTTTAAAGACATCTATCCAGTTACTCCTCAGCAATGTTTCCTGTAAGCTCTGTGTGCACCTGCTAAGCAACGCAGAAGGTACCACATAGGTTGATTACAAGTTGTCCCTTTTAAAGTACTACTTGTGAATGGCCTTGCAAAAAAAATGTAAAGGTACTGGCATTCAAATGGACAAGTTGTACACAACAAAATGTTCAGCAAAATCCCTTCACCAACATAAATTAACCTGCACTTGATGTTAACATGAGAAGTTGATCTTCCCTTCTCTTTTTACACTTTTGCCATTTTGACCTGTGGTGTCTAAATATGATGTGTTGGTTTGTGTCCTGCACACACACACACACACACACGCATGCACACATGTAAATTCTCCATGCTGCTGCACAGTAAGGCATATAAATAAGCCTCATTAAATAATCATTTTCGCAGACTGCTTCAACAATTTCATCGTTAGAACAAAATGGTCGTTATAATTTCTCACCCATTCTGGTAGAGTAATTTATCTATCAATGGTTTTGCATCAGTTCTATTTAGTGGATATGGCCCATGAGGAAACTATACTTTTTATATAACCTGCCCTTGTAAAGTTATGTAACCCATGTAGTCAGTGTGCTGAATTAAATTAAGTTTCAAACTGCGCTGTAGCCTTTGCTTTTGAATTATAGTTAATAAACTCAGATAGATAATCAATAATCACAAATTTATTTAACACTAAGCAGAGAACTGAAATACAAAAGTTTTGCAAAGCATTGAGTACAATTTGAAACTATATGGTTGCAGTTAGCAGCATTTCGAAAACTTAAAAAAACTAATTTTGGTGTGAATGAAGTGGTTCACTTGCCTTCTTCTGGGAGGATGGTGTTATCATTTTGAGATATCAGTGATGCGTTTCATCTGTAGAAGCACCATTCATTCCCCCTGGATTCTCTGCTACTGAGTAAATTCATCTTCTGTGTTGGTAGCTGTATCAGGGCTGCTTGGATCATGGAAATGTCATACCAAGAAAGGCAGCTTACAAGCATCAGTAATGCAGATTTTGAGTTTGAATCAATGTTTTAGAGCTTTGTTCACTTTATCTTGGCTACAGGTTGCAGAACCTTTCCTCTAGGGATTAAATGGATTGAGTTTTGTTCATGAGAAAACAGACAGTTCATAGGCCAGAATTTTATGTCCCGCGGGCAGGCGGCGTCTGACCCAAAAGGATGTGAAATAGAACGAGATGACTTTGGGGCGAGCGTCCCAACGTCATCGTGTTTCACTCAGTGGCCGCACGCAGCTGTTGGAAGCGCCGACAATTAACTGGGCAATTAAGCCCATTAACGATGCAATCAACAGCGAATTTATGTGGCCCGTCCACATTTTACGGTTGGTGGACGGACCATTCTCCCAGGCCGCATTCCCATTTTTGCTCAAACCTCGATCCAGAGCAGGAAGAAATCTCTGTGGGGATATAAAATAAAAAGAGATATCCGGGTGCTGGTTTTTTATGAGGTATGCTTTCAGGTGCTTGATTGTGCTGCATGGACATATTTTGCAGCATTTTTGTCGTGTCCTTTAGTCTGTGGAGGTCTGCAGCTCTCTCGAAGTGCTCACCTGCACCCTTGGTTACGGCGGCCCCTGCCCTCTTCCTGCCCCCACCCCAGCAGCGCTGTGCATTTCAGCATGTATTTCACGCTGACTGGCCATTAATTGGCCAGCCAGTGTGAAACCGCTGTCGGGACCGATCGTGGCCGGTGGCCCATTTCCCATTCGCTCCCGGACTCGCCAATCACACATGTCCGACAACCAAAAAATTCAGTCTATAGTCTGTTGAAAGGAAAAGGCCTGGTGGATTTTTAGTCTTTCTAATTGCATGCTTTCTTGTGTTCTTTAAGGTAGTTAAATATTTCTTATGGTATAGCATTCAGTTGGAAAGTGGGAAAATAGAGATTCTCCCAGTGTTAGTCTATTCGGTGGTTCAAAGTATAGAAAATAAGTGAGGCACTTGCATGATAAATCTCCAATATGTCAATACTTTGTGTAGGAACAAGATGGGATGATTCATGATTACAATCTATTTTTTCAAGTATCAACAGTTACATGTTGCAAAGCAGCAATATCCCACTTGGGAAACAGTTATCCAGGAGTTTAAGGCTTATCTACGGACATCGTTGTTACTAATCACACCACAGTGTGATTCGCTAACAGTTATGCCTTGCTACAATTGATAGCCTAATCACATCCAGGTATCGGTGGAAGAATTACTGTTTGAAAGCCAAGTCGAAGAAGCTGTAATTAGAGTCAAAGGTGATTGTGTAGCCCAAATAGCTCGAAAAGGCAGCATGTCTCAAAATTATAATTGAAGTTGGAAGCTATGAACTATTGTACCTGAATGTCTCTTGTAAATTTGAAAAGGAGTACTGTATTTGGGGGCACAACATAACTTTGCAATGCATCATTATGTTACTAATGCAAAAATAATAAAAATTATGTGCACCTTTACTGACTGCTTGCAGTAACAAAAAAAAAATCCCAAATATTTTTCCTGAGAAATAGGGTTCATATACTGACAGAACTATGGGCTGAATTTCAGGGATAGGCATATAACTTGCCCTACTGCCCCATCCTGTTGCAAAAGTTGGCCGGCAGCCGACATAGCGAAAAAACACCAGTAATAACTCACTGCCGGCGGGCTAAACAGACTGCTCCTCAGTGGGAGGAAGTCCCACCTTCGAGAGCTGCCAACCAATCTGATTGGCCAGCAGGTCTAGCAGCGCTAGCAGCACCAGATCTGAGTAGTGGGCACTGCTGTGATCCCTGAGCTATGTACGTCCCGGGCTTCTAGGGTGGGGAGTGAATGGGCAGAGAGGTGGGGCGAGAGGAGCTGGTGGGTGGGTTTTGGAGACCAGGCAGGGAGGAACAATGGCATGTAACATCTTTGGATGGGGGCTGCCCCCAGTGCTCAAAGAGCAGCCCCCAAATGCTGTGCTTCTCTTTCTTTCCTGCCTTTCCAAAAACTATTTTCAAAAGTGGGCTCCCCACTCTTGCTTGCCTGCCCATGCAAACCATTTTATGGTGTGGGCAGCGTGAAATATGGGTCAATTGACTTGGTAACAAGCTCAATTGCTTGTTTGTTTTTCTTTTTCAAATGGTGGTGGGCTGCCAATTTTGGTGCCCACCCACCCACCATATGATGGGGACTGGGCTAGGCATGGACATAAAATCGGTGGGCTTGCCACCCCTCGTATTTTACACGCCTGGGATGGGGGCTGCAAAATCTCACCCCATGTCATGTTTTCTACTAGTTCATTGGAAACTCAGCTTCAGGTGTTACTCCAGGCAGCAAAAGTGTAACGAACATATCTTTTTATTTCTGTTGGACTGTGGATAAGAATTACAATGGCTGCAGTTTGAAAGACATGTCTACTGGGACAGTGTGAAGGATATATACAATGTTGCTGACCTGGAACAAGGTTTGCCATGAAAGACAAGATGGTGCCGAGGAGGAGTCGGTCTAATGGGGAACTGCCTGGCAACAACAATTTAATTGGCTCCTGACCAGGTGACCAAGGTTTGTCTGAGAGCAGTGCACCAGAATAGCTCCTAGCCTGAAAGGAAAAAGACCTAAAACATCTCTCTCCTGTGTGTGTAAGATTCCAGTAATTCTACAATACTAGCTAGCTGGCTTTTTCTCCTATCTCTATAACCTGCTCTCTCTCTTTGAAAACCACTGGCAAGAGGCAAAGGGGAAAATCACTGTTAGAGACATTGAAAGGCAAGTGCTCCAGCAGTGAACTAAAGATTGAAAGTGCTAGAAGACCACCTCTGAGAACTGAAAGGAATTTGGAAGACATCAATCAAAATTAACCGATCAAATCCTGTACTCTGGAACTGGTGCTATTGAACTGTTTTATCCCACCCTTAAAATCCATGTTTTTGTGTGTCTTATGTGTCTTGTATGTGTGTGTATAGGGATTGAAGAAGGGATAGAGTTTAGGTTATAGAGTTAGAAATTAACAGTTCACATTTCTTTCTTTTGCCACTGGTTAAAGACAATTTGTTCAATAAAGTTATTTACTTATTAAGTTTACAAACCTGGTGCTCGTATTCTGTTAACCTAAATTAAACAATTAGGTGGATTGATCAAACTTTTCATATTTGTTGTGGCCCAGGGAGCAGTGGAGCTTGATATTGTAGCACACTATCCCCAGTGAGTTGTGACAAAATGAAAAAGGCATTTTGATTTTAAGTAAATAAGGTCTTGAAAAATAATCACTTCTCTAAGTACAATATAAGAAATAATGTCACACAGCCAAACATGATTCATTGTTTTGGAAAACAAAGAATCATTGGATTATTTATTTATAACCCCACATAAGCTATTGAATTAAAGCATTCCAAGGGAATAGGCAGAAAGGCAGGAGAAACAAAGAAAACAAGAAAGGGAATTAGAAATGACGAAGTTAGAAAAGGAAGAAAGAGAAAAAGAGAGAATTCCAGCTTAGAATGCTGGCAGTTAAAAAAGAAACACCAGTAGGTGAGACAGGACTTATTTCCAGATCAGAATCCAGTGGGGAGATGTTTAAATTTGTACAAGCTCTTTCAAGGTTTGAGGAAAGGGATGTTGAAGCATTCTTTATTTCATTTGAGAAGATAGCTGAACAGATGAACTGGCCAAAGGAATACTGGACATTGCCCATGCAGACCAAAGTGACAGGTAGAGCACAGGAAATTTATGCTTCACTGTTTGTGGAGGTTTCTAGGGATTATGATGTGGTGAAAAAGGCTATTTTGACTGCACATGAGTTTGTCTCTCAAGCTTACAGACAAAAGTTTCGAAATTTAAGGAAACAGCCCGGGCAAACTTACATTGAATTTGAAAGGATTAAGCAAAGTAGTTTTGACAGGTGGATTTGAACATTTGGAGTTGAAACTACCTATAAAGTTGTCAGAGAGACCATTCTCTTGGATGAATTTAAAAACTCCTTACCTTCTGTAATAAGAACCCATTTTGAAGACCAAAGGGTTGCAACTGCTAGACAGGCAACAGTAATGGTTGACGATTATGAGCTGATCCATAAAATTAAACGTTTTTTCCATCATTCCCATTTCATAACCCAGGCTGACCAACAGAAGTCTCCTTGTCTACTAAGGCAAAGGGTCCCTTAACCTTCCTTTCAATTCTTAATGATTGAAAGATTTACCAATCTCGGGGACCCAGATGAGGGATAGACGTCCTTTGTCAAAGACAGTGTGGAGAGGTGGGAGTCATGTGACATGGGCCTCTGGCCTATGGAACCAGTATTATTGTCTTGCAGAACTGCAAAGTTTCAGTCTGTCTTTTACCATCAGTCTCACAGACAAGGAGCTGGCCCCTTCTACACTGCTTCTGCTGAAAATTCTGTACCATCACCTATAAGATGGATTTATCTCTGCATGACTGTCTCATCATGTGAAGATAACACCACCAGAAAAGTGAATTATCCAGCATCGGTTTTCAGCTCACCAACCTCTGTGAAGGAATACCTCATTGGACTTTGATTCTGAACTTTGGAACCCACATGAAACAATATTTTGTTTTCTCTGTGGTCTTTGCATTGTAAATCTTTATTTTCTCTTTCCCTCTTGTACTGTATGAATGCAAAGGAGGCAACATTGTGACCCTCCTCCCAAGTTTTGAGTGTGTGCAAATAAACTAACCCTTTGAGTTCATCCCATCTCGAGTTTGCTGCGGGGTTATTAATAGAAAATTGAATCACACCAAAACTGAAAAACACCAATGCTTATTAAGCGGAAAGCAAATCAAAACGCCTTACTATTTATGGACAGGTAGTGAGAGAAGAAATTAGTGCTGTTTAAATGAAGCCCCCTCCCGTCCATAACATTAGTTCACCCCGGCATCAGAAATTTTTGTACACAATGGAATATCATGATGTATTTTAATTAAATTAATTTCAACATTTTTAATTATTCTTCAATGCATCTCTTGGGTAATTGAATAAAATGCTCTAATAGCTGGAGATTTACACAGATCTGTGCTGATTACTAAGTAACTGTATTAATGAATGTTTCTTTTTTAACTTGAGTAGTAGAAAAATGGTAAATAGTTCATTAACCCAGCCTAGGAATTACTTTCTTAGTGCAAATAGAGCACTAAATTAGTGTTGTTTTTATACGTTGACTAGTAAAGCTCCCTACTGAATGACTGACTAACTTATTTTGTATAATTTATATCCTGGCAGATCATACATGATTTAATGAATGCACAAATGAAGATTTGCTGAAATTACAATTCAAATGGCCCCATCCAGCAGATGTTTAATGCACAAACTATCTATGTAAGCTCTTGCAACAGCATTTCAGCAGAATGCAACTAATCAGGCATTGGCATGGTTTATAAATGAAATGTCCTTTGGACAACCAAGCCTTTACTATGGTGGAGTAAATGAAGGAGTATTGGGACCTCATTATCCGATGAAAAAGAAACCACACTTGATGATGAGAGGCCACTTTGATTTTGCCATCTTTCCCACACCTCATTATGTATTGTAGCAACATTTCAAAAACCTCACGTATGTCCCTGAACCTCAGAGCTGATACTCTCCAGCTCTTCTTGATTGTCACTGAAACTTGCACCATGCTTTCTTTCAATTTCTTGTGGCTGCTGCTTCATACCACTATTTTATGAAAGTCTCTTTGCTCTGCAGGAGGATGTCCACTGCTAAGATAATTCATCGGGGAGTAACTTCCTCGGAATGGCAATCAGCTCACATTGCCACTCTGTGCCCACTTACCTATGCCAAATTTCTTCCGTGTCTGTCTCGTCCGACATTCCAATTCAGGCTGGGCCAGGTCCAGGCAGCGCAGCTGTCTCTGAAGTCCAGTGTCGAAGTCCAGCACCGTCGAATTGAATTAGCTGCACGACACTGCACATGCCCGCTCCTCAACTTCCCCCCGCAACGAGGGGAAAATTCTGCCCTTAAAGATTTATATAATGCCTTTCATGACCAGCGAAAATCACAGAGAACTTTACAGTCAATTAAGTACTTTTTTTGAAGCATAGTCAGTCTTGATGGCAGGAAATGCAGCAGCCAATTTGTGTGCAGCAAATTCCTACAAACAACAATATGACAATGACCAGAAAACCTCTTTTTATAATGTTGATTGAGAGATATTAATTGGCCAGGACACTGAGGATAAATCCCTAGCTTTTCTTCAAAATGGTGCCATGGGATCTTTTATGCCCACCTGAGAGAACAGACAATACCTTGGTTTAATATCCCATTCAAGACAAGAGTAAACTAATATATCCATTTATTTAGTTGCCTTTTTATTAGTGTTTCTAGTCTTTCATTTAAAAAAAAAGATGGGGGCAGACTTTCCTCTTGTTGTAAGTTGGGGGCGAAAGATCACATGGGTGGAGTGCATAGGAGAAAATTGGGTAGGGAGGTTGTGTGCCTGTAACAGAACCTGTCCAATTAAATAAATGAGAGGAGAATTCTTCTCATCCAATTTTTCTACAGGTGCTCTTCATCCTCTTCAGCCATGCATTATAGGAGGAAAATGTGCAGCATGAAGATTAAATGATTTCAGAGCTTTGCCTTCCTTTTAGGTTTTACTTGTCATAATGATATTGCTCAGGAGATTAAATACATTGGGTTGAGGTCATGAAATGGTAAATTATACATGACCTGTAAAGAAAAAGACATACTGGGCAAAATGGTCTTTTATTGGTCCATATTATCTTCTGCTCTTTAACATTCCTATTTTCTTGTAAGGGGATTGCATTGGCATAAATACATTTATTTAACACAAAAAGAAGTAATTCCTGATTTATGTTATAGCTAATTAAATTTTGGGCACATGGGAATGATCAACAAAAATCATCTTTTGAGCAGACTTGATTTGAAATACTTGTTTTGAATATTTTGCAGAATGACAGTGCTGTATTAGAGGCTGAATCTGTGCTGTTATGTACCAATTACACAGCCTTCATATTGATTGAAACACCATTTTCGATTGTGAATGCACAGCACTACCTACAAACACAATGTCGTTTCCAGCAAATGCAAAATATTATTAATAAGTACACATTACTTCCTATGAAAAATGCAGAGTAATATTCAATTAATAAACTGCATTGCCTACAAATCAATCTGTGACAACTGCATAGCATAGTCACCAAAGGGAAATAGTTTCACCACTGTCTAGAAAGTAGCAAAGCATTACTTTTATTCCCAGTGCTGGAAATGACCTTTCATTGTATAATGCAACAAAAGCAGCTTTTTTTTTCAAGCCACTTAATTTGAGTAAGTATTTATATTAAGCATTTATGATCCTTTTAGCTCATACTTATAGGTTGTTAATATAGAAATTTGTATTGCAGCAAGAGCAAATAGGATGAACAACTTTCTGGTTGCTTAATATTACTCATAATGGTCGATGGCAGTCGCATGTCAATTAAATTCACTTTCTATCAAATTGATGAATGTACACTGCTGTAAAGAACTGTCGAAAGCACTTTTAGCCTCTAATAATTGAAAATCGTTGTAAATAGCGGTCTGCTGCAATTTTGTAGGCACAGAAAATATAATATAGACCCAGATTTTCACCACAGCAGAGAGCCCCTAAATTGTGACGGAAATGGCCGAAAAGTCTAAGTCCCACCCCCAATCACTATTTTTGTGGGGGCTGGACTGGAGTTGGGTTAGGGTTTGAACATGTGCATTTTACAGAGGCAGCTGGCCATTTAAATCACCAGCTGCGTCCACTGAAGTGAGGTTTGTTAGCCCAGGAGTGTGAACCTTGGTGTGTACAGATTAGACCAGGTAAGAGCTGGTCTGAACTTGGTGGATTAATTTGGATAGTCTGTTGGAGAAAAATGAAATGAATTGCATTTCCTCTCATTCATGTTGACATATCAGACACACAGTTGGCATAGGAAATGGCAGTTTCCTGCTGCTTGGGGAAGTCTATTTAGTCCTAGAGTTCTCTCTCCCCTCTGTTGGGGGTCAGGCACTCCAACCTCCTGATTAAGTATCCTCAAAAAGGGTCTAAGGGTTTTACAAGGTGGTAAGCACTCAGGGGTCAAGTGATGGTCGAGCTGCTCTGGGCAACCCACAGGGGAGTGCTGTACATCTCACTCTGTCCGGTGCCAGGCCCTGAGAACATAGGGCTGAGCTGCTCTTGTCCAGCCTAGCTTTTCCCTGTCCACTTTGGTAACCTGTGGGCTCAGGTGTTTGGATTCAGAGACTGGGGTCCAGCTGAGAGTCAGGAGAATGGGGTGTTTTAAAGAGACCTTGACCTCTTTAGGGGATTCTGATTCAGGGATGGCTCAGGTGATAGCACAACTGGGGAGTTCCATCTTCAGGTACTAGGTGCGTTTGGCTGGCACAGCAACAGGTGGGCAGTTGGCCCCTGAATTTGGGCCAGCCTTCCTGGTTCAGAATGACAGAAAGATGGCCTTCTGGCAGGGGCCTCTCCCGCATTCATACTGGATATGGATACAGGGCTGTAGCCTGTTGGGGGGGTTATGGATCATTTTAAAGGGAGTGGTTAACTCTGTCCGGTCTTCTTGCAATTCTGCATGATGGTGGGTGAGCATGGGGTCCAGTCTGATTGGGGTCCCTCTGCTGGTCAGTTGCATGATAGGCTCAGTGTCTTTAGGGACATTACTGCCCTCTGGGGGATGCTCCTACTGTACCTCTGGGTGGCTTATCAACTGGGTGAGGCATTACCCCCACTCCTTCTTGCCAATTTGGGAACTTTTCTGCTCCATATTTAAATTACCACAAAGTAGTCAGCGGAATCAATCACTGTCTTCCTGGCCAGGGCCTTTGTCTTTGGAAGGGGCGCGCTCCTAACATGTTCCATATCCTCTGGAACACCACTGCCCTCAAATAGAGGTTTAGCTCCAGCTACCCTCCCTGGTGGATTTTTAACTGGGGGAGGCATCACCCTCCCTATCTGCTTATTGGTTTGGGAACTCCATTTGTCCCAATTTAATGCTGGAAAGAAGGTTCCTGCCAGCCATACTTCATGCACGTCCTTAACCTTTTCCTTTCCAGGCTTAATAGCCTGTCTTCTTTCAGGCTCTTTGGCTACTTGGTGCATCTCCCTCACTAGCTCTTTCCCTGCTTTAGGACTTCTATGGTCCCTATTTAATTTGGGGATATTTGGGGAATCTATTTCAGATTCTAGGGGACTTCTCCGGACCCTGTTTAATTTTACTGGTCTGGCTTTGGCATTGCTATCTTTGAGCAGCTCTCGTTCAAGGTCTGTGGGTGCTATCCCACCTATTTGGGCCTCTGGACCCTCTCCAACGTTCTACCCTTCCGCAGATTTCCCCTGCTTGGTCTGGGCCTCTTTCCTTTCACTGGCAAGCACCTGGCTGCTAGCTAAATCGTTCCCAAGGAGGAAATCAATTCCTGCCATTGGTAGCTTAGGGACAATTCCTACTGTAACAGGGCCTGAAATAATCTAGGTGGAATCTATGGAAGGGTGCAAACACAGATCCTCCTTCCACTCCACTAATCAGGGCTTTGGCCTCCAGGGAGGACTCGGGGAGCTGGGGGGGCGGGGGGTGTGGGGTAGGTTTAGATTTCCCTGTAACATTAAGTACAGGGTGGCCCCTGTGTCCCGGAGCAGTACCATGTACTTGCTCACATTTTGGGCCAGTAGGGGGACACTGTTCCTGAAAGGATAAAACTCTGGAAGCTCTCTGGCAGTTTGTCTGGCTCAGACACGCTGAAGTGGGGCTTTCAAGCTCCACAGCAATTGTGGGGTTAAAATGGTTCCCGGATGCTAAATTTATAGATTATCACAAACACCTTGCTGGATGCTTGGTGCTCAGCACCCGCTTTGATCCAGCAAGTCTGTTCTGGACAGACCTGCTCAGTGCTGATGTTATTTCCACAACTGAAAACATTGGATCCTACCAAGATGAGCTGTCCCTGGCTCCAAAGTTGATCTTTATGTAAAAGATTTCTCTCCTTCCGTGACAGGAGTGAATGGATAACAAAAACAAAAATACCTGGAAAAACTCAGCAGGTCTGACAGCATCTGCGGAGAGGAACACAGTTAAGGTTTCGAGTCCGTTTGACTCTTCATCAGAACTTCTGTTGAAGAGTCATACGGACTCGAAACATTAACTGTGTTCCTCTCCGCAGATGCTGTCAGACCTGCTGAGTTTTTCCAGGTATTTTTGTTTTTGTTTTGGATTTCCAGCATCCGTAGTTTTTTGCTTTTATCAGGGGTGAATGAATGTTGTCTGGGCCCATTTGGTTGTGACAATGGCCTCCTTCATTTCTTAATTAGATTACATGATGGTGGTTATCCTGTGTAATTGCTGTGATGTCCTAAGTTCCAGTCCTTTTTATCGTATCAGTTCTGTTGTAGGCAGCATTGTTATTGTAACGCAATTAGAATAGTATATAAACTGCTTGAAACTCTAAGATAAAAACAAAAAGCTAAAAGCTACTTCGGATGCTGGAAATCCAAAACAAAATAAAAACAGAATTACCTGGAAAAACTCAGCAAGTCTGGCAGCATCGGCGGAGAAGAAATCAGTCAATGTTTCGAGCCCTCATGGCCCTTCAGCAGAAGGGCCATGAGGGCTCGAAACATTGACTGATTTCTTCTCCGCCGATGCTGCCAGACTTGCTGAGTTTTTCCAGGTAATTCTGTTTTTATTTTGCTTGAAACTCTGTAGTGTTGGAGAAGTCTCCTGGTTTACCAGTAGAGATTGTCTCCTACCGGTGTTAAAATATAAAGGCTGCTTGACGTTTGAACGAAAGACCCTGTGTTGAGTGTTGGTTTAAAATGCTCCACGACACACGCATAGTACCATGCCCTCCAATGGATAAGTTTCTGTAGCAAGAGGCTCTGCTGCACTACCGGTCTATTCATGTGAAGCCCTACTAGGTCAACTGGCTTGCTTCGCAATCTCCAGCATTCGGGTGTATAGTGACTGAAGATATAGCCTTTCCCGCTGTCTATCAGGGGTCACGTGATGTTCTTGGAGACTCCGACCAGTGAGCCCTAAGTGCAGGTAATCCGGGGGTGGGGCTTCCTGTCAAGAGTTCTGATTGAGCATGTAGCACCTGAAAAGCTCACTGTAATAAAATGTACCCATTTTTTGTTGAAACCTGTCTGCCCCGTCAAGTCATTACATTTGGCAGCGAGGGTAAAATAGCTCCGGCGCTGCATCTCACTTTGTTAACGTGAGTACATCGAATCATGAGAAAAAAGAAAAGTCTGCTCACCAGTCATGCCAATCTTTGGCAGAATCAATCCTTCTGATACAACTATGGAAGACTGGAGCCAGCATGTAGACCGCCTTGGTTTTTATTTCATAGCTAAAAAATATTATTGTGGAGGAAAAGCAGAAAGCAATCCTTTTGAGTTTATGTGGTAGCAAAACATACAAACTCGTCCGCAGCCTGACAGCCCCAAACGTGCCCAATTCTAAGTCCTTTAATGAATTAGTGGACCTTGTGAAAGCGCATTTCCAGCCAAAAGCAGATTATTCAGGTCTGTGCAAGATACCCTGGGAGCTCGCACGACTATTACATCTTGAGTCACTCGCAGGTGCCACAGATCTTCGATGGGCCTCAGCGCATTCAGGGTTGGCTCATCTGTGATAAAGGCTACCCCCAAAAGACGTGATTAATCACACCTGTTCGGCGGCCACAGAGCACTTCAGAGGAGAGGTACAATGCGGCTCATTCTGTGACATGCTCCTGATTGAGCAGACCGTTGGCATGCTGAAGATGCATTTACAATGTCACCAGTCAGGCAGCAGTCTCCAGTACTCTGACAAGAGGGTGTCCCACATCATCATGGTTCACTGCGCTCCACACATCCTGGCATTCCAAAGGGGGGATGAGTTGCCACATGGAGAGATGGAGCAGCTGCACATCTCCTCCAATGCAGAGGATGTCGAGAGGGATGAGCTTGATGAGGGCAAAGATGTTGAGGCGCCAGAAGAAGAGGCCATATCATGGGCCAGACATGGTGGACATGCCCATGAGATCCTCAGAGCCACAAGACTCCAGGACACTGAAGATGACTAACTCATATGAGCCTCTCTCACCTGTACCCTCCGTGCAGGTTCGACATTAACACCTTCTTTGCTATCCTCAGCATCTCAATGAAGGACATGAATCTCAGAATGAGTAGTCACACTCTTGTGTGACGATGGCCTCATTCTTGGAAGGCTAGACAGCCTCTGGAGCATGTGGCTGCTCTGTCATGGGATAAGAACTCCACCAGAGTGCACTGTGAAGATATCAGATATGGCGCAGTCTTTTCAAGCATTGTGTCAATATTTCACTGCCTATGGCAGCCTTCAACAGGCAGAAGCAGCGCCGCAAACCTCAGTGCACTCATAGCCGTATGCCTGGAGCGTTGCATCATCAATCGCTGGTTCTCACGTGAATGTCTGAGGACTGATCTGAATCTGGGCTGTGGCATCTCTCCACAGGCCATCCCTCTGCAAGAGTAATGTTCTGGCCTCATCCACATCCTGTGTCCCCAGCATGAGATCGTTCTTTAGGATGCAGTGATCTGTCACGCTCAGTCATGGATGTGAGCCTGCGAGACAGGTCACCTTTATGTGCACAGAGAGAGCTTCAGCATCACTATCGTCTGATCATTGACAAGGACTCATGACCCAGCCTTCGTATGGAGCTTCCCAAGTTCTTGTCCAGCATTGCCTTGGCATCTGGGTGTGAGGTGGCCCAGTAAACTTGGACACTGCATTTAGGCATTACTTAGTAACTTCATTGATAATAAAGGGCTCACATCAGATGTAGTGGAGCTTCGCTCTCTCCCCCATTTGAGGCCTCCACATTTTCATTCCAGCAGCTTCCAATAAACACCAGGAAATCTGGGACACTGATGACATTGTCACGATCAGGTAGCCATGTTGATTGCCCTTTGGAGAGCTGGCTCAGGGATTATGTCAAACCAGGCTAACCAGACCTTCAGGCCCAAAGCAGCATCCTCCCATTTAACAGTCCGGCATCTGGGGCCCAGACACACACCTCTGATCTTGCATAGCTGTGACCATCTAGCAGACATTTCAGGAGTCATCAAATGCTAGCTAGGTCCATAGCTCTGCATCATGCAGATGGAGAATGGGAACTACTATGGGGTGATATCTAGTTGTACACGCGGTCATGACATCATGCTACAGGTTGCTATGAGCAGCTAAGATCCCCAGCTTTTACTTGAAATGCAACCAACACCCAAACCTGACAGACATTACATGGATAAAAACAAAAAACTGCGGATGCTGGAAATCCAAAACAAAAACAAAAATACACCTTCAACACCTCTTTGTCTTTTTGTCTATGACATCTTTTGGCTATCTCCACCTATCACTGGTCCTCTATCCCGCTCTACTTGTCCCACCCCCCCTTAAACCAGCTTATATTTCACTTCTTTTCTACTTTTCCTTAGTTCTGTTGAAGAGTCATACGGACTCGAAACGTTAACTGTATTCCTCTCCGCAGATGCTGTCAGACCTGCTGAGTTTTTCCAGACATCACATGGAGGCCATTGAAAGATGCACCGAGTTAGAATGGCTCCAGTGCAGGTCACCATTAAAACCATTAAGATCCACTAGACCAGTCTTCAGTGCAGCAGCTTCAGGACAATAAACAAAACTGCAAAATCTATACTCCTGAGGCCACATGATATGATCCTCTGACGTAAGTCTAGGATATGCATCGCCCAACCACCATGTCGGCTTTGCTCATGTCGCTGCTGTAGACAGAAAGGCGACTCGCTGTACTGAGATTGTGCGAGACACCATAGACCTGAGGCACACAATGGGAGATAAGGATAATGAGGAGGGGGGCATCTGTTACACTTGCATGACCTTGGAGCATTACATCCGATAGAAGAGCAATTCACTAGATGAGACTTTTAGAGAAGCAAAATATGTTTACAGATGTGCAAAATATATATAGTGAGTGAATCCCTGTGCCACCTTTGTGCTCTCAATATTTCTTAATTTTTCTTCCCTACTGCTGTGTCTAGGTGCTTCCCTGACATCCACAGCAGAGGTGGAGGCAGCCTGCTGAATGCTATGCCCTGTTGTCTGAGATGACCTTGGCGGGTGTCCTATGGAGGCCGAGGCCTGGAGGGCCCCAGCTTGTTTAGGTGTCCTGCTGTGGGGCAGATGCACCTTCATCGGGCTGAGCAGCCGGGTTGCTGGGGTCACAGGCAGAGGGGGTTTGGAGTGGCTGGACAGCTCGGGAGAACCTTGGGTGGATTGCCCTGGGGTGTCCGGATGACGCTTCTCCTCCCTGTGGGTGCCCGAAGGCCCTTCCCTGACTCCTTGAGGAGAAGGGGCTCCTGGAGGGAGATCGAGGTGCCCTGTCCCCTTCTCACCTAGCCACTGATGGATCCCACTCATGGCTATAGTGATGGTGTGCAGGTCCGAGCGTACATTCGTTCTAATCTGGTGTTGGCTTCTTATAACCCTGCCTGCTTGCCCCTGCCTGTCTTTGGAGCTCCAACATCTCTCTGGGGTCTGATTCCAGAGGCTCGTCATTGGACTGGACTCAGCAGGAGCTTGGCCACCAGCAGTCCTCCAAGTGTTGGCGACCTTGGCTGTCACTGCCTCTGCCTGCTGTGGACCCGAATCTGTGCTCTGCTCACCAGATGGTGAGCCCAAGCCTGCTATAAAACTGGGTCCCACCAAGGCATGTATCTCTGCCCTGGTGGAGGGTGCAGGTGAATGCAGTGATGGCTCGACATCTAGTGGGTCCTCAGGATCCTCACCCGAGGTGGCCTGGGGGCTGGGGCTGATGGGCTGGTTGGTGGTGTGTCTCCTCCTTTTCTCGCTGGTAGCTGTAATAGAGAGAAGAGATAATTAGTGATTGGCTGGATAGTAACCTACATTAAAGAGCACTGGCTGTTTCGGCAGGTGGGTGAAGACTGATGGATGGGACCTCACTGGCTTGTTGGGAGACACTGATCACCTTTGGTGCAGGAACGGTCGCTGTGCTCACCAGCCAGCTCTGCTGCCTGCTCCTCAAAGAGGGTGAGTGGCCTGAACTCCAGCATCCCCCACTCTGGTCTGGGATCTCTCCCTGTTGTCGCGGGCTACCTTGTCCTGCATAAAGACAGATGAACAGACTGTAAGCAGGATGGAGGCCAATTGCAGATGATGAGCATGCCTGCCTGCTGTGGGGCCGATGTAAGGGCTGAAGATGCAACTTGTGCAGGACGTGACAATTAAGATATGAAGATGTATAAGTGTGTGTATTAGAGAATCAGTGATGATGTCCCTTGTGCTGGTAGTGTGAGAGATCCCTGTGGACTGTAACCCTCCAAATGCCTGATGGCCTTATGAGAGTGTGAGTTGAGAGTGAGGAGAAGGTTGACCTACCCTGGCGGAATGGATGAGATCATTCATCCTTTTTCTGCACTGGATAGCGGTGCTTTTCTGAGGGCTGTAGGTGCTGACCAACCTGGTGACATCCTCCCAATCCTTGGTGGTGAGGTTGGCGGACCTCTGGCTCCCGTCAAGGGGGTAAAGGGTATCCCACCAGTCCTCGACTGCCTGGAGGAGTGTTGCCAGTCCCTTGTCATTGAACTTGGGAGCACAGCGCAAGTTTCCTCTCAGGGCAATCACTTGCCACGACAAGTCCTTGGCTGCAGAGAATGAATATGAGCGCGGATGCTGTTTAAATATGGCGCCTGGAAATATGAGTCGATGAGGTAATGACGGGGCTGCTCATTCATGCATACACAATGAGGTGGAAAGGGACAATCTGGTGTGGAAACCCACCGCGTCAGCTGGCGGGAACTGCACCAACTTTCCCTCCCGCCACTAACTTAGTCTCCGGAGCAGAAAATTCTGCCCAATGTCTCAAATGTGCGAGTTGGCTATATGAAGAATTTATAAAATAATAAACCGCAAAATAATTCTCCAGGTCTAACATTCAAACCGATTTATTGAAGCTGACAGTCACTTGGTCTGATTGAACTTGAAGCAATATTGCAAAATACCCAGATGCATAAAAATGAACAATTTTCTAAGCCAAATAATTCACACAAAAAGCTTTGAGCAACACTCTAGAATCAAACAGCACAGAAAAAGCTGTGTCTGTTGCTGGCTCTTTGAAAAAGTTATCAAACTAGTGCCACTCCCTTGCCCTTTTCCTACAGCCCTGAAAATTTCTCCATTTCAAGTACATATCCAACTCGCTTTTATAAGTTGTTGAATCTGTTTTCAGGCAGTGCATCACAGATCATCATAATACACTACAATAAAAAAAACTCCTCATCTTCGCTCCCCCACCCCCCAGAGTTTTTCCCAATTATCTTAAATCTGTGCCCTCTGGTTACTGACCACCTGACAGTGGAAACTCTTTCGAAAGCTGGCTACTCTATCAAAAGCCATCATAACCTTGAACACCCCTATTAAATACCCCCTTAACCTGCTCTGCTCTAAGGGGAACAATTCTATTTTCTTTTGTCTCTTCAGCGTATGCAGAGCTGAAATAGCGTCTGTCTGAGGACGGCTAGCTAAAAGTTATTGCCCTAGAAATTGGTCTGTGTTGTACCTCTTTTACATTTTCCTGGTGAGTTTGGAGTCAGCGGCTCTGTGCTGTGCTGATCCTTCTTTTCATGCTGATGCTCCTGTCCTGTTGAGCAGCAATAGCTCTTGTTTTGTCCTGTTCTTTTAGGCTATGTTTCAACAAGTGGTTAGGAATGCTTTAGCCTTGTTGTAATTTCTGTCATTCTCTTTCCTCACAACAACAAATAGCACCTCTCTGGACCCCTTAGCCATGTGTGCAACCAACTGCACAAGAACCCCATCCCAAAGAACTGGGAGTCTAGAGGTGTGATCCCTCTTTGACCAGACCCACTGGCAGGTATTCCAGGTTTAGTTGTGCTGCTCAACAGGACAGGAGCATCAGGATTGGCACATCTAGCTGACTGTCATTCAGTATTGTCAGATTTTAATTTACTGGCAGCCCACCAAGGAAACGATGGCCATAAAAATATTTTTAGCACTTATTTCATTTGACCTCTTCTGCCTTCCAACCCACCCACCCTTTTTGCTTTGTCTGTCCTTCCTCCTTACCTTGCTTCTGTACTTATACATCACTTGCGAGCTGAAATGTTAACTGTTTCTCTCCCCAAAGCTGCTTCCTGACCTGTTAAAATATTTCCAGCGTTTTCCGCTTATATTTCTGCTGTACCTTATTTGGCAATGATTGATGGTGACACGCACTGCCAAAAGTGGAAATGTGCTCAGATTCCCTTAGCGATGGCATATTTTGCCAGTTAAGTGCAAAATCTGCTTTCATATATGTAACATTTAACACTTTCCATGAAACATGGTGCAACTATGCATTACATTTCCTATATGACTGCAACCAATTCAATAAATGTCTGATGAAAGCAAAATACTGCGGATGCTGGAAATCTGAAATAAAAACAAAAAATGTGGAAAAAACTCAGCAGGTCTGGCAGCATCTGTGGAGAGAAACAGATTTAACGTTTTGAGTCTGTATGACTCTTCTTCAGAGCTTCAGTGCAAAAGACAAGGATGAAGTGTTTGCAACCATCATCAGTGCTGAGTGGATGATTCATCTCGGCCTCCTCCGGAGGTCCCCAGCATTACAGATGCCAGTCTTTAGCCAATTTGATTCACTCCACATTATGTCAAGAATTGGCTGAAGACACTGGATACTGCAAAGACTATGGATCCTGACAATATTCCGGCGATAGCACTGAAGACATGCCCCAGAACTAGCCACGCCCTAGACAAGTTGTTCCAGTACAGCTACAACACTGACATCTATAGCAGCAATGTGAAAAATTGCCCAGGGATGCTTTGTCCACAAAAAGCAGGACAAATACGACACAGCCAATTACTGCCCCATCAGCCTACTTTTGATCATCAGCAAAGTGATGGAAAGGGTTGGTCGACAGTGCTATCAAGCAGCACTTACTCAGCAATAACCTTCTCGGGGCAATCAGTTTGGATTCCGCCAGAGCCACTCAGCTCCTGGCCTCATTACAGCCTTGGTCTAAAAATGGACAAAAGAGCTGAACTCAAGAGGTGAAGTGAGAATGACTGCCCTTGCCATCAAAGCAGCATTTGACAGAGTATGGCATCAAGGAACCGTAGCAGAACTGGATTCATTGGAAATCGGGGTAAACTCTCCACCGGTTGGAGCCATACCTAACACAAAGGAAGATGGTTATGGTTGTTGGAGGTCAATCATCATCATCCTGGGACATCACTGCAGGAGTTCCTCAGGGTAGTGTCCTAGGCCCAACCATTTTCAGCTGCCTCATCAATGACCTTCCCTCCATCATAAGGCCAGAAGTGGGGATGTTCACTGATGATTACACAATATTCAGAACTAATAACAACTCCTCAGATACCGAAGCAGTCCATGTCCATATGCAGCAAGAGCTGGAGAACATCAAGTCTTGGGCTGATAAGAGGCAAGTAACATTCGCACCACTCAAGTGCCAGGCAATGACCATCTCCAACAAGAGAGGATTGAACCATCTCTCCTTAACATTCAATGGTATTACCATCGCTGAATCCTCCACTATCAACATCCTGGGGGTTACCATGACCAGAAACTGAACTGGACCAGCTGTATAAATATTGTGGCTACAATAGCAGGTCAAGGGCTGGGAGTTTTGAGATGAGTAACTCACCTCCTGACTACTTAAAGCCTGTCCCCCATCTAGTGTGATGGAATACTCTCCACTTTCCTGGATGAGCATAGCTCCAACAACACTCAAGAAGTTCAACACTATCCAGGACAAAGCAACCTGCTTGATTTGCACCCCATCCACCAACTTAAACATTCACTGCCTCCACCACCAATGCACAGTGGGGCAGCTGTGTGTACCATTGATAAGATGCATTACAGCAACTCAACGAGATTCCTTCAACAGCATCTTCTAAACGTTACCTCTACCACCTAGAAGGACAAGGGCAGCAGATGCATTGGAACACCATCACCTTCAAGTGTCTCTCCAAGCAATACACCATCCTGACTTGGAACCAAATCGCTGCTCCTTCATTGTCGCCATGTTAAAATACTGGAACTCCCTTCCTAACCACATGGACTACAGTGGTTCAAGGAGGCAGCTCACCACCACCTCCTCATGGGCAATTAGGGATAGGCAACAAATGCTGGCCTAGCCAGCAACACCCATGTCTCATGAAAGGATAAAAAAAACAAAGTTATGGCAGGAATTAGTGCTGTAATTATTATAAATGTTCTTGCTCAATTTTACTGTAATGAATGAGGCTTAAATAAAGCACTACTCTGCTTGAGAATGTGCAATAGTTGCATCTCTTCTGGCCTTAACAATGTCATTTATAATGCCTTAGATGACTTTTTAAAATTGTGAAGTGTTTAGTGGAGCAAGTAAAGGAGGCATGAACTCAGAACTGTCACTGAAAGGGAAGAGAGCAATTAGGAGAAATTTCTTGCAGAATTGTATACCTTCTCACGTCAAAAAGCACGACATCTTTTAAGGGAAAAATAGATAAATTTTGAACAGGGATTATTTTTGGATTGCTCTAGCAATGAATTGAGAGATGTGAAGGGACAAATAGACTTCTGTGCTGTAAATTTATATGGTTCTAAGCAGGTGATCAAGAAATCAGTTACAGGTCTATTATTGATGGGACAAAGATGTCAAAACAGAGTGGATTATTTAACTCTGCTGGTCCTTGTAATGCCAGCCTACTTTACAAATGAGGAAGGACCTTGTGGTACAAATAGTTGATTTTACACATGGGTTTGTGCCACTGTTTACTGGAAGTGCAGGTTTCACAAAGCTGGCTAACATAAAACTGTTGGGATTCAATGTGACTGACAGATGGGTAGGAACGCATCTAAGGGATACTGAGTCTCCAGTATGGCAGACAGGAAAGCTTACTTGTTATGAATGGAAGTAAGGCTTGCCATATTGGTGTTAGCAAAAAAATTGCTAATCAAATAAAAGGCCTAACATTTTTTTGAGGCCCTCTGCAATATTGTGTTGCCTGAAACGCAGCTAGCTTGAAAGGCAGATCTACATGGGGCTGATCATGGAGTCTTTAAAGGGATAGTCACTCCCCTGCTCCCCCCAGGTTAGGTAGTGATAAAGATCTGGTTAGTGGTCAGGGACAGGAGGGTGTGACTACGAGTCGGGCATGTAAGGGGACCCAGTTGCAGTGCTGGAGGAGCCTCTAGACTTTGCCCTTATCCAACAACTTCATCTGAATACACAAAGTATTCAGAACATGATAGTCAAATCAATGGCACAAACAGAAATAAATACAATTGATCTAATAGTCATTGCAGAGGCGTGGTTGCATGCTAACCAAGGTTGGGAAATAAATATTCCAGGGACTTGGAATTTTGGTCAAAGGAAACAAAAGAGTAGGAATGAACAGATTATTTTCAGGTTGGCAAACTGTTACTGGGCAATGCTACAAGGATCAGTGATGGGGCTTCAGCTACTTACAATCTGTGTTAATGATTTATATGACAGAACAGAATGCAATGTATTCGTGTACGCCTACAATACAAAGTCAGGTGAGAAAGTGAGCTGCAAGGAGGACACAGATAGTCTGCAAAAGGACATAGACAGATTAAGTGAGAGGGCAAGAAAATTGTAGATGGAGTATAATGTAAAGAGTAATCAGGCTATTTACTTTGGTAGTAAGAATGGAGGTCAGAATTTTTTTTAAATGGTGAAAAACTATTAAATATTGGTATTCACAGGGTGCCCTTGTACAAGAAATCAAGTAATTTAACATGCAGGTACAGCAAGCAATTAGGAAGGCAAATGGTATGTGGCCTTTATTGCATGCAGATTGGAGTATGAGTAAGTAAGTCATGCAGCAATGGTCCAGGGCCACACCTGGAGTACTGTGTAGTTTTTATTAATGTACCAAAGAAAGTAAATACTTAGAGGTGATGAAACAAAGCTTCATTGGATTGATTCCTGGGATGAGATGATTCTTGGGCCTAGGCAACTGAAGGCACTGTAGTGTTCAATGGTTCAATTGATCTGTGTTTGATTATGTGAGTCTATGCTCACTGTATTTAATTGGTTAAGTTTTGGTGTGGACTCAGGACGAAGTAAACAGGCACCACAAAAGCTAATAGAAGCTGAGCTGTAAGTATGAGTGCAGACATTTTGCGATTGCAGAAATATTCTAAAGCTCTGTAAATAAACCTAAATAGTCTGATAATTTAGCACACAATTACAATTACCCACAAGTAATTAATACTTTATTTGAAGAACTGACTAGAAAATCTCACTACAATATTATTTGCAGTGATGAAAGGAACTTGACATAAATGTGATGAAGCTTCTAAACCTGTTTAAAGGGTTCACAGTGAACATGTTCTTGGCAAAAGGTGGTAGCTTTTTAGAGTAACTGGGGATAAAAAAAATACCCTGAGAACAAAAATGAATGTTGGATAGATGTCATTAGTTGAAAATAAGTTAATATATCCAAGTTCAAGAAAGGGGACAGAAATATTGGAAATGACTGTCAGAACCAAACTTGAATAGTATCTATGTGGGAAAGATCTAATTAATACAAGTCAATGTGGCTTAAGAAGAGGAAGATCCTGCATGTTGAACCTCCATGACATTTTGAGTAAGTAACATCTTGATGAACAATGGAAAATCAGATGTATTCTTCTTAGATATCCAAAACATTTTCAACAAAGTTCTCCATGAAAGGCTGCTACTGAAGTTGAAAATAGTGTAAGTTCAATGTAGAACAGTGGAAATTCAAAATAAATATGGGGTATGAATAAGCAGTTGTTGAAGGAGAGTAAACAGGTATTGAGTGTGATGATAGAGTTTGGGGGGTGGGGAGGTCATGGTTGGTGGTGTGGTGAAGTACTGAGAGGAGTGTCAAAGTTCGGTGCTGGAAGCTAAAGTTCCTTATCTACATTAATGACAGCTACAAGAGTCTAAAGTAAACTGGCCATATTTTTAGATGGCTTTAAATTAAATGGAGCAGTCAAGAAGGATGAAGCAGCTAGGGATACAAAAGGTACAATAGATGAAATTTGCAATTGGAGAAATGAAAGGGGTGCAGATAAATGCAAAGTTTTACACGTTAGCAGGGAAAATGGATGACAGAAGTTTACCATAGATGGTATGAAAATAACTAAAGATAAAGGCCATGGGCAGATTAGCAGGTTCAGCACCTTGTGTGTCAAATTACTTTTAGTATCAATAAATGAAGCAAATAGAATGCTTAATATTACAAGGACTGTTGAGTGTAAATAAGAAATATTACACCGCCTTGTTCAAATCAAATCCTGTGTACAGTTTTGCTCATTGTGACATAAAGAAAATGTTCAAGATAAGAGAGAGAGTCCAGGGGAGGCCCATGAGGCTGATTCCTGAGGTGAAAGGAACGAGTTATAAAAAAAGACTGGGAAAATGGTGCCCTTTAGCTCTGATAGGGGATGACTAAGAGTATGCAAGATGCTAAGTGGCATAGATAAGGTTAATATGAACTCAGCACTTCCAGATTTATCAGAAAAAGAAGTAGGCATAGCATAAAATCGTTCTTAAAAAGTGATCAATAATTGAAATTGCCTTCCGAATAGTGTAGTGGAGGCTCAAATCTTAGACTCATTCAATTGTCAGTTGTGATGGGGTGTGTGATGGGGGAGATTGTAGGTCTTTTGTATGGATAGATGGGCTAAGATGGACTGAATGGCCTCCCTATTGTTGTGATTACATATCAATTTTTGAATTGCTGTTTATTATTTGGCCATGACAGAATTTACTGGAGGAACATATTTATTTCAGTGAAGGAATAATTAGTAGAAATGTAAACGCTGAACAGTAATTAAATAGTACACGCTGGAGGTTTTGGGACGCAGTAGGTAGGGTCTTTACCTGTGGACCAGAAGCTCCAGGTTTGAGTCCCACCCTAGAACTTGATGGCCACGAAGGTGCATTCGTGGTGTGGCCAAGCAGGTTGACTGCCAACCTGTAAATCCTTCAAAATGCCAACGGCAAGCAGTAAGAACAGAAGAGTTTCCTGCTCAGTCAGAACTGTGTAGTAACTGCAGTGCAAAAGCATCCTCATGTTAAAAGACTATGCAGACACTCTGTGGCAAACGTCCTCCTTGCTTAATTTGAGTGGCTGCTAGAGGGAGAGTGCAATGTTGCAGCTGTAAATGTTGGAAACTGATTTTTAGTCTTTTGTTTTCATTTTGAGTCGCAAATCAATCTTTGTCAACATTACTGATGGTAATTTGATAGGGCAACATTTTTGTACAATTCCTCTCACAGCTTGATGCAGTTGTGCCACCTACTGGGAAAAGGGTATAATGCAACTAAATGTAACTGGCTTCAAGTCCTTGTAAACAGAAACTGAAACCAGTGGGGAATAGTCCTTTTATCTAATGCATGGATGGCAACCAGAAAAGAGGCCTCATCTTACTTCCATTATGAACATCAGTGTCATTGCCAACACTAACAGAAATCCTTAATAATGCAGCTCTAAAGCTAGTGAAGTTATAGTCAGCTAATTTCCACCTACACTGAGGCAATCTTCCAGTCTAACCAGGTTGGCAAAGTGAGTGTGTCTCTGTGTCAGCTGGGGCAGTCTGAGTCAGCTGGCTGTGTGAAACCAACAATTAAACTGGGTGAGAGGCTGGCAAGGGAGCAGGCATGCTGTCATAAGAACATAAGAACATAAGAAATAGGAGCAGAAGTAGGCCATTCGGCCCCTCAAGTCCACCCTGCCATTCAATAAGATCATGGCTGATCTGCCTCAGGCCTCAACTCCTCGTCTATGCCAGCTCCTCATAGCCCTCAACTCCCCAATATTTCAAAAATTTATCTACCTCCTCTTTAAATACTTTCAGTGATCTAGACTCCACAGCTCTTTGGGGTAGAGAATTCCAGGCATTCACTATCCTCTGAAAGAAGAAATTCCTTCGCATCTCAGTTTTAAATGAGTGCCCACTTATTCTATAATTATGTTCCCTAGCTCGACTAGTATAAACATCTTCTCAATGTCTACCATGTCAAGCCCCCTCAGATTCTTGTACCTTTCAATAAAATCACCGCTCATTCTTCTAAACTCTAATGAATAAAGGCCCAACCTGTTTAGCTGCTCTTGATAAGTCAACCCCTTCATCCCAGGAATCAGCCTAGTGAATCTCAATGCCAGTATATCCTTTCTTAAGTACGGGGACCAAAACTATACACAGTACTCCAGTTGTGGCCTCACCAACCCCCTGTACAGCTGTAACAAGACTTCCCTATTTTTAAACTCTAACCCCCTAGCAATACAGGCCAAAATTCCATTTGCCTTCTTAATTAATTGCTGTGCCTGCATGCTAACTTTTTGTGTTTCATGCACAAGAACACCCAGATTCCTCTGTGCTTCTTTGGAATCTCTCTTCATTTAAATAATAGTCTGCCTTTTGATTCTTCCTACCAAAGTGCATGACCTCACACTTTCCTACATTAAACTCCATCTGCCAAGATTTTGTCCACTGACTCAACCTATCTATATGCCCTTGTAGATTCCTTATGTCCTCATCACAACATGCCCCCCACCACCTAATTTTGTATCGTCAGCAAATTTGGATACATTACACTCTGCCCTCTCCTCCAAGTCATTAATATAGATAGTAAATAATTGAAGCCCTAGGACTGACTCTTGTGGCACTCCACTAATTATGTCTTTCCAACCTGAAAAAGATCCATTAATCCCGTCTTTCTGCCTTCTGTGTATTAACCAATCCTCAATCCACGCTAGTACATTACCCCCAATACCGTGGGCTGCTATCTTGTGCAATAACCTTTTATGTGGCACTTTATCGAATGCCTTCTGGAAATCCAAATGCACTACATCTACTGGTTCCCTTTTATCAACTCTACTTGTTATATCCTCAAAGAACTCTAGCAAATTTGTCAAATATGATTTCCCTTTCACAAAACCATGCTGACACTGTTTGATTGCTTTTCTAAGCTTAAGTTTAAGCTTTTCTAAGTGTCCTGGCTATTTCTTCCTTAATAATGGACTCTAGCAATTTCCCAATGACAGATGTTAGGCTGACTAGCTTATAGTTTCCTGCTTTTTTGTCTCCCTCCCTTCTTGAACAGGGGCGTCACATTAGTGGTTTTCCAATCCACTGGGACTGTCCCGGAATCCAGTCAGTTCTGGAATATTTCGACCAATACCTCCACTATCTCTGCAGCCACTTCCTTTAAAACCCTTGGATGCAGGCCATCAGGCCTTGGCGACTTGTCTCCCTTTAGCCCCATTAGTTTCTCAAATACATTGTCCCTCGTGATAGAGACTGTTACAAGATCTTTCCTCCCATTAGCTCCTTGCTCATCTGGTATCTTTGGGATGTTTATAGTATCCCTCCACCGTGAAAACCGATGCAAAATATTGGTTTAAATGATCTGCCATTTCCCTGTTCCCCATTATCAATTCTCCAGTCCATCCTCCAAGGGTCCCACGCTCACTTTAGCCACTCTCTTTTTATGTACCCATGGAAGCTCTTGCTGTTTTTTTTATATTTCTTGCCAATTTACTTTCATAATCAATTTTTTCCCTCTTTATTAGCTTTTTTATCATCCGCTGCTGGTTCCTAAAAAATTCCCAATCCCCTGGCCTACCACTAGTTTTCGCTGCTTTGTATGCCTTAGTTTTGATTGGATACTCTCCTCGACCACCTTTGTTAACCACGGGTGGTTCATCCTTCTCACCGAGTCCTTCTTTTTGACCAGGATAAATTTTTGCTGAGCGTTATGAAATATCTGCTTAAATGTCTGCTACTGCTCATCCATTGACCTTCCCCTTAGTCTATTTTCCCAGCCCACCTTAGACAACTCCTTCTTCATACCTCTGTAACTACTCTTTTTTAAGTTGAGGACACTGGTTTGAGACCCGAGTTGCCCGCCCTCGAACTGAATTTTAAATTCTACCATGTTGTGATTGCCACCCCCTAGAGGATCTTGAACTACAATATCTCTTATTAATCCCACCTCATTACACATTACTAGATCTAAAATAGCCTGTTTCTGGGTAGGCTCTGCAACATATTGCTCTAAGAAACAATCCCTGATGCACACTACAAATTCGTCTCCCAGGTTACCCCAGCCAATCTGATTTATCCAGTCAATATGCAGATTAAAATCACCCATGACATTTGTAGCATGCTTCTTATACGCCTCCATTATTTCCCGATTTATATTTTGTCCTACATTGAGGCAAATCTTCGGGGGCCTATAGACGACTCCCATCTGTGACTTCTTCCCCTTGCTATTCCTTATTTCCACCTAAACTGATTCCACATCACGATCTATTGCACCTATATCACTACTCACCACCGCACTGATACCTTCCTTTATTAACAAAGCTACCCCACTTCCTTTTCCTTTTTGCCTATTTTTCCGGAACGTCAAATTCCCTTGAATATTGAGTTCCCAGTCTTGGCCACCCTACAACCCCATCTCTGTAATAGCTATCAAGTCATATTCATTTATTTCTAAATATGCGTCAACTCATCTACCTTGTTCCAAATGCTGCGAGCATTCCAATAAAGACCCTTGAGCTTTGACTTTTTACCATTATTACTCATCCTGGTTCTAATTTTTGTCGCACCCTTCTGCTTATATTTTCTGCCCCTTCCTGTCACACTTTTATTATTGTTTGCCTCTTCATTACCCTGCACCTCTGCTCTCTCGTTTCTTTTTGATTTTTTAAACTTCCCTTCATTTGAACCCTCTCCCCCCATTAATTAGTTTAAAGTCCTATCTACAACCCTAGTTATATGATTCACCAGGACACTGGTCCCAGCATGGTTCAAATGAAGCCTGCCCCAATGGAACAGCTCTCTCCTTCCCCAGTGCTGGTGCCAGTGTCCCATGAATTGGAATCCATCCCACACCAATCTTTGTGACACGCATTTACCTCTCTACTCTTATTTACCCTAAGCTAATTTGCATGGGGCTCAGTAGTAATCCAGCAATTATTATCTTTGTGGTTCTGCTTTTTAATTTAGCCCCAAGCTGCTCGTAATCCCTCAGCAGAACTTCCTTTCTAGTCCTGCCTATGTCATTGGTAGCTATGTGGACCATGACAACTGGATCCTTCCCCTTCCACTCCAAGTTCCTATCCAGCCCAGAAGAGATGTTCTTAACCTTGGCACCAGGTAGGCAACTTAGCCTTCGGGACTCTCTGTCTTAGATGCAGAGAACAGTATCTATTTCTCTAACTATGCTATCCCCTATTACTACTACATTTCTCTTTTCTGGCCCCGCTTGGATGGCACTCGTAACATGGTGCTGTAGTCAGATTGCTCATCTTCCCTGCAGTCTGTGTCCTCATCTTCCCTACAGTCTGTGTCCTCATCTTCCCTGCAGTCTGTGTCTTCATCTTCCCTGCAGTCTGTGTCCTCATCTTCCCTGCAGTCTGTGCCGTCATCTTCCCTGCAGTCTGTGTCCTCATCTTCCCTGCAGTCTGTGTCCTCATCTTCCCTGCAGTCTATGTCCTCATCTTCCCTGCAGTCTGTGTCCTCATCTTCCCTGCAGTCTGTGTCCTCATCTTCCCTGCAGTCTGTGTCCTCATCTTCCCTGCAGTCTGTGTCCTCATCTTCCCTGCAGTCTGTGCCCTCATCTTCCCTGCAGTCTGTGACCTCATCTTCCCTGCAGTCTGTGACCTCATCTTCCCTGCAGTCTGTGTCCTCATCTTCCCTGCAGTCTGTGTCCTCATCTTCCCTGCAGTCTGTGTCCTCATCTTCCCTGCAGTCTGTGTCCTCATCTTCCCTGCAGTCTGTGTCCTTGTCCACACAGGGAGCAAGAACCTCGTACCTATTGGACAAGGGCACTGGTCGAAGCTCCTCCAAAGCTAACTTCTGGATCCCCATACCTGCCTCTCTCACAGTCGCACCGTCCTGTCCCTGACCACAGTCCAAGTTACATATATACACATGGCTACAAATTACTACTATCATAACTTCTAACAAATTCCCAAACTAATCTCCATTAAGGCAACAGCAACCATAGATTTTACCAGACACCAGGCAAATCATTTTCACCTTACAAATTCAAAATGAGGTTCCATTCACTTTGGTTCCTGTGAAGACAGTTGTAGGCTCACAGCTACTTTGATCTTATATTGCCTCTGCTCTGCACACACAAAACTGCTGAAGTTATACTTAGCACAACTCATTGAATGTAAATTCTCATTGTATCACCAGCCTCTTTGAACTCCACCTTTTCTAACAATAAAACCCCTTTCATAGTACCAATTTTATTGGTAATATAAACATATTGCTTGGTCTTTGCTAGCTAGGTGTCAGGTTTCACTCGCCTTCTTGAATGCTCTATTGAAAAAATGCAAATGTACTCTACCTCTCTTACATCTCAAAATTAGTACACATCAAAGCACCCAGACTAGCGGTCTTTAATCCAATTAAGACACACCCACAGACTAAATCTCTATTTAAAAAAATATATATTTTCCAATAATATTATATACATTAATAGCTTCATGACATTCCCCTCCCTATCAAAAAATCACAGAATCACAGAATCACACTGTGCAAAAGAGGCCCTTCGGCCCATTGAGTCTGCACCGACACGTGAAAAACACCCGACCTACCTACCTAATCCCATTTACCAGCACTTGGCCCATAGCCTTGCTGAACCGTCATAATTCTAAAAGACGGCTTTATTTTATTAAACCATCTCACGCCATCTCCTATACTTATTACACTATTACATTATCAGATGCATGCATTAACATAATATATATATTACATATATATATATACATATATACAGAAATTTCTTCAGTTCAGTGTCCAGGTTTTTTTAAATGTACCATTTTCCTTTAAGCTTCAAACTCTTGATAACGGATCTGCGAACAGGTTTTCTCTTCCAGCAACATGTATAATCCGTAGATTAAATGGTTGTAACAATAGACTCCATCTGAAAAGCCTTGCACTTTTGTCTCAAAATTTGTCCAAAAACCTCAGAGGATTATGGTCTGTATAAACAATTGTTTCTGACGAATTATTTGCAACATAAATTTCAAAATGCTGCAATGCTAACACCAAACTCAAAGTCTCTTTTTCGATCTTCGAATATCTTCTCTGTTGTACGTTCGGCTTCCGTGAAAAATATCCTATCGGTTTTCCAATTCCAGTGTCGTCTTCTTGTAACAGTACATGCCCAATGTCTATATCGCTTACATCAATAGCCAACTTGAATTGCTTGGCATAATTGGGTACTGTCAACACTGGTGTCATAGTTAATACAGTTTTCAAACTATCAAATGACTTCTGACAATCCAATGTCCATTGATACTTCTTGTTCTTTTTTAATAGCTCGGTCAGTGGAGCAACCACTTGGCTAAAATTTGGTACAAATTTCCGGTAAAACGCACTCATGCCCTGAAATCTCAAAACTTCTTGTTTTGTTGTAGGCACTGGGAAATCCATGATAGCTTTGACTTTTGCATCTCTTGGAGCCAGCTTACCATGTACAATGGTATGGCTTAGATACATAACTTGCGCTTTTGCGAATTCACTTTTAGCCAAGTTCATTACTGAATTAGCTTCTTGTAGTCAAGTACATAATTCTTCCAGATGCTGTTAATTCTTCCAGATGCTGTAAATGCATCTCCCACATCTGACTGAAAATGATTAGATCATCAATATAAATGGCACAATTGCTTAAACCTGAAATTACTTTGTTTGTCAGTCTATGAAATGTTGCACGTGCATTTTTCATACCAAATGGCATGACTTTAAACTGAAACAAAACAGAAATACCTGGAAAAACTCAGCGGGTCTGGCAGCATCGGCGGAGAAGAACAAAGTTGACGTTTCGAGTCCTCATGACCCTTCAACAGAACTAAATAAAAATAGGAGAGGGGTGAAATATAAGCTGGTTTAAGGTGGGGGGTGGGGTGGGCGGTGGGGGGGTGGGTAGGGGGAGAAGTGGGGGTGGGGGTGGTTGTAGGGACAAGCAAGCAGTGATAGGAGCAGATAACCAAAAGATGTCACAGACAAAAGAACAAAGAGGTGGTGATATTATCTAAAAGAATGTGCTAATTAAGAATGGATAGCAGGACACGCAAGGTACATATAGCTCTAGTGGGGGTGGGGTGAAATAAGACTAAAAGGGCATAAAAGGTATAGATTTAAAAATAATGGAAATAGGTGGGAAAAGAAAAACCTATATAAATTATTGTAAAAAACAAAAGGGAGAGGGAAGAAACAGAAAGGGGGTGGGGATGGAGGAGCGAGTTCAAGATCTAAAGTTGTTGAACTCAATATTCAGTCCGGAAGGCTGTAAAGTGCCTAGTCGGAAGATGAGGTGCTGTTCCTCCAGTTTGCGTTGAGCTTCACTGGAACAATGCAGCAAGCCAAGGACAGACATGTGGGCAAGAGAGCAGGATGGAGTGTTAATATGGCAAGCGACAGGGAGGTCTGAGTCATTCTTGCGGACAGACCGAAGGTGTTCTGCAAAGTGGTCGCCCAGTCTGCGTTTGGTCTCTCCAATGTAGAGGAAACCGCATTGGGAGCAACGAATGCAGTAGACTAAGTTGGGAAAATGCAAATGAAATGCTGCTTCACTTGAAAGGAGTGTTTGGGCCCTTGGACGGTGAGGAGAGAGGAAGTGAAGGGGCAGGTGTTGCATATTTTGCATATGCATGGGGAGGTGCCGTAGGTGGGGGTTGAGGAGTAGGGGGTGATGGAGGAGTGGACCAGGGTGTCACAGAGGGAATGATCCCTATGGAATGCCACCAGGGGGGATGAAGGGAAGATGTGTTTGGTGGTGGCATCATGCTGGAGTTGGCGGAAATGGCGGAGGATGATCCTTTGAATGCGGAGGCTGGTGGGATGATAAGTGAGGACAAGGGGGACCCTATCATGTTTCTGGGAGGGAGGAGAAGGCGTGAGGGTGGATGTGCGGGAGATGGGCCGGACACGGTTGAGGGCCCTGTCAACTACCGTGGGTGGAAAACCTCGGTTAAGGAAGAAGGAGGACATGTCAGAGGAACTGTTTTTGAAGGTAGCATCATCAGAACAGATGCGACAGAGGCGAAGGAACTGAGAGAATGGGATGGAGTCCTTACAGGAAGCGGGGTGTGAGGAGCTGTAGTCGAGGTAGCTGTGGGAGTCGGTAGGCTTGTAATGGATATTGGTGGACAGTCTATCACCAGAAATTGAGACAGAGAGGTCAAGGAAGGGAAGGGAAGTGTCAGAGATGGACCATGTGAAATTGATGGAGGGGTGGAGATTGGAAGCAAAATTAATAAATTTTTCCAGGTCCCGACGTGAGCATGAAGCAGCACCGAAGTAATCATTGATGTACCGGAGAAAGAGTTGTGGGAGGGGGCCGGAATAGGACTGGAACAAGGAATGTTCCACATACCCCATAAAGAGACAGGGCCCCAGCTATGCCTTATTGAAGATGATATTTCTATACATATATCATGTAAAGCTAAATGTGTCTTTCCCAACTTATTTCCACAAATAGGTTTGTGTAACTGCAATATCTTTTCCAAATCACTTTAACACTTGCTTGGAAGGTAACTCAATATTGCACTTAAATTTTCAAGCACCCCCTCATTATCCAATTTTATTAAAGGAAAATCAATTTCAGAGTCCTGCACTTCTACCTCTTTCACATCATCTACCATCATTAATACCTCTTGTTGTTCCTCTTCCCTGTCAAAGTACTTTTTAAGCATATTTACATGACACACCTCTGCTTCTTTCTTCTATCTGGAGGATTTATTAAATAATTTACTTCACTCTTTCTTTTCAATCCTGTAAGGCCCACTAAATTTTGCATTTAATGAATCACCTAGTACTGGTAACAAAACTAGTACTTTCTCCCCAGAAACAAAACTGTGAATTTTAGATTTCTTATCTGCTTTCACTTTCATCATTTGCTGTCATATCTTTTAATGTTCCCTGGCCAACTCACACGCTCTGTTCAATCTTTCCTTGAAATTTGATATGTAATCCAGGAGAATAGTTTTTGAATTTTGACCCACCAATTTCTCATGAATCAATTTCAATGGTTCCCTTACCTCATGACCATAAACTAGTTCAAAAGGGCTAAAACCAGTCGATGCCTTAGGACCGTCTCTAATAGCAAATAACAAGAATGAAATTCCTGCATCACAATCCTGTGCATAATCCTGACAGTATGCTCTGATCACAGTTTTTAAAGTTTGATGCCATCTTTCCAAAGCTCCTTGTGACTCCGGAAGATAAGCTGTTGACTTAAACTGTTTTATCCCCAAACTGTTCATTACTTCCTTAAACAATTGCGATGTGAAATTTGACACCTGATCTGATTGTATTTCCTTAGGTAAACCATATCTTGTAAAAAATTTAATTAACTCCTCCACAATCTTCTAAATTGTAATATTCCTTAAAGGTATTGCTTCAGGAAACCTGGTAGGCACATCCATTATTGTCAATAAATACTGACTTCCACTTTTAGTCTTAGGGAGGAGTCCTACACAATCAATCATGACCCTGGTAAAAGGTTCTTCAAATGCTGGTATTGGGATTAAAGGCGCTGGCTTAATCGCTGCTTGTGGTTTTCCTGTTATTTGACATGTATAACAGGTTCTACAGAATTTGATTACATCCCTATGCAATCCTGGTTTCCTAATTCCTAAATGTCCCCCCATTGGAATTTCATGAGCAATCCTCAGAATCTCATTTCTATTCCCTAATGGGATAACAATCTGATTTCACCACCTACAGCTTTCATTTGCTGAGACATGATCCGACCGCCACTTTCTCATTAAAATACCTTCCTGAAGATAATAACATGCTGGAATACATTTTGCTTCTGTTCTGAATAATCTTTCTGATATAATTGTTTTAACTGCTAATCATTTTTCTATTAATTCCACTAGCCTCTTTGAGTTAAACATTTCAGCTGAATTGTCCTGTATTCCTTCCTCTTGAACAATGTTATCAAATACAGTGCCAGCTAATTGGGTTTCAACATCCTCTTCTTGCCTTTGAACTGCCTGCTTATCTTGTTTAACTTGTTCTTCCCAATGAGCCTTAATCTCGTTACAATACAATCAGGACACAATCCAGGATGTTCCTTCTGCAACACCTCCGTGGAAAACACTTCTACAGGCTACTCAACTACCATAGGCATAACCCACATTTGTGATCCAGCTATATCATTACCCAGAATAAATTGGGCAATTTTTCCACCATTTCAGCTATAACTTCACCTGCCTTCCATTTGCTCTTTAAATTTATCTTCCACAACGGAATAGATTTAGCATCTCCATGAACCCCACTTATTATTACCTGATCCTTCAATACTTCCTTTGAACAACAAATATCACTATTCTACAACATCAAGGATTGAGTAGCCCCTGTGTCTCTTAAAATTTTAACATCTTTACCTACTCTGGCCTGTACACACGGAAAGGCTTTCCCTTCACATACAAAATCTTTAAACATCTCTGCAACCTGCTCCTCAGAATTCCCTTGAGTAAACTGTGAACATATTCCCACTTCTTCACCTTTCACTGATTCTCCCTCTTTCGCTTGTACACAAACCACTGGTTTCGCCTGTGCACGAACCTCAGAACCCACAGTACTTTTACTTCCAGAGCTTTTCTGTACCCCAAAAATTCCAACAGATTTTTCCTGCAGTCTCTAACACACTGACTTCATGTGCCCCACTTTATTACAATGAAAGCACCTCAGTTTTCAAATGTCACTTCTACCTTCAGCACCTTCCTTTTTATTTTGAGAAAAAACTTCCTGGGAACTTCCAGCTACTCCTTCTCTTCCCTGACTACCTACCTTCCTTTCACCTTCCCACTTTTTATCCTTTTCCAATTTGAAAGGGTGACAAAAGAAAGGTTTAGCTCTATGAACTAACTCATAATCATCAGCTATCTCTGCTGCTTTTCTTACAGAATAAACCCTCTGTTCCTCCACATGAGTTTTCACTACTGAAGGGATTGAATCTTTAAATTCTTCCAAAAGAATTACTTTCCTAAGAGCTGCATAGGTTGTTTCCATTTTTAATGCGCGTATCCACCAGTCAAAATTACTTTGTTTTATTCTTTCAAACTCAATATAACTTTGCCTAGGTTGTTTTCTCATATTCCTAAATTTCTGCCTGTATGCTTCAGGAACCAACTCATATGCACTCAAAATTGCCCTTTTCACCACATCATAATGCACCGACATTTCTTCTGATAGTGAAGCATATACCTCAAACACCCTATTTAACAACTTAGATTGTAATAATAATGTCCAGTTTTCCTGTGGCCATTTCACCTGTTTAACTAGCTTCTCAACTGAAATAAAGAATGTTTCAATATCTTTTTCCTCAAACTTTGAAAGAGCTTGTACAACTTTAAACATATCCCCACTGGGTTCTACTCTGGAGATAAATCCTTCCTCACCTACTGGCATCTCTTTTTTAACTGCCAACCTTTTCAGTTGGAATTCTCTCTCTCTTTTTTTCTTTCCTTGTTCTCTATCTTCACAAGTTCTAATTCCCTTTTAAAAGCCATTTCTTTGTCCTTTGCTTCTAATTCAAGCTTTTCATTCGCAACTGAAGTCTCGCTACCTCCAGCTGTGACTCACTAGTGTCAGGTTTCACTTCCAACTGTAGATGCTGTGCTATACTTTTAATTATATCTAATTTCATAAAAGCCTCAGGTAACCCCAATTTTAACTTATCTGCCAACTCTGTTAACTTACTTTTGGTTATTTTGTCTAACCCAATCAGAATTATATCTTCTACCCCCAGACAAGTCTTAGCAATTGCCAAAGCCATCTTGCAGTCTCACCACACCTAAAATACCTCACCAACTCTTGAATTCAAAGTGCTTCTCATACTCGTAACCTTAATATTCACCAATTCCAAACCAATCAAGGAATTAGAAATATTTTTATCATGGCGAGAGCCCCCAGTTGTTATGAGACAGCCTTTCGGTAAAGCTGAGTTATTTAAAAATCCCAGAGGGAAACTTTAAACAAATGTCATAACCGATATTTTTAAGTGGTATGTTTGAGAAGCAACTCTAAATTCAGGAATCAGGCCACCAATTCTCGAGAGGTTTTATATTAAACTAAATGAAACATTTTATTAATTTATACTAGTTAAATATATACACATGGCTACAAATTACTACTATCATAACTTCTAACAAATTCCCAAACTAATCTCCATTAAGGCAACAGCAACCATAGATTTTACCAGACACCAGGCAAAGCATTTTTACCTTACAAATTCAAAATGAGGTTCCATTCACTTTGGTTCCTGTGAAGACAGTTGTAGGCTCACAGCTACTTTGATCTTACATTGCCTCTGCTCTGCACACACAAAACTGCTGAAGTTATACCTAGCGCAACTCATTGAATGTAAATTCTCATTGTATCACCAGCCTCTTTGAACTCCACCTTTTCTAACAATAAAACTCCTTTCATAGTATCAATTTTATTAGTAATATTGCTTGGTCTATGCCAGCTAGGTGCCAGATTTCGCTCGCCTTCTTGAATGCTCTATTGAAAAAATGCAAATGCACTCTAACTCTCTTACATCTCAAAACTAGCACATATCAAAGCACCCAGACTAGCTGGCTTTAATCCAATTAAGACACACCCATAGACTAAACCTCTATTTTAAAGGAAAACTATTTTCCAATAATATTATATACATTAATAGCTTCATGACAGTCTTTACCTCTGCTTTGCTTGAGAACACTACCTCTGCTGTTTGAGAATAGAGTTTGTATATTGATACTCTGGAGGTCCCCATCTATATACTCCATACTACTATTCATACTGACCTTCATGGATTGAAAGGCTGAGATGTTAAATTCCAGTGCCAGAATGGAAGTTGTCATCAGAGGCTCCAGTGGAGCATTCACAGAGCTGACTGCTCGCTCCATGGTTGACTGCATGGTCTCAATAAAGTACTAGAGGACCCCACACAAGTACCACATCTACATTCTCTAGGTTATACAGTGCAATCGCATTGGCTGGCTGCCCAGTACACTTGAAAGGCCCTGTGTATATCTAGACTGAGGTTTCTTCTGGGCTTTCTGCAGCAGGCCTAAGATGCAAGCTTTTGAATGCTGAGGAGACAGCAAGAGATTTCCTCTGTTCACTATTGTAGTGAAATTGTAAATCCATATATAAAGAATTTATTAAATTTCTTTACAAATAATGAACGCAACAGTCCTCTCAAAAGCAGAGCTCCCAAATCTGTTGGCACAAATCAAACAGAGGTGGATGCATTTACTTCGGCACATCCGCAGGATGCGTACCCAAGGTCTTTTTGTTTGCTGAGGTAGCTGGAACCTGCTGGCCAGTGGGACACCCAAAACTCCACTTCAAGGATGCTTACAAGCATGACATGAAGGCCCTAAACATTGATTATCGCACCTGGGATTCACTAGCTGACAACAGAGGAAATTGGCAACAATTCCTGTGGGCTGATGTGTACCACCAAGATGACGTAGCAGCTTGGCAACAGGCACCGATGTCGAAAATAACAACCCACAATGGCACTTGGAAGCTTCATGTGAGTCACTTTTGGCAGGGCCTGCCTCTCACAGATTGGCCTCTTCAGACATCAGCAAAGGTGCACCTTATGAAGACACCTTATCTGAAATGGATTGTTTACTGCGAGTCCATCATATTTCATAGATGGAAGGATGCCAGCGACAAATAAGGAATAGAGGAAATCTTTCTCTGCGGGTAAATATTACTGATAACTGGTGTTGGTATCCAAGGCCATGCATGACTGTGGGGAATTTGCAGGCATCAACACTGGTTCAGTGGTACCAGTTGCTGTCTTAAGCGCTTGCCTGATTTTTCGTTTTACAGATGTGTGCAGATTGAAAGGTTGGGGGTTATGGAGACAAAGGACTGGATTTATCACAGTCTGTCACAGTGGGACCACGGCAGCAGGGCCCAATTAATCCCTGATTAAGTCGAAGCGCAGAAGGGGCTGACGTGGGATTCCAAGTCATAAGCGGTGAGATGTCAGTTAGGCTTATTAATAAGTCAATTGACCCCCCTGCAATTCAGGACTGGCTCAGGGATTTAATAGGAGCCACAGGGCTTTCCCATGCCTCCAGAAGGTCACCCAACAAACCTTGTCAGCCTTGCCTGTGCCCTTCCGTGGGGGTGGGTGGAAGGAGAGGTGTGCCTCATCATCAGGCACTCTGTGCCTTATCAAAGGACCTGGCATTGGGAAAGGAGGTGCCACTGAAAGCCACCCCGTGCCCTTGCCTACAACCCAGCTGTTTCCCTGTCCAGCAGCCCCCACCCTGCAAACCTCATCCTGCCTTCATCACCTTTGGCCTGGGGTCCCCCAGTGATCCTGGGCCCCTGGTGGGTGCATTACCAGCAGCTACCACCGCTCCCAGTGGCACTGATGACAATGAGGAGCTGCTGGCCTGATTGGCTGGCAGCTCTCTAGGAGTGAAACATCTGCCGCTGGGGTCTAAGTGGGCACTTAATACTATTGCACCTCCCCCATGGAACTTACAGGGGTTCCCTGCCAGTTCTCCAACCGGTGGGCAAGATCCCAGTCAGGCTGACTAAAACCAGCCCAAAGTACCTGAGAGGAGAGAAATGAAAACTGTCATGACTGGGATGAGATAGAAGATAGTAGCCCAAATCAAATGGAGATAAAGTAAATTGGCTCAAGTGCAGGGGAATAGCCAAAATGCACAGGTGAATGGACACAAGGAATTTATGGGAGGTAAGAACAAAAGGGTATATCTGTGGCATGATGGAAGACAAGGGAGTTTAAGTGCTTGACTTGCTGAGTATTTCCAGCATTTTCTGTTTTTATTTCAGATTAGCATTATCTGCATTATTTTGCTTTCGTAAAGCCCTATGTAACTTAGCTAGTTTCTCAAATCATAACATATTCAAAGGGTGTCATTACGACTAACTAGTCACTTAACCAATTAAATGTTTGCTGACCATGATATTGTGATGTCATGTAGTTAGCAAGTCTGCTGACTAAAGGTAAACAGCAACTGGTAGCACACATTAGCTGGAGCTTCAAGGTGTGAACTGATGACATAGCTTACTCAGGTACTGCTCTGATATAAGGTCATAATGTAGTTTAGAGTGTGGCAGAATTTGATTGGTTAAGTGAGATGTGATGTTGCCAGGCAATGTAAGGTAATGGGATTTTTTTTCCCAGTCTGGAGTTGCATTTGATTGGCTGATCACAAAAGCAGTGGTTACATCTCGAAATCTAGCCGCATCTTAACTAATTGGTGAAGTTATGCTATTCAATTTAACGCAATCGCATGGACACAAAAAGCACTAGTACATGAAATAAAGTCTTAAATATCTTGGAAAATAGTGACAAAATTCAGATGCATAGGGCAGAATTTTACTGGCCCCTCGGAGGCAGGGAGTGTCACGGGGAGCCTTTTTGGGTTGGCTCCCCCACCATGTCCCATGTCAAGGAAGTTTACTGCACATTGCAAGGAGGCAGGCAGCCAATTTAAATATGTAAAGGCCATTTTACCGTACTATCTGCATTTTGCCAGCGGCGGATCAACCGACTTTCCATTGCGTGAGGAAGCTGCCAGCCAAATGGATGCGGCCTCCTAGCAGCAGCACAGGGGGATGGCAGGGGTAAAGTTTTTTAAATCAAAGAGGGGTTTGCGGGCAGGGAAGGCAGCCTCTGCAGCCCTGACCTTATCCTCCCAAGAAGTGTTTCCATCCCAGTACTCGGCCTTGTGGATTTTTTTCAATGATTTCTTTTAGCTGTTGTAGGCTGTAGGGCCCCAGCCTGCCTCAATAGTGGTCATCACTCCTTGTTTCACCCATTGGTTTCTCTCCCAAAGTTGGCATTCTTAATATATAAGTGAAGACAGTGAAAATTGGCAAGTTATTTTGAGCGAACCAGCCAAGACCAATCCTGTGCTTAACTAACATTCACAGAGACACTTTCTAGCAGAGGTCGTTGCTGAGAAATTAGGCAAAGGAACTGTGGCTGTTTCCCCTCCCTTATGCAGGGACATGAGGTGATTTACAAGGTCCTAAATGTTGCCATGAATGGAACTTTCTAAATCAGCAATTCAGTAATTGTGAAAATAAACTTTCAAGAACACATTTTATAAAGGATGATCCAATCTGATCCAAATACTATTACTGCACTGTAGATTTAAGAAATATAACTTGTGGTTCATATAAAATAGGATTATCTTAAATTATCTTTTATTAACCATATTGACTTTATGTCATGTCCTATGTTGATGATTGGATGCAGTTTGTACATCAGATTTTACAACTTCAAATGGCAATGGTTTCTGCCAATTATGATGCTGAATCTTCAACATGATTATAATTACATCAAATTGTAAAGCACCCTGTGTGGTTAGATTTTACAATCTGCTGTTCCTTCAGGTTGTACGTTACGCAAACCCATCTCATACACATTCTCAAGTGTTCTAGATTGCATAGGAGTTACCGGCTTTGTGGATATAAAAAAAATGGTCGTCCTTGCTGCCACATGGTATTAGAAAATATCTTGGATTTAGGTATGAGATGCTGCATCTTTAAAATTTTTAACATAAAATGTTAGTCATTTGCTCTGAGACCCCATGTGACTACAGAGGGTAGCATGTGGTTATTTTGTTACATAACTGCAGAAACATTTCATTTTGTGTGGGTGTCCTGTTAACTTCCATCATTTGTCCTTGTCCTATGTCCCTGACTATTCACTGGCCATGCTGGGTGGAATTGGGGAGGTCATTGTGAGTATAAGAGTCTCTGAAATGCAGTTAGGCAAAATGGAACCAGAATAATAAAACCAAATAAGCCTGAAACAAAAGATTAAACAAGAAGATTAAACCGAGAAAATAAACAAGAAACCTAAACAGAAACCCAAAACGGGTAATAAAAGAAATGAGATACAAAAAGCCCAACAAACAAGTGAAATAAAAGAAAGTAACCATAAGAAAGTCAAAACAGAATTTAAAAAGGCCTGGAGACATAGTAATTTAGATAAATATGAGATACATAAGAAGAAATGTAGAAAATAGTAAATCACTACAACTTGAGGTGCCACAATTCAAAAATAGGTGTCAGATTTTTGTGAGCTGTTGGTCATTGACTAGTTTAGACATCTGTTGATGTACGTGTGTCATCGATTTTAAGCAGGTGTGCTTATACTTGGTAAAATGAAAACCAAGAGACGATCAAATGGCCATAACCCTTCAACCTTTCAACAGAGGAGCATTAAATTAGTGATGGTAAGGTGTATGTAATGGAGGCTATATGAAAAAACTAATTCTTACTTTATGATCCTATACTTAAACCTCATTAACATAATAATTAAATTCGCTTGGGGGTATTTAGTGCTATGTTAGGCCCTTCATTGCAGAGTATCAGTCAGGCTGGTATACAGGAATACAGGAATATTCCAAGCACCAATTAACCAGGGACAGGTTACTTCTAGCTTTGGTAAACTGAGAAACAACAAAATCCACAATTTATCTTCTAAGTGCCACAAATGAGCTGATTTTTGCATCTCTTGTTCTGTGTTGATTTTTCTACTAGGCTACCATTCTTTTCAACTCTATTATTTGTACCAAACATGTGAATTTCCTATTAATGATTAATTTGCTTTTGTTACAGTTCAAGTATTACTTTTCTATTTAAAAAGCTAACAATAGACAAAGTATTGGTGACTCAATGTTCCACTGTGGTTCTCCAAAGCACGTGTCATAGACTGAGAAGATACAGATTCCCCCAAATAACAAGGTCCCAGTGATGTTGCTGTCCCAAATGACAATGGCCAGTTTAAGAGGAACATAACCTATGGCTTGGAAATACATTGACTGTGTGGAATGAGGAATGGTATTTGATGTGGCAAAAACATAAACAGAGGAAAATAAAGGAGAACATAAGGTATGTTTTAACAAGTACTTTTTCCAAAGAAGTATGTCACTTTTAAATCCTTGTTTTAAATGCAAAACATGATAGATTAAGTTCCAACAAAATCATGGTGAACTTGCTCTGCTTTCTTCTTTATATGAGAGCATCAACAGAACAAGAAGCTATCTGAAAACCAGTCAGGTTTATCAACAAAAAGAGAAACTCAACTGAGGGAAAAGTGGGCACCTTTTCTTCAAAATGGGATTTCTGGGTAACCAAAGCAACTACAGGCTGAGAAACCAATCATGCTGCTTTAAGGTAGGGCCAGTACCACTACAATCTGTTCTTTCCATTCAATAGCTTGGATTAGGACTGAATTATGCAAAACTCCTGCCTCCCTTTGGAATGGAGAACTGGCCAAATTTTGCATGTGATATTCCAAGAAAAATAAGTTTGATGAGGTCCCTTGATGAGGCTTGAGAACTTTCTCATGGCTGTCCAGATTTAAACATTTAGGAAGATGGAACAGCTATAAGCAGTTACTAGTTACTGCACCAAAAATACAAGGTGGGTAAGTAAAGAGAACTATCAAGTTATGCGATCGCAAATTTCATCAGAGCCTTGCTGTAAAACAGTATCATTTTGATGGGCAATCTACTGCCCTCTACATCTGAACATTGACTTTAGTAACTTCAGATCTTCTCCTTACCATCATCTTTACATTAGGGGGTTCTTGTGGTATGAAGTGGTGTCCATGGGGCAGTAGATTGATGTCAGGGGCAGGGGTAGAAAGACATCTTTCCTCAGAACACAACTCTCTCATGGAATCTGATGTTGACCTCAAGATCAACAGTCTCATTAACCCGGATTTAACGGTAAAAATAACAGTGAGGCTATCAGCATTCGCTATTATTAAAGTGTTAATCTGACAGTAATTTCCAATGACCACACATGCCTGGTTAAATATGGAAACCAGGAAGTTGCTGCCTGAGTTTTTCTGCTCCCCAGATGCTACACTGTACTGGTATCTCACCGAGAGACTTAACATTGAAATATGCGGAACAGCATGAAGTTGCTGTACTTATGATTCCAACTAAACTGGCCATAAAAATTTAGGGCTTGTCCATTCATGAGTAAGTGAATTTTTAACAGCATGGCAAGTCTTAATTATTGTCAAACTCTCTGTAATTAACGTTTACAAGTCTCAAATTTCAATTATTGTTGGGGATTTAAAAGAAAATTAAAGAAGCATTATTTTAAAACATTTTTTTCATCTCACTCTTTATCCCATCTTTCTTTTGTTTTCTGTCCATTATTTTACATTGAGTTAAATATTAGAACTGACGCTTCCTGGTCAGACTCTGTCTGGCTCGGTACAGACTCTTCAATCTGATTGGTTAAGAAGATACACATAGGAGAGAATATTCTCTTCGGTGTGTCGGGGCAGGCCCCGCACACAGACGCGTAAAATGACGCACGGTGACATCGGGCGTGCGTCCTGACGTCACCGCATGTCATTCCAATCTTCCGTTTAGTGGGTGCGCACCGGAGTTGGCTGTGCGCCTGCCAAACTGTCAAAGGCCTGTTAAGGCCATTAGTAAACCAATTAAATAAATTGACAGGGCTGCCTGACCAACCTTAAGGCTGGCGGGCAGGCATAGGGCCCAAGCAGCCTTCGTGTTTTGCATGAAACCTCATCCGTGGGCAGGATGAGGTTCCATGAAGGTTTTATTGAATAAATAAAAATTTTTCTGACACTTCATAAACATGCCCCAGCTCATGTGACACTGTCACATGAGGGGACATGTCTAAATAATTTTTTTCTGTCTTTATTAAAAACTTTCATTCTGAACTTCATCTCCCTGAGGCAGCTCCGTGCCTCGGGGAGATTTCTGCGCTCTTCGCACATGCACGAAAGAGCGCAGGCCCCGACTCTCCTTCCTCCCCCTGCCCGCACAGGTAGCGCTGAGCCCCCCCAATTGGCTCGCCCACGTAAAATGGTGGCGCGCAGCCAATTGCAGGTGGTGATAGGCTCTGCGCCTGCCCACGCCTGCTTCCGACTGGCCCGCCTGACGGAGAAAAGTCTTCCCATATACTCGTCCTATTCAGGCAGAACCAAGATCCTCTGTGGAGGGTGCCACACTGTTTTGGATTTCTAATCTCCGCAAATTCCAGTGCAGAGTCTATGGGCAAGTATAAGTGTAATTAATGAACAGTGAGCGCTGTTAAAGAATCATAGAATATGCAGAACAGCATAGAAGGAAGCCATTTGGCCCGCCATGTCTATGCTTGCTCTCTGCAAGAACAATTCAATGAGTAGCACTCCCAGGTCCTTTCCCAGTAGCCCTCTTTAGGTAATTATCCAATTCCCTTATGAAAGCCTCAGTTGAATCTGCCTCCATCAACATTTCAGGTTGTGCATTTCAGATCTTAACCACTCACTGCATAAAAAATCTTTTCCTCATGTCGCTGTTGCTTCTTTTTCCAATCACCTTAAATCGGTGTCCTCTGGTTCTTGACTCTTCCACCATTGGAAACTATTTCTACCTAATTTGTCCGGGCCTCTTATGATTATCAAATCTCTCAACCTTCCCTTCTCTAAGGAGAACAGCCCCAGCTACACCAATATATCCTCGTACCTAAAGTCTCTCATACTGGAACCATTCTCATAAATCTTTTCTGCACCCTCTATAAAGCCTTCAAATCCTTCATAAAGCATGGAGCACAGAACTGGACACGATATTCCATTTGAGACTGAACCAGTGTTTCATAAAGGTACATCATAACTTCCTTGCTTTCGTACCCAACGCCTCTATTTATAAAGTCTGAGTGCGATAGGGTACTTTCTATGCTACTATGAAAACTGGGCATGGAACCCCTCTGTTCTACTGAGAATTTTGTAGAGCACATAATTATTTCTGGACAAAAATAAGGAATACTTAACAATTTTCCATGAAGCAGTCTACAGGTTATTTAACACATTAAATTCCTCTCAACTGCCATTGCAGTGATTCTCTTACCATTTTCTTGTATTTTTGGAATCTTACCATACGCCTACATGCCTTTGTCTTTAGTTCTGATAAAGGTATGTGCCCCAAACATTATAACTTGTCTATTCTCTTTACAGAAGCTGTCCACATTTTCTGTTTTTATAGTATTCGCAGCATTGCTTTTTATTTGAACTGTGACTGCACTGATGCTTGTTCTCTGAGAGAATGGGGTTGAAGGTTTTCAGTTCCATAGCTGATCCAAAGCACTCAAGTACCAGATTTTTGAGGTGAATGAGGTGTTGGACCTGTTCTTACAGGTTGATGTAAAAGATCCCATGGTACTCTTTGAAGAAGAGCAGGGGATTCTCTTGGAGTCCTGAGCAATATTAATCCCTCAACCATCATTAGTAAAAATCTCTTATTGCTGACTATGTGCAGATTGGCTGCAGTGGTTCTCTACATTATGATAGTGACTACAATCAAAAATACTTCATTGGTTATAGACACTTAGGGAAGAATTTGCCCCCCCCCCGCCCCCCCTCAGTTGGGGGGGAAGTGCAGAAGCGGGCGTGTGCTGGCGCATCTCCGATCGGCACCCCTGATTGGGGCCGCGCTGCCATTTTACGTGGGCGGGCTAATTAAGGCCCACCCATCGTGACGTCCGCCAGGAAGCACTATGCGCCCCCTGTGCGGGCGGGGGGGGGGTTCCCTCAGCCGGGAGTGCGCTCTTTCACGCATGCGCACGAAAGAGCGCACTCATCTCCCTGAGGCTAAGTGCTGCCTCAGGGAGGTCAGCGCCAAATTCAAGAATGGTCAATGCACAAAATTAAAATTTCCCTGACATGTCCCCTCATGTGACACTGTCACATGAGTTGGGACATGTCCATCACTTTCATTCAAACTTTTATTAAATTTTTAAAAACCTACATGAAACCTCATCCCGCTCGTGGATGAGGTTTCATGCTTTTTCTGAAGCCCGCCAGGGCTCCCAGCTTGCCCGCCAAGGTTGGATGGGCAGGTCCATTAACTAGCTCAATTACTTTTTAAATGGCCTCAATTGGCCGTTGACAGGTCGGCGGGCGCACAGCTGATTTGGCTGTGCCCCCGCTGACCTGAAAATTGAAATGAGGCGGGGTGACATCAGGAGTTCCGCCCGATGTCATCCTGCGTCATTTTACAGGTCGGCGAGCGAGCCCCGCCCCCGGCTCGCTGACTTTAATATCCTGGCCTTTGGGACATTGAGATGCTAAATAAATGCAAGTCCTTTGCTTTCATTTTACCAGTAGGGTAAATGATAGTTGATCCATGATTCTCTCTCCCATCCTATATTTTTTAGATTTTTTTCTTAAATCTCTCCAGCATGTGAACATTTCTGTAGGTGAAGATAGTGATGCAACCTATGCCCAAGAATCTGCTAATACTGCTGTGTAACAGTAGAATGTGTGTAAACTTCAGATTCCACCTCTTTTCCCCACAAGATTGTGAATTCATCACAAGGGGAGCTTACAAATACAATCTCACATCCTACCCTTCTACAGTATATCACATCAAATCAGGAATGCAAAATTTCCTACCATGTTTTCTCCTGCACTTTAGTCTTTCAATTAGTTTGCAGCATACATTGCCAGAGATACAGTAACACTGAAAATTCTATTCTATCTTATCAAGTGATATGCAGGGATCATGCCAGATTTCATTTGTGCTTAGTATAAGTATGAAAAAATAGTAAAGGTGTATTGGGATAAAAGCAAAAACTGCAGATGCTGGAAATCCAAAACAAAAATAAAAATACCTGGAAAAACTCAGCAGGTCTGACAGCATCTGCGGAGAGGAACACAGTTAACGTTTGTATTGGGATCTCATTATGAAAGCTTCCACCATAAGCCTTTGTACAGAAATTAAGAGGATACTTGGACACCAACAAATATGTGCTGAAACACACTCCAGGCAAGGTTTCTAAAGTCTTTGGGTTTATTATCTGTCAGATCTTTACCCATTTGACACCCTACTCCACCCCAAACCACATCTCCCCATGCCAGTTATGCCAGATGAGATGATCATCAGGTAAACCACTCCCAAGCTTTTGTATCTCTTGTTGAAGCAGTAACTAAGAAGTAGACATTCCCCATCAGATGTTTTCCTACCTAGCCTGCACTACAGCTCATTGATTAGCAATTGTAACAGAAAATTGTACAAAATTTGGCATTCTACATTCTGTTGCACTCCATTCTTATTTTAGGACTCGTTTGCTATTTAATCAAGTTGTATTTTTAAGTTCTGAAGTGATATAAGCGGCCAGGGGGAGGAAAGTATGTACTCTGCTAAAGAAGAAAACTTATTAGAACCTGGTGGGATGGGGATGGGGGTGGGGTTGGGGTGGTGGGTGGCAGGCATGTAAAATGTGTCTCCCAATCTTCCTAACCATTGAATTTGACAGGAGAGAGAATCAGGCAGATGTATAATGGGCACCAGATCTGATACTGCCCATTATACAGTGTTATTGACTGCGTATATTGTGCCTAAAAGTAAATTAGGTTAGCATGACCCAATATTTCCACACCTGAGGTTCTCGGAGCCAGTTTTTAATTCTGAACTCTGCTGGGAACTGTAAGTGACTTCTGGAGGATAAAGACTGGATTAGGCAGATGGATGCCAAATGAAATTTCATGAATAAAAATAAGATGATACATTTTGGAAAGAAGAAGACATATACACTAATTGATAAAACTTTAAATGGACCAGAAAAATAGAGTCAAATGGAAATCCCTTCTGAAGGGTCATCCTGACCCGGATCGTCAACTCTGTTTCTCTTCACAGATGCTGCCTGACCTGCTCCGTATTTCCAGCATATTATGTTTTTATTTTGGATTTCCAGCATATGCAGAATTTTACTTTTGTAGAAAAGAAGAGAATGGGGGTTCAGATATGAAATAACTTAAAAGTAGGACAAGCTGATAAAACTATTTTTAATATATTTTAAAAATTATATTAAATCCTAAACTTGTTCAATTGGACACTGAGTAGAAAAACAATGAGACTAAACCAGCACAATACATCAGTTACAAAACTGTATTGAGTACATTAATGGAAATTCTATGTATTGAAGATATCAGGGTCATGGAGAGGGTGCAGAAGAGATTCACTATAATAATGATTATGAGAAGAGATCAGACAAACTGACTTTTATTAGAACAAAGAATGTTAAGAAAAACCATGGAGGGCTTTGAAAAGGTGAATTGTGGAAAACTATTTATACTCATAGTGAATTGGTGACTACAGGACATAAACTTAAGATATCACCAAAAGGGCAAAGGGAGAGATTAAGAGAATCTCTATTTTTGCTCATAGTTAGGATATGTAATGGCTGAAATGTTAGGTGTTGTGTACCCTTATTCCAAAAACCTCCTGTGCTACAATTTATCAAATGTCTTTTGAAATTCCATGAACACATACCATCACTTGCTCAAATAATTCTCTTTAATCAGGTAGGATTTGCCCTTTAAAAGTTCGTGCTAACTGTCCATAAGACCATAAGACATAGGAGCAGAAATTAAGCCATTCGGCCCATCGAGTCTGTTCATTCTCCTGCCTTCTCCTGTAACCTTTGATCCCCTTACCAATCAAGAACCTATCTATCTCGGTTTTAAATACACTCAATGACCTGGCCTCCACAGCCTTCTGTGGCAATGAATTCCATAGATTCACCACTCTCTGGCTAAAGAAGTTTCTCCTCATCTCTGTTCTAAAAGGTCTTCCCTTTACTCTGAGGCTGTGCCCTCAGGTCCTAGTCTCTCCTACTAATGGAAACATCTTCCCCACGTCCACTCTATCCAGGCCTTTCAGTCCTTGACTAACTCATGCATTTTCTCAGTTAGTTTTAATTTGATTCTGTATGATAGGTGCTAGAAGCTAACCTACTATGGATGCAATATTAATCGTCTGTAATTAGCCAATTCATTCCTTTCTCACCAGAGATATTACATTACCAGTTCTCTAGTCCCCTGGAGCTACTTTCATATTCAAAAATGTTTGAAAGGTTCCAATCGGGTTTTAATTATTTCCTTTGTTAGTGTTCAATTATTTCCCCTTTGACTTCCCTCAGCATGCTATGATACATGCCATCTGAGCCCAGTGCCTTTTCCACTTTGGGAGTTCCACCATTCGTATAAGTAATTACTTCCTTATCTATAGTTAGCCTTTTTAATTGCTCTTCCTCTTGCATTCTGACATTATCACAGTCTTCTGTGAAAATGGAGCCAAAGTAATCATTTAATACTTCTTGTATTCTTTCATCTTCCATTTTTTTTTCATCTCTAACTGGTTGTATCCTTTGTCAGCTGCTTTTATTTGTTTCTAAAATTCTTCATAATTTCTCGTTACCAGTCAGTCTTGCTTTATACCATCTTGCCTTTCTCCTCCTCATTGTCGCTCCCTTCTATTTTATATACTTTGCTTGATTTTCTTGCATCACTCCCCTACTACTGTCATATGCCTCTTCCAGTATTATTTTTATTTGAATTTCTCTACCTTTATCCAAGGAACTCCAGCTTTTACTGGATTTGCTTCTTTTCTTGTGGGAATATTTACAATAAACATTTCCCGATGGAATATTTCTCATTGTTCACTACTTTACCTTCAAGTTATCTGGATTTGTTCCCTTTTCATCTTTGCAAATGGCTTTATTCCAGTTAAGTATCTTTGTCTTTGACTGCTTCTCCTTTCAATTTTTTAAACTAAATCTAATTATGTTATGATCTTGTTTTCCTGAATGTCCTCCTGCTCTTACATCATTTGCTCAACCTTCCCTCCTAGAACTTGATTCTGGAACTACAGGTGCAGAATTTTCCCCTCAGGTAATTAGATACGTGGGTAGAGTCCATGGTAAATTTCCATGGTAGGGAGAAGTACGATTGAAAAATGTCCTTTTCATATTCGATACATTGGCCAGAATTTTTACCTTGATGGGTGGGCGGGCCCCACCGGCTCGGCGGCGGGTGGGCAGCCGAACTCGGTCGCCGAAACAGGGCCCATCGCCATTTTGAGTGGGTGGGCCAATTAAGGCCCGCCCAGCGGCCTGCCTGACAAGAAGCGCTGTGCGCTTCCTGTGTGGGGGGGAGCGATTCCCCATCTGTCAAAGTGCGTTCTTTTGTGCATGTGCGCAAAAGAGCGCACATCTCCCTGAGACTAAGTGCTGTCTCAGGTAGATTACTGACAGTATAAAAATCTTTAAAAATAGAAAAATATTAAAATTATTAACATTCTCCTCATGTGACAATGTCACACGAGATGGGACATGTTAATAAAAAGCACATAAACTTTACTGAAGTTTTTAAAAATGGACATGAAACCTCATCCTGCCAGTGGATGAAGTTTCATGTATTATCAGAAGCCCGCTGGGGCTCCTGGCCTGCCCGCCAACCTTAAGGTTGGACGGACAGGGCATTTAACAAGTTTAATTATCCTGTCAGTGGCCTTAATTGGCCACTGACAGGTTGGTGGGCAGACAGCTGATTTCGCTGTCCGCCCACCTTCCTCAATATTTAAATGGACCGGGATGACGTTGGGGGTTCCTCCCGACGTCATCCCATGTCGTTTTCCTGTTGGTGAGCGGGCCCTGCCCCCAAATCGCCGATGGGAAAATTCTGCCCATTGATTTAAATATATAACTAACAGATTGGTCAAGTTGTCAAATCCAAATGTTTATGCACATTAGCACCTTCATTTTGGGGTACAGCCCAGTATACAAAATATCTAGTGTGTACTTCTACACATACACACACAGTTTGAAACAAAGTTAAGCAGACCAGGTGGACCTTACTGAGAATGCCATCATAACTCTCGAGAACATCAACAGGATACAATGGAAGGGAGTGATCTGAGGGGTTCAGATAACTTTACTCCCACCAATATTTCAATCACACATGAAACATGTACAATATTTGTTACTGGTGTCATCAGTGGGAAATTTTTTGGGGGGTTGGTTAGCTCAGTTGGCTAGAGTTTGGCGCAGAATGATGCTGATAGTGCAAGTTAAATCCTGTGCTGGCTGTGGTAGTTCACGGAGGCCTGTCTCCTTGTCTTACCCTACGCTTGATGTGGAGTGGTGCCCATCAAGCTATATAACCAATTGTCTATGTCTAATGGAGAAAGATGCCTGTGGTCCTTTGCGGACTACAGCTAATTACGGTGGAAAATATTACTTCTCTATCCATTTAATGTTTGGGGTGCAATTTGAAGAGATATCACAATTGCAGGTTTAAATAAGCCACCAGACCATTGAGCATTTCTAATTAACAAAGGTAGATCACAGAGTACATTTTATATACTTCTAAAGGCTTAGCTCCCTTGATTCTCTTCCTTTAATATTTTCTTCTTCCACTCCTTGGTAAGAACGAGTTTCTTCCTGGTAGACCGTTCCACAGGCACCAATCGCCACTGCTTTTTCTTCTATGTGACCACCATTCATGTGCGCGTTTTAGCAGGGAATATGATCGCAGAAAATCACAGTTGAGCCCAATTCTGTCCTCACCCAACATTTGCACAATTCAACATGATTTTATTTAGCAGAGATATACCAATAAAAAAAAACAATTTTAAGTCAGAATTTGATTTTACTGTCCAAACTTTAATTGCTGTGAAAATTCCTTTTGCTCCCTATGCAAATCTTGTGCTCTGTTTTTGAAAAGTTCAGCTTTTTCATTATCTCTAGATGTACCTTCTCCTAGTTTGTACATTCGACTAGTGTTTGCACATGCCCAGATATGCCCTAGATCACATGCTTTAAGAGAATATTTTAGGGCCATGGCCATATCCTTGGTCACTCCTGGTGCTCCCTGGATGTAGAGAGTACTTAGATTGAAACAGCTGGCTACGAAATTCCCATTGCAGGCTTTGGTGTAGTAATCTCTGGCTTTCACAGAATCTGGTTTATTATCGAATGCTTGTCCATCATGAGCTAACAATCCAGCATTGTGGCAGGCATCAACTGACTTCTTACCATCTTTTCCACATGATTTAACAAAGCATTCATAGGCAGTCTTCAGATTTTGTTGTAATCCACCTGAGTTAAAAACATCAAATATTCAGGTTTGTTCTGAAGATGTGTCACTGTTTATTACTAAATATAAATACATTTCTCTATTAATTTAGTATCAAAAAACATATTAGCTGAATCAGCTAAAACATCAACCAATGTAGTTACCAAGGTCAATGTTTATCAATAAGACTTGAAGTTTATTAACCAAGACATAATGATGCAGTGCAAAAACAAAAATATCTGGAAAAACTCAGCAGGTCTGGCAGCATCTGCAGAGAGGAACACAGTTAACGTTTCGAGTCCGAATGACCCTTCAACAGAACTAAGTATAATGATGCAGTGCTTGGGTTTTTTGTCAGATGGAATGTTATTAAGGCTTCATTAAAATGGAATAGATTGCATGTGAATTTTTTTGCCCATGTCCAGTTGGATTGTGAAAAACATACAACAGAATTGCCATATGGACTTTGTTTTTATCTGAGGAGTTATGGTCAGAGCATTTTCAGCTATAATACACTAATCAAGAGGTCTGTTGGAGATTGCAATTTTGAATTATGAATTAAATGTTTTTCAGCAGCATTTTGTCTTAAGTGTGCTTTTTAATTTTTGCAATGGCAATCTTTTGCAATATTGAACAAGCATTGTGGCAACTATGAGGTCCCAAGCTAATATGAATCAATGACTGCTCAGTTTGACCCCTGTATCAGGGAACATTCTAAGAACCAATGCTGTAGTTTTACAGCATTGGTGCAGTCTGAGGTCAAATGTAAAGCACATCTTTCTAGTTTTACACTAATTGGCAGTTTTATTACCAAACCCAAAGTCTGTATTCAAAAGGTGAACTCCAGTTTTCTAGTGCAGCTGGCCTTTCACATTTTATTTTTAAAAGAAAACTCAGTATTATGGAACTATAGCAAGCTACTGATTTCTAATGATTGAAAATAACTATACTGTCAGCTCTTCTGTATCAATTAGAAACCTCAACTGCAGTCAGTGGCCTGTTAACAATGTTGATGCAAGCAAGCAGTATTACCAAATAGAGATTGAAAAAAAGACAAAGAAAGACATACTGTACCTTTTCCAATTATATAATAAGAACCAAGCTTATAGCAGCTTTCACCATGCTGGTTTTCCTCACAGTTGTGTTTCAATACCTGAGCAGCTGCTTCATAATTTTTTTTAATTCCTTCCAAATAATCAGCAAGACGTTGACACCCTGACAAGAGTCAAATGTTAGATTTTATGAAATAAAGTATCCTATCAAGAAGGTTATATAGCTTTGTAGTTTTTAAATATATATATATATATAAACGCCATATACTGTACTCTATACTCATCTCTGGCAATTAATGATTAACAGATTTACATTTGTAAAGAAAAAAATGGTTTATTGATATAATATACTGTGATAATCACAGGGAGGTTTATTTTGTTAATTATAAAATCATAGGCCAATCAGAGCCAATTTTGAAAGCTAACTGACCATGGTTAAGTTTGAAGACTGGTTCTCATCCTGCACTTCAACTCTTTTTGTTCCAGCCTGTGCAGAGTGCGCTCCATGTGCCACTCTTCCTATTTAAGTGTCTGTCTGTCACATTCATCTTGGTTCTGTTATGTAATATGGACATTCAAGATTCAATTGTGTAACTATTGGTGGCCAGTGGGAGCATGCCTTCCTGCAGGTAGCCAATTATATTTGCCATCAGCAACCCTCAAGTCCCAAATGGCCATTTGAAAACCTACCTCAGGAAATGGGTCTGGGTATATCCAGGAGCATAAGCGCCTCCTGAGTTACATACATACGAACATACGAAATAGGAGCAGGAGTAGGCCACGTGGTCCTTTGAGCTTGTTTCGCCATTCAATAAGATCATGGTTGAGCTGATTGTAACCTCAAATCCACATTCCCGCCTGCCCCTGATAATCTTTCACCCTCTTGATTATCAAGAATCTATCTACCTCTACCTTAAAATATTCAAAGACTCTGATTTCACCACCTTTTGAGGAAGAGAGTTACAAAGGCTTACAACCCTCAGAGAAAAAAATTCTCCTCGTCTCTTTCTTAAATAGACAACCTTTTTAAAAAAAAATAATGGCCCCTACTACTAGATTCTCCCACAAGAGGAAATATCCTCTCCATGTCGACCCTGTCAAGACCCCTCAGGATCTTATATGTTTCTATCAAGTCACCTCTTACTCTTCTAAACTCTAGCAAATAGAAGCCTGGCCTGTTCAACCCTTCCTCATAAGACAACCCGCCCAATCCAGGTATTAGTTTGGTAGACCTTCCCTGAGTTGCTTCCAATGCGTTTACATCCTTCCTTAAATAAGGAGACCATACTGTACACAGCACTCCAGATGTGGTCTCACCAATGCCTTGTATAACTGAAGTATAACCTTCCTACTCTTATATTCAATTCCCCTTGCAATAAATAATAACATTCTATTAACTTTCCTAATTACTTGCTGTATCTGCAGACTAGCCTTTTGTGATTCATGTGCAGCACTGTGGGTGTACCTACAGCACATGGACTGCAGCGGTTCAAGAAGGCAGCTCACTAACACTTTCTCAAGGGTAATTTGGGATGGGCAGTAAATGCTGACCTAGCCAGTGATGCCCACATTACATGAAGGAATAAAAAAAGTGCACGAGCACTCCTAGATCCCTCTGCATCTCAGGGATCTGCAATCTCTCACCATTTAGATAATATGCTTTTTTATTTTTCCTGCCAAAATGGACAATTTCACACTTTTCCACATTATGCTCTATTTGCCAGGTCTTTGCCCACTCATTTAATCTATCTAAATCCCTTTTGTAGCCTCCTTCTGTCCTCTTCACATCTTACTATCCTACCTATCTTTGTGTCATCAGCCAAATTTAGCAACCATACCTTCAGTCCCTTCATCCAAGTCATTTATATAAATTGTAAAAAGTTGAGGTTCCAGCACTGATCCCTGTGGCATACCACTTGTTACATCTTGTCAACCAGAAACAGACCGATTTATGCCTACTCTGTTTCCTGTTAGCTAGCCAATCTTCTATCCATGCCAATATCTTACTCCTTACACCCTGAGCTTTTATTTTTTCCACAATAACCTTTGATGTGACACCTTATCAAACCCCTTCTAGAAATCTAAGTACAGTACATCCACTGGTTCCCCTTTATCCACATCATATGTTACTTCTTCAAAGAACTTCAACAAATTGGTTAAACATGATTTCCCTTTCACAAAACCATGCTGATTCTGCCTGATTACCTTGAATTTTTGCAAGTGCCCGGCTATAACGTCTTTAATACCTTCTAACATTTTCTCTATGACAGATGTTAAGCTAACTGGCCTGTAGTTTCCTGCATGCTGTCTCCCTCCCTTTTCGAATAAAGGAGTTACATTCGCTATTTTCCAATCTATTGGAACCTTCCCCAAATCTAGGGAATTTTGGAAAATTAAAAGCAACACATCAACTGTCTCACTAGCCACTTCTTTTAAGACCTTAGGATGAAGTCGATCAGGACCTGGTGACTTGTCAGCCAAGAGCTCCCACAAGTTGCTCAGTACCGCTTCCCTGATGATTGTAATTTTCCTGAGTACCCTCCCTCCCTTCCATTTCTTGGTTTACAGCTATTTCTGGGAGGTTATTTGTATCCTCTATAGTGAATACTGATGCAAAAAACTGTTCAATTCATCTGCCATTTCCTTATTTTCCATTATTAATTCTCCAGACTCAAGGCAGGATTTTGCCCTTGGTGGATGTGCGGACCCCACTGGCTCGGCAGCGGGTGGACAGCTGACCCCCACCCCTGAAACGGGGCCTGCCGCAATTTTGACTGGGCGGGCCGCGCTTCCTGTGCTTGGGGGGGGTTGTGGGAGGAGAGGGAATCCCCAGCTGTCAAAGCGCGCTCTTTCACGTGCATGCACACGAAGGAGTGCACCGCTCCCTGAGACTAAGTGCTGTCTCAGGGAAATTAGTGACAGTGTACAAAACTCAAAAAATGGAAAAATAAAAATATTATTAACATGTCCCCCTCATGTGGCAATGTCACACTAGATGGGACATGTTAATAAATATCACATTACACTTATTAAAGTTTTTAAAAAGGAACATGAAACCTCATCCACTCAGAAGCCCACTGGGGCTCCTGGCCTGCCCGCCAGCCTTAAGGTTGGACGGGCAGGGCCTTTAATTACCCTGTCAATGGCCTCAATTGGCCATTGACAGGTCGACGGGCGGACAGCTGATTTCGCTGTCCGCCCGCCTTCTTGAAAACCTAAAGGGACCAGGATGATGTCGGGGGTTCCTCCCGACGTCATCCTGCTTCATTTTCCCATTGGTGAGCGGGCCCCGTCCCCAAATCGCCGATGGGAAAATTCTGGCCTCACTTTCTATTGGACCAACACTCGCTTTGTTAACTCTTATCTTTTTAAAATAGAAACTCTTACTATCTGTCTTTATTTTCTTTCCTCATCAATCTCTTGGTCATTGTTTTTTTATGTTCTGCCCAATCTTCTGAGCTGCCACCAATTTTTGGACAATTATATGCTTTTTCTTTAACTTTGATACTATCTTTAATTTTTAAATTAATGGCAAGAGAACAAGGGAGATGAGGTGATTTTTTTTAATATATAGAATACACTGCCTGAAGAGTGGTGGAAGCAGAATCAGTAATAACTTGGAATGGAGAATTGGACATATATTTAAAAAGGGCTAGGGGCAAGAGCTTTCATAGAATGGCCTCCTCCAATGTTACATAATTCTATATAGTATAATAAAACAAGAAGTGTAGGAAAAGCTCAACAGGTCTGGCAGCATCTGTGGAGAGAGAAACTGTTTCTCAGAAATCTGCAGTATTTCGCTTTTACATAATCTTATGTATCATCAATTAGATCAGAGCTAAATTATGAGCAACACTGCAACCCACGACTTTACTGATTGGAGTTTTCTTTTTACAAGCTGTTGATTTCATTTATTACCTTCCGGATCTTTCTCTTTGTGACACTGGTAACTGTACTCGATTCCTAGATTGTCCAGAAACTCTCTCACTTCTGCTTCATCCTGGAAGTTGATAAGTCCAGCCATCACTCAATCGCTCACAGCCAGGATGGAGGCCAACACAATCTCACCGCCTCCGCGCTTAACTCCAAGGTCAAGTTCAAACAGGCCCGAAGTGCGACCGCCACTTAGCTGTCCCTTCGCCTCACCGAGTCAATACCGTCCGGCCGCCTGAACAATGGTGCACCGCCGCCATCTCTGAACTTCCCGCACTCACTAACAGAACATCGCCACCGCTCCGCCCCAACCTCAACTCTCACCTGCATCCATCAAACCTTCATCGGCCAAGGCAGGGAAACAGCCAATAGGGAGGACGCAATTATGATTGACATCTTATCATAACCAATAGGTGGAACGGGAAAGAGGGGCACCTCGGCAATGAGGGACTGTGGTGGTCCGGGGTATAGCCAATGGGTTTCGAGGGAAGGTTAAGGCGGAGTTAAATGTCGCTCTGTCACAGCCGAGAAGTGTTTCCGGGTGATGGCAGGGTTTTCAGAGTTATTTGTATAGGCGGTGTATCAACAAAAATCCCTGTTGTTTGGAGGAAAACGTTATTTCTTAAATATCTTCGGCAATTAAGATGCGAAATGGTCTGCTTTAGTAAGGTGCTCGGCGACCTTGTGTGAATAGATCTTTGTTGGGCCGTTGGTTTTCCCCAGTGATGTTCATGTTTTTAATCCGTCGGAAGCTCCGCTAGTCTCCCGGTCGTCGCTTGTCGCCATGGTAAGAATGTTGTGTTGTTTAAATTTAACGGTTTTCCCAATGTTGAACGTTGCTGCTACTGCTCGTGAAGCCCCGAGTCCCCGGGCTCGAGGCGGAGCCGAACAGCGCCCTCAGGCTCGACGACAGGCTTCTTTGGCTTTATTAATTGATGTATTGAAGCGCCGGGCCACAATTTTCATCGATTCGAAGATTTTTTTTTGTCATGAGCGTTATAAATTCTGCAAAAAACGGCTTAAGGACAGTTCTCGTAGAATTATTATTTTAAAAATCTTCATTAGTCCAATATTGGAACCATTTTACAATGTACACAATAATTGCTTGTGTGTTCGATCTCTCCTAATTTGCAGCTGGTTTTGCCTTTATAATTCAACAAGGAGTAAATGCGAAAATGAATCGCAGTGAGTGTACTATTACTGTGAAATGTTGAGAAAATTTGCAGCTTTCTCCGGATTGGAGTAAATGAATGTAAATTTAAAAATTAATGCTGTTGTGTTCTCTTAATAGGTTTGTTCAATTCTCAGTGATTAAACTTCTTCCAGCATTGTGCTTGGATGTGCTGTTACCATCTGTCTCAGTTTTACACAATTGCCAGTCTTTGACCAAATATTTATGTTTTAAACTGCCTTCACAAGTCAAAACCATCTCGTACCACTGCTGAACAAAAACAGAATTACTTGGAAAAATTCAGCAGGTCTGGCAGCATCGGCGGAGAAGAGAGTTGACGTTTCGAGTCCTCATGACTCTTCAACAGAACTGAGTAAAGTTAGGAGAGGGGTGAAATAATATTATTTCACCCCTCTCCTAACTTTACTCAGTTCTGTTGAAGGGTCATGAGGACTCGAAACGTCAACTCTCTTCTTCTCCGCCGATGCTGCCAGACCTGCTGAGATTTTCCAGGTAATTCTGTTTTTGTTTTGGATTTCCAGCATCGGCAGTAGTTTTTTGTTTTTATCGTACCACTGCTGAACTTGCCTAAGTGTGCCATTTAACACCTGGCGACAGCAGTGTGAAAGGCAAAGGATGCATAGAAACAGGCCATTCCATTAATCGTTACAATCGTCATGCTCATTTCAGCAACACTAGGATGCATATTTGATTCAAATTATAAAAGATACAGAAGGATGTGAAATTGTAGCTGCTGGCCTCCATGGTCTGCTTTTGTTTCTAATGTGCTCTGTATGGTTCTGGTGGGGAGGGGGGTTGAGTGGCGGAAAGCATAGAACAGCAATGTACTGGTAGATATTTTGAAGGTAGTAGGTAATATCAGACTGATTTTTTAAAAATCTGGATGCTTAATCAAGAATAATGCATTTGGTAATTTTTGAACAGTGATCAAGTTTCTTTTATATTGAACTATAGAGTAAACAATTTTCAGAACAATTATTGCGTGTGCACTTGTAGCGGTGCAAGAGATTGATAGCATTGACTGATCAAGCTAGGCAGTATTTTTTGAGCAATTTCTAAATGCTTTGTGGAGAAGGTAGCGATGTAAGGGAAGTGCTAATTTGCCATGCATTCACACTACTAAGGTTACCTTTGCTGAAAAGCAGTTTTGCCCTCATGCTTTTGCATAGAGTGTAAATTAAGGCCAAATCAATTCTGAAGCCAAGCAAGGCTATCTGTTCCAATGAATCTTTCTCCAGTTTAAGGTCAGGTCCTGACTCTGGATTCAAGCCATATTTTCATTATAACTGCAAAATCAGTGTGAATACACTTAGATTTATTTCACCATTACTTCAATACACCGTTTACTTCATAATTTACTTTTTCTCATTTTGATATTTCACCATTCTTATTTTTGTGCTTTCTTTCAGTATTTTATTTAATAGCAATGTTTCTTTTTATTGCTAATTTTTATTGTATACTTTGCAGTAATGCATATTTAAGCTGGGAGTGAGGGATGTGAAGTTAAAACTAACCAGGATCAGATAAGTGAAGGGTGAAATTGAGAATATTCATTCAGTAAACAATTTAATGATGGGAATATGGAGAAGGGGAGTAAAATCAAATGAACTAATTATAAACAGGGACACAACTGAAGTGAAGTAAGAAGTAGCTTAGACAATGAAATCACAGGAGTAGTGCTTTAGCAAATCATATATTGTAATGTATGTAGTGTTGGATGTGAACTGGAGCAATTATATTGCAGGAAGATCTAGACTAGCATTAAGAAGAATGTTGCATATTGGACAAGAATGTGGAAAGCATTTTGGACATTAATACATTTAGGAGGAGGGATAGAAAGTATAAGTAAGGAAGTGGAGTGCCAATATTAATAATGTGATTACTTGCTGTAGAAAGAATTAATGTAGACAAGATTTACAGAGAGTAATTATGATTGGAACTAAAATATTTAAAAAGAAGGCATTTGTTACATTAGTAAGGGTGTATTACAGACTACCAAACTGTGGGAAGGAAATGAAAAAAGACATTTGCATTTGGATTAGATAGATGAGTAGGAAAGACAAAATTATTTTTCAGATTTTCTTTATCCACTTAGTGTTTGGTGCAGAAATGGACAAAAGTGAATAGAATTCATAAAATATATGATTCTTTCCTCAAAGAGTATGCAACTTGCAATAAGGGCACAAATGTTGCTAGATCTGGCTATCAGTGAGGTAATAGCTCAGTTACTGGGCTAAATGTGGGTGGTACCTTGGTAGTGACCACAATATGATGACATAGTGGTAATGTCACTGGACTAGTAATCGAGAGGCCTGGGCTAATTCTCTGGGGACAGGGTTCAAGTTCCACCTCAGTAGCTGGTGGAATTTAAGTATGATTAATAAACCTGGAATATAAAGCTAGTCTCAGTAATGGTGACTATTATTGAAAAACCCACCTGGTTCACTAATATTCTTTAGGAGAGGAAATCTGCCACCCTTACCTAGTCTGGCCTAAATGTGACTGATTCTTAACTGTCCTCTGAAATGGCCTAATAAGCCACTCAGTTCAAGGAAGGCAACAGGCAGGCCCCCATCCCATGAAAGAATAAAGGGGAGTTAATATAAAATCTAGAACACTGGGTTGGATTAAGACAGCAAGCTGAGGTGGAGTGAGAGATTGGCATGCAGGATTTTTTTATAAGAAGAATTTTCCAAGGTAAAGAATAAACATTCCATTTTTTTTAAAAAAGCAAATACTTGCAATCTCAGGATACCAAAGATAAATAAGAAGGTGGAAAACCAATTAAAAGGATTATAATAATGAAAAAATAATGAAAACCTTGAGGATAAGTTTGAGTGAGATAAGGAATACAAAGAGGGAATATGAAGATCTCTTCCAGAAATCATCAAAACAGTAATTGAAATGCAAAAAATTGTAGTTGCTGGAAATCTGAAATAAAAATTAAAAATGCTCAAAATATTTAGGTCTGGCAGCATCCGTGGAGAGAGAAACTGACAATGTTTCAGGTTGATGACCTTTCATCAGAACTGGGAAAAGTTAGAAATGTACTAGGCTTTGAGAAAGGGGTGGGTGGGAAAAGGGCAAAAAGAGGTCTGTGAAAGGATGAAAGACAAGAGAGATTAAATGACAGAAGAGAGAGTCATAGAGAGTCAGAGGGAATGGTGATGAGGCAAGAAAAGAAACAAAAGATGTGCTTAGAGCAGGTGTGCTGTTGTTACAAAGCAAGAAACAAAAGCAAAACCAAAAAATGTAAAAGAAAAGGAAACAAAATAGGTCAGAGATTTATGGTCATAAATTGTTGAACTCACTATTGAACCTTGAAGGCTGTAATGTGCCTATTCGAAAGATGAAACGCTGTTCCTCAAACTTACGTTGAGCTTCACCTCTGAACAGTGAAATAGGTTAAGAACAGAGATATCAGCATGCAAGCTAGTTGGCGAATTAAAATTGCAAGCCACCAGAACCTCAGGGTCATGCTTGCAGACTGAATGGAAGTGTTTTGCCAAGTGGTTACCTAATCTGAGTTTGGTCTCCCACAATGAAGAGGAGTTCCGTTTATGACTTGTGGATGGGCTTTGGGGAGTGAGGAGGTGAATTACTCGCCTCTGACCTGTTCTTGTAGCCACAATATTTATAGGACTTAGGAGCAGGAATATGCTATTTGGCCCTTTGAGCCTTTTCCACCATTTGATAGGATAATGGCTGATCTGGTTGTGGGCTCCACTACACTTTTTCTTGACTCTTAACAGAAATCTAAATCTGCCTTTAATAAATTTAAAGAGACAGCTTCCACCAACTTCTGGGGAAGAGAATTCACACACCAACGACCCTCTTGAGAGAAATAAAATTTTTCTCAACCCTGTCTTAAAGGGGAGACCTCCCTCTTATTCTTAAACTATGCCCCTGAGTTCTAGTTTTCCCCCACAAGTGGAAAGATCTTCTCAGTATACTCTCAGATATTGTATGTTTCAATAAGATCACTTCTCATTCTTCTAAACGCCAATGGGTAGAGGCCTAACATGTCTAACTTTTCTTCGTAAGAAGTCCCCTTCATCCCAGGAATGAGTTGAGTGAACCTTCTCTGAACTCCTCCTAAAGCAATTATATCTTTTTTAAAAAAAAGAGACAAACTGTACACATTACTCCTATGTTATCTCACTAAGGCCCTGTATAGCTACAGTAAAACTTTCCAACTTTTATATTCTATTTCCCTTGCAATAAATGTGATTTATGTTAGAACACCTAGATCCTTCTGTACCACGGAGTTCTGCAATCTCTCTCCATTTAAATGATGTACTGCTTTTCTATTCTTCGTGCCAAAATGAGCAAGTTCACATTTACCCACGTTGTACTCTATCTGCCAAATTTTTGCCCACTCACTTAACTTGTCTGTATCCCTTTGCAGACTCTCTACCTCCTCTTGACAGCTTACTTACTTATCTTGGTGTCATTGTCAAATTTAGCTACCATACATTCGGTCCCTTCATAAAAGCCATTGATATGGATTCTAAATAGTTGAGGACCCAGCACTGATCCCAATGGCACTCCACTAGTTACAGCTTGCCAATCTGAAAATCAACTGCTTATCCCTACCTAATGCTTCCTATTAGCATGGATAAAGGATTGGTTAGCTAATATGTTACCCCCTGCACCTTGTGCTCTTATCTTGTGTAGTACCTTTGATGTGGCACCCTATCAAATGCCTTTTGGAAATCAAGTATACCACATCTACCAGTTCCTCTTTATCCACCTTGAATGCTACTTCATCAAAAAAGCTTTAATAGATTAGTTAAACATGATTTCCCTTTCACGAAGCCATGTTGGCTCTGCCTGGTCACATTTGTGATTTTCTAAGTATCCTGCTGTAACCTCCTTTAATAATGGATTCTATCACTTTTCCCTATGACAGATGTTAAATTAACTGGTGATGGATAATGATGTCACCCACCTCAGTGCTTCTTCCAATTTGTGTTCAGCATGGAGAAGGACTGATTTAATCAGCTATTGGAAGGCTTCAGGTGATAATCAGCAGAAGGTTTCCTTGCCCATGTTTGACTAGATGCCATGAGACTTCCTCGGGTCCAGAGTCATTGTTGAGGACTCCCAGGGCAGCGCTCTCCTGATTGTATACCACCGTGCCGCCACCTCTGGGGCAGGACGTACCCAGGGATAGTGATTGTGACGTCTGGGCCATAGTCATACTCATCGAATCATACCTTGCAAATAATACCAGGCTATTGTTTGACTAGTCTGTGGGACAACTCCCCTAATTTTGGCACAAGCCCCCAGATATTGGTAAAGAGGACTTTGCAGAGTCAACAGGGCTGGGTCTGCCATTTCGTTTCCGGTGCCTAGATCAATTGCGGGTGGTTTGTCCACCATATCTAGAAAATACCAAATATTGGAAATTTAGACTTTCGTTTGTTTATTTTGTTTGCAATGACCAGCTTTGTTTTTTTAATAAAATATCAAATTTTGAAAAATCTTACTGTACATTGGATCAGGTTGTATTCTGTTTGAATGTGGTGTTCTTTCAAAGGAGCTAAAACATATACGTGTAGATTGCCTGTCTTTCTTTCCTGGGCCTCCTTAGAATATCTGTTTTTGCTTCATTTCATTATGAGAACAGTATTAAGCATTCTGTTATGAACAATCTAAACTTTGCTTTTTATAATCAGCTGATGTTGTGCTCCTCCATCCTCAAGTTTTTACAAGGTGATGGTTGATTGGGAGTTACAAGTATGCTGTTTTTAATTTTATAACCAGAGTACAAGATTTATTGGAGGAAATGTGATAGGATGCGCACAACAAGAGTACTTCATTTTTCAGATTAGTTTTTGAAAACAAGCTGCATAACTATGATGAACAACATTCTGGAGCTATTTTCCTCTTCCTCTTTTAGGATATTTTAAGTGCTAAGAATGTGGTCAGATTGTTTATTCACAGGCAGTTGCATGTGCTGCTGGTAACACTCCAAGGCATAGAGTATAGTGCTATTCATAGACTCAATATAGGTTTCATTTTTATATTTATCTCCTTCTTAAATCATAAGCCAGTGAATGCAATGACACAAATTTTCCTTTAAGGCTATCAGCCCTCGTTGTTAATAAGGATTGGATCAGGCGGCAGATTCCAGCATCTGCACATTTGCAGTTAAATATGGAAATCAGGAAGTTGCTGTCTGAGGTTCTGCGAGAATAGTTGTCGTTGCTGCTCCTCTTCCTTTTCCATAACTTTGCTACACTGGTCTTTCACCAAAAGACCTGGCTTTCACACACATACAAAGTCAAACATGCCAGAAAACATTAGGCCTTGTCCATTTACATGAAAGTTTTTTTTATATATAAACAGCATGTTAAGTTGTCTTTACTGACGAACAACCTCTTTGGCACTGAAAAGTAATGATTACAAATATGTAGTCAAATTCCTCCTTTTTAATTATTGGAGAGTTTTTTGAAAAAAACTTAACTTTTTCCCTTAGTTTTTTTTTGTCTCTTTCCTATTTTTGTTTTCTTCTGTTTATTTTGCTTTCTATGTGATTTTTACATTGAGTTACACGTTCCGGTTTAACCTCTGTCTCAATAAGTACCCTTCAATCTGGTTGAGGAGACACAATCCTGTTCACAACAAGATTAGTTTAAAAAAAATACTATATTGCAGAAAGGATGGAAGGTTAGTGGTAAGCTTCAGAATAAAGTGAATAAAATGCATTAGTCAAAGAAAACCTTTATTTCTACACCTGTTGTCAATTAGATAAATAGTGTATTCTATAATTATTTAGTTCAAAATAACTTTCTAATTTGCAGTTTTTCTTCCCTTACAAAAATTGGTAGTTCATGATTTTTAGGAAGTTGCAACAATTGTTACCTCCTTGCAAAGGATTGTGCTAAATTTTCAATAAACTTGTTTTATATTTAAAGGCAGTATTTTGTTATGTTCTTTAATGTCTGTACCTGCAGGATAGTTTCTACTGGAATGGCAATGCACAAACAGTACAATTGTTTTGGCATGTGTGGAGAAGTGTTTCACTCATTTAACAAGCATGATTTAAAAGGTGAAAATTGAACGGTGATTGCGAAAATTTGACAACATTGTTTTGGAATTGCTGCTGGTTTTATGTATGGAGTCCTGATTTGTGTGACAACCAGCTGCCTGTCTGCTCCATCTCCTTTTTAAAAATGCTTCAACTACAGGGTCGTTACCTCAGACTCGGTAGTGAGAGCAGCAATATAAATGGAAAAACCTGCTGCCAATTACTGGAAGATTCTTTGGTGTTTATAGTGCATTATTTAACACTGGTAAAGATCACGTTCCTGTAATCTAGAGGAATGTGGATCATCAGAAGGGATAATTATAAGGCAGCAATTCAATGAAAGGATTTTATAGCCCTCATTTTATATGGCAATGGAGGACTATTAACGCCTTAGTGATTTAGTATTTTTTTCCCCTCTTTAGGGTGAAGGAGTGGGGTTAGAATTCACAGTCCTAGATGCCTTGATTTCTAAAGTTCTGTGTTGCAAGATTTACAAATAAATATTATACTGATTTGTATATTTGTAAACTAAAGTTTTTTAAACTCCCAATATTCACGCTCATGTCTTTTAGATATATTAGTTCTATGCTCATTTCTCTTTCTTTTCTACCAACAGGAAGATTTCTCTCCCCTTTCATTAACCGATATATGCTTAGATTTCTTGAGGGTGAACTTGAACAAATTTTGTTGGGAAAGGACAGATGGCTCATTCTGTCTCAAGGAAACTGTGGTGTTTCCACAAGAACTGGCAGATCGTTTGCTGCAGAAAATGTCCCTGAATGGTAAGATGGTGTTTGCTTTATCTCTTTAAGTATGGAAATCAAAACCCCTCAGCTGCAGATTAGGTATATCACAGGCATATGCAGATAATTGAAAAACAACATTTCACCTCTTCCACCCCTCAAATATATTAAAGTCGATTGATTTTAAACTAGGAATAGTTTGTGTGTAATATCAACAGGATAAACTTTTTCAGACTTGGGGGCCCCTGGAATAATGTTGACATGCTTGCATTGCCCCCTAAGATGATCTATGGGTACCCTGGGATTGGGGAGTTAAAAGACGTTTGCACAGAGCTCTGAAACAAAATGGTTGGTGATCCTTTTTAGGATTCGGTAATAATTGATGCCGCTGTGGCTTGAGAAATGTTTCATCAAGAATAAGTAATTTCTATCTTCCCTTTAGTAAGCACATCAGCCGGAGCTCAGGTGAGAGCCTAGTTTGAATGGTCAATGTGTTAATCAGCTTCTAGATGTGGACTTTATCCATTGCTTTTAATTTTAGTTCATTATTTTCTTTTTTTGCCCTATTAGCAAAGTAGCAAAAATGAAAAGTACAATGATCTTGTATTTTTTGTGGCATCATTAAAAACAAGATTCTCTAAAAGTTTAAAATAATAAACCAGGAAATGATCTACATTGCAAAAGTGAAGGGATGGCTATTGCTGGGTGACAGTAGTGCAGTGAGGGGGAAAAAATGGTCTCTGTTCCTCCTAATCCAGTTTAAAGGAACATTTAACATGAGGATCTAAAATGGGCCCATTCTCAGGTGCTGGTGTTCAAGAAAGGGAGAGAAAACTGGGAAGTACAGGCCGGTTAGCCTGACATCCAGTTGTTGAGAAAATGCTGGAATCTATTATTAAGGAAGTCTTAACAGCACACTTTGACTAATCATAGTGTAATTTTCTGATTCAGTGGTTTTACAAAAGGGGAATCATGTTTGACAAATTTATTAAAGATTTTTGAGGATGTGACTAGTAGGGTAGACGGAAGGGAGCCAGTAGATGTAGTTTACTTGGATTTCCAAAAGGCATTTGATAAGATACCACACAAAAGGTTAATAAACAAGATAAGGGCTTGTGGAGTTGGGAGTAATATATTGGCATGGGTAGAAGATTGGTTAACGAACAGCAGAAAGAAGGGATAAACAGGGCATTTTCAATTTGGCAAACTGTAACTAGTGGAGTGCTGCAAATGTCTGTACTTGAGCCTCAGTTATTTACAAATCTGTACCAATGACTTAGATAAAGAGATCCAAGTTTGCTGCTGATGCAAAGCTGGTTGGGAATGTAAGCTGTGAAGAGGACACAAAGAGGCTGCAAAGAGATATAGACAGGTTAACTGAGTGAACAATAGATGAAGTATAATTTGAGGGAGTGAAGCTATTCACTTTGATAGTAAGAATAGAAAAGCAGAATAAGGCCAAATGTTTCTGTTCAGAGGGTATATTTGTACAAGGAACTCCAGAAAGTTAACAGACAGGTATAGCAAGCAATTTGGAAGACAAATGGCATGTAGGCCTTTATTGCAAAAGGATCGGAGTACAAGAATAAGTAAGTTTTGCTACAATTGTACAGGACTTTGGTGAGATCACATGGAGTATTGTGCACCGTTCTGTCTCCATATTTAAGGAAGGATATAATTGCCTAAGAGGTGGTACAGCAAAGGTTCACTAGGTTGGTGCCAGGACTGAGGCGCTGAATAGCTTGGCCTACCTATATTCTGAGGTTTAGAAGAATGAGTAGTGATCTCATTGAAAGACTGAAGGAGCTTGACAGGGTAGACAGAGAGGTTTTTTTTTCCCTGGTTGGGGAATCTAAAACGTGGGGGAGCAGCTTCAGAATAAAGGGTTGATCATTTAGGACTAGGGTGAGGAGAAATTTCTTCATTCAGAGGATCGTGAATCTTTGAAATTCTTGACCCCAAAAAGTTGTGGATGCTCCATTGTTGAGTATATTTAAGGCTGCAATTAACAGATCTTTGGTCACTCTCTCAGGGAATCGAGGAATATGAGAAGCAGGCAGGAAAGTGGAGTTGAGGCAGCAGATCAGGCTTGAGGGTCAAAGGTTTCCTATTGCTCTTATCTCTTTTGTTCTTAAGGTATTGGTGGGGATTGTGGAAGATGCAGATGGTGCAATGTCTACCACTCTAGAAGGCATTGGATAAGGTTCCACATAAGAGAGATACATTTCTATATTAATATTCATTGCAATGATTGTTTGTTTCTCCAGTTGTTTGACCTATTGGATTTTGAATGATGTGAAGATGTGCATACCTATAATGCCATTGGTTGCTACTTTATTCTTATTTCCCCAACCCCTTTTGGCAGAGAACAGTTTGATGGTATGAAATGGGTTAAGTACTGTTGGGAACAGGTAAAAATAACGTTAGGCCTGGTTTACAGCAAAATGAAATTTGGACATGAGTGTGATGCAAGTTCAGAATAGCAGTTTGTCTGAATTAGTTATGAATCAGTCAGTGTATTCCTCCTGTTCAGCACTTGTCCACAGATATCCTCCAATCCCACCTAACTAGGGAGGGCACACAAGACTTAAAATTTCTCCTCAAGTTTGTGCAATGTGCATGTAATCTGTAAAATCAGTAGGAATAGGTGAAGTTCTGTTCTATTACTCTATATAGATTCAGCTACTTAACATTGATTTATAACACCAAATCTAAGCAGGAGAGGTATGCTGAGGTAATCTTGGTTCTTGCTGGTGCTGACTCCAAGCACTATATTTGGACAGTTTATAATAGCAAATGGTTGTGATTTGCAGATAGTATCTAGGTCCATACAATCTATGAGAAATGGTAATCTTAATCAGCAAAGAGCAGTGCGGCTTTGCAAAAGTTAATCTGCACTTGCAAGTTTTGGTTGCAAATCTTTCAATGGTTATATCTGCTATTGTTGTAACTAAAAATATACATAGCTATACTTCTCGCTAAGAATTAATAAGAACACCACTGAGAAATGGTAATGTCAGTGAGAAGCGGTCAACAAAATAGAAGAAAGCTTGCCTGGAGTTCCTTCCCAGCCTCGTAGAGTATGTGTGAAAGATGTAGAAACTTCAACCAAGAAGATGCTGGAAACGCTCAGCAGGTCAAGGAAGCTCCTTTGTGTTGAAAGCTATGAAATACCGTCCTTGAATGAAATTAGGAACCCTTAATATATCTTTTGGGAAAGAGTGTCTGCAGCAATAAACCACATATAATTGGCATTTATATTGCTGTCTTTCTCATTAGCTAGCTGTTGTGAGAAACCGAAAATGCTGCGACAGTATAGCAAACAGATACTCCTCCATATGTTGGGGTAAGGGATTTTCCAGCAATGTTCAGTGAGCTCTTCCATGCAAAAGGTAATACTGGGTTTCATAAATGTTCCTCTCCTTAAGCACTGACATCCCTTAACTTGGTGAGCAAATAAAATTCACCAATCTTTCAGTTCACTAACAACTGGACTTCTCTTTTTCTGTTCTTACAACAGGCGTACTCAACGAAAAGACAGTGGGAATTTTCCGCAGGAACGACCTGCTGCGCTTGAAACGTGCTTGTATTCGAAATGCTAAACTATCAGCAGTTGCATTCAAGAAAGCATTCTGCCACCACAAGCTTATTGACCTGGATGCTTCTGGTGTAAATGCAGACATCACGATAACTGACATTGTAAACGCACTCGTCACAAACAAATGGAATCAGCAGTACCTGCAGTGTCTTATGTTGAATTCATTAACACTGTCTCTGGAAGACCCTTATGAGCGATGCTTCAGCCAGCTAACTGGCCTGCGTGTTTTAAGTGTTACCAATGTTCTCTTCTACAATGATGATCTTAGGGATGTTGCCTCTCTTCCAAGGTTAGAAAGTTTAGATATTTCAAACACTTCTGTCACTGACATCACACCACTTCTGACCTGTAAGGACAAGCTAAAATCCTTGACCATGCACCACCTCAAATGTCTGAAGATGACAACTACACAGATTTTGGAAATTATTAAGGAACTGGTGCTCCTTCAACACCTAGACATCTCTGATGATAAGCAATTTACCTCTGACATTGCACTTCGTTTACTAGAACTGCCCAGCATACTACCTAACCTCCGATCCCTGGATATCTCGGGCAGGAAGCACATAACAGATAAAGCTGTTCAGGCGTTTGTCCAACATCGGCCTACAATGCAATTCATGGGTTTACTTGCTACTGATGCTGGCTATTCTGACTTCCTTTCTGGAGAAGGGAGCTTAAAGGTTGGTCTTCCTTATTTTGTATAATTTTTGCAGAATACAATCTTGGCTTTTATGCTTGGGAAGTTGTTAAACTTTATAATGTTTTATGATGTTTCCAATTCTGACCATTATTTTGTGCTGAGGACTTTGTCTGCATGTTCAGATCTGGTGGTTAATCTACAGTTCACAAGTTTGTGGCAAATGTTTTTACAGAATACTTCTATGAATCTGCACATTTGCAGTAATTTTTATTTTGTCAGATTTTTAACCTAATAAAACAAAACTTAATAGGATTAGTTAAGACAATCAATTAGTTTTAAATCTGCCTTTATCAACGATTGGTATGAAAAACAAAAAAAAAATAGTCACTTTCTGAACAGTGGAGTCTGTATTTGATGTTCACAGTGCATTGAATTTTATTACCTGTTTGGAATGATTATTAGACTAGGAAATTGTACTTTGAAAAAAATTCTTTCATGGGAGGTGGGTATTGCTGGATAGGCCAGCATTTTTATAGCCAATTCCTAATTACACCCCCTCAAGGCAATTTGAATTATAGAACCATAGAAAAGTTACAGCACAGAAGGAGGCCATTCAGCCCATCTTGTCCATGCCAGCCTGAGGACACCCAGGTGCCCTTTCTAATCTTGCCTTCCTGCACCCGGCCCATAGCCCTGCAGCTTACAGCACTTAAGGTGCAGATCCAGGTACTTTTTAAGAGACTTGAGAGTTTCTGCCTCTACCACCAACTTGGGCAGCGAATTCCAGACATCTACTACCCTCTGCGTAAAAAAAAGTTCTTCCTCATGTCCCCCCTACACCTTCTGCCACTTATCTTGAATCTATGTCCCCTGGTTCTAGAATTCTCCACCAAGGCAAACAATTTTATCCTGTCCACTCTATCTATTCCCCTCATAATTTTGTACACCTCAATCAAGTCACCTCTCAGCCACCTTTGTTCTAAGGAAAATAACCCCAACTTATCCAATCTCTCCTCGTAGCTACACTTTTCTAACCCTGGCAACATTCTTGTAAACCTCCTCTGCACTTTCTCTAGAGCTATTACGTCCTTCCTGTAATGTGGTGACCAGAACTGCGCACAATACTCCAGTTGTGGCCTCACAGTGTTTTATACAATTCCAACATTATATCCTTACTTTTATATTCTATACCTCTGCCAATGAAGGACAGCATTCCATATGCCTTCTTTACAACCTTGTCTACTTGAACTGCTGCCTTCAGGGACCTGTGTACTTGTACGCCAAGATCTCTCACTTCATCTACCCCTCTTAGTATATTCCCATTTATTGTGTAATCCCTGTAACTGTTTGACCTCCCTAAGTGTGTGACCTCACACTTCTCTATATTAAAATCCATCTGCCACTTTACCACCCACTCCACCAACCCATCTATATTGTTTTGGAGATTATGGCTATCCTCTACACTATCCACTACTCGGCCAATCTTTGTGTCATCTGCAAATTTCCCAATCGTGCCCCCCACGTTCACGTCGAAATCGTTAATATATAACACAAACCGCAAGGGTCCCAACACCGAGCCCTGTGGAACACCACTTGAGACAACTTTCCATTCGCAAGGGCATCCATCGACCATTACCCTTTGTTTCCTCTTACAAAGCCAACCTTTTATCCAGTTTGCCACATAACCCTGAATCCCATGGGCTTTTACTTTCCTGACCAATCTGCCATGTGGGACCTTGTCAAATGCCTTGCTAAAATCCATGTACACAACATCCACTGCACTACCTTCATCAACCCTTGTCACTTCCTCAAAGAATTCAATCAAATTTGTGAGGCAAGACCTTCCTTTAACAAATCCATGCTGACCATCCCTGACTAGTCCATGCCTTTCCACATGACAGTTAATCCCATCTCTCAGGATTGATTCTACTAATTTGCTCACCACTGATGTAAGACTAACTGGCCTATAATTGTTTGGCATTTCCTTTGATTCCTTTTTAAACAATGGAACTACGTTTGCATTTCTCCAGTCCTCCGGTACCTCCCCTGTATCTAGTGAAGATTGGAAAATCATCCTCAGAGCATCTGTTATCTCCTCCCTGACTTCCTTTAGCAGCCTCGGAAACAATCCATCTGGCCCTGGTGACTTATCAACTTTTAAGGATTTCAACCCTTCGAGTATTTCCTCTCTCTTTATGACTCTTCCGTCCAATATCTCGCAGTGTTCCTCCTAGACTACTATATCTACATCCTCCCTTTACTTTGTAAACACTGAGACAAAATATTCATTCAAAACCCTTCCCACAGCCTCTGCATCTACACACAAGTTTCCATCTTCATCTCTGATAGGCCCCACTTTTTCCTTAACTAACCTTTTTGCATTAATGTATTGGTAAAACATCTTTGGTTTATCTTTAAATTTACTTGCTAATCTTTTTTCATGCCCTGTCTTTGATTTCCTTATTTCCTTTTTTACTTCATCCCTGCACTTCCTATATTCGTCTAGGCTATCTGCAGTGCTTAGTTCTTTGTGCCTATCGTACGCTTTCTTTTTCTGTTTGATCTTCCCCTGTATTCCTCTACTCAACCAGGGGGGGTCTAGATTTGGCAGTACCACTCTCTTATTTTTGTAGGGGTCATGTCTACTTTGTACAATTAGGATCTCACTTTTTAGTGCTTCCCACTGGTTTTCCACAGTTCTATCCTCCAGCAGTGCTGTCCAGTCCACTTCAACCAAGTCCCTTCTCATTTCTGCAAAATTTGCCTTCCCCCAGTTCAAAACTTTTACTCCTGCCTCATCTCTGTCCTTTTCCATGGTAATGCTAAATCTAACTGAATTGTGATCACTGTCACCAACTGTCACTTCACCCACTTGCCTTTCTTTGTTCCCCAAGACTAGGTCTAGAATTGCATCTCCTCTCGTTGGGTTTGTCGCTAATTGGTTGAAAAAATTTTCCTGGACACTGCATGAATTTTTCTCCCTCAGTGCCCCTTATATTGTTTGAACCCCAGTTGATATTAGGATAGTTGAAGTCTCCTACTATTATTGCCCTCTTGTTCTTACAAGCAGAAATTTGCCTTCGTATTTGTTCTTCTATCTCCCTTTCACTATTTGGGGGTCCGTAGTATACTCCCAGTAGTGTGACGACCCCTTTTTTATTTCTAAGCTCAATCCATAAAGCCTCGTTTGTTGACCCATTTAGTATATCATCCCTTCTCACAACTGGAATTGAATCTTTAACCATTAGTGCTACCCCCCTCCTTTTTTATCTCCTACTCTATCATGTCTGAAGACTCTATAACCAGGGATATTAAGCTGCCAGTCTTGTCCCTCCTTTAGCCAGGTCTCCGTTATAGCAATGACATCCTGCTGCCATGTGCCTACCTATGCCCTTAACTCATCTACCTTGTTTGTAATACTCCTTGCACTGAAGTATAAACAGTTTAACCCCATCAATTTCCCTTGCTGGACACTTTTTGTAAACTTTGCTTCTCCTGTAACTCCATGTCTATCACAATGTCCCTAGCTAATGTTCTACCTTCATTTTTCTGATCTGAATCTGACCTATCTGATCCTACTCCTGGGATCCCATCCCCCTGCCACACTAGTTTAAATACTCCCCAGCAGAACTAGCAAAAGCCCCCGCAAGGACACTGGTCCCAGCTCTGCCTGGGTGCAGCCCGTTCGGTTTGTACAGGTCCCACCTTCCCCAGAACCGGTCCCAGTGCCTCAAGAATCTGAATCCCTCCCGGCTACACCATCTCTCCAGCCACGTGTTCGTTTGGTCTATCCTCTTATTCCTGCTCTCGCTAGCACGTGGAACTGGGAGTAATCCTGAGATTACTACATTTGAGGTCCTGCATTTTAATTTATCTCCTAACTTCCTGTACTGAGCTTGCAGGTCCTTATCCCTTAGTTTACCTCTGTCATTGGTACCAGTGTGCACCACAATCACTGGCTGTTTACCTTCCCTCCCCAGAATGTCCTGCAGCCGCTCCGTGACATCCTTGACCCTGGCACCAGGGAGGCAACATACCATCCTTGATTCACGTTTGCGGCCACAGAAGCGTCTGTCTGTGCCCCTAACTATTGAATCCCCTATCACCATAGCCCTGCCACTTGTTTTCCTCCCACCCCTCTGAGCAGCAGAGCCACCCACGGTGCCGTGAACTTGGCTGTTGCTGCTTTCCCCTGAGAGGATATTGATTTAATGAATCGTTTCAGAACCAAATATTTAATTTCAAAAAGACTTTTTTTTAACTATTCATTCATGGGATGTGGATGTCGCTGACTAGGCCAGCATTTATTGCCCATCCATAATTGCCTTTGAGAAGGTGGTAGTGAGCTGCCTTCTTGAACCAGTGCAGGCCATGTGGTGTATGCGGACACAGTGCTGTTAGGGAGGGAGTTCCAGGATTTTGTGCAGCAGCAGTGAAGGAAGGCAATATATTTCCAAGTCAGGATATTGAGTGGCTTGGGAAGGGAACTTCCAGATGGTGGTGTTCCCATGTGTCTGCTGCCCTTGTCCTTCTAGATGGTAGCAGTTGTGAGCTTGGAAGGTGCTGTCTAAGGAGGCTTGGTGAGTTCCTGCAATACATCTTGTAGATGGTATACACTGCTGGCATTGTGCGTCAGTGGTTGGCGGCGTGAATTTGTTTATGGAAGGGGTGCCAATCAAGTGGGCTGTTTTGCCCTGGATGGTGTCAAGCTTCTTGAGTGTTACTGGAGCTGCACTCATCCAGGCAAGTGGAGAGTATTCCATCACACTCCTGACTTGTGCCTTGTAGATGGTGGACAGGCTTTGGGGAGTCGGGAGGTGAGTTACTTGCTGCAGGACTCTGAGCTGCTGACCTCTTGTCGCCATGGAATTTATATGGTTAGTCCAGTTCAGTTCTCGTCAATGGTAACCCCAAGGATGTTGTTAGTGGGGGATTCAGTGATGGTAATGTCATTCATTTAATACAAGGGGTGATGGTTAGATTTTCTCTCGTTGGAGATGATTATTGTGTGGCACGAATGTTGCTTATCACTTGACAGCCCAAGCCTGGATAGTCATGAATGGTGCTGAACATTGTGTAATAATCAGTGAACATCCTCACTCCTGACCTTGTGTTGGAAGGAAGGTCATTGATGAAGCAACTGAAGATGGTTGGGCTGAGGACACTACCCTGAGGAACTCCTGCAGTGGTCTCGTGGAACTGAGATGATTGACCTCCAATAACCACAATCAACTTCCTTTTGTGCTAGATATGAATCCAACCAGTGGAGCCTTTTCCTCCTGATTCCCATTGACTCCAGTTTTGCTAGGACTCTTTAATGCCACACCTAATCAAATGCTGCCTTGATGTCAAGGGCAGTCACCCTCCCCTCACCTCTGGAGTCCAGCTGTTTTGTCCATATTTGAACCAAGGCTGTAGTGAGGTCAGGAGCTGAGTGATCCCGGTGGAACCCAAACAGAGTCACTGAACATGTTATTTTTAAGCAAGTGCCGCTTGATAGCACGGATGACTCTTTCCATCACTTTACTAATGATCAAGGGTAGACTGAATGGGGTTGTAATTTGCTGGGTTGGATTTGTCCTGCTTTTTGTGGTTGGCACATACCTGGGCAATTTTCCACATTGTCGGGTAGATGCCAGTGTTGTAGCTGCACCCCTAGCCAAGTTCTTCCAGTACAGCAAGTTCTGAAGCACAAGTCTTCAGTACTACTGCCAAAATGTTGTCAGGGCCCATAGCCTTTGCACTGTCCAGTGCCTTCAGCTGTTTTGTGATATTGCGTGGAGTGAATCACATTGGCTGAAAACTGGCATCTGTGGTGCTGGGAACTTCCAGAGGATTGTTATTACCTTATTTTAACTGTGCAAATTACACAATGTTTGGTTTGAGTAGTCTTGCTTCAAGGAAAAGGGTACAAATCATCTATAGATTACACCAGTGGTTCTCTTTCAGTTGATTCATTGCTTGTCTCCTTTTTTGTTTTAACCTATTCTTTTCTCATGTAGAGCAAAAGCTCCCAGTATAACTTGTTAGATCAACCATGACGAGTTGTAAGTCAAGCATTTGCAAACACCTTTTACTTACTTGATCGTTTCAAAAATAACTGAAACGATCGGGTTTTCAGGTTAGAAATTACGAGTTGTTTTGGCACTGGCATATATGAGAACTTGATTCTGAAATGGTCTCCATCTGCAAGTGATCATTGCCTCTTTGTCATGCACTCTATTTGTCCAAACTGTGATATAAAGCTAGTTTCATTTTCCTGAAGTTATATGCTAAAGGTGCAATTTTAAGGTACATATGGGAATTAAATTAGCACTGATATATTTAGGTGGTTGGCCTCCCATGTTTATGTATCTAGCACCAGCTGACGATACCCCAGTACTCATTATATTCAAAATCATTTGGGGTCTCAGCATTGGTAGACAGTAATGGTGGTTTTTCACATTTTCTCTGATACTCCAGCAATATAATACACGAGGATTTGAAACTACTGGAGCCATTTAGCATACAGCCCGGCCCCTGCATCCTGCTGTTCCTGTCTTCATAAAAGTGAGAGGTGTGAGTGCTGAGGAATTAAACAATTCTTTGTTTTGTAGATAGTGTCTGTATTGAGCCCATGTTTTGAGATGACCTGACACTTAACACAGAGTAAATTTCCCATCACACTGTCTGAATAAAATAATCCTTTGTTTTGTGAAGAGCACTTTTGCTGTGCAAGTTTTTTTTATTTCATTCACGGGATGTGGGTTGCGCTGGCTGGGCCAGCATTTATTGCCCATCCCTAATTGCCCTGGAGAAAGTGGTGGTGAGCTGCTGCCTTGAACTGCTGCAGTACATGTGGTGTAGGTACACCCACAGTGCTGTTAGGAAGGGAGTTCCAGGATTTTGACCCAGCGACAGTGAAGGAATGGCAATATATTTCCAAGTCAGGATGGTGAATGACTTGGAGGGGAACTTCCAGGTGGTGGTGTTTCCATCTATCTGCTGCCCTTGTCCTTCTAGGCGGTAGTGGTTGTGGGTTTGGAAGGTGCAATCGAAGGAGCCTTGGTGAATTCCTGCAGTGCATCTTGTAGGTGGTACACACTGCTGCTACTGTGTATTGGTTGTGGAGGGTGTGAATGTTTGTCTTGGTGGATGTGGTGCCAAACAAGTTGGCTGCTTTGTCCTGGACGGTGCCAAGCTTCTTGAGTGTTGTGGGAGTTGCACTCATCCAGGCAAGTGGAGAGTATTCCATCACGCTGCTGACTTGTGCCTTGTAGTTGGTGGACAGGCCTTGGGAAGTCAGGAAGTGGGTTACTCGTCGTACGATTCCTAGCCTCTGACCATCTCTTTGTAGCCACAGTATTTATATGGCTAGTCCAGTTCAGTTTCTGGTCAATGGTAACCGCCGGAATGTTGGTAGTGGGGCATTTAGTGATGGTAATGCTAAAGAACATCAGGGGGCGATGGTTGGATTCTCTCTTGTTGGAGATGGACATTGCCTGACACTTGTGTTGCGTGAATGTTACTTGCCACTTGTCAGCCCAAACCTGGATATTGTCCAGGTCTTGCTGCACTTCGACGTGGATTGCTTCAGTATCTGAGGAGTCGCAAATGGTGCTGAACATTGTGCAATCATCAATGAATATCCCCACTTCTGACCTTATGATGGAAGGAAGGTCATTGATGAAGCAGCTGAAGATGATTGGGCTGAGGACACTACCCTGAGGAACTCCTGCAGTGATGTCCTGGAGCTGAGATGACTGACCTCCAACAACCACAACCATCTTCCTTTGCGCGAAGTATGACTCCAACCAGCCGAGAGTTTTTCCCCCATCCCCATTGTCTCCAGTTTTGCTAGGGCTCCTTGATGCCACACTCAGTCAATTGCTGCCTTTTTGTCATGGGCAGTTACTGCTCACCTCTCTCCGTGTGTGTGCATGTGGTTTTTTAAGCTTATGTTACAAATTCTGTATGTAGCTTTATAGACTGGCTTTTGTGCAGTGAATTGTTTTTCCATTTGCGCATATTCAATGTACATATGGGCATTGCTAAATACTTAAATCTGTGTATATATTTATTATAGATAAACATTCCTTCCAGATACATTCATTGTGCACTAGATAGTCTTCATGACTGAGTAGATTATTGCGGGGGGTGGGGGGTTCGGGGGAGATGGTTCTGGAAAGGGGATATGTAGGCTTACGAAGCAAAAGGATATGGCAGCCTTGCAGGGCTGCTATTTAGTGACAGGACGGGACAGTATACAAACATTTAAAAAAAAACAGCAAATAGGGTCAAAGGGGGAAAAAATGGTAAAAAAAATCTTTGCCTTAACGGCCCTTAAATGCATGTAGTATTCGGAACAAAATAAATGAATTAACGACACAAATAGAGCTATGATCTTATATCCTTTACGGAGATGTGGTTACAAGGAGATCAAAGCTGGGAACTAAATATTCAGGGGTATGTGACTTTTGGAAAGGGCAGGCAGGAGGGAAAGGGTGGTGGGGTAGCTTTGTTAGTACAAGATGGAATAGGTACGATAGCAAGAAAGGATTTTGGATTGGAAGACTTGGAATCCATATAGACGGAGGTAAGAAATAACAAGGGGAAGAAGGCGCTGATGGGAGTGGTCTATAGGCCCTCTGACAGTAGCTATACTGTAGGACAGAGAAATCAGGAAATAATGAGGGCATGTGTAAAAGCAAAAAGGCAGTACATTAATCATGGGTGACTTTAATTGGGAAAATCAAATTGGCAGAGGTAGCCATGAGCAAGAATTCATAGTGTATTCGGGACAGTTTCTTCGCACAATATGTTGTGAATCCAACCAGGGATCAGGTTATTTTGGATCTGGTAATGTGTAAAGAGGCAGGTTTAATAAATGATCTCCGAGTAAAGCATCCCTAGGAAACATAATATGGTAGAATTTAGCATTCGGTTTGAGTGAGAAGCTTGGGATGGAAACAGCTGTGCTAAACTTAAATAAGGGTAATTACAATGGAATGAGGGTAGAGTTGGCTGGAGTGGATTGGGAAAGCAGTTTAGAAGAAAAGATGGTGGTTGAACAATGGCAGACGTTTTTAAAAAAAAATTCATATCTCTCAACAGAGATACTTCCCAGTGAGGAAGAAGGATTCGAGGAAGGGGATAAACCATCCTTGGTTAACCAAGGAAGTTGAAGATAGTATCAAATTGAAAGAAAAAACATACAATGTGGCAAAGATTAGTGGTAATCCAGAGGATTGGGAAAGTTTTTTTAAAACTAACAAAAGATGACCAAAAAATATAATAAAGAGGGAGAAAATAAATTTTGAGGGTAAACTAGCAAGTAATATAAAAATGGACAATAAGAGCTTCTTTAAATATATAAAAAGGAAGAGAGAGGCCAAAGGGAACATAGGCCCCTTAGAGAATGAGGCTGGGGAAATAATGGGGAACCAGGAAATGGCAGAGGAGTTGAATAAATACTTTGCTTCAGTCTTCACGGTAGTAGATACTAATAGCATCCAAAAATACTAAATAATTTAGGGGCAAAGGTTGGGGGTGGGGGGGAGAAAGAGGAAATAAATATAATAACTGTCATTAGAGGAAAAAGTACTAGGGAAACTAATGGGGCTAAAGGCTGATAAGTTCCCTGGACCTGATGGGCTGCATCCTAGGATATTAAAGAAAGTAGGTAGAGAGATAGTGGATGCACTAGTAGTAATCTTCCAAGAACCCTTAGATTCTGGAAAAGTCCCAGAGGATTGGAAAACTGCCAATGTAACACCCTTATTCAAAAAGGCAGGGTGACAAAAAACGGGTAACTATAGGCCAGCCAACTTGACATCTGCCATTGGGAAAATGTTAGAGTCTATTTTAAAGGAAGTAATAGCGGAGCATTTAGAAATACATAATATAATCAAGCAGAGCAAGCATGGCTTCTTGAAGGGGAAATCATGCCGAACAAATTTATTAGAATTCTTTGAGGAGGTAACAAGCAGGATAGATAAAGGGGAACCAGTAGATGTAATATATTTGGATTTCCAAAAGGCGTTCAAGAAGGTACCACACATAAGGCTACTTAATAAGATAAGAGCCCATGGTGTTGGGGGTAATATATTAGCATGGATAGAGGACTGGCTGACTAATAGAAGACAGAGTTGGGAGAAGGGGTGGCATTTTCTGGACGGCAACCTATAACTAGAGGAGGATTGGTATGCGAATGACACATCAATGGGTGGGAAGGCAAGTTGGGAGGATGACACAAAGAGTCTACAGAGAGATATAGACAGATTAAGTGAGTGGGCAAAAACTTGGCAGATGGAATATAACGTGGGAAAATGAGGTTATGCACTTTGGCAGAAAAAAGAGAGGAGCTGAACGTTATTTAAATGGAGAAAGACTGCAGAAGGCTGCAGCACAGAGGAATTTGGGGGTCCTTGTGCATGAATCCCAAAAAGCTAGCATACATGTTCAACAGATAATAAGGAAGGCAAATGGAATGTTGGCTTTTATTTCAAAGGGAATGGAACATAAAAATAGGGAAGTCTTGCTAAAACTATACAAGGCACTAGTCAGACCATACCGAGAATACTGTGAACAGTTTTGGTCCCCTTATCTAAGGAAAGATATACTGGCAGTGGAGGTAGTCCAGAGAAGGTTCACTAGGTTGATCCTGGGGATGGAGGGATTTTCTTATGAGGAGAGGTTGAGTAGGTTGGGCCTGTACTCACCTGAGTTTAGAAGAATGAGAGGCGACCTTATTGAAACATATAAGATTCTTAGGGGGCTTAACAGGGCAGATGCTGAGAGGTTGTTTCCCCTTGTGGGAGAACCTAGGACCAGATGGCATAATTTCAGAGTAAGGGGTCGCCCATTTAAGACTGAGATGAGGAGGAATTTCTTCTGAGGGTAGTGATTCTGTAGAATTCTTCACTACAGAGGACTGTGTATAGGCGGGGTCGTTGAGTATATTCAAGGCTGAGATAGACAGATTTTTAATCAGTAAGGGAATCAAGGGTTATGGGGAAAAGGCAGGAAAATGGAGTTGAGGATTATCAGATCAGCCATGATCTCATTGAATGGCAGAACAGACTGGATGGGCCGAATGGCCTATTTCTGCTCCTATGTCTTATGGTCTTTTGGATCTTTTAAACCTGAGAGAGGGCCAAGAAGAATACAATTGTTGACAAGGTTTTGAGTTTGTGATGGTTTCGAAGATGATTCCTCTGATTGTCCCAATTTTCAACTGCAGCTCATTTGATACTGGAGTAACACATGAAATTTAAGTAAAAGATGGGCACAGGTTTGGACGACGATAACAATAAATTCAAGGACCTAGGCTGGAAGATTCCTTCTAGGTTGATTGATTGGCAACCAAATTATTGCTACTTCAGAAAGTATTGCTGAATTATTCAAACCATTTACTCATAGACTCATCAACGTCTACAGCACAGAAGGATGCCCTTCGGCCCATCATGCCTGCGCCGGTCAACAAAGATCTGACTACACTTGTCCAATTTTCCAGCGCTTGGCCCATCGCCCTGGAGGCTATGGCGACACAAGTGAATATCGAAATACTTCTTAAATGTTATGAGAGTTTCTGACTCAACCACCCTTTCAGGCAGTGAGTTCAAGACTCCCACCACCCTCTGGGTGAAAAAGATTTCTCCTCAACTCCCCTCTTAGCCTTCTACCTCTTACCTTAAATCTATGCCCCCTGGTTATTTACCCTTCTACTAATGGAAAAATGCCTTCCTATCCACTCTATCTATGCCCCACAATCTTATACACCTCTATCAGGTGCCCCCTCAACCTTTGTTGCTCCAAGGAAAACAACCCCAACCTATCTGCTCTTTTCTCTTAGTTCAGACCTTCCAGCCTAGGCAGCATCCTGGTAAATCTCCTCTGTGCCCTCCTCCAATGCAATCACATCCTTCCTATAATGTGGTAACCAGAACTGCATGCAGTACTCCAGTTCTGGCCTAACCAGCATTTTATACAGTTCCAGCATAACCTCCCTGCTCTTGTATTCTATGCCTCGGCTAATAAAGGCAAGTATCCCACATGCCTTCTTAACCACCTTTATCTACCTGCCCTGCTATCTTCAGGGATCTATGGATATGCTCACCAAGGTCCCTCTAATCTTCAGTATTTTCCAGAGTCCTACCATTCATAGTATAATCCTTGCCTTTTTAGCCCTCCCCAAGTGCATCACTCCTCACCTTTTCCGTGTTGAATTCCGTTTGCCACTGCTCTGCCCACCTGACCAGTCCATTGATATCCTCCTACAATTTACGGCTATCCTCTTCACTATGTACCACCCTACCAATTTTCATGTCATCCGTGAACTTCTTGATCAGACCCTCTACATTTAAGTCCAAATCATTTATGTACACCACAAACAGCAAGGGCCCCAGCACCGAGCCTTGCAGAACCCCACTGGAAACAGACTTCCAGTCACAGAAGCACCCCTCTACCATCACCCTCTGCTTCCTGCCCCAGCCAATTTTGGATCCAACGTGCCCCTTTGCCTTGGATCCCATGGGCTCTTACTTTCTTGATCAGTCTGCCACGAGGGACCTTATCAAAAGCCTTGTTAAATTCCATGTAGACCACATCAAATGCATTACCTTCATCAACACTCCTGGTTACCTCCTCCAAAAAATTCGATCAAATTTGTCAAACACAACCTTCCCTTAACAAATCCATGCTGACTATCCCTTGTTAATCTGTGTATTTCCCAAGCGCAGATATATTCTGTCCCTCAGAATTCTTTCTAGTAACTTCCCCACCACCGAGGTTAGACTGACTGGCCTGTAATTTCCTACACTATCCCTTCCTCCCTTTTTTAATAATAGGACAGCATTAGCAGTCCTCCAGTTCTGTGGCCAGAGAGGATTTGAAAATTACTGCCAGGGCCCCTGTTATCACTTCCCTTGCCTCCCTCAATAGCCTGGGATACATCTCATCCGGGCCTGCGGATTTATCCACTTTTGAGGCTGCTAAACCCGCTGGTACCACCTCTATGTTAATTTCCTCCAATATTTCAGTCCTCCGCCTTAATGTCTATATCTGCAGTGTCCTTTTCCATTGTGAAAACCAACGCTAAGTATTCATTGAAGACTGTACCCAAGTCTTCTGGGTCCACACATGTTTGTGTCCTTTTTTTTTCCAAGTTGAAATTTTGAAAATTAGAAACTATTTTCTTAACATAAGTCTGGGTGAAACAAAGTCCAGCAATAAAGTATGTAGACTGATGGAACAGCAACTTTTTAACCCATACTCTGTTATGTGATTAAAAATGAATATCCTTTAATGGTTGTATGGTGACTTATGAAGCTTCAATTCTAAGTGGTAAGCCTCAACTTTTGCATTTAAGTTGCTGTCATTGAGCAGACCCTTGCTGCAGTTTTGTATTTGCAGCTGCTATAGCAACAACTTCAGGTATCTTGTGGAGATCAGTGAGTGCAGGGGCAAATGGTGCCTTTCATAGTGAATGAAATAAAGTAAGATTACTGTTACTACAGAATTCAAGTGTGGTTGGAGGAAGAGAGAGAAAATTTATTTACTGAAAGATCAAAAACAAATTTGTAACTTTTTTTCCTCTCTTTGTGTGCGAAAGGTTTCTGGAGAAGCGAATGAAGTGCAGATCTCTGAAGCTCTTCGTCGTTACAGTGAAAGGGCCTTCTTTGTAAGAGAAGCATTGTTTCACCTTTTCAGTCTCACTCACAGCATGGAAAAGCCACAGCCTGAGCTACTGAAGGTAAATTACTACATTTTGAACCGACTCTTGGTGCTGTAATTTTTCCTAGCTTTATTTCAATGGTATAAAAGCTAACTTTGTATCTGTCCGATTATAAAAGCTATGATTGTACCATGTTACGTGGAGCAATGATTCGGTGCATGTGACACAGAGAATAGAAATGGGAAGTCACTCTTCATAAGCTTTAGAGAATTTCTGGATCCTCCTATGGTTCAAGATCAGCATTTACTGGCCAATGTAGTACCACTAGCAAAGCAAAATTCCTCCTGTTAATATCACAGCCACAGTTTTCCATTTAACTATACATATGTTGGTTTCCTTTGTTGTTGGACGTGCCTTACATAGTAAATGGGGCAAATTCTCTAAGTGGGAAAAATTTATCTTGATGAAATCTCTTCCATTAGAAACCAAATATAAAATTGGCATTACCTGATGCTAGCCAATGTGACAATACAGTGCACAGATTTCCTCCATGCTCATGGGCTAGCCAGCATTCCAATTCGTCATTTTCTATCAAGTGACTTTTTAAATATTTGTTCTTGGGATGCAGACAACACTAACGGAGTTGTATTTATTGTTGATTAGTTACCTAAGATAAATGGTTGGCATCCTCCTTGCTAAGGTAAGCCAGCTGCTGACCCTAGCACCTCCATCTTTGCTCTCATTGAACCATCTAATGTGTCGTTGAACTGATGTGCTTATTGCCACCACAGATATCCATGCATGCTGGTACATAACACACTGGTTCCTGTGTCAGTTGAGTTCAGTCTATCAAGTTTCTGAATAGAGCTGAGTCACTGCTGGAAGGTAAATTTGGAAGGCAAGGCACTGCTAAAGTATTTCAAACAGTGAATTGCATATGGCTTAGAGAGAGAGAGAGAAATCTAGGATTAAAATCTTTTTAAAAATCTGATCTTTGTTACACAAGTTTCATTTTTATTTCAGCTTGTGGTCATCGGAATGAAAAATCATTCTACAAACCTGCCAGTACAGCTGGCTGCTAGTGCGTGCGTATTTAATTTGACAAAACAAGATTTAGCAGGTGGTATGCCTGTGCGCCTTTTGACAGAAGTGACACGTCTCTTACTGAAAGCCATGGAACACTTTCCCAACCATCAACAGGTAAAGAGTTGGAAATGCTATATAACACCGGGTGAATTAGTAAGCATTACTGCACTTTTGCAAGCAGTCAACCATATTCACTTTTATTAGTCCATCCCCAGCTCAAAACCAATTTTGTTTTAGTTTAACAAATGAGAAGTTAATGGAGTGCAGATTATTGATCAATGGCGAGGTGGGGGCAGGGTGGGTTTCCTCGATCAAAGGCACTTGGTGCCTGACCAAGGGACCCTACATCAGGAAGGGGGGCCCACTGAGTGCCACCCTGCAAAGCCCGTGGAAACCACCCACATTACTTACCAGTGTCCTGGGTCACTCTGCAATCCTGGGACTCTGGTAGGCGTCCTTCCTGCAGCAGCCACTGCCTCCCCTATAGTGCTGCTGAGCACAAGAGCTGCTGGCCTTTGATTGCCCGGTAGCTCTCGGTGAGTGAGACTTCCACCCCCAGGATCCCGATTCCAGCGGAAGGCCTGCTGGTGACCTCAACACTACCTGATTTAGCTTTGATTCAGTGCGTCTTCCCAAAAAGAGGCAGCATGGGTTTCTCACTGGCTTTCAACAAGTGTCAACTTTATCTTTATCTCTGTCCATTTCACTCCCCTCCCTACCCTGGGTCTCTTGCACTCTCTTGCAAGTCTGGGTCTTTTTGCTGCTGTCAGAATCTGGGTCTCTTAAACTGCTTTATTAAGTCTGAGAAATCTGTATTTAAATGAATGGGACAGGCAGAATTAAAGTATAATTTTTTGTATCCTTTGATATAGTACCACAGTAAAGCTGATTTATACATTTTTTCGATGAGCACTTTCAAAATTTCAATTTAATATAAAGTACATTTATATTTTTGTTTTAGCTTCAGAAGAATTGTCTGTTGTCTCTCTGCAGTGACCGTATCCTTCAGGATGTCCCGTTTAACAGGCGAGTAATCTTATCAAGTGCTTTTTTTTGGAAAGTTTGGGGGCTGAAATTTCTCTTAACAAAACATGGGAGAATGCCTTTTGTACAAAATTAATAACCTGTTAACAAAATTAATGTAAACCACAATCTCTGATTTATTTTTGTTTTATCCCATTTAATAGTGTATCAAGATCCACATTTGTGGTTCTACAAGATCTGAAATTTTTCAAGGAACCATTTAGAAAGTTACAGCACAGGAGGAAGTATTTCAGCCCATCATGTCTGTGCTGGCTCTCTGAAAGAGTAATTCACCCTAGTCCCACCCCCCTGCCTTTTCCTCGTAGCCCTGCAAATCTTTCCTTTCCAGATAATGATCCAATTCCTTTTTGAAAGCCTCAGTTGACCCTGCATTCACCACACGCTGTGCATTCCAGATTCTAACCATTTGCTGTGTGGGAAAAGCTTTTCCTCATGTTGCCATTGCTTTTTTTTAAATAGATTATCTTATATCTGTGTCCTCTCGTTCTCGATCCTTCCACCAATAGGAACAGTTTCTCCCTACCTGCTATATCCGGACCCCTCATGACTTGAATATCTCTATCAAATCTCCTGTCAGCCTTCTCTCCAAGGAGAACAGTCCCAACTTCTCCAATCTATCTACATAAATGAAGTTCCTCATCCCTGGAACTGTTCTTGTGAATCATTTCTACACCGTCTCTCATGTCTTCACATCCTTCCTAAATAAAGTGTGGTGCCCAGAACAGGCTGCAATTCTCCAGTTGAGGCCGAATCAGTGTCTTGTATGTGTTTAACGCAACTTCCTTAAACCTATTTATGGTACAAAGCATGGATTCTTCGGTAGCTCTGTCTAAATCAAAAATAAAAATGATAATGTTGGTGTCCTTGTTCGTCGTAGAAATTAAGTAATCTAAGCTTTGAGATTTGATTGCATTAACTTTGAGAATGAAAAACTGTTTCTTTTTGGAATTCACATCTAGAATTCTTAAAAATTAATTTAGCCTTTTTTTACTTTTGGTGAGAGAACATAACATAAGAAAAATAAGCAAGAATAAACCATTTGATCCCTTGAGCCTGCTCCACCTTTCAATAAGACCATGGTTGATCTGATTGTGGCCTTAACTCCACTTGCCTTTGACTTCCTTGTAGATCAAAAATCTGTCAAACTTGGCCTTGAATATATTCAATGACCCAGCCTCCACTGCTTTCTGAGGAAGAGGATTTCACAGATTAATGGATCTCTGAGAGAAGAAATTTCTCCTCACCTCAGTCTTAAATGGGAAACCCCTTACTTTTAAACTCTACCTCCTGGTTCTAGATTCCCTTATGTGAGGAAACATCCTCCCAGCATCTACCCTGTCAAACCCCCTTGGAATCTTATTTTTCAGAAAGACAATCTCTCAGTCTTCTAAATTCCAATGAGCATAGGCCCAACCTGATTAACCTTTCCTCATAAGACAACCCCTTCATCCCAGGAAACAACCTAGTGAACCTTCTCTGAAATGCCTTTTAATGGAAGTATATCTCTCCTAGAGCAAGGAGACCAAAACTATATGCAGTACTCTAGGTGCGGTCTCACTAATGTCTTGTGCAATTGTAGCAAGACCTCCCTACTCTTATACTCCACCTCCCTTGCATTAAAGGCCAACATTTAATTTTTCCTTTCTAATTACTTGCTATGCCTGCATGCTAATTTCTTGTGATTCATGTGCAAGGACACCCAGATCCCCCTCTACTACAACATTCTGCAACCTCCCTCCAATTTAATAATATACTGCTTTTCTGTTCTTCCTGCCAAAGGCCTCCATCTGTTAAATTTTTGGCCCACTTACCTAACCTATTTTCTGACTCTTGGGCCAGGTTTTAACTACCGAGGCAGGTTGCTCGAGTGGGGAATTTCCGAACTTGCTGGACCCGAGCTCAGTTTAAAAAATGCTCTGGTATATGCAATTTTCAGCTAGGCTAACTGATCTGCCTTTTCCTGCTTTTTGTCTCCTTCTTTTCTTGAATAGAGGTGTTACGTTTAAGGTTTTCCAATCTGCTGGGACTTTCCGGAATCTCTAGGGAATTTTGGAAGATTACAGCCAATGCATCCACTATCTCTGCTGCTACTTCTTTTAAGACTCTTGGATGCAGGCCATCAGGTCCAGGGATTTCTCAGTGTTTAGTCCCATTAATTTTCCTAGTACTTTTTCCTCCAGTGATTTGTTTTTAAGTTTCACCCTCCCTTTTGCCCCTTGATTTTTTTTGCTATTATTTTTGGGATATTTTATGTGCCTTCCACTGTGAAGACAGATACAAAATACTTTTTCAAAGTCTCTGCTCTTTCCTATTATTAATTCCCCAGTCTCATCCTCTAATGGATCAACACTGACTTTAACTATTCTCTTCCTTTGTATATTTGAAGCTCTTATTTCTTGCTAGTTTTATGTCATTCTGTTTCTCCCTCTTTATTTTCTGCTTTTAGTCAGTTTTTGCTGATTTCTAAAATTTTCCCACTCTCCTGGCCTAGCAGTAATCTTTACAGCATTGCATGGCTTTTCTTTCAATTTGATTATCATCTTTAGCTTCCTTAGTTAGCTATGGATGGTGCAGCTTTCTCGTAGAGTCTTTCTTTCTCAATGCAATATATCTTTAAATTACCTTAAATGTTTGCTACTGCTTTGTACCTCTTATCTTTGTACCTATTTTCCCAGTCCACTGTAGCAAACTCTGTCTTCATAACTTTGTAATTGCCTTTATTTAAGTTTAAGATGCTAGTTTCAGACCCAAATTTCTCATCCTCAATCTGAAATTAATCATGTTATGATCACTGTTGCCCAGAGGATCCTTTATAATGAGATCATTGATTAATTCTGTCTCATTACATTTACCAGGTCTAAAATAGCCTATTCCCTGGTTGGTTGCAGAACTATTGTCCTAAGAAACCAAATACACTCTCTGAACTTTCCTTCCTAGCTACCTTTGCCAATTTGATTAATCTAATCTATATGAAGATTAAAATCACCCATAATTATTGCAGTACCTCTCTTATAAGCCCTCATTACTTGTTGATATTCTGACTTACAATGTAGCTACTGTTAGGGGATTTATAATGTACTTCCTCCAGTGACTTTTTTTCTCTTGCTATTTTTTATCTCTACCCAAACTGATTGTACATCTTGATCTTCTGAGCCAAGATCATTTCTCATTTCAGTAGGGATATCATCCTTTATTGATAGAACTACCCCACCACCTTGTCATTTCTTCCTATCTTTCTGAAATGTCATAAACCTTTGAATACTAAATTCCCAGCCTTGGTCACCTTGCAACTACATCTCTGTAATGTCGTACTCATAAATTGCAAATTTTGTGCTATGATTTCATCCAACTTGTTACAAATACTGCATGCATTCAGATAAAGAGCCTTTAATTCTGTCGTCTTACCATTTTTCCCTACTCTGTCCCTATTTGCTGATTATGTTTGCATGCACAATCCCTTTCTTCTTGTCATATTCTGGTTATCATTCCTCATATTGTTACCTTGCACTACTGCCCTGTCCTTTCTCATTAACTTCTTAAATCTCCCCCTGTGTAAACCCTCCTCTTTCCCCCTTCTCTTCCACCCTCACCTCCCCACTATTTAGTTGAAATCCCTCTGTACAGTTCGAGTTAAACAATTCGCCAGGGCACTAATCCCCACAGGGCTCAAGTGAAGGCCATCCCAATGGCACAGCTCTTTCTCTTCCCCAGTTCTAGGGCCACTGGTGAATCAAAACCCATTTCTCCCGCACCAATCTTTGAGCTATGCATTCAACTCCTCTGATCTCATTTACCCATTGCCAATTTGCTCGTGGCTCAGGTCATAATCCAGTGATTACTACCTTTTTGTGGTTCTACTTTTTAAATTTAGCCCCTAGCTGCTTGTACTTCCTCAGCAGAACCTCTTTCTTAGTCAACTTATGTCATTGGTACCTTTGTGGACCAGGACAACTGGAACCTTCCCCTCCCACTCCAAGCTCTTCTCCAGCCCTGAAGTGTCCTTACCCCTGACGTTGGGCAGGCGGCACAGCCTTTAGGACTTTCTGCTCTCTGTAGTCAAAAGCATTTTGATTTCCCCCTAACTGTACTGAACCTCGGCATAAGTATGTTCTTTTTTACTCCCCTTGCTTGAAAGCCCCCTGTACCACAGTGCTGTGATCAGTGTGCTCATTCTCCCTGCAGTCTCTGCTCTCATCCACACAGGCTACAAGAACCTCAAACCTGTTCAAGTGCAAGGGTTGTGGCTCCTCTAGTGTTACCTTCTGGATCCCCATACCTGTCTCACATGTTATCACACTCTCTCTTGTCCCTGATCACGGATTAAACCAGGAGTACCTAGCCTAAGGGGTGTGACTGCCTCCTGGAACAAAGTGTCCAGGTAACTTTTCCCCTGTTGCACTGCAGTGCCTGAAGCTCAGACTCCAGCTCATCAACTCTTGTGCCAAAGTTTGAGCTACAAATGCTTACTGCATATATTGTTGATGCGATTAAACTGGTGTTCACCAGCTCCCACATGCTACAGTTGCAACACAGCATCTGCACTGCCATCTCAATTGTATTTTATTTTATTTAACTAATTAGAGTCTCATTTAAAAATACCATTTGCTGATTATTTGTAGTTATATCAAGCAGTTTAACTAGTTAAGCTATACATTTAATACAATATCTATATCTTAGGAAGTTACTTAATTCAGTTGATTTGGCATATAATCACTAAGGACCTGCCATCGGGCAGCAAACTTGAAGACGACTTGTATTTCCCTAGTAGTGGTTTATGCTACCGCCCTGATTTAAGAAAAAAAGCACTTAAAAATTCACCAACCTGCTTATCTAGTTAATGCCACTGGACTTCAGCTCTCAGGTCTTGCTGTCTCTCGCTCCCTTTCTTGAACCACTCCTTGTCCTGTAAAAGTGCCGAATTCCCCCACTCACCAAGTTCCCCTTATTAAGTAAGTACTCTGTCTAGCAGTACTCCTTCAAACTGGACTTTGTGCCACTTATTTTGTGCATTAGCCAGACCTCCTGTATTTATACTCTCTGAAATTCCAGAGGCCTGGGTCAGGCCCTGCTGACTAGGAAACCAGTTCTCACTAGTCTTGCTAACCACCCAAATAACTAACTCTGTAGCTGCCACTAGCAAGCAGTTTGTTTATCAGTAAGACTGAAGATACGTGTATAAATATGTGTATAAATCTCAAGTTCCAGGCACCAATAGATCTCAGTGTTTTGAATTGGGATTTGTCACATTTGTTCATCAATGCTAAAAGGAACCCTTTCCAAAACTCCAAACCCTTAAAATTGAAAAACACGAATGCTACAAATAAGAAATAGGAACAAAAATAGGATTAATATGCAGCCCCATGAAGCTTAGGCACGTTGCCCCAATGCTGTAGGTTGAACATCTTTGTCCTATATCCATTCAGTTCCTGATCTGAATGAGGATCTGGGGTGAGTCCATGCACAGGGAAGAAAAACTCCGAAATGGATGTCCTGTTTTAATAAATATCATGCCTTCTCAGCAGCATATGCACAAATCTATGCAGATATATAGGGCTGGGATAAGTAAAATAAGAAAACAATGGGTTGAAGCCTGGTCTTGATCTTTTTGTCTTACAGAATAAACTTTTGGTAGTTATTTTCGGTGGCTTTTGACTTTCAGGTAATTTCAAACACAATTTAAAAATGACCATCTGTGAGATAGAGCTGGAATATTACTGATTTGAATAATAATGCACATAAGTGGTCTGTTAGTAAGTTGATCTTCGACCTATAAACTTGAGGAAAGAGGTTGTGGAAGTGTAAGGAAATGGAGACCAGTAGAGCTCATCTCCGCTAAAGATAAGCTGAGGGATAATGAAGAGGATAAGAAACTGAGCATTGAGGAAGGCAGGAAGAACAGATACAAGCGAAGAACATAAAAAGAATGTGTTGTATGGTTACCAGGAAAATGTGAAATATGCAATTTAGCTGTGCTGTAATAATAGCCACTCCTACAACTCATCCTTATACTATTATATTTTAATTTATAAATGTGTAAACTTTTCATCCAATAGTAAATATTAACTTTTCATTTTTCAGGTTTGAGGCAGCCAAATTGGTAATGCAGTGGCTTTGTAACCATGAAGATCAGAACATGCAGAGGATGGCAGTGGCTATTATCTCTATTTTAGCAGCAAAGGTGTGTATAATGTGATGCTTTGCATTAATCAAGTAAGGATTGTTGGTTCTGGGAAAGAATGGTTTTTCTCCTTTTTCTGCATAAACTCGGATGCAAAGTAAAGTTCTCTATTTTCTCCCTCAACATCAAGAGTATGTCAAGGGCACTATACTGTGGATGCTGGAAATCTGAAATAAAAACAAAATAAGAACAAGGAGCAGGAGTAGGCAATTCAGCCCCTCGAGCCTGCCCAGCCATTCAAAACGATCATGGCTGATCTCATTTCGACCTCAACTCCAATTTCCCGCCCTCACCCCATAACCTTTCAACCTGTTACTAATTAAAAATCTGTCTATCTCCTCAAATTTATTCAGCATCCCGGCAAAATGCTAGATATAATCAGCAGATCCACATCCTCTGTGGCGAGAGAAACAGAAGAAACATTGAATACATTACCTCTGTTTCTCTCCCCACAGATGCTGCCAGATCTGCTGAGTGTAAGTTTAGGGATTTTGAGGTATGAAACCTTCCTTTAATTAAAATACCTATATTCCTAATCCGAATATCTAACCATGGAGTCCTCAGTTGTGTCTGACCTAGCAAGATACGAATAACTAGCATTTATTAAACAAGTAGAATTATTAAGCAAAATTTTACATATACTGAACAAAAACAGTTAAAACAAAATGGAAATTTCTTATCCCTCAAGGTCCTAGGATTACTCGAGTGCTGCCAGCACAGGCAATGTCTTCTGTCTCTAAAGTGATAATACGTTGAACTGTGTGTGTCAGAAGAATCATACCACAGAAGCCATAGTAAAACTGTGCCAATGAAGACTCTGATTTCCAACTTTTATCCCTACTTCTCATCCCTTATTTGGAAATAAGCCAAATTAATCTCTCTCTGACTTAGGGTGAGGGTCGTCTGGTGTCATCCCACTCTGTAACTAGAGTCATGTAAACTGAAGACATATGTCCATCCCTTATTCCCTGGGTCCCCAGAGGTACGTTCCATTGTGAACAAATGACACATCCTTGTAGATACAGTTCAGTTACAAACAATGTTACATCCTCTTATCAATAACACAGCCTATTGTAAACAATTCACATCAACCTATTTTAACCCAAATCTGGCTGTTGCTGAAACCATTAAGACAAATGTTAACAACATTTCCTACCGTGATATCAGGAAATAAAACTTTTTCCTCTAATACAGATGTTCTACCCTATAGATATGGGTAATCAATTAAGCCTAATAATATATGGTTTTGTTTAAAGATGAGTTGTCATCCTAAGTTTAAGCTGCCAAGCTCAAACGTTTTGGTTATTTCTTCAAAGCTAACAAAGAAGCCCTCCATTGCACAGTGTAATTAAAACACACAGACAATTCCTTGAACCTAGACTTTATGGTACCTTTAAATTAATTAGGTCATAAAATCCACTAACACCAGTTCCCTGCAAGCAGCTGCCTTAACAACCATAAATTGTCTCACTAGAAGAAATACAACCTGAACTGTTCAAAAAGTGGTCAAGATAAAATCCATAAAAATTACTTCAGACCAACATAGTGCTAATTTTTAAGGTTTTATCAAAAGCTTAACATGAGTATTTCCAGCATTTTCTGTTTTTGTGCCTTAGCTATGTGCCTTGACCTCTAAGGCCAGAGAACATTTCATATTGGAACAGCGTGACGTTTTTTTTTCCATTTTCCATTTGCCATTCTTAGAGTCATAAGAGATCTACAGCACAGAAAAAGACCCTTTGGCCCATGGAGTCTGTGCCAGTCAAACAAGTACCTAACTATTCTAAGCCCATTTTCCAGCACTCGGCCCATAACCTTGTATGCCATGGCATCGCAAGTGTACATCCAAATACTTCTTAAATGTTATGAGGGTTTCTGCCTCTACCACACTTTTCAGGCAGTGAGTTCCAGATTCCCACCACCCTCTGGGTGAAAAAATTCTTCCTCACATCCTCGCTAAACCTCCTGCCCCTTACCTTAAATCTCTGCCCCCTGGTTATTGATCCCTCCACCAAGGGGAAAAGTTCCTTCCTGTCTACTTTATCTATGCCCCTCATAATTTTATGCACCTCAATCATGTCCCCCCTCAATCTCCTCTGCTCCAGGGAAAATAACCCCAGACTATCCAAACTCTCCTCAAAACTAAAACTTTCCAGCTCAGGCAACACTCTGGTAAATCTCCTCTGCACTCTCTCTAGTGCAATCACATCCTTCCTATAATGTGGATCCCAGAACTGTATGCAATACTCTAGCTGTGGTCTAACCAGCATTTTATACAGTTCCAGCATAACCTCCCTGCTCTTATATTCTATGCCTTGGCTAATAAAGGCAAGTATCCCATATGCCACCTTAACCACCTTATCTACCTGTCCTGCTACCTTAAGGGACCATTGGCCATGTACACCAAGGTCCCTCTGATCCTCGGTACTTCCCAGGGTCCTACCATTCATCGTGTATTCTCGTACCTTGTTTGTCCTGCCCCAGTGTATCACCTCACACTTATCTGGATTAAATTCCATTTGCCATTGATCAGCTCATCTGGCCAGCACATCTATATCCCCTGTAATCTAAGGCTATCCTCCTCACTATTTACCACCCCACCAATTTTCGTGTCATCCGTGAACTTACTGATCAACTGTCCTACATTCAAGTCTAAATCGTTTGTGTACCACGAACAGCAAGGGACCCAACACTGTTCCTGGTGGAAGCCCACTGGACACAGGCATCCAGTCACAAAAACACCCCTCGGCCATCACCCTCTGCTTCCTGCCACTCAGCCAATTCTGGATCCAATTTGCCAAATTGCCTTGGATCCCATGGGCTCTTACCTTCGTTATCAGTCTCCCACGTGGGACCTTTTCAAAAGCTTTGCTGAAGTCCAAGTAGACTACGTCAAATGCATTGCCCTCATCTACACACCTGGTCACCCCTTTGAAAAATTCAATCAATTGGTCAGACATGACCTCCCCTTAATAAATCCATGCTGACTGTCCTTGATTAATCCCTGCTTCTCCAAGTGTAGATTAATTCTGTCCCTCAGAATTGCTTCCAATAGTTTTCCCCCCACTGAGGTTAGACTGACTGGCCTGTAGTTCCCTGGTTTATCCCTTCTTGAATAACAGTACCACATTGGCTGTCCCCCAGTCCTCTGGCACCTCTCCTGTGGCTAGAGAGGCATTGAAAATTATTGCCAGCACCCCTGCAATCTCCTCCCTTGCCTCACTCAACAGCCTGGGATACATTTCATCTGGGCCTGGAGATTTATCTACTTTTAAGCCTGCCAGACCTCTTAGAACCTCCTCCTTTCTATGCTAATTTCTTTAATTATATTTACAGTCCTGCCTGATTTCCATACCCATGTCGTCCCTCTTGCTTGTGAACACTGACACAAAGTATTCATTTAGAACCCTACCTACATCTTCCGGCTCCACACACACATTACCACTATGGTCATTAATGGGCCCTACTCTTTCCCTAGTTATCCTCTCACTCTTAATGCACTTCGAAAATAACTTTGGATTTTCCTTGATTTTTACCTGCTTGTCTGAGTGAGATTTTTGATTAGTACTGATTATGGGTAGCATTGCGCTGAAGATTTGCACCCATTAAGAACTGGACTGACAGTCTAGAATTGAAATGTTTACAGTTAACATTCTGGGCTAGTTTTGATCTAGGGTCTTTAAAGTGAAATGATAGTATCCGAGTGTAATATCCCTCGCAGCCTTCAATAATAATTTGAATGCATTACAAAAAATTCTCAACTTGTCATTTTTGAATAAGCCTTTTATTTTTTGCAGCTTTCCACAGAACAGACAGCGCAACTTGGTACAGAGCTCTTCATTGTTAAGGTAACCTTTGTTTTCCTTTGCCTCCACTATACTTTTTAAAAAATCTCTTCAATTACCCACACAATGGGATATAGTCTCCACTTGTTTACACTGGCAGTATCAACGTAAACTTGGTGTAATTGGCCAAACCTCCACAGAAGATGAGGGAATTTTAAACGTGAGTTACCTCCAACTCCACTTTTGTTTTTGTGCAATCTTTTATGCTGGTTCAAGATTCAATTCATCCAGGGAAGGCAATGGCGTAGTCCATCCTTGCTGGACTAGTAATCCAGAGACCCAGGGTAATGCTCAGGTTCGCATCCCGTCACGGCAGATGGTGGAATTTGAATTCAATAAAAAACCCCAATGATGATCATGAAACCATTGTCGATTGTTGTAAAAACCCATCTAGTTCACGAATGTCCTTTAGGGAAGGAAATCTTTCGTCCTTCCTTGATCTGGCCTACATGTGACTCCAGACCCACAGCAATTGGTCGACTCTTAAATGCTGTCTGAAATGGCCTAGCAAGCCAATCAGTTGTAACAAAGACACAAAAGGAATGAAACCGGACGGACCACCTGGCATCGGAAGCGACAATGGCAACCGTGGCCCTGTCGACCCTGCAAAGTCCTCCTTACTAACATCTGGGAGCTAGTGCCAAAGTTGGGAGAGCAGTCACACAGACTAATCAAGCAACAGCCTGACATAGTCATTCTCATGGAATCATACCTTACAGATAATATCCCAGACTCTACCTGGATATGTCCTGTCCCACCAGCAGGACAGACCCAGCAGAGCTGGCAGCACAGTGGTATACAGTCAGGAGGGAGTTGCCCTGGGTGTCCTCAACATCAACTCGGACCCCATGAAGTCTCATGACATCAGGTCAAACATGGGGCTGATTACCACCCTCCCTCAGCTGATGAATCAGTGCTGCTCCATATTGAACATCACCTGGAGGAAGTACTGAGGGTGGCAAGGGCGCAGAATGTACTCTGGGTGGGGAACTTTAATGTCCATCACCAAGAGTGGCTCGGTAGCACCACTGCTGGCCGAGTCCTAAATGACATAGCTGCTAGACTGTGTCTATAGCAGATGGTGAGGGAACCAATAAAAGGTAAAAACATACTTGACCTCATCCTCACCAACCTGCCTGCCGCAACTGCATCTGTCCATGACAGTATCGGTAGGAGTGACCACCGCAAAGTAATTGTGGAGCGAAGTCCTGCCTTCACATTGAGGATACCCTCCATAGTGTTGTGTGGCACTACAATCTGCTAAATGGGATAGATTTCGAACAGACCTAGCAACTCAAGATTGGGCATCCATGAGGCACTGTGGGCCATCAGCAGCAGCAGAATTGCACTCAGACACAATCTGTAACCTCATAGCCTGGCATATCCTCCATTCTGCTATTACCACCAAGCCAGGGGATCAACCCTGGCTCAATGAGGAGTGCAGGAGGGCATGCCAGGAGCAACACCAGGCACATCTAAAAATGTGTCAACCTGGTGAAGCTATAACACAAGACTACTTGCATGCCAAACTGCATAAGCAGCGAGTGATGGACAGAGCTAAGCGATCCCACAACCGACGGATCAGATCTAAGCTCTGCAGTCCTGCCACATCCAGTCATGAATGGTGGTGGACAATTAAACAAGTCACTGGAGGAGGAGGCTCCACAAATATCCCCATCCTCAATGATGGAGCAGCACAGCAGTACAAAAGATAAGGCTGAAGCATTCGCAACAATCTTCAGCCAGAAGTGCCGAGTGGAAGATCCATCTCGGTCTCCTCCAGAGGTCCCCAGCGTCATAGATACCAGTCTTCAGCCAATTCGATTCACGCCACGTGATAATAAGAAACGGCTGAAGGCACTGAATACTGCAAAGGCTATGGGGCCCTGACAATATTCCAGCAATTGAAGACTTGTGCTCCAGAACTTGCCGCGCCCCTAGCCAAGCTGTTCCAGTACAGCTACAATGCTGGCATCTACTCGGCTATGTGGAAAATTGCTCAGGTATGTCTTGTGCACAAAAAGCAGGACAAACGCAACCCGGCCAATTACTGCCTCATCTACTCTCGATCATCAGTAAAGTAATGGAAGGGGTCATCAACAGTGCTATCAAGCAGCACTTGATTAGCAATAACCTGCTCACTGATGCCCTGTTTGTGTTCCGCCAGGGCTACTCAGCTCCTGATCTCATTACAGCCTTGGTTCAAACATTGGACTAAAGATCTGAATTCCCAAGGTGAGGTGAGAGTGACTGCCCTTGACATCAAGGCAGCATTTGACCAAGTGTGGCATCAAGTAGCCCTAGCAAAACTGGAGTCAATGAGAATTGGGGAAAACTCTCTGCTGGTTGGAGTCATACCTAGCACAAAGGAAGATGGTTGTGGTTGTTGGAGGTCAGTCATCTCGGCTTCAGGACATCACTGCAGGAGTTCCTCAGGGCAGTGTCCTAGGCCCAACCATCTTCAGCTGCTTCATCAATGACCTTCCTTCCATCATAGGGTCAGAAGTGGGAATGTTGTTGATGAGTGCACAATATTTAGCACCATTCGCGACAACTCAGATACTGAAGCAGTCCATGTCCAAATGCAGCAATATCCAGGCTTGGGCTGACAAGTGGCAAGTAACATTCGCGCCACACAGTGTCAGGCAATGACCATCTCTAACAAGAGAGAATCCAACCATCGGCCCTTGATGTTCAATGGAATTACTATCACTGAATCCCCCAACATCCTGGGGGTTACCATTGACCAGAAACTGAACTGGACTAGCCATATAAATACCATGGCTACAAGAGCAGGTCAGAGGCTCGGAATTGTGCGATGAGTAACTCACCTCCTGACTCCTCAAAGCCTGCCCACCATCTACAAGGCACAAGTCAGGAATGTGATGCAATACTCCCCACTTGCCTCGATGAGTGTAGCTCCTACAACACTGGAGAAGCTGGACGCCCCCAGGACAAAGCAGTCTGCTTGATTGGCACCACATCCACAAACATTCACTCCAACACACAGTAGTAGCAGCAGTGTATATCATCTACAAGATGCACTGCAGGATTCACCAAGGCTCCTTCGACAGCACCTTCCAAACCCACGACTACTACCGTCTCGAAGGACAAGGGCAGCAGGTAAATGGGAACACCACCACCTGGAAGTTCCCCTCCAAGTCACTCACTGTCCTGAATTGGAAATATATCGCCGTTCCTTCACTGTTGCTGGGTCAAAATCCTGGAACTCCCTTCCTAACAGCACTGTGGGTGTACCTACACCACATGGACTGCAGCGGTTCAAGAAGGCAGCTCACCATCACCTCAAGGGCAACTAGGGATGGGCAATAAATGCTGGCCCAGCCAGCAAAGCCCACATCCCGTGAATGAATAAAAAAAATTAAATGAATCAGCGGATTGGAAAATCGCAGATATCTAATACTACCTCCTATTTCCTACATCCCTCCCAAGTTAGTTTAAACCCTCCCCAGTAGCAATAGCAAATCGCCCCACAAGGAAGTTAGATATGTTTATTTTTGGTGATGAGCCTGTTTTCAGCTGTATTTGTAAAACTCTTAAATATGTAAATCCATCTTTTTATTGCAAAGAAGAAAATAAATGATGTTCAGCAGAAATTCTATCCCAGTGTATCTATCACAGGTTAGTATTGGACCCTAGTAAGTATTGGGATTTACATGAATGAATCTAATCAATTCTCTCTTTTTAAATCTGTTTTCTCAAAGTAAATGTTTGTTTATTTGCAGACATTCATACGATATTCGTTTCTCGAAAGATGATTCAGATGCTAAATCAACTTCTGCTAGAGTATATTCTGGCCTGGGCTGCTTTGCAGTCATTGTCAAAGCGAGGAGTGACCCACGGGCTCATTTGTCAGCCACGGCTCAGTTGGTAGCACTCTTGCTTCTTGAGTCAGGAGATTGTGGGTTCAAATTCTACTCCAGAGACTTGAGTGAAAAAAATCTAGGCTGACACTCCCGTGATGAGGGTGTGCTGCACTGTTGGAAGGGCAGTAGATTAAATGTTAAATGAGGTCCCATCTATATTCTCAGGTGGAATTAAAAGATCCCATGGCGCTATTTTTAAAATAAGTGGGTCCCATGTTCAGGCCAATATTTATCTGTCCATTGATATCACTAAATTACCTGGCCATTATCACATTACTTGTGCAAATTTGCTGCTGCAAAGTAGAAAATGCTACTTGCCAAGAGTGACCACACTTCAAAAGTACTTCTACTGACAGTCTGGAATGACTGCCTGGGAGGGTGGTGGAGGTGGGTTGCCTCACATCCTTTAAAAAGTACCTGGATGAGCATTTGGCACGTCATAATATTCAAGGCTATGCGCCAAGTGCTGGTAAATGGGATTAGGTAGGTAGGTCAGGTGTTTCTCACATGTCGGTGCAGACTCGATGGGCTGAAGGGCCTCTTCTGCACTCTGTGATTCTGTGACTGTAAAGCACATTGGGACATCCAGAGGTCATTAAAGGCACTGTAAAAATGCAATTCTCTCCTCCTTTTCACCTTTAAAAGATGCTCCTATACACCAATAAACAATTGGAGAGTTCCAGCTGACCAGACAAAAGTGTTGGATCTTTTTTAATCGTTCATGGGATGTGGGCGTCACTGGCTCACCCAGCATTTATTGCCCATCCCAAATTGCCCTTGTTCAGAGGACATTTAAGACACAACCATATTGCTGTGGGTCTGTAGTCACATGTAGGCTGGACCAGGCCGCTTCCATCTGTCTTACTCATTAAAAAGGCTTTTACCGCTCCCAGATATTTGCTCATAATAACTGTGTAAAACATTGTGGACTACATACTCTCTTTCCTGTTTTATAGAAATTGCTACATATAGTAGAGCAGAAGACAACCCTGTCATTAGTGGATACCACTTTAAAGTTTACGCTTAGTGCACTTTGGAACTTGACCGATGAATCGCCGACCACTTGCAAGCACTTTATAGAAAATCAGGGCTTAGAATTATTTATGAAAGTACTGGAGGTAATTTTGTTTTTTTTTAAATTAGGTAATGTGTTTTCATGTTTTTGTTTCTTCTTTCCTGTTTCTCCAAACATTGTGATTCCTTGATTTAAGAAGTTGGGCAGGTAACCTATTCCACCTCTTCCATCATGTCTTTTCCCCAGCCCTCTTCCAAGAGTCTCCCAAGCCTCCTCATAGAAACATAGAGAGCAGGAGTAGGTCATATAGCCTTTCGAGCCTGATCCACCATTCAATATTATCATGGCTAATTCTCTATCTCAACGCATAGTCCTGCTCTCTCCCCATACCCCTTGATGCCTTTAGGGGCTAGAAATCTATCTCTTTCCTCCTTTGATTATATGCAATGACTTGGCCTCCACAGTCTTCTATGGTAGAGAATTCCACAGGTTCACCACCCTAAGTGAAGAAGTTTCTCCTCGTCTTGGTCCTAAATGGCCTACCCTGAATCCTGAGACTGTGACCCCTTGTTCTAGACCGCCCTCCTCCCCCTGCCACCAGCCAAAGGAAACATCATCCCTGCATCCAGCTCTCCAGCCTTGTCAGAATTTTATATGTTTCAATGAGATCCCTCTCATTCTTCTCAACTCCCAATAAATATAGGCCTAGTTAACCCAATCTCTCCTTATACGACAATCCTGCCATCCCAGGAATCAGTCAACATTTCCCAATCTATCACTGTTTAAATAATACTTGCCCACTTGGGTAGGAAAAACAGAATGGCAAACTTCACACTTACCCACGTTGTTCTACAACTGCCATGTATTTTCCCACTCACTCAACTTGCCTAAGTCGCCTTGAAGCCTCTTAACATCCATCTCATCACTCACATTCCCACCAAGTTTCATGTTGTCAGAAATATTACATTTGGTTCTCTTATCCAAATAATTGATATATATTGCGAAAAGCTGGGGCCCGAGCACTGATTCTTGCGATACCCCACTAGTCACCGCCTGCCACTCCAAAAAAAAAACCCATTTATTCTTACTGTCTGTTTCCTGTCTGCTAACCAATTTTCAATCCATACCAATATATTACCCCCAATCCCATCTGCTTTAATTTTGTACACAAACCTCTTATGTGAGACTTTATCAAAAGCTTTCTGAAAATCCAAATACACCATATTCACTGGTTCTCCCTTATCTATTCTGCTAGTTATGTCCTCAAAAAAAACTCCAGTAGGTTTGTCAAACATGATTTCCCTTTAATAAATCCATGTTGACTTTGTCTAATCCCATTGATATTTTCTAAGTGCCCTGTTATCACATCCTTTACAATAGACTCTAGCAGTTTCCCCACTACTGATCAGTGGACTAGCTTCTTCTACAGATTTCCCTTTGTCTCCAAGTTCTGTATAAGTGTGACCTGAGTGACCTATCCACTTATTTTCCATTCTTTGGTGAAATGCCTGGTCTCCTCTCCCATTTGATGGTACAGTACAGAGAATAGAAATATACTCTATGGGGAATTATAAGCTTATCACACATCCTTCTGTACCAATATCGCTCTGACCTGAAAATTTGAAACTACCTCTTAGTGAAATCAGTGAGAAAAGAGGCTGTTATTGTGATTTAAATAAGTAGTCTGTTATTTTAAAAGCTATGTTAATTTGCTTCTTTTAACCTAATGATGAAGGCCTATGTGTAGGTTGTTCGAACATCAACACATGATGCCATTAAGGATTTTAATTTTTGATGGCAGTCTTCATTTTATAAATAGAAGTTGCAAGTACTACTGGGTTTTATGTACAATAAAATCTCTTCCAGCATCAGTCATGAAAGAAACAATTGGCCTTAGTACAGTGTCTTAATCCACTAGGGTGTGTGTTCACTGTAGTCTCCATGCTATAGTGTACTGATGTATCGATAAGCTGTGAGCAGAGGTGCAGTTCTAATGTGCCTAGTTCCTTATTTCCTTCAAGTTACTCAGGATAAGCAATGAATGCGGCAAGAGGTTTTTCCTTGAGACGCAAGATTTGTACTAGGGCTGCTGTTGCTCAGGATACTACTATTACAAAAATGTTGGCATTGGGAGCAAGTGTGTGTCCACCTTGACTGGAATTATTTCATATGGAAAAGACATTGAGGGATTTATATGGCTGTTCTTTTCTGCAGCTACATGCACATTGCTGTTTTAAATAAGACAAGCAACTCACTGGGGTACATCTCAAAATGCTTCACATACTTTGAAATGCAATGACTGTTATATTGGTAAATATATATAACAAGTTCAGTCTTCATTTGGTGGACTGCTGGTTGAACCAGGAGAACCCACTAATCTTTGAATAACACTGTAGAATTAATAACATCCACCAAAGCCAATTTAATGTATTAACTGAAGAACTGCACATCCTATGATTGGGAGCATCAACACTTTTCTCAGGTAAATGGTTTAATAACCGCTTCTATGGTTCCTACAAACTGTAATTTGCACCATTTATTACCTGCTGTGCTGAATTAGCAAAATCAAGGTCTGATGACCTCAAACATGGTAGATTAGTTACTGGGAAAAATATAGCCACTACATTTCCTGTCCATTCAGAAAGTAGCAAATAGCACAATGTAATATTGCCTAAACTACGGATTTATGCATTTTATTTCTAATTAAGGCTAATTTAGAAAAAAAAACAAATAATAAATAGCACAGTACATGCAGAAAAGAACTGGAAACTGTCCACATGGGTGGAACTGCTCTTTTCAGAATGCTGCTACCAGCTTTTCTTAGTTTCTTGAAATAAAACTTTCTTTGGATGCATCCAATGAGCCTTCCTTTGTTCCTTGGTAAACAGAATACAGTCTTTGTGTATATCTTTCAGAATGAGATTTTAAATGTGGAATACGTGAAAACCCAAATGTCAATTACCAGAACTAAAAAGTAACTGCCAGACCTGGGTCATTTATCCTCCCGATCTCCTTTTTGAAGTAAAACAATTTGAGGAAATCAAGCAAAGTATGAATAGTCTCGTGAGACTTTCCTGTGCTGCATTTCAACCAGACCATTATCACATGACCACGGTTGAAAATTATTTACTCTGTTGAAAATGTATTACTCTAATAAATCTGCACATATTAACATTTCTATCATGCTGTACCATATAAAAGATAATTTTTGATTTGTAACTTGGCTGGTTGTTGCATATAGTGTTTCCTGTACCTAACAATGGAACAGCCAATGGAACATTTTAAAATCATAGAATTTAAACAAAACAGATGCATGTTACTTGGCCCATCATACCTTGATGGCTCAATGGGCAATTAGCTTAAACCCAAACCCCTACCCTTTCCGTGTACCCAATTAAATTTTCTGTTTTCAGTTTCCTTTATTGGCTTCCCTTGTGCTTTCATCATGATTTCTGGTAGAATATTCAATGATCAAATTACCCTCTGCTTAAGAAAAAAAAGATTTCTCCTAACCACTCCTTTTTTAGTATTGTTCTTAGGTTATACCCTGTAACTTCCAACTAACTGACCAGTGGAATAGATTTCTCAATTTTAATTAAATAAAATCTGATTTTTTTTTTTAGTCTCCTCATACTTAAAGCCTCTCTCACCTCTGGTATTATCTTCGTGAATTTCTCTTGGACCTTTTCCATGCTTTTCCTTCCTAAAGTAAGATGCTTATATATTCCATCAGAGGTTTAACTCATGGTTTGTAATAGTTTTTGGTTTTTATATCAAGTGACAAAAATTTCTAATTTTGACACAGGAAACTGATGATAGAGCATTCCTGGGTGCTGTAATTGAGTATCAGTCTAGGATTATGCGCTGAAGTCCTGGTTTGGGGCTTGAACCCATAGCCTTCTGTATCAGGAGAGAGTGCTGGTAATTAAACCAAGCTAATACCATTGAAATTATTGTTACAAACATGTTTAAGACTAAAATTGAAGTAAAATTCTGGTGTGGCACACATTAATTGCATTGAACAAAATGTCTTGCAAAGTTGCTACTAATGAGAAACTACTGTATCTTTTGGGGTGGAAACATCAGCATGGCATAAACTTATATGCCTTCTAAATATATGGAAGCTAATGTAAATCACTGATAGGATTTCTACAAATGTGACAATGAAAATTGACATTGTGTACACTTACTGTTTTATAATTGTATAAAATAATTAGTAGGTGCTCCAAGTAATCGGAGGTTTTGGAAATAATCAGGTTTTGATTAAGTAAATGGGGTAAATCAGTGAGGTGATAATTAAGAGACATATATTTAAGATCATTACCAAAGGGAGAAAGGTTAGAAAATTGTTCCACAGCAGTGGAGACATGGTCTGTAATAGATTTAAAAGAGAAGTGGATCGATTTTTAAATGACAGCAACGGTTATCAATAGTTCTGTCAGACAGGTAGCATGGTGAGATGGACTGAATTTCCTGATTTTTGTGCTGTAAAATTCTATGCTTCTATGGAATTTAATTATTTCATTTAATTCAATATTTTAAAGCCATTTATGTACTTGCAGTACATTAATGACTTTCTTTTGTATTTCCAGTCCTTTCCGGGTGAGCCATCCATCCAGCAAAAGGTTCTGGGTTTGTTGGTGAGTAGCCTTGGTGTGTCTAGAAGACAATCTTTAGAAAAAGAAATGGCATGTGGCATGCTGTAGCATGTTATGGTACAGCTTATTGACCAAAGATGTTAAGCTGCACATCTCAGTGACAAAATATGGGTTTGCACCGAAGATGCTGTGCACAATTTGTTCTAGATCTTTGCCATAATTGTGGGCAATTGCTATTCAGAGGCCAGTATTTACTCAGAAGGTAGAAAGAATTGAGGCAAAGGTATACTGAAATAGACTATTGCTAGAGAGCTGGATGCAGGTTATCTACAGCCTTGTGCTTCTTTCCTACAGCCATCTTAGAATGGTGGACGGAGATGAGGGGAAAGGAGAAAAAATTAAGTAATTTAATGGGTGGGGGTGGGAGCCATGTCCTTAGCAGAAAAAAAAAGTTATCTGTTTTAAGATGCTGAGTTTCTAATGGTCATTCAAATATATTTTTTACATTTTAGAACAACATAGCAGAAGTGAAAGAACTCCACCCTCAACTGATGAAGAAGAACTTTATTGAACATATCAGGTAGCAATTATTTTGCCACCATTCTGTTTTAAAATTATCAATCCTGGTGAATAATCATAGTAGATCCCACTTGGCATCCAGGCAAGTGACTGTTTGGAGGAAGTGATGGGCTCCCAGTAGAAAGTATTATTCCTACCAAGGAATGTTTAAAATAAATAGTTCTGTATAATCTTTTAAAGTTTTTTTTTTGAAGGCTGAGCATGCAGTGTTAGGGAGGATCTGATTACATTGCTCATTTAGTCTAGGAGATATGATCACTTTTAATTCAATTCAAATTGAATTGACTAGAAATGAATAATGTGCATACATCCTTTAAAATTTTGATGTTTTGCTTTTTTCCCTAATGAATCGACCATAACTCTGTGAACTTATCTCAAAGGGTGATTAGACAATTTTGAAAATAATCTTCTGATTTAGAAAAATTACAGTTAAGTAATAAAATAGTTTCTGCATGTGTTGCATTAAAGATTTTAATATGTTGAGATTGAAATTTGCTGTATAAATTTGAAAGTTTTTGGGTGAGAGAGAAAGAGGTTGGGAATTTAAGCATTTTTGCTGTGTGTTGTAATAGTTGAGGTTTAATTTCACTAACTAACCATAAAACGGCTTGTTAACTCCCAACCCTATTAGATTGCTATGTTGAGTTTTGCTCATAAAATCAGTTCACTTTGTTTGTTCCAGTCTAATAAACAAATGGAACTGTTTTGGGGGAGGTGGGGGTGGCAGTGGTGTTTGATACTTAAAAGAAGTTGTTAATGTTCTTGAATTTAAAAAAAAACATTCCATCATTGGAATGTACGTGTAACTTGATATATTGTAATATCTGGTGTGCAGATCACTCCTGATGCACCTATTGTGTGACTCTAAAGGTGGCTTTTTCTTTTAAGTAAGGGGTTACTTGTATAGTAGACGTTATGAAAGTTTATATGTTCATCTTGGTCAAAAGTGAGGTGAAACATTCAAATGTGAGATTCAGAAATGATTAAATGTTTCTAGATAAATCATTCCTCTTTGACTTTGATTTGTGGTCTGTGCTGTTTATAATCGTTGAACCAACAATTGGAATGCTGCACAATTATACTTACCACCCCAGACTAGGGAGGATATTGGCCAATTGCCCCTGCTTACCTATTCAGTGATATCTGCTGGGAAGTTTGTGTATGGATGTCTGTTGGAGGACAAGCTAAAACCTTATGATGTCCTCCAGTCAAGACTCTAGTAAGGATGCTGGTAACTTGGGTGTGATAGTAGAGAGCTGTTGGTCCCTGTGGAATGAACTCAGCAAGAGTTTATGCCTTTACAACAGTCATTTGCTTAATGTATTTGAGCATGTTTTGGTTAAAAGTTGAAACTGATTACTTTAACCTTGTATAATTAAATGGTAAGATGATATTTCAAATACTTTCTGATTTATTTTAATCCCTGTACATTCAAAGAGCCATTGATACATTTAAAGGTTTGAGAGAGTGTCAACAACTTGCATTTCTATAGCATCTAAAAAAAAACCTCCAATGCATCACAGAGGCAGAAGGAATTGACATCAAGCCATGAGGGAGGTTAGCGGAGTGATTGAAAGCTTAGGTAAAGAAGTAAGTTTTGAGGTTTTTAAAGGAGGGAGGGATTTAGTGAAGGATTCAAGAATAGAAGCCAGACAGCTGCAGGCACTGGTGTTACTGAAAGGACAAAGGGAAGGAGAGTTGTGTAAAAGGCTATGGACATGAATGCTTGTGCAGGTCAGAGAGAATATAGAGCTGGAAGATATTGCAGACATAGAATGGGGGAGAAACCATGCAAAGATTTAGAGGAGGAAAATTGTATATTCAATATTTTGGGAGGGAGGGAAGCCATTGTAGGTTAGTGAGGTCCTAGCTTATCAAGGATGATTCTGGGTCTTAAAAATTTCATATTATGAAAGAGGTTTACTGAAATTAACTTTGCTTGGAGAAAAGTTTGAGGGAACCTGTGGTCCAAGTTCTGTTCAGTAGATTCTTTGGGGAAAAACTTTGTTTCTGTAATACATCTTGTGTTTCTGTTTTAGTGTTTTATTACACAACAAGGAAGTGGAAGTCAGTTACTTTGCTGCAGGAATAATTGCTCACTTGATATCCCGTGGGCTGCATATCTGGACTCTGGATCTTGACCTTCGAGCTTCTCTCCTGGAGCAGCTGGTATGTTTGTATGCATGGCCCACTGTACTTTGTAAAATGTATTTACATGAGAAATTCTAATATGTTTTTACAACTAATTATACCTTTTTGTTGCTTTTGAGTTGATGCTAATAATCCAGGGGAAAGATTTCTGTGCTTCAAGATTTAGAATGAAATCATAGCTATTCTTTATTTACTGGTCTATAATTCCACATCATCACCTTTTGGTGTCCCTCAAGGATCTAGGAACATAGGATTTAGGAGCAGAAGTAGGCCATTCGGCCTTTCAAGTCGGATCAGAGCTGATCTAGTTGTGGTCTGAACTCCAATTTCATGTCTGCTGCACCATGCCCCCACTGCCCCCTCCTCCATAACCCCTAGCTCCTTTATGTAATAAAAGCAAAATGTTGCATTCGTTGGAGATCTGGAATAAAAAACACTGCAGGTCCTGTAGCATCTGTAGAGAGAGAACAGTTAACGTTTTAAGTGCAATATGACTCTTGCACTCTGTTATAGACACCAGGGTGAGTAGGATTGAATTATTATTATTACTGTTCCCCTCTTCTGCCTGTGACAGCAGTAGTTTTAATTTCTAATTTAATTTGTTTCCCCTAGTATCCTTTCCCTTTGAAATGGGCCATGGTGTGTTTCCCAAACCCCAGTTTATGAAGTCCAATGTTAAAAATAACCCCACAACAAATTTTTTAAGGTGAAACAAAACTAGGATTTATTAACACATTCAAAACCCAAGGGATAGATCACGATACACATTCACACTCGCAAGCATACAAGGTGGAAAGGCACAGAAAGAAAGGGAAAGTGGTTACAAATTGTGAGTTACTTTTAAAAAAAAAAATCAAAAATGTTATTGGTATTAATTCACGTGAGTAAAGTCCAGTAAGTCAATGTCCAATGAAGGTTCTTTCAGGAGGCTTTGCCTGGCAGAATTCCTGGCCTTTGTCCTGGAACTTGGTTGAGTCAGTTGAAGATACAGCAAAGTATTCTTGTCCAGAGCTGGCTGGTGCAGACGTCTTGTCTAGTAGCCCTTTGTGTGTTGGCTTGGCTGGAATGTTGATACAGTGCAAGGGGTGTCACATTCCAAGAAGTTGAGTTAGCCTCTGTCCATTTTTAAAAACAGAATTTAACAGGAGAATATGGAAGAGAAACAAATTTTTAAGATCTCGACTCCTTCTCAGCATTACACACTCCAAGGTCTCTCATTTCCTCTGCACTCTGTGTCCTCCCTTCTATTGTGTATTCCTTTGCCTTGTTTGATCTCCCCAAATGCATCACCTCACACTTCTCTGGGTTGAATTCTATTTGCCACTTCTCTGCCCATCTGCAGGGATGTGGGGAGAGGGTGTGGAGGGAGTGGCAGCATGTGAATTGCTCCTTGGGAGAGCTGGCATGAAGGGCTGAATGGCCTCCTCCAGTGCTGTAACGATTCTATGATGACTCCTCTTCAGACCCTTGATTCCCTTGACTATCAAAAATCTATTTAACTAGGCCTTGAATAAATTCAATGACCCAGCCTCCACTGCTGTCTGGAGAAGATAATTCCACAGCCTAACGACCCTCTGAGAGAAAAGATGTCTCCTCATCTCTGCCTCAAAAGGGAGACCTATTATTTTTAATAATAAAAACAAAGTGCTGGAATAAAAGTGCTCCTTATTTTTAAACTCCTGTCCAGTAATTCCGGTCTCCCCACAAGAGGAAACATTCTTTCAGTATCTGTCAAGTCCCCCTTAGGATCTTGTATGTTTCAATAAGATCACCTGTCATTCTTCTAAACTCCACTGGGCATAGGTCCAACCTGTTCAACCTTCATTAAATAAGCCCTTCATCCGAGGAATGAGCGGAGTGAACCTTCGCTGAACTGCTTCTAATGCAGTTATATTTATTTTCAAATAAGGAGACCAAACCAGTACACAGCACTCCAGATCTGACCTCACCAATCTGCCCTTGGTCCCCTCTTGCAGCCCATGTAGTGTAGGTACATCCACAGTGCTGTTAGGGAGTGCCAGGATTTTGACCTGCGACAGTGAAGGAATGATATATTTCCAAGTCAGGATGGTGAGTGACTTGGGGAACTTTCATGTGGTGTTCCCCTCTATCTGCGGCCCTTGTCCTTCTAGATGGTGGTGGTCGTGGGTTTGGAAGGTGCTTTCTAAAGAGCCTTGGTGAATTTCTCCAGTGCATCTTGTAGATGGTGTACACTGCTGCTGCTGTTTGTCAGTGGTGGAGGGAGTGGATGTTTGTGGATATGGTGCCAGTCAAGTGGGCTGCTTTGTCCTGGGTGATGTCAAGCTTCTTGAGTGCTATGGGAGCTGCCCTCATCCAGGCAAGTGGGGAGTATTCCATCATGCTCTCATGACTTGTGCCTTGTAGATGTTGGACAAGCTTTGGGAAATCGGGAGGTGAGTTACTCATCACAGAATTCCTAGCCTCTGACCCGCTCTTATAGCCACGATATTTATATGGATAGTTCAGTTTCTGGTCAATGGTAACCCTCAGGATATTGATAGTGGGGGATTCGGTGATGGTAATGCCATTGAATGTCAAGGGGCGATGGTTAGATTCTCCCTTGTTGGAGATGGTCATTGCCTGGCACAAATGTTACTTACCACTGTCAATGGTAATGGAATGTCAAACCCAGGCCTGGATATTGTCCAGGTCTTGCTACATTTCGATATGGACTGCTTCAGTATCTGAGGAGTCGCGAATGGTGCTGAACATTGTGCAATTATCGACAAACGTCCCCACTTCTGACCTCATGATGGAAGAAAGGTCATTGATGAAGCAGCTGAAGATGGTTGGGCTGAGGACACTACCCTGAGGAATGCCTGTTGAGATGGCTGACCTCCATCTTTTTGTGCTAGGTATGACTCTAACCAGTGGAGAGTTTTCCCCCAATCCCATTGACTCTAGTTTTGCTAGGGCTCCTTGATGCCACACTCGGTCAAATGCGGCCTTTGATGTCAAAGGCAATCATATTTTCCTTGCCTCGGGAGTCCAGCTCTTTTGTCCATGTTAGAGCCAAGACTGTAATGAGATCAGAAACTGAGTGGCCCTGGCAGAACCCAAAATGGACATCAGTGAGCAGGTTATTGCTAAGCAAGTGCTGCTTGATAGCACTGTTGATGACCCCTTCCATCATTTTACCAACGATCGAAAGTAGACTGATGGGGCGATAGTTAGCCAGGTTGGATTTGTCCAGCTTTTTGTGTACAGGACATACCTGGGCAATTTTCCACATTGCCGGGTAGATGCCAATGTTGTAGCTGTACTGGGACAGCTTGGCTAGCAGCGCGGCAAGTCCTGGAGCACAAGTCTTCAGTGCTGTGGCCGGAATATTGTCGGGGCTTATAGCCTTTGCAGTATCCATTGTCTTCAGCCGATTTTTGATATCACGTGGAATGAATTGAATTGTCTGAGAACTGGCATCTCTGATGGTGGGGACCTCCAGAGGAGGCTGAGATGGATCATCCACTCAGCATTTCTGGCTGAAGATTGTAGCAAATGCTCCAGCCTTGCCTTTTGCACTGATGTGCCGCGCTCCCCTATCATTTGAGGATGGGGATATTTGTGGAGCCTCCTCCTCCAGTGAGTTGTTTAATTGTCCACTACCATTCACGACTGGATGTGGCAGATCTGCAGAGCTTAGATCTGATCCGTTGGTTGTGGGATCACTTGGCTCTGTACATCATTTGCTGCGTATGCTGCTTGGCACACAAGTAGTCCTGTGTTATAGCTTCACCAGGTTGACACCTCGTTTTTAGGTATGCCTGGTGCTGCTCCTGGCATGCCCTCCTGCACTCTTCATTGAACTGGTGTTGATCCCCTGGCTTGATGGTGATGGTAGAGTGGGGCATATGCCAGGCCATGAGGTTACATGTTGTGTTCGAGTACAATTCTGCTGCTGATGGCCCACAACGCTTCATGGATACCCAGTCTTGAGTTGCTAGATCTGTTTGAAATATAGCCCATTTAGCATGATGGTAATGCCATACAACACGTTGGAGGGTATCCTCGATGTGAAGGCGGGACTTCGTCACCACAAGGACTGTGCAGTGGTCACTCCTACCGATACTGGACGGATGCATCTACAGCAGGCAGGTTGGTGAGGATGAGGTCAAGTATGATTTTCCCTCTTGTTGGTTCCCTCACCACCTGCTGCAGACCCAGTCTAGCAGCTATGTCCTTTAGGACTTGGCCAGCTCGGTCTGTACTGGTGCTACCGAGCCACTCTTGATGATGGACATTAAAGTCCCCCACCCAGAGTACATTCTGTGTCCTTGCCACCCTCAGTGCTCCCTCCAAGTGGTGTTCAACATGGAGGAGGACTGATTCATCAGCTGAGGGACTCATTCACTGTTTGATTTGTCACAGTGCCCGTCCAACATTGGATGAGCAGAATTTTCTTCCAACTATATATTGAGAAAACCAAAGCCATTGTTCTTGGTCTCTACAACAAACCTTGTTCATTCGTTCGTGGTTCCATCACTCTCCCTGGCCACCATCCGAGGCTGAATCAGATCACTTGCTGTCCTGTTTAACCCACAGCTGAGCTTCTGACCACATATTCACTCCATCACCAAGAATGCCTACTTTCACTGATGTAACATCATCTGACTCCTCCCCCATCCCACTACCACCATAAGGGCACAGCTAATCTACTATTAAAACCCTCATCTATGCCTTTGTGATCTGTAGATGACTATTTCAATACTCTCTTGGCTAGCCAAGTTCATAATTATTGCTAAAATCTCTCACCGGGCCTGAGTAATTATGATCAATCCACTTTTTTTTAAAAAGCTTATTTGATATTTTAGCTTCTACCTTAATCCCATCTGCATAACCCAATCATTTACTTTGCTTTCTGTAAAATTTATAATTAAAAGTGAAGGGATTCAGCACATTTTACTGCCTGGATTGCTGTTTGAGAACGCTTTGATACAATAGGCTGCTGACCCTATTTGATGACACCACTGCTGCTGGCATCCTGGACACCCCTTGACTTGTTGCCAGATCCACACCAAAGAGGGGAAAGAGGAAATCCGCACTACAGAGATCGCTGGATCCTTGTAGGAAGCTTTCTTCGAGCTCAGAGTCAAGCACTTGACTTTCAGAGCTGACTCTGAAGTCCAGTCCAATGAGTGTTTTATTGTTGAATGTTACATTGCTAGTGACTTTCTTGTTTTAAAATAGTCACCTCATTTATAAGTTTTAAGATATGAAATGATTTTATCTGTTAGAAACTGTAGTGGGAAACAATTAATAAGGCGTATCCAGTCAGAGATTTTAAAGTCTGCTTTGTCTTGCACTTTCCACAAGTGATTGTCAACTAAAAGTGCACTTCACCATGAGGTGGAGGGGAGCGGCAGGAAAAACTAATAATTTGAGGTCTTAAGTCTGTTAAAGATGGTAGGCCACCTGCTACATTTAATACTAAAATAGATGGAGAGATTAAATCTCCTCCTGTCCATTTTACTGTTCTTTTCCAATTCGGAACAGCAAGTGATAGGTGAATTCTCAAATAAAACAGCTTGAATGTGAGAATTTTCTTTTATGTTATCATACTGCAGAGGCTGCATTTGAATTGCAGTAATATTTCCATCACTGGAGTCAGGGAGTGGCAGAACTGTTAGATAAACATGTTTATCTAAAATTCACAAAACTTTGACTCGTCTCCACCCCCAATAATTGTACAACTTAAACAGTCTGCTTTATGTGATCACTTGAAACCACTGTGCTAATCTTTTTAAAATGAAAGTCGGAGAAAAAAGCCTGATTGAACTGCTGTTGATGTGATATGAAAATTAGAAGGCCATCTTGTTCAGAGATCACTAAGTGCTGAGTTTTAAATTCCACATTTGCAGCATGACAGACATTCTTCATTCTCTGTAAAACCATTAGTTATTTATGACTTTTTTTCTTACAGTGCCATGTACACATGCGCTAAAGACCTAAGTTTTAAGAGATGAGCAACTCTGATCTCTTGAACACAAGTACAACTGAAATGATTTATTCTGCAATTACCCACTACATATAGCAAACACCTTTTGTCCTACTAATTTCCAAAGAACAACCACTTTGCCTTGTTTATCTAAAGGTAGTTAGCTAACTTTCTTTTTCTTTTCAGCATTCTGTCATTCTAAATTGGCCGACTCCAGATTGTGAGATGGTAGCTTACAGGTATGTTCGTGTTTTTGATAGTGCACTTGGTGATGGTTTCCTGTCCCCAACCCCACAGTGAGTTATGCAATTGGGATTGAGGGATAAGCCAAGTTCTGTGTATTTTTGTTTTAAAGCCAATTTCGAAATATATCAGTATCCAAATTCCTTGTCAGTGTTCATTTTTTAAAGTTACTTGTACAGATTATACGATTAGAAGGTTTCAAGCCTTAAAAACTTTAGAACATAACCTGAACTGACACCAATGCAGTACTGAGCACTGCAGTGTCAACAGTGCCTTCTCTTGTATGAGACATTAAGTTGAGGCACTCTGTCCCCACTAATGGAGATGAAAAATCCCATGGGCGTTATTCAAAGAGCGGGGGAATTCTCCATTTTATCCCTCTCCAACACCACTCAAATAGATTACCTCATGCTGTTTGTGGGACCTTGCTGTGTGCATATTGCCACATTTTCCTATATTATGACAGTGACAATTTAAAAAAAAAAATACCTGTAGACTGTACAGTGCTTTGAGCATGCTAAGGTTGTAAATATAAATGGAAATAACTTTTATTATCATTGGCCTTGCTGCAGCAGTTCTATGAATTTGTAATTATGGGCAAATTAGTATCAAAAGTGGAAAATGTATGTATGAGTAAAGATTCATATGAATGTTAAATGAGCACAGTGCTTCAGGGAGAGGAGAATGAAACCGAGTATGAAAATGACCTGATTCAACAGTTCAAACTTAATTTGCCTCAGTTTTGTGAATGTAATGTAATTTTTTACTAAGAACTTGCAGATTTTTTCCTTTTTTCCTTTCTGCTAACATGGAGTAAAAATTTATTTCCAGGTCATTCAGTCCATTTTTTCCATTGTTGGAATGCTCTGATACACCAGGTGTGCAGATTTGGGCTGTCTGGGCAATGCAGCATGTTTGTAGCAAAAATGGTAGGTGGACAAAGTGCAGCAATGCTCGTTTTTGCATGTGTATTATGCTTGGACAGAATTAGTGTATGTTTTCTCTTAAAACTTGACTTTGAAAATTTAGGTTATGAAGTGAACCATTTTTCTGGTTTCTCACATTTTTCAAAAATCCTTTGTAATGTAGTCTAATTGGAATAACAATATTTAATAACCTTTTGTTCTCGGCTGGTAATGAAATGCTGTTTCATTTCTCTCTCGCCACAATTTATCATAAAATTCGAACCAGGATGGCATAATTAACTTATTTGATGATTTTCAAACTGCTCTGTCATATAACATAAAAATTTTAACCTACCTCACCAGGCGAGAAACTGACTGACATGGGTTGGCCAATAGTGAATAAAAAGCGCTGCCAATCTGTTCCCATCAGTTTCCCACGGGCTGGGTTCAGGTAAAATTGTCTCATTGAATTTCATATCATTAGCCAGCTGAATTACTGGAGACAGAGTAGTCTTCGCTTTGGAGTCTGTTAATTATCTATTGTATATGATATATTCTAGCAGAGACTACTTTTACTTCATGAGATTCAAGAATAACATCCAACTTTTTATGGTCCATTCTACAGCACCCAGGTACTGTAGCATGCTGATCGAAGAGGGTGGAATGCAGAAACTGTACAACGTTAAGAACCATCCTCAGATTTCACCAGATGTTCTACGGATTGTTATAAGCATTATTGAAAGTTTGGAGAAGTATATTACGCGCCATGGGAAGGTCTCCTCCTCCTGCCACAAAAAGCTACAAGCTAAGCACAGTGTGGTTTAAGCAGTAAGCAGATGTTTTGGACAGATTGTACTAGTAAGTATTTTTTAAGAAGGGTTTGTTAACTTGTAAATTCCTTAAAATCTCTACAAAAATATTAATATAATTTTGTCAGTTGTAATGGAGGGAAGAGAGATTTGTAATCCTGATTCTGCAGGAGCTTAGAATAAGTGGTAGAAGAAATCCTTCTGACTGGCATGTCTGAATCCAAACAATGTTTCTAAAGAGTTTAAAATATCATCATATTGTAAAATGTATTGTCTTTATAAGTAATATCATACAATTATACACAGAAGATAGTCATTTGATCCATTATATATGTGCTGGCTCTTTACTACTACAATCTAAAACAATCCCACTTTCCTTCTGATAGCCTTGTATTTTCCTCTGCTTCAATATTTTATCCATTTTTTTCTTAAGATGCAGTAGTCTCTGCTTCAGTTCGTGGCAAACCAATCCATGCTCCAATTTTTGAAAAAAAAATTCCTATTATCCTTGCTTTCTTTAGTGATACAACATATACAAAGGATCAAGGACCAAAGGAAGGCCTGTGCAGACCTTCCTTGTCCCACCCACCCTTTGCTCAAAACTTATTACATCTCTAACTTTTCCCAATTCTGATGAAAAGCCAAACCTGAAACATTAATCCTGTTTCTCTCCACAGATGCTGCCATAATCTCCTTTGTATTTCAAGTATTTCCTGTTTTAGTTCAGATTTCCAGCATCTTGAGTATTCTGCTTTTTGAATAGATGAAGGATTATTATTTTATGTTCTCTTTGGCTTTAATATCCATTCTATAATGTAGTGCCCCAAACCGTCAGTCAAAATCTGTCCCTTAACTCAAGCTCTGTGCCCCTATTTATAAGGTGCTGTTGACCCTTAAACTTATAGCTTTATTTATTTGCACTCAGACTTTCAGGGAATTATACATGTAAACTCCTAGGTATATTTCTTCACCTTTCCATTTCTACTTTCCTTATTTTTCTCATTTGGCTTCCATTTAAACACTGAAATTTATTTTATAGTCCCATACTAAAATCCATCATCTTATCTTGTTATAAATTCTTGAAATCCTTCTACATAAAAAGTTTAACAACTTAGTTTTCCATTTCTCCTTCATGTCTGGTGTATTTAAGTGTGGTCCTCAAGTGGAGGCATGTTTTAGGTTCTTCTTGGAACACCCTTCAAAACATTCACTTATAGTAAACATATTCTAAAACCTTTTATCTAGCATTATTTTAAAGACTTTTCTCTTTTTTTGAAAGCATTCTTTCCCCTCTAATTACTCAGTGCCCTAAAAAGAGTAATGCTGCTTCCCATAGATGAATATTGTAAGTGGAATCTGTATGTTTACCGTGCTAAATGTTTGTTACCTGTGTTTTAATGTTGAGTTGGACCAGACAGGTGTGTATAGTGCTTATTAATCAGGTATTGTCGAAGGTACACCCTTTGTAATTTTTGTGTTCAAATTCTTTTTATTGGTTTGGCACTTGCTAGGTCCTGGATACTGTACTACTGACACTGCAGCTTTCTGTTGGGTTCTTGCAGAGTTCCAGCTGAATACTGCACTTGTAATGTTAAAGGTGTGACTTGATTAGAGTTCAACTCTATTCATTTTGGACAGGATTATAGAGTAGATCTCCTTGCTATTTGTGACTTAATGAATGGAGTTCACTATAGCGTTGGCAAATGAAATCTATTTTACCTGTTGAGGTGAAATTTCAATTGGAGTCAGAACTGAGTCTTACAGCTTTCTAGTGATGAAAACTTTGCAAAATTAGTCAGCAATGATTGTAAATAGCAGCCAGCACTGGGAAGAATGACTGACTGACTGATGGACAGTTTAAAAAAAAACACCCTAATAGTGACTCTCACGTATTCTTCAAACTCTGTGCAATATTAGAAGAGATGTGCAAAATTAGAAGTGAATACTATAGTGAAACAGTAACAAGTCTCAAATTAATATACATTTATTTTCAAACAGGTGGACGCTGTTTCATTTACAGAGAAATGTGCAACACATAACCTTTTATTTCTGAAGACTATGAAGAGAATTTCCTTGATTGAAACTGTGTATGCTATTAAACATTTCTATAAGCTAGGTGCAGGAAGAATATATCACAGTGGAGTGTTGGTGTGGTTTGTGGTATTGTCTTTGCAGATGTTTTGTTCTATCAGAAGCAGCTTATGCTTGAATAAATACTGCTTATGAAATGTTTACTTAATCTGGATGTCACTCATACCTACTTTATAAAGAATGAGTTGGTGTGTGGAAAAGCTGAACTATTATTAGCTTAAACATGTTTGATCCTTAAGTCTTGTACAAAATGCTGATGACTCCTTCAGGGGAAACTGGCATTTGAAATTGCCAAACTACTTTGTATTAATGCTTGTTTTTGTCATTCATTTTGCTTGTACAGGTAAATGTTTAAAAAAGTATCATTGGTTTTATGATTTTTTTGCTCGGAGGGACTCTTGCCATCAATACCTCATTTTAAAACCATTCTATTAAAATAATTATGATTTGACTTTGTATTCTACTTTCTGTAAATTCTAATTGGCTTTGGGGAACTGATTTGGTGTTATAGGGACAGATTTTCCTGTCCCTCACTTAAGCCAGTGAATGCACATAACCTGACTTGAACTCCATTGAGCCCAGCTGTTTTTCTGGTTCAGCTGATGTGTTCATTTATTATGGGTGACTCTTGGTGGATTTGCCTCTGATATGCAGTTTGTAAAACAGGCCAAGGCTAAGTGAAAGTTTCCAGTTACTCCTTTCAGATCTTCAGTTATAAGCCTGCTGAACTGATGACCAGGACTCTGTTGAAACCACCGGATCACTGAAGAAGCTAGATTTCACATTTTTTCACCAGTATCCTGCTGGAGTCAGTTTCTCACATCCAGCTCCCCCACTAGGTCATGTATATTCACCATTTATACAAAAATATTTTTAAAAACTGAGAGACCAGAAGAATGTTCAAGCTAATCGCAATTCTTTTCTTGAGCAGGTATTCAGGAGGGGGGAGTCAGATCCATTCAACTGCTGATCATCCAAATTTCCTTCCTAGCTTCCACATTTGCTGAATGTGTAAATAGTAACCTCTCCTCAGGCCTTTCAAAACTTCAACAATTATCCTACTCTTCAAAATACAAACTCTTACCCCTTCAGTCAAAAAATAAATAAGTCGACCTTAACTATTCCTTCACCTCCCTTCACACATGGAAGTTTCAGGCAGAAAATATTTCCTTTCAAGTTCTTGAGGGCATTTTCACCTCCCTAGCTGTGCTTATCTTTCTGCAGTTCCCTTTTTGAATCCTTTCAATCAGCTTTGCATCCCTCATGTAAACAGACTTGATAAAAGTCTTAAACAATATTCCCTGACGGTGGTTCATTATTCTTTTTCTAGCACTACAATCCTTAATATGGTTGACCATGCCATTCTTCTTTCAACACTGCCACTCTGTTACTCAGCATGATATGACAGCACTCAATTTGTTCTGTTCTTTATAGCTAGAGCATCTCCAGCAGTGCTTTCCCCCACCCACCTGCTGTCCCTGGGCTCTCTTATCTGCAGACATGGGCAATGCTACAGCTATCTTGACCCCTCCTGCATGTTCTATTAGTCTGCCTGTCCAACATTCAGAAAGAGCTGCATTAAGCTCCAGCTGAACAATGGTAAGACTGAAGCCATCTTCAGCCCTGACCACAAACTCCATGCCCTTGACACTGACTGCATCCTACTTCTAGGCAGTCTATGATTCAGACTAAAAAAAAATGTCCCATTCAACACTGAACTGAACTTCTGTCCCCTTACCTTTATCACAGGGCCAGCTATTCCATCTCTCCCCATCTGCATGTTTTATGTCTAGATTCAACTGTTTTAATAAACTTAAGCTTAGCCAAGCCTCTGTTGCCTAGATCCTATTGCACATGTAGGCAAGCAAAATATCACTCCTGTCTTCGTTGACACCTAATCTTCAACGGGTCAAATTTTAAAATTCTTTTTTATGGAGGTTGAACATCTCTATGGTTTTGCTCTTTGCTGTATGACCATCTCCAGGATTCCACCTCTAACCTTGGCCTTCAACCAATAGGCTCCATATGTTGGCATTTCCTTGCTAAACTAAGATATTTCTTAAAATTCACCATGTTGGCTATGGTTTTAGACTCCTTTTCTTATAGCCATTTTGCATCAAATGGCCATTTTCAATTTTGAGTGCCTTGACATTTTTCAACATTAGAAGTGTGATATAAATATGTTGCTTTTCAACTAGCATAACTGGTGAAATTTAAAAAGGACAACTGTCTGTAAAATTCTGTAACTATACAGAAACTGTTCCTCTTTCCTCACCAATTTTCTTCTGATATTGGTGCATTATTTTACCAATTTCCTGTGCCTTGCTGTTCAAGTATGAACCTCAGCCACTGAAATGTTGGCAGTTTATTAATCATGAGAATTGATCAAATCACAGGGCAGAATTTTATGGTCCCGTTGCAGCGGGAGTGGGGCCATAAAATGCAGCAAGTCATTCAAAAGTCCGTTGGGTGGAATTTGGCTGTTCTGCTAAAGTCAATGTCCACACAACATCTGAACATGCTACACCTACAGCAGGAATTACTAGACTACGATCAGCTTACTCAGCACAAATTGGGGATCAAACCAGCTGTTCTGAAGCCCTATCCTACAACCTTTGTACACTATTACCACGTAAGCACTAGTAGTGCATTTTACTAGTTAGTGGACATACCAGTACACTACAAGTGGAGGGACTCAGCTTGTACATGCAGCAGTGTTCTATGTAGAAATTACAACAGTACAGTTCTGCTTACCGACATCCAATTATTAAAAGATGTGATAGTTTCATTATCAAATTTAAAATGTGGTTTAATTGAACAGACAGCTTTAAATGTCAAACCATAGCTTTTTAATAACATTGCTTGTATTTTCATGCAAACGTTAACCATATAGGAGACAGTAGAAATCAATACTGTCATCATTAGTAGGAATCAATTGTTTCACGTTATCAAAGTCCTCTTTCCAAAGCCACGACTCACTTTGTGTAGTATTGTTGTGATCAGACTAGCGGCAGTTTTGTTGAAAGATAATTACCTTGGTTGTAATGTAATTAATTTCCATATCTAAAAAGATTAGAAATAATTAATACTAAAACTGTGCTGTAAAACACTGAGGATAGCTTATAACATTGCATAGTCTCAAATGAGTAAACAGAAGTTGTTTTGGGTAGACAGGAGAATGAGTGGAACAAAATAAAAAGTAATATTGATCAACCCAGCAAAAAATCAGTTGTCCAGAAGTACTACTGAAAGCTAACTGGTGCAGCATATATTCAGGATTTCTACCTTCTGATGTACTCATCACTGGGACTACTTGCATCAAATCACTAACAGAATTAAATTGTGCAATAATTCCTTGTTTTCACTGCATGCAGTGAAAACATTATCCTGGATGCAATTTGGACTGTATATTGCACTAATTGATGCTGAAACCAGGTGAAAAATTCAGTAATCTCCATAAAGGTAGTCTGTCAAAGTTCATGTAAAAGTTCAGTACTTAAGCAGCCCTATTATTGTAACTGGAACATAGAAGGTATAATCATCTTGTAGATCTGAGACTTGTTTCATTTTATTCTCCAGTGAAATGTGGTAGTCGTTTTTCTTTAAATGCTGCCATCCCCTCCAACCGGTCTTTTGTAGGAATGACCTGAATTGGCAAAAGGTATAACTATCTTAAAATATTTTTCAATTTTTAAAAACCATCTTATAGACTAAAACATAATTGCCTGAGGTTTGTTTAAAAAAAAAAGCAGCAAGTACACTTCATACCTGAGCATAACACATTTCTTCAATTGCCATTCCAGATGAAATATCCACCTGCAGAGAATTGGAAAGAGCATATAATAAGTACAACTGGAAGTCCAATATTGCTTTAATTGGACAATACTGTAGATGTAATTAACATTCACAATTTGAATCTGTACTTTTAAACAATTAACATGAGAAATATTCATTTCAAAATGATAACCCTTACCGTTAGGAAATGCATGTTTCTTTTTTTATAGGTGTTATGGTTTCACTGATTTTACTCTGGGGTTTCAGCTAAATGCTGGCATGATCATTTAGTCGAGGAACCTCCTTTGACTTTTATTTATTATTCTGACTGAAGGATTTTAAATTTGTTGAGGAAAGTACATTTGACCCATCAAGCTTGACTCTGTGGTACGTCAACTTATTTGACTTATCTCTTACAGCCAATTGCATTCTGAACTTTCCAAAGCTCTGGCTCCACTATCTCATCTAGCGGTTATGACTCTTATAAACATTTTTGATTATCAGTTGTAAATTTGACTTTTTGCAAGACAAAGTGGATCCAAGTAAATTTAAGTACTTACTGTTATTTTTAAAATGGTGACCTTTGAGTCCAGTACTGGAGAGGTTACTTCGTTTTCTTAAGGAGAGTTATACGGACTCAATGTTAATTCTGTTTCTCTCTCCACAGATGCTGTCAGACCTGCTGAGTTTCTCTAGCATTTTCTGATTTTACTATGTATTCTGTACAGTTTGCATTGGAATCATGATCATTTTGAAAGCAATTTTTTAAAAAATTCAATGTTAGAATTCAATTGTGCTCATCTCTCTACCAAGACAGTTTCGCACAAATTTAAAAATACAACAAGCTAGCTACTTCAACTTTATCCAGCAAGTAGCCATTTTATATGGAGCAAGAATAACTCCAGGTTCAATCCCTCATCAGTGCCAAGTTACATGATCTGAGCTAGGACAGTAGATATGCTACAATTGGCCTCAACACCCTGGGGGAAGGGAAATGACAACTAGGATTGTCACTGCATTTTCCAAGCAGTGGTTGAAAGCAATTAGAGTTTAGATGCCAGGCAAGAACACGAATGGAACAAAAAAAATGCTGGAAAAACTTAGGTCAGGTAGCACCTGTGCCAAGAAACAGAGTTAACGTTTCAGGTTGATGACCTTGCACTGGAACACTTCTGAAGAAAGGTCATCAATCTGAAACATTTAACTCTGTTTCTCTCTATGGATGCTGCCTGACCTGCTGAGTTTTACTGGCATTTTTTGTTCTTTCTACAGATACAAAAGAAAAACATTTCAGATTTCCAGTAAGGACACAAGTGGGTTTGGCTAGTCTACCTGTCAATTAAATAATGGCAGACTTATCAGGGCTCATTGATGGAGAATAGCTCCCAGCATTGGAGCTATTAGCAGTTGTTGAGAAGAAATATGAGCAAGGAAAACACAAATACAACTTGATCCTCTTCAAAACTAAAAGATCAAGATGGTGAAACAATTGGGATCAACTCCATACATTGAGTTTAGTGCCAGTGATTAGCAAATGGCCGCAGTTTCAAGCTCTACTCCTGAATTTGAACACTTAACAGGCTGATAACTTCTGTGCAGTACTAAAAGAATGCTGAATTGGCTGAGCTGCTATATTTTTAGAACAGGCAAGAACAGACCTAGTCTGCCTGTTTGGGTAGAAATAAAATATCCACGGTACTAGTCAAAGGTAGGAAGATTTTGAAGTGCCCTCAAGTACCATCACCAATACAGATTAATTGGTGGCTTACCTCATTTGCTGTTTGCAGGACCCTTCTGTGCACAAAGTGACTGCCATGTTTGTGGAAAAACTCAATTTTATTTGTTGAAATGTTTTGAATGTGAAAGGCATTATATAAGAGATCTATTTGCCTCTTTTTCCAAAAGTGGCAAGTTAATAATCAGGCGATAGTTTCTATCACCTTTATCCTAATCCCTGTAGCCATTCATAACCTTAGCCTACGTGAGACAAACCTTAAATAGGCCAGAATTGCTAAGTGCAGCCATTTTTGTCGGGAAGGTGGTTCTAGAGGTTAAGATCAATAAAGTTGCTCAAATGGATGGTTTATGCCAGCTTGGTTTGTTCTTTTCAAAAACAAAAACAGAATTACCTGGAAAAACTCAGCAGGTCTGGCAGCATCAGCGGAGAAGAAAAGAGTTGACGTTTCGAGTCCTCATGACCCTTCAGCAGAACTCTGTTACGTCAACTCTTTTCTTCTCCGCTGATGCTGCCAGACCTGCTGAGTTTTTCCAGGTAATTCTGTTTTTGTTTTGGATTTCCAGCATCCGCAGTAGTTTTGTTATTATTTTGGTTTGTTCTTTTATTAGGCTTAATCCATATATTCATGCATTTGCATATAATTTCTTCACTTTTTCTCTAAAAGACAACTTAAAAAGAGTGCATCATGAATGTCAGAAATAGTTGGTCCGTCAGTGAAGCATTGTGCAAATTAGCTGGCCTGTCACAACAGGAAAAAGCAGTTTTATATAGCTGTTCCAAGAAAACCATGTGCTTTGTTTTTTTTTAAAAAATGATACCTTCTCCTCCTCTTCCAGTGCCTTGAGGAAAGAAGAGTATGGCAAAAGAGCATTTGATGTTTAGATTAGAAGGGTCAGTAATAGTTCTGACTTTGCAGCTAGGCCTAATCTTGTACTTAGCACTTTGCAGCAGGAGCAGAGACCAGGCTAATAATTCTTTTAAGTTTGTCCTCAACCTAAAACCCCCACTGCTACACCAACTGAGGTCAGCTAACTGTATGCACCAGGGATCAAACTCGGGACCTTGTTTCCCATGTCTTTGCACTGCACTAGATAGTGCATTTATCCAGTGAACCAGTTCAGGAACTTTGTTTCACACACACAATTTTAAAGATTAGGGAAAAACTATACATCTAGTACATTACCTCAATGCCTTTGTTCATTGCCTGCTTTGCCATCCTCACAGCTACTGGACCCTTTAAGATTAATCAAAAATAATCAGTAAGACAATATTCAGATATTTACAGTCAAAAATCAATGATTTATGTTACGGCCAAATGAATGGTAAAATGGCAGCCTCTCTTTTCACCTCGGTTGACCGCAAAAGGTGTTTTTTTTTAATTCAAGAATTTGCGTTCCAATTCAATGTTTTGAGAGAAAATAATATTTATTGTACTTAAACTTGATCTATATATAAAAAAAAAATGCTACAATCACATTCATGTGCATCCAAAAGAGTCTCTCATATACATACACACACGCAAGTTACAAGGAGTGAGGGTGATGGGTAGCTAAATTGTTTGAGTGTCCAAAAAGAAAGTCACTTTTATAGACAAATCCTGTGGACTGATGACTTGGATGGTTTCATGGTTAAGTTCATGGATTTTTCAGAATTCTGCATCGAGCTAGTTAAAATGTTAACGGACAATCCATCTTTTACTCTGGAGTCAACAGCTGTTTGCCTTATGTTGATGCTGCTGCTCACAGCGTTTGGTCAAAATACAGGCAGGATACATGCTTGCAGAATGGCTGGAGCGTGAGCGAGAGGGACACTACAAGTTCTCTTCTTGCTGTTACCCGCTCCAGGTCTTTCTGGTTCCTGATCCTGGAAATCACTCTCTCTACACATAAAGCTAGCTTGCTTTCACACAACCGTCCTTGATTGTCATAAGTTCATTCCAGGTCCATTGTTTAAAATGGTCGGTGGAGCCCTCTTTTCAGCCAGGGTCCATTATCCAACGTGATTGAGTTTAATGGCTCGGTCCTCACCCACCTTAGTCCAAAAGGAAAACAAAAATACCTGGAAAAACTCAGCAGGTCTAACAGCATCTGTATAACTCAATATAATCCAAATGTCTTTTCAATAGTTCAGAAGGTGGCAATTCACATTCATTTAAGCTTGTTATTTTTAGTGGGCTATGACCAGACAGCCTGAATCTGTTCTGATAGTTTTATAAATAGCAAGATGTAGTTATGTAGATGTTCAGCCATTTTAAGACCTGTTTAGATCACTGGAGTCTTTTTAAACCTTATTCTGTGGCTTCATTCCACTCAAAAAAGTCAGTTTTGATGTAAAATAGGGTTTTATAATGATTACCAACAATTCTCACCCTGCATTAACACCATTATAGATTTAGGTGGGTAACACAAATGTAGATTATCTATTAGATAGGACTGCCTTCAGCTGAAGCAGCTGTCGAATGACCATGCTTCCTTGCTGCAAGATGATAGGACATACTTACCTTACACTTACCTATCCACTGTTAAGTTTGCTACGGGTGTTTACACCACAGAAAAAAACTGTCACGGTCTTAACTGAATTTATTAACACAGTTTATTACAAACCTGCGGAAGTATCTCTTTGGCCAGAGCTAGTGCCTTTTGATAAGCCGCATCCCCCAAATTGTTTTGGGTCACAGCATTATTCACTAGACCTATGGACATTGCTTGTTCACCATCTATCTGTCGACCAGTAAAAATAAGTTCCTTTGCCATGCCAATTCCCACAACTCGAGGCAATCGTTGGCTACCACCTTGAGAACAGAAATAAAGTTTTGATTAACTATCACAGCATAGATCAGCTATTTGGTCACACAAATTTCATTTAATATTTACAATTCCAGTCTTTTCACCTGGCTGAAGCTTGTGGCAATATGTAACTCATTATATAGTTGGATAGATTCATAAAACTTATGTCTAGCATGTATTTGTATTCTGCACCACAAATCTGTCATGCCTTGGTGTAATATCAGGTATTTTTAATATACCATTATACTTCTCAATCTGTCAACACTACTGTGCTTCTAAAATGGAAAACAAAATGGTGGAAATACTTAGCAGAACAGGCAGCATGTACAGAGAGAAAAGTTAACATTTCAGGTCTGTAACTGTTCATCAGACCTCTCTCTCCAACAACTATTTCTATAATTGGTGCTACAGTGTTTTATTTAAACCTATTTCATTATCTCCCCCCGCCCCCCAACCTGCCTGCCCGGTCAATTCACTGCAGGGAATTTAAGTTATCACTCCCAGGTGTAAAGAACTATGGGTGCATAGTGGAAAGCAGGGGACAGGCAGAAAAAAGGAACCGGAAGGAAGCCAAATGCAAAAGCAGTAGACCAAAGACAACTAAACAGGATGTGCAACTTCCTAAAAGGAGAGAGCATCCAGCTATGGTGGAGACAAACAGTACTCAAAATGAGGGAGGGAGAAAGAGAAACTCACCTAACTCAAAAACAAGACTGTGATAATAAAGAGCATATCTGATTATTTAATGTGAAAAAACTACAGGAGAAATCTCCCAGTAATCTATATTATAATACATACAAAGCATTGCGAACAGGCAAAAAAGGCATGCAGTTTGATGTGATCCTCCAGTCGTTGGGACATACGGCCTACATACCTGGCATTACAATAGCACCAAAATCCATATATCACATTACTCATTTGTACGCACTGATGGACTGTATCAAAGAGCACATCACTTCAGCTGTTCGCAATAAGCAGTGTGCTGATCGTACTCAACCAGCCTGTCCTCACAAAACTCAGAATATAATGTGTAAAGTTAGATGTGATTCCACAATTGGACAGCACTTGCTGAACATTCAAGATTATGGCAAGACCTACACTAACGAGCAATTTAAGACCACCAGTCAGGCTTGCAATGTGGCCCACTTATGCTTGCTAGAAACTACTTATTTTCATATGTAAGGACCTGCCCTTTGCAAGCAAAAGGACTATGTCCAGGCATTGTGCCTTTTCTGAATTAAACAAAAGCATGGAGGACAATAGTTCCCTGGTGCATTCTCCATGGCAATTCTCAACCAGAGTCAATTTGCCTGCCAATCAGCATCCTTTTCTCATGCAGTATTTTTATCCTCACAAAACCCACTCTTTACTCTGTCCTTGTAAACAATCACCCCATTTTCAATTCCCCGTTCCAAAGTCCTTGTAAATGTTGTCATCTTCCAAATTCATGCCCATCTTTCCCACAACTCCATGTCTATTATAAGTTAGGATTCCTTCCCAACACAGCTCTGATATGGCCCTAATCCGTCACTGATGACATCCTCTGTGACTGACCATTTGCACTATTCCTGTCTGTAGTTGTCGACAACGCCGCAGCATTTGATATAGCCGATCACATCATACTCCTCCAAAGCCTCTCCTCTCTTCAGCTGGGGAGGGTTGTCTTTGCTTAGTTCCACTCTTATCTATTCAATCTTGGCTAGAGCATGTCTTGCATAACTTCCCTTCCCATCCCCACACCATCATCTTTGGAGTCACCTAACATTATAGCCTTCGTCCCTTCCTCTTACTCATGCTGGCATTCAGTGACATCATCTAAACACACGAGAAGGAATCATCTGTACAAAATCCATACCCTCCCTACCAATTCCATCCCCCTCTCCAGCCACTGTCTCATTTGTAGGAATTATGGTAAGTGATTTTCAACCACAATGTAGTACACCAATCTCCCTGTCTTCAGAGCAGCTCCCTTTTTGATCTGCAATCTTGTAGGCCACCACATCCTGTTGCCATCTCCTTCTGCATTTGATGGCAGAATCGTTCATCAGAGAAGATTCTGAAGACCTTGTCTGGACTGTACAGCAACACTATCCTTACCCCACCCTCCCCATGTAGTTCAAAAGGCAGAGTATTGCTATAGCCTCCCTCTAGTGTAAATTGGGTAGTGACATGAGTCTTACTGTATTTGTGCTTTGCTGCTGTAGGGATTTCTAATTAGCTATAGGTGCAAGTGATAATCATGGACCTAGAAATTTGGTTGTCCCAATGTTTGGGCATGTGGTGGTGGGGGAGGTGGGCACGCTCTGCACCTGAATCGTGAATCCCGAGGAACTGTCAATGTTGGACCCGATGTGGCACCATCCATCTAATAGTCAACCAAGATCAGCCTGCTGCTGGCATTCACATTCAGGTAAATAAAATGTGAAAAACCTATCTTGTAGGTTGCAGGCAATTGCAAGGTCTGCTTTTACCAAGTGTAACCAATGGAGTGGAAGTTTAGTCACTGCTTTTATTGTTATTGGAAATGCAAAAATACTCCCAGTTTTCAAACACTATCCACTCCATCACAAGCCTTTCTTTTATATAGTGCAAAAAGTAACTCACCAGCACCTGGAAGAAGGCCTCTGGTAACTTCAATAAGACCCATTTTGGCAGAAGATGCTAAAGTTAAAGAAACAAGTGGCAATAAACCAACTGCTCTGGATCACGCCAACTAAATGTTAACAGACATGAGCTAGTTAACATCACAATGTGCTAGTGGACAATAAGAGGCAGCTTCATAACTGCAATACTGGAGCAATGAAATTTGATGAAATGCAATGCAGTTATTTTACTTTTTGTCCAACAGCAAAAAGAGAAAGCAAGCCCAGGGGGAAGTGGGGGGAAGAAAACTGAGGGAAAGCATATGCACGACAAAGGGCGAGAGAGAGTGAGAAAGAGCACATGGAAAATAATTCACAAGGAAACCTAGATTTGCCTTTACTAATTGAGCCTTTGGCCTCTTCTACTCAAGTTAATCAAAACTATTTTTCTGGATTTATGTTTCCACACAATTTACAATCTTACATAACTCTAAGATCAAATAGGAAACACATTTTCAATGCTGAAAAGCTGAAGTCTTTGCAGTGTTTCCTCATAAATCAGCCTTGTGGCTCTTCTCTGCATTGCCTCAAATACTTGAATATCTCCCCCTTTCCCTGGTGACCAGAACTGGCCACAATATTCATGGTGTGATCTGAGCAGAACACTGTACAGTTTGATCACAGCTTCCTCAAATTTGTATTCGTTTTAGCTATATAGTTCAACATGCTATCAGCTTTGATGACTGATACTTTGCATTGGCTGGATGTATTGAAAATGAAGTCTACGAGGACTCTTAGGTCTCACAATGTCATCCTTAGCTAGTTCAACATCATTCATAGAGTACTTGTTGTCCATTGCCTTTCCTATGAGCAAGACTTTTCATTTGCCCATATTCAATTCCTTCTGCCATTGTTCTGTCTACTTTTAAGTATTTTATCCAGGTTCATTTGTAATTTCTAAGTTGCCTTCTCCAAGTCTTCTGCCTCACCACAAATTTGACTAATCGTAATTATATTTCAGAGTTAAAAGTCAATGATGTAAATTAGAACCAAAGTAGTTCCAATACTGAGTCCTGGGGCACCCACTGAATATTCCCCTACCCCACTGAATACCTATTGTTTTCTACCTTTAAACTAATTGTTTGCCCTTATCCAAGACTTGCCCTGAATTTCCACTGCTTTGAGGTTCAACTAAGTCTTTTATGTGGAACATTTCAAATGTTTCCTGGAATTCTAGCTACAACATGTCATAGGGTTTTACAGAATCCACTTCAGTTCTCACTTTCTCCAAGAAGTTGTGATCAGACAGATCTTTCTCTGAATCCATCTTGGCTGCTGTTTACTAAGCTATAGCAAATAACTTACTAGTAAATAATTGGGGCTCCATCTGTGCTCAGATTCACCTTTGAAATGGAGTAAATGAGCTCCCTTTCCCTGACATGCTAGTAGAGAAATCTGCCAGGGGGTTCTCTATTACCGTCTACCACAAGCCTACCTTCATGTGTCAATATACACGTTGGGATTCCTACAGTTCCACGTGCTGTAAGATTGGCCTTATTGGCAACCTCGTAAATAAGTCCTAAGCCATTTGTTCACCGTGCAAGCTTGATGATGAAATAGGACGGCATCAAAAGCCTTCCTGCGCAAACTCATGAATGGGCCTAAGGCCATCACTTTCGGTCCTGAAAAGTGTGCAGTCTTCCTCAAATTGCCCTGAAAGAGCAAGGTATCTCAAAAATTTGAGCAACTGGTGAAGCTGGCAGTTTCACACTGCTACTATGCAGTAGCAACACAAGTGGTGTTCGCCACTAGCAGGATGCTGTTGTCAAGCCAAAAAGACATTCTGCCTATCACACAAATGAGTAACGTGATATATGAATTTCAGTGTCAGTGTGATGCCAGGTATGTAGGCTGTATGACCCAAAGACTGGTGGATCAAACAAACAGCATGTCCCTTTGGCTGTTCACAACAGACAGGGTACTGACCATACCCAACCAGCCTATGCTTGCAAAACTCTAAACATAGGCCAGGATTTTCCAGTCCCACCTGCGATTTCCACCATGGGCAGGACCGGAAAATCCCAGCCACAGTGTCCAACATTGGATGTGATTCTGCAATAGGACAACATGGCTAAATAATCCCGAGTCTGCTAAGAATTACGCTGACAACCAATTTAGGATTGTCAGTCGGTCTAACAGTGTGGCACACTTACAGGTGCTAGAAGCTACATTTATTAATACACAGGGCCCTGTTCTTTACAGACAGAAAGAACATTGCACCTGTTTCAACAACAAAACAGGCGACAGCCACTCTCTGGTTCATTCCCCAGGCAATGCCTTGACCAATCAGAGTCAATCTGCCTGTTTTGAATTTAAACAAAGCTTGGCAGTTAACAGGTGCATTCTCAATGGCAACGCCTCTACCAATAAGAGTCCACTTACCAACCAAACATTACTATCTTCTCATGAAGCATAAATTGTTGTTCCTTTTACATTTGGTTTTCTTGCAAATGTCCTGATCAGTGCAAAACAAAAAGCTTCAACGTGTCATTTTTTTTTTCCAGTGACACTCACGTTATTGCACAGGTCATTTTCAAGTTTACAGCTGCAATGTTCCATTCTAAAGATCTTTATGGCTAATGAACGAATACTAGGATCCATCTAGCTCTATGTTATCTGCATGTTATATTAAATAATGTAGCCATGGAACACTGTTAAAGATGGCCATTTTCAGCCTTTGCCTCATTTTCAATGAGAAAGTTGGGGACAAGAAGAATTGAGACACTGCTGTGAAAGGTTTATTAAGAACTTACAAAAAACTCATAACCCAGATAGGTTACAGGACTGAAGTAATGGCTCAAACCTACCAGTCATCTCATCAAAACTCAATTTTTGTAGAGCAGCCTTTAAGTTATTCTTAACTATATATGAAGCTCTATATTTCTACTTGTGAGATCTCAGTCTAGGTAAGATATTAGATAGGCATATATGACACAATTTGACCCTACCTGCAACACGAAGATCACATGCCAATGCTAGCTCCAGACCACCACCAAGAGCATACCCATCTATTGCAGCAATGGTGGGCATAGGCAGGAATGCTTTAAAAAAAAAACACACACCTTTAAGACTTGAGAAAACATTTTAAAAATGTGTACAATATCAAAAACAATCGCAATAGCTAAGCCATCACAGATAGCCCTTCAAACTAGTTTTTAGCAATCTCAATGGCCAAGAATCGCTTGCCCATCTATTGTGTCACTGATGTGGCTTGGTAACTATAGCTAACCAGATGACCAAAACTTACAAGTTTCATACCTTTTAAAAAATATTCTGCTTTTCTATTCTTACTATCAAAGTGAATAACCTCACACTTCCCCACATTATACTCCATCTGCCATCTTTTTGCCCACTCACTTAACCTATTTCTCTTTGCAGCCTCTCTGTACTCATAACTTACAAAGCTTGGTGGAAACTACTGTCGAACAAACTTAGATACATTACTCTTCCCAGCACTGGTCCTTGCGGCACTCCACTAGTCATAGCCTGTCAACTTGAAAATGCCCTGTTTAAACCTACATTTTGCTTCCCGTCTGCTAACCAATCCTCTATCCATGCTAATATATTACCCCAACTCCATGAGCCCTTATCTTGCCTATTAAACTTCTGTTTGGTACCTTACTAAATGCCTTTTGGAAATCAGGCTATGTTACACCTACTGGTTCCCCTTTATCTACCCTATGAGTTACATCCTCAAAATAACTGAAATTTGTCAAACATGATTTTCATTTCCTAAAACTGTTGATTCTGTATGGCCATATTATGATTTTCTAAGTGCATGTTAAGACTTCCTTAATAATAGATTCCAACGCTTTCCGACAACTGATCTTAGGCCAACTGGCCTGTAGTCCCCCGTTTTCTCTCTCCTTCCTTTCTTAAATAGCGGTGTTGCATTTGCTAATTTCCAATCTGCTGGGACCATTCCAGATTATAGGGAATTTTGGGACATCATAGCCAGTGCATCCACCACCTCTGCAGCCATCTCTTTTAGAATACTAGGTTGTAGGCCATCAGGTCTGGGGATTTGTTGGACTTTAGTCTCTTAAATTTCTCTGCTGATATGAAATTATCTTAATTTCCTCACTTATTTTAGCACTTAGGTTACCCTCTATTTTTATGTATGTACCTTGTTTCTTGTGCTGTGCAGACAGACGCAAAATATTTGCAGGGTCAATGAAGTGACCGCTCTGCCAGCCTGTTCATGCCAACATGAAGCCTGGGCCTCATTGGCTTTCTACAGACTGTAGCTTGCTGTTTCTGGGAGGGTGGGAAATTGGCCGACTCCCATGCTGAGCCCGCCAGCAGAGAAGGCTTTGCAAGGAGCCAGAAGTGGCCAGGATTAGTTTTAATCTAAGCCACCTGGGGAAAATCATCTGAATCAAACTGGCCAACCCATTAACCTCAATTGAAAGTAAAAATTGGGCATGGATTTTTTTTTATAAAACAGGCTGTTGGATGCTGTTTTTTTTTTAAATCGGCAAAGTGCTGCAGAATGATTAAAAAATGGATGTTTAGCAGCGATAGAGGAGATAGGAGAAGTTGATCTTATTGGTAGTCTAGTGGCTACGGCATTAGCTTCGCAACCCAAGTCAGAAGTTCACATCATTCAATAAACCAGGCAATTTGTGGTTTATCACCAAAATAAAGTGGAAAACTGCTAGATTATCTTTAAATATCCAAATAGTACAGGGACATCCTTCAAAGAAGAGTAACCAAGTGATCTGGTGACTAATTCACACTAGATGGTTTCCGACAAACCCAGTGACCAAGATTTTGAATGAGATAAACAGCCATACTGCTGACTCTCAATAGCACAGCTCCAAGTCTACATGTTTTCAAGATTATACATTTGAAAAGTTAAAAGATTTTCTTCCCTTTATAGATTTTATTTTCTATTGTTCTTGTTCTCACTATCATTTGGTCTATTTTAGTCAACAGAAGTACATATGCAACAAATTACAATATATTCGAACCATGAAGATTCCTGCTGAAATTGAGATGACTTTGGGCTACTTAGAAACATAGTACATTACACAGAGTAGGTCAGGTGAAACCCTACACTGCATTGAACAGTCCATTACACACACACACAAATACCCCAGGCTTAAAAACAGACGGCAAGTGCTACTTTGTTTTAAAAAAATTGCTTAAAAATACCATTACTGAGATACAGATAAATTAATTAATTTGCACTTGCCTATTTTGCTCATTAAACTTCTCAGTTTATGAACAAAGTGGCCAACCTCTGTATTATTCATTTTAGCACGCTCCTTCAAGTCAGCACCTAGAAAATGAATTGGGGAGAGAAAAAGGGAAAATAATTTGGAAAACAATTTCACTAAGAATACAAAGATAACTTTTGTTGGTACTGGCCCAAAAGAAGCAAAGAATAAAGCTTAGTAAGCAATAATTTCCACTGCAAATAAGAACCAAATGGCTCTTCTGTGGTGCACACAATGCAATGATCAATACAGTCACTTAAGAGTTAACACTGCTAGAATAAAAATCACCAGTAATAGATCCAGTATTTAAAATTAGCTCATTAAAATGTTTTGAAGTTAAACAAATTTTTAACGTTAGCAGCTTTTCAATACTCTCATTCGAAATTAGTTACCAAATCAAATTTCAACAGTATTTATGGCATCTCACTTCACCACCCAGAAGAACCAATTACATATAATGTTATATCACTGTAGTTTTGGCAATGAATAATAGACAGAGTGTATTGGCCCATTACTAGACTGCTCCTGAAAGGCAGAAAGTGGCTTCAAATCCATGACTGCCCACACAAGGAAGGAATTTCACCACCCACCTTGAAGAAGGGAGTCACACTGGGGAAGTGTTGCACGACTCCTTTATTGGTTCAAGAGGAGCAACAGGCAGGAGGCGGTGGGGAAATAGGTGAGAAACCAAAGAAAGAAATCGTGAAGGGTATAGATCAGAATGTTCATATTTCAGACTTTGGAATTATTAGTTAATGTAAAAAGACTAAATTGTAATTTATTAAGGTAATAATGTTATGATCTATATACCGCAAAGTAAAATATCACACAGAACGAAATACATTTATATTATTTCAAATTAATATTTGCAAGTTTTTATGCCAGGTTTTATTAATCATATCACCAACTTGATTCTAGTTCAGTTAGCTCCTCAACAATCAAATACTGAGGCACAATTTTGCTATTAAGTAACTACCATAAAGTTTAGAACTCCAAAAACAAAGCAGTTTTCCAAATACTGCAGGGCCTTATAAAGTTAGTAGAACCTCTCATCACTGCAACAGGAATATGCTACCTTCAGAGCCAGTGGACTCTGGTTACAAATTACTCAGATAGTAGATCCCTTACCTGCACAGAAAACTCCTTTGACCTGACTCTTAAACAGTACCACACGCACACTTTTGTCTTGACGCAAATCTTCAACGGCTTCTTCAAGCTAGAAACAAGTAATCAGTTCCGATTTTTCTTTGTAGTTCTTGTGAATACGGGCACAGATGAGAAAAATCAAAGTCCTCATAATGGAACTGTAAACTCTCATGTCAAAGGGCTGCACCAAAATTGATTATGATATCGGTACAGGTATTAAGAGGAAACAGACAAAGGAAAGGAAAAAAGTGAGTGAGCAAGGAGAAAGAGAGAAGAAAGCATAAATATGAAATACAAATTAACAGAGGTCTTTGTTAAATATATATTTCATAAAACTGAGTGAACATATACCAGCATGCTTTGCTCCAGATTTTCCTGGAGTCTTGTCTGGCACTTTAGGTTATAGGGACCATTGAAAAGCCTAACAAAATAGGAGAATATGCAGCAAGTGTCTTGTGCTATCAATTATGAAGCTCCATATTTTCCTGGGACTTGCTGTCACCCTGTCTGATAACAGTGATAATTATCATAGCTTCTCCCCCATTAAAAGCCATGCTGATTGTGATTTTGCTGGATTTACATCAGTTTAAATCCACGTTCCATTTACATACATCTCAGGTTGCTGATATTAACAGATCTTTTACAGAGTTAGAGATTATCCCCCAAAGAGGCATCTGTGCTAAAATGAGACTTTACCAAACTTCAACTCATAAAATTCAACAAAAGTCAAAGAATAATTAAGTGGAAATAGCACTTGAGTTTGTGTTCCAAGGACCAAATGCTAGGACTTGGGTCACAGGTGGAATCAGATTAGATACTCCTGGAACCAAACTCAATTTTAAGCCAAGTGACAACAGTGATGGATTGCACATACCTGCTTAACAAACACATTTCCTAGGGAGTTTCTTACACGAGGTCTGCTCATTAAAACGGCTGCAATCCCTGAAAGAAAAAATTTAAATTAACTGACTTCATGATTGCAGGCATCAATTTTGCTGTTGCACTTAGCTTTCTGTTAATTCTCAAAAAGGATCGCGTAGCCACCAGCACTGCCTGATTCAGCCAGAGCTAAAGCAGTGCAGCACTAGGGGCTGCGCTTAGACCACTCCAAAATCCAAATTTGTCCAGCTTCCGCTGTTTAAAGTGGTGGAATGACTCACTTAAATCTTCTATAAGTGAGAGAAATTAAAAGCTTTTCACAAGATGATGCTTTGGCTGAGCTCTACCCTTTCGACTTCAAATAAGAAAGTTTTCTAACTTTCTTTCTTAAAATCTAAAGGTTTTAACATTTAAATTGCAGGAAATATCTTCCTTTCCTGTCCATACTGTCCATACCAGCTACAGGGGGGAAAAATGCAATGCAAGTGGCGCTATAGTTTACAACACAGTTATAGCTGCTTAGGTTAATCTTCATGTTTATTTTCAGGGCAAATCAAAACAAAAGAAAATTACCTCAAGGAAATTTACTAGTGAAAAATTTTCCTTTAAGCATCAGCTATGGGTCAATGGCAGCACACTTGCTGTCACATCAGGAGATGTTCAATGCCTGCTATGGACTTAAGCAGTTAAGAATTTGCGGTCAGCAGCGAACGATTGATGCTCATTGTTCATTACACTTACAGCTGCCTACAGACCTTTTGAGCAACAACTTATGATCACTGGGTGTCTAACACAGCGCGCCATCCTTTACAAGGCATTTGGAACCTGAGTGAGGTAAATAGCATGTCTCTTCAACCAATCCTCATTGAGAAATGCAGAGTCTAAACAAGGAAGTGAAAATTCAATGTAAAATCATGTATAGAAAGAAAAATAAAGAGAGGGAAAGAAAGTTGATGAGACAGAGGGAAAAACAAAAATAAATTTCCTTTTTGACTCTCCAACAATAATTGAAGCTTGGAGGAATGAGACTATTATAAAAGTTAATTTTCTGCACTGGATGGTCGACCTCTTGTGTGCAACATTGGTACTGACCACCTCTGCCACCGCCTCCCAAGCTGGAGTGGCGAGACTGATGAGCCTTTTGTGACCAGAGCAAGAGTAGAGTACATCGCGGTGGGCCTCCATGATGTCCAGAAGGCATCCCAGGAAGGTGCTACTGATTCATGGGGCTGCACTCTTCTTGGCTTTCAGGGCCATGTCTTCACCGGAGCAACCCTGGGCTGCTAGCTTTGAGAAATGTGTGCACAGCTGCAGTTAAAATATGGCGCCCCATGTGAGGAAGCGTTGAGATAACGGCATGGTGGGCAAATCGGAGGCCACCCGCCAACAAGATGGCGTGTTTCCTGTGGCTGCATAATTAATGAGGTGAGAATGGGACGATACGGCATGAAAACTGCCAGAGAGGATGGTTGGCAATAAGATATATTGATGTTAAGAATTCACTGTCACTTTAATGAATAAGCCTAATTTTTTTTCTGGTGTACTTAGTGAGTAACTAGTGGAAAATTACCACAAATTCATGCCCTTACTTGTATGTAAATGCCTCATTTCTCAGCGAGATACTAGTGTAGCAAAGCTTGAGGAAGTGCAGTGCAAACTGGACAGCAACTTCCCAATTTCAGTGTTTTATCATACATGAGTTACATCATAATAACAGTGAATGCTGTTATTCTTAATGCAAAATCTGGACTATGATTTAGGCTGACACTCCAGTGCAGTACTGCACTGTCAGAGGTGCTATCTTACAGATGGGATATTAAATCTTGTGTATAAATTGGCTGCTATTACAACAATGGCTGTATTCAAAAGTATTTCATTGGTTGTGAAATGCTTTGCGCAGCCATAAACAACATCATATAAATACAAGCCCTTTTTTAAATTTATTTAAAATCAGAATTATGAATTTACCAAAGGGAAACATCGCTATTACAGATTTAGGTAGAAGCACTGGGCGGAATCGTCCCAGATTTGCACAAAGTGCAGTAGCATGCGGAAAAAAAGTCATATTACCTGCTGGCCGCAAGAGTAGGTTTTCATGCCACATCGTCCTATTCTCACCTCATTAATTATGCAGCCACAGGAAACACGCCATCTTGTTGGTGGGTGGCCTCCGATTTGCCCACCATGCCGTTATCTTAACGCTTCCTCACATGGGGCGCCATATTTTAACTGCAGCTGTGCACACACTTCTCTAAGCTAGCAGCCCAGGGCTGCTCCGGTGAAGACATGGCCCTGAAAGCCAAGAAGAGTGCAGCCCCATGAATCAGTAGCACATCCCTGGGATGCCTTCTGGACATCATGGAGGCCCACCGCGATGTACTCTACTCTTGCTCTAGTAAAAAAAGGCCCATCAGTCTCGCCACTTCAGCTTGGGAGGCGGTGGCAGAGGTGGTCAGTACCAATGTTGCACACAAGTGGTCGACCATCCAGTGCAGAAAATGGATGAATGATCTCACCAGGGTAATGCAACCATCTTATCACTCTAAACTAACACACTCAAGGCCATCGCACGTTCATTGACATTTCACTCACTGCCAACTCAAGGGGCATCACCACTCAATCTCTCACACATACCCCCACATGTCCATCTGGCCTCATCTCCTCTGGAGACTGCCTCCTCAGCCCTCACCATCTTGAGGCCACTTGCACAGATCAACATGTGCCCCCACAAATCCACCCTGGGAAACCCTCCTTCTGCATTACAGCCCCTGTCCTGCAGCCTCTTCCCTTACCAGAGGCCACTTCTCCCCCTTCCTCAAGCAAGCCCTAGCCCTGCAGCTGTTGAAAAGCCACCCCCGCCTTATGGCTGGTCTGGTAGGTAGAGACCTGCCCGTGATCCCCCCCCTAAAAGTGATGTATGTGGTGCTGCCTATGAAGCCTGGCAATTTTGACCGCGAGTGCTGCCCAAAGCAAGATAGGCAAACAAACCTCCAATGCCCCAAGTGAAGTGCAAGGTCGCCAGGTGCATGTCACAGTGTGGTGACCGAACGATCCAGCGCAGCGCAGAGGTGGGGTTGGGGGTGATTCCAGCAAGCAGGGCTTATAGTGAGATCCTAAAATATTGAAATTAAGTTCCCAATGTGCAGCGACAGTAAACGGAGCCGGCCATTGGCAGATGGAGCGGATGGTCACAAACCGACTTTTGGCTTTCCCATCATATTGCACCCCACCGCCCCCCCCCATCCCCCTCCCCTCCCATCCCTGTCCCCCTCCCCCCCCCCCCCGTCCACCGTCCCCCTCCCATCCCCGTCCCCCTCCCCCCCCCCCCGTCCACCGTCCCCCTCCCCTCCCCCGTCCCACCCCTATCCCACCCCCCAAAACGATAACAGGGCCGGAAAATTCCATACACCACGTATGACATTCACACTCCACAACCTGGAGGTTATGGTTAGAGGCGGTACTGTCATGTGCAGTTACAAAAACCGGCAGGAGCAAAAGACCAGAGACTAACCCCTTACCCGAGTTCTCCCCCTGTAAATGATGTATCTGGATTTCGTGACCGCCGCAGGTTTCCGAGTATCGCCTTCCGCCGACAGCCGAGGATGTGACCCTGCCCCGGGCATTGCCCGCCGCCGGCTGCAGATAGGTTCCTGTAGCAGACCCAGCAAGACAGGCTCTGCCGCGTACAACCAAAAACCCAACAGGACCGAATTTCCCCATTGCTGACATTTGCTGCAAGAACCGTGGAACTGAAATGTGCAAATTATACATTCACTAAGAGGGCCAGTGTGAAGAGGATATCCCGCCTCCTCACCGACTTCATTGGATACTGAAACAGCCTCTCCCTGTCCAGACTTGTTCACATTGGGATGGGGGGCGGTATAATATTCAAATTAAGCAAGACCCAGATGGCCCAGCTAATTATTGGGAATATGTTGGAACCCGTAATTAAGGAAGTAGTAAGAAGCCATTTAGAAAATAATAATATAATCAAGCCAACATGGTTTTGTGAAAGAGAAATTGTATTTGGCAAATTTATTAGAGTTAGTTGAGCATGTAACAATACATTGGATTGTGCCCACCGGGACGGATGAGTGCTCAGCAAAAAAAAAGTATCAGTTTACAGTTTAGGTTGGTGTGGTCTTATGTGTGACCTTAGGCCAAGTCTTGATTTGCATAACGAATGCAAATATTGCAAAGGAAGTCAGTGTTGGAGGGATGGATGGAGGCATTTGCTTTGCGCTGCCCTCGCTTTTCCTGAAGACATTTGACTCTGTTCTCCTCTAATGTTGAACTCTTAAGGGAGAGACGATGACATAGTGGTATTGTCACTGGACTAGTGATCCAGAGACTCAGGGTAATGCTCTGGGGACCTGGGTTTGAATCCCACCAAGAATTTAAATTTGAATTCAATAAAAATCTGGAATTAAAAGTGTAATGATGACCATGAAACCATTTTTGTAAAAACCCATCTGGTTCACTAATGCCCTTTAGGGAAGGAAATCTGTTGTCCTTACCACGTGACTCCAATGTGGTTGACTCTTAAATGCCCTCTGAAATGGCCTAGCAAGCCACTAGGTTGTAACAAACCGCTACAAAGTCACAAAAAAAGGAATAAAACCGGACAGACCGCCCAGCATCGACCTAGGCACTCGAAACAACAAAGGAATTACAGTTATGTCGACCCTGCAAAGTCCTCCTTACTAACATCTGGGGGCTAGTGCCAAAATTGGGAGAGCTGTCTCACAGACTAGTCAAGCAATAGCCTGACATAGTCATCCTCATGGAATCATACCTTACAGATAATGTCCCAGACACCACCATCACCATCCCTGGTTATGTCCTATCCCACTGGCAGGACAGACCCAGCAGAGGTAGCGGCACAGCGGTATACAGTCGGGAGGGAGTTGCCCTGGGAGTCCTCAACATCGACTCTGGATCCCATGAAGTCTCATGGCATCAGGTCAAACATGGACAAGGAAGCCTCCTGCTGATTAGTACGTATCTCCCTCCATCAGCTGATGAATCAGTCAGTGCTCCTCCATGTTGAACAACACTTGGAGGAAGCACTGAAGATGGCAAGGGCACAGAATGTACTCTGGGAGGGGGGACTTGAATGACCACTACCAAGAGTGGCTCAGTAGCACCACTACTGATTGAGCTGGCCGAGTCCTAAAGGACATAGCTGCTAGACTGGGTCTGCGGCAGGTGGTGAGGGAACCAACAAGAGGGAAAAACACACTTGATCTCATCCTCACCAACCTGCCTGCCGCAGATAAATTTGTCCATGACAGTATTGGTGGGAGTGACCACCGCACAATCCTTGTGGAGACGAAATCCTGGCTTCACATTGAGGATACCCTCCATCATGTTGTGTGGCACTACAACAGTGCTGAATGGGATAGATTTCGAACATCTAGCAACTCAAGACTGGGCATCCATGAGGCGCTGTGGGCCATCAGCAGCAGCAGAATTGTACTCGAACACAATCTGTAACCTCATGCCTCAGCATACCCCCCACTCTATCATTACCATCAAGCCAGGGAATCAATCCTGGTTCAATGAAGAGTGCAGGAGGGCATGCCAGGAGCAGCACCAGGCATACCTAAAAATAAGGTGTCAACCTGGTGAAGCTATAACACAGGACTACTTGCGTGCCAAAAAGCATAAGCAGCAAGTGATAGACAAGGCTAAGTGATCCCACAACCAATGGATCACATCTAAACTCTGCAGTCCTGCCACATCCAGTCGTGAATGGTGGTGGACAATTGAACAACTCACTGGAGGAGGAGGAGGCTTCACAAACATCCCCATCCTCAATGATGTACGAGCCCAGCACATCAGTGCAGAAGATAAGGCTGAAGCATTTGCTACAATATTCAGCCATAAGTACCAAGTGGATGATCCATCTCACCCTCCTCCAGAGGTCCCCAGCGTCATAGATGCCAGTCTTCAGCCTATTCGATTCACTCCACGTGATATCAAGAAACGGCTGAAGGCACTGGATACTGCAAAGCTATGGACCCTGACAATATTCTGGCAATAGTACTGAAGACTTGTGCTCCAGGACTTGCCATGCCCCTAGCCAAGCTGTTCCAGTACAGCTACAACACTGGCATCTACCCAGCTATGTGGAAAATTGCCCAGGTATATCCTGTACACAAAAAGCAGGACAAATCCAACCCAGCCAATTACCATCCCATCAGTCTACTATTGATCATCAGTAAAGTAATGGAAGGGGTCATCAACAGTGCTATCAAGCGGCACTTGATTAGCAATAAACTGCTCACTGATACATAGTTTGGGTTCCGCCAGGGCCACTTAGCTCCTGACCTCATTACCGCCTTGGTTCAAACCTGGACAAAAGTGCTGAACACCCAAGATGAAGTGAGAGTAACTGCCCTTGACATCAAGGCAGCATTTGACAGAGTGTGGCATCAAGGAGCCCTAGCAAAACTGGAGTCAATGGGAATCAGGGGGAAAACTCTCCGCTGGTTGGAGTCATACCTAGCACAAAGGAAGATGATTGTGGTTGTTGGAGGTCAGTCATCTCAGCTCCAGGACATCACTACAGGAGATCCTCAGGGTAGTGTCCTCGGCCCAACCATCTTCAGCTGCTCCATCAATGACCTTCCTTCCTACAGAAGGTCAGAAGTGGGAATGTTCGCCGATGATTGCACAATGTTCAGCACCATTCACAACTCCTCAGATACTGAAGCAGTCCATGTTCAAATGCAGCAAGATCTGGACAATATCCAGGCTTGGGCTGACAAGTGGCAAGTAACATTCCCACCATTTAAGTGTCAGGCAATGACCATCTCCAACAAGAGAGAATCCAACCATTGCCCCTTGATGTTCAATGGCATTACCATCACTGAATCCCCCACTATCAACACCCTGGGGGGTTACCATTGATCAGAAACTGAACTGGACTAGCCATATAAATAGTGGCTACATGAGCAGGTCAGAGGTTTGGAATAGTGCAACGAGTAACCCACCTCCTGACTCCCCAAAGCTTGTCCACCATCTACAAAGCACACGTCAGGAGTGTGATGGAATACTCCCCACTTGCCTGGATGAGTGCAGCTCCCACAACACTCAAGAAGCTTGACACTATCCTGGACAAAGCAGCCCCCTTGATTGGCACCATATCCACAAACATTTACTCCCTCCACCACCGACACACAGTAGCAGCAGTGTGTACCATCTACAAGATGCACTGCAGGAATTCACCAAAGTTCCTTCGACAGCACCTTCCAAACCCACAACCACTAACATCTAGAAGGACAAGGGCAGCAGATAGATGGGAATACCACCACCTAGAAGTTCCCTTCCAAGTCACTCACCATCGTGACTTGGAAATATATCACCGTTCCTTCACTGTCGCTGGGTCAAAATCCTGGAACTCCCTAACAGCACTGTGGGTGTACCCACACCACATGGACTACAGCAGTTCAAGAAGTCAGCTCACCACCACCTTCTCAAAGGCAACTAGAGATGGGCAATAAATGCTGGCCCAGCCAGTGAAGCCCACATCCCGTAAATGAAATTTAAAAAAAAATGACAGAGACATTTGGGTCTGTCCAAGATTGTTTATTTTCCCATATATTGGGATCCAGTTTGCAAACCCTGAGATTGGCTTTCAGATTGTCTTTATATCTAAGTTTGGGACGACCTGTGGTGAAGGTTCCCGTGCTCAGCTGGCTGTAGAGTACTGCCTTTGGTATTTGGGAATGCTCCATGTGAACCTCATGACCAACCCAGCAAAGCTGAGCTTTGATGGTCACGCTCTCGATGCCAGATGCTTTGCAAGAACCTTGGTGTTGGGGATTTTTGTCCTGCCACCTGATGTTACAAATAGATCTCTGACAGCGAAGATGGAATGCTCCTAGTTGCTTTATGTGATGTCAGCTGGTTGTCAAAGTCTGATACCCATAAAGAAGCAATGTAAGAACCACTGCCCGGTAGAATTTGATCTTTGTTCTGAGGCAAGCTCCATGTTCTTTTCAAAGTCTGTGAGCGACCTTGCCAAACGCTAAGCTTGATTTTACCAGGTGATGGTTGATTTCATCATCCAGCGTAGTGTTATTGGAGAGGATACTCCCAAGATAGCAAGAATTCTGTACTGATTGGAGGGGTTTGTTGATGATAGTGAATGTGGATTCTTGGAGTACATGGCCGGAGCGGCTAGATACAAGATAGAATTGTAGAAAGTTTATGGCACAGAAAGAGACCATTTGGCCCATCGTGTCGGCCCCAGCCGAGAAACAAACCATCCAGCCTAATCCCACTTTGCAGCATTTGGTCCGTAGACCTGCAGGTTACGGCACTTGAGATGCATATCCAGACACTGTTTAAATGAGTTGAGGGTTTCTGCCTCTATCAGGCAGCGAGTTTCAGACGCCAACAACCCTCTGGGTGAAAATCTTTCGTCATCTCCCTTCTAATCTTTCTGCCAATCACTTAATCTATGACTCCTAGTCACTGACCTCCCTGCTAAAGTAAATAGGCCCTCCTTAACCACTCTCTCCAGGCCCTTCACAAGATCTCTGTCTTCTTCAGACTTACTGTTAGGCCAAAGTGTTCTTTGGCCAGGGAAAAGTGATCAACAAGCAGCTGAATGTCCTCCAGGGTTGTGCTATGAGACCGCAGTCAGCTGAGAACAAGAGTTCACTCAGTATCTGTTCAGTAACCTTTGTGCAAGCCTTGAGCCTTTGCAAGTTGCAGAGGTTGTCGCCTGTCCTGAATTGAATGTGTTTTCCTGTGTCAAGGTCTTTGAATGCATACTGGAGCATGGCTGGGAAATATATGGCAAACAGAGCTGGAGCCAATACACAGCCTTGCTTCGTGCCATTGGTGTCAGGAAAGGCATCAGGAAAGATGGTGCACCACTTTGCATCATGCTGGCCATCATGCAATCGCAAAACAAGCGAAGGACTTGGATCATCTTTTTAGGGTAGCCACATTTGTATCGAACCTTTCCAGGTTATTGTGTCAAAAGCCTTGGTCAGGTCAATGAACACCATATGGCAGAGAAGGCTTGAAGGGCCAAATGGCCTACTCGTGTTCCTATGTTCCAATATAGGGTCGTTTATTCTGTTTGTGGACTTTTCTTGAATTTTACATGCTTCAAAGATCATGTCCACTGTTCCCCATACTGCATGGAAGACACTGGGTTCAAAGAGTCCTTGAGGTGAGTGACAATCTGATTAAGAATAACCCTTGCAAGAATGTTTCCTGCTGTTAAAAGAAGTGATATTCCACAGTGATTGTCACAGATGGACTTGCTCCCTTTCCTTTTGTAGAGATGAGTTATAAAGGCATTCTTGTAGTCTTGGGGCATTGTGCCCTGGTTCCAGATTAGGTATAAGAGACTAGGGAATTTCCTAACCATGTCAGTTGTTCTGTTCTTCAGATGGGATGCCATCAGCTCTCGTCGACTTGCCCATAGAGAGCTGCTTAATGGCTTTTGTGACTTGCGCTTGAGAAGGGTCAAGAGCAAGTTCTTCCAGAGTGTGTTGCTGTGGAAGTGACTCTATGGTATCATTGCACACTATGGATTGTTGGTTTAGAAGATTGCTGAAGTGCTCTGCCCAACAAGAGAGAATCTTATGCCTGTTGGTTAGGAGCTGCCATCTGTGGAGAGGATGGGTGTCACACTGTTAGCTTTGGGGGTCATGGGTTGATCACAGACCTTCATGCAGAGCCTTCAAGTTATTTTTATCAGCAAATGCTTGAAGTTCATCAGCCTTGTTTTCCCATCATCGGTTCTTCATCTCTCTTAGTTTGACCTTCAACATGCATTTTGCGCGATGGTGTCTGGCATTCCTTGCTGATGATTTCTTGTCAGCTATGTAAGATCTGTGAGCATCATGCACTTCATCTAGAAGCTTGCCTGTCTTGGTCATTGTTGCTTAACCAGTCTTAGTGCTTCCTAATCCTAGGACCTAAGATATCAGCAATTCCTGGGTCTAGTTTATGTTCCAGTTCTTGTCTCTTGGCCATGCCTTTAAGAACAGTTACATCAAGCTTCCTTTGTAGCTTGACTCTATGCCAAAGCACCTTAGATTTTACCTTCAAAGACACAAAACTCCTGTCAAGCCGATGGTCGGTCCAGCTTTCTGCACATCTAAAGGAGCAGATAGAGATCACGTCCTTGAGGTCTGTCATACAATAACATAGTCCATCATGTGCCAGTGTTTGGATCCAGGGTGCATTCATATTGTTTTCTGTTTGTTTGCCTGTTGGAAGACTGTGTTTTTGAAGGTTAGGTCAAATTTGCTGCACTTAGAAAGAAGGAGCTGGCCATTGGACTGCCAATACCATGGTGACTTAGTACACCTCTCCATAAATTATAGTCTGTGCCCACTCGGGCATTGAAATCACCAAGAATAATGACTTTGCCCTGGTGGGGTACTCCTCTAATTATCTTGCTGACGTCATCATAGAATGCTTCTTTGACCTTGTCTGTATGTTTCTTTGTTGGAGCATAGGCGCTAATGAGTGTATGCTGGTTACTGGCAAGACTTAAACAAAGAACCATGAGTTGATCACTGATCCCCTTAGGAAGTGAGACAAGCTTGCATGCCAGTTCAGATAGAATGGCAAAGCCAAATCTTGACTGTCAGGGCTGGTCCTTTTTTTTATTCGTTCATGGGTTGTGCGTATCACAGACTAGACCAGCATTTATTGTCCATCCCTAATTGTCCTTGGACTTGCCAATCCAGCAGAATGTGTAGCCTGCACAAACCTCTTCAAGTTGAGACTCCTCCACGAGCTTTGTTTCGCTTAAGGCGGCTATATCGATATTGTACCGCCTAGCTTTCAGATATGGGGGCTGTTCTATGCTGTGGTCTCATATTGTTGTCTATAAGTGTTCTGACATCCCATGAACCAAGCTTCATACGACGACTAGTAGTTTTGTTCTTTACGTTTTGGCTACGGTGACTGGATGACCAGCCAGGATTGATAACCTGGCAGGTGCAGGCAGAACAGGCTATGTTTAGGGAACCTTTTCTTCTCCTTCCTCAGATTGGGGGGAGCAGCGTTGTAACTGTAAAGGTCTGCTCTGTCGCTTTAGGAAGATATGAACTCCGCATCTGCCTCGACCTATGGAGAGCGACCATCGCTCTAAGGCCACCTGTGTGCAGGGTTATTACTGAAGACTGCCAGTAGCATCCTCTACCTGTCCACGTTGTCACTTCCCCATTGCCACAGGGCTTGGTATGTCTGACGTTTTAGTTGATGATGACTTGCTGAACAACTTTCACGTTGAGTACATTTAAGTGGGTGGGGTTTGTGCAGAGCCTCTCCCACTCTCTCATCCAAAGCAGCTAATACTACAATGGTGCAATGCTTGCCACAAGCATAGCAGCTGAAAAGATGCTAATTTTGTTTTGGAGTTGTCCTTCTCCTAGATGAGCTGCTGAGCAGGCTAAAGAGCCTCATCTACCCATGACAGCTCATCCAGTCCTTTGGCACTAGCTGTGATCGTACAAATATGCCTTGGTTAACCCTTAGCTGGGGGTTTTGAAAACAGAGTTGCCTTCTCCTACGTAGACTGCCAATTAAGACTGACGAGCCCTACCAACCTGGAGCTGTCTGGTTTAGAGATGCCAAACACCCACATTCACACCTCTGCCCATAGTTCTAAACAGGGATTGGCACGAGGCCAGGCAGTAGGAGTTTGATTAGGGGAGGCTATTTGAGACACTGACCATATGGTACTTTTTGTGGATGAAAAGCTTCTCGACTCTCTTCACCATCCCAGTCCTTCCTAACCATTTGATCCTCAAGTACCATAGATAAAGAGGAATCAGTAATGCAGTCATTTTGGTTTCCAAAAGGTGCCACATAAAAGTTACTGCACCAGTTACTTGCTCAAGAGCAAGCTGTGATTAGGATACAGAGAGTCTGTAAAAGGATACAGATAGATTAACTGAGTGGATAGCAATTTGCCAAATGGAGTATAATGTGGAAAAGTGTGAGGTTATCCACTTTGCTAGGAAGAATAGAAAAGTTAACATTATTTAAATGGAGAGAGACTAGAGAATCCTGCAGCGCAGATTGATCTGGGAGTCCTTGTACATGAATCACAAAAAAAGTTAACATGCAGGGTACAGCAAGTAATTAGGAAGGCAAATAAAATGTTGGCCTTTATTGCAAAGGGGTTGAAGTATAAAATTAGGGATGTCTTGTTACAACTGTACAGGGCGTTGATAAGATCAATTCTAAAGTACAGTTTTTGTCTCCTTATTTAAGGAGGGGTGTACTTGTATTGAAGTCTTGTGGTGCAATGGGTAGCATCCCTGCCTCTGAGCCAGAAGCTCTGGGTTCATAATCCCATCCAGGACTTGATGGCCACAGAAATGTATGGTCATAAAGTGACCAAAGAGGCTGATTATCAACCTGTAAATCCTTCCAGTGGTTATATGGCAGGTGGTAAGAGTGGGAGAGTCTCTTGGTCAGCTATGCTTGATGTGGAGTGGCACCTCTCAAGCTATAGTCTCTGGCGACAGGCTAGCGACCTGGCCTGTCCCCGGACAAAAACTAATTACGGAAACAGACATAAGCATGTGCTTCACTTGCCTCATGTGTCTCTAGTGCGAGAAGAGAATCAAGTAGATACTTGCATTGGAGGCAAAGTTCACTGTGTTGATTCCTGGGATGTAAGGGTTGTCTTATGAGGGAAGGTTGAGCCTATACTCATGGAGTTTAGGAAAATGAGAGGTGATCATATATAAATCATATAAGATTCTGAGGGGCTCCACAGAGTTGATGCTGAAAGAATGTTTCCCCTTGTAGGGAGTCTAGAATTAGAGAGCATTAGAGACCATAGTTTCAGAATAAAAGATCACCCATAATTCTTCTCTGAGAGGCCGTTATCTTTGGAATTCTCTACCCCAGGGAGCTGTGGAGGCTGAGTTGTTAAATATATTCAGGGCTGAGATAAACACTTCTTCAAACTATAGAGGAGTCAAGAGTTATGGGGAACATGCAGGAAAGTGAAGTTGAAACCAAGATCAGATCAGCCAGGATCTTATTGTGTGCCAGAGCAGGATTGAGGGGCCAAATTACTATTCCTGCTCCTATTTTTTATGTTCCTATGTAAACATCTATGGCTAAAATAGAAGGAGTAGCCAATTGGATCAGAAACTAGAGGGCTGCCAGCACACATGAAACTGTAGTCCAGCAGGATGACGCTCAGTGTGCTAATGAAAACCATAATCTGACTATTTATACAAGTAAAGGCTTGGGGATGACATAGAAAAACATCTTCATTTTTTCAAGCATTAATGTTGATGGTTTAGAAGAGGATGAACTTGAGATTTTCTGAAACTTCTCCTAAAGACCCAGATTCCTTACTGCAGTATGGTTTCACATTGTGTCTGGCACCCTATAATCATGTCAGACTAGATAACAAATGTTGGAAGGCTATTTTACATGGAGAGAAAGAACCACAGCTAATCAAGTCTGATTCCTTGCACCTCTGATGCATTTCAAGCATTTTGGAGCAAGAAACCTGACCAATTTTCCACCCCCTAACTAAGGACAGTAAGGCCAATTGGAATAAAGGCACAGCTGAGATTAGCCAGTTCAGCACTGATCAGTCATTGGATGAGATTCAGGTGCTTATTTCTGAGGAAGGTTTTAATTACCCCTAATAATAACTTGTATTTATATGACACCTTTGACATAACGGTAAATCCCAAGGTGCTTCACAGGAACATTATAAAATAAAATGACATTGAGCACATATGGCGATATCAGATCAGATGACCAAAAGCTTGGTCAAAGAGGTAGGTTTTGAGGAGTGTCTTAAAGAAGGAAAATGAGCTAGAGAGGCAGAGAGGTGTAGGGAAGGAATTCTTGAGATCAGAGCCAAGGCAAATGAAAGCATGGCCACCAATGGTGAAGTGATTAAAATTGGTAATGCTCAAGAGGCCAGAATTAGAGGAACGAATGTAGGTTTCTTGGGTGGTGGTGAGGGTGGAGCAGATTACAGTGATAGGGAGGGGCATGGCAATGAAAACAAGAATGAGAATTTTAAAATCAAGACGTTGCTTGAATGAGAGCCATGTAGGTCAGTAAGCACAGGGGTGATAGGTGAATAGGACATGGGGCAAGTTAGGATATGGGCAGCAGTGTTTACAGAGGGTAGAATGTGGGAGACCAACCAGGAGAGTACTGGAATTGTCAAGTCTTGAGCTAGCAAAAGTATGAATAGGGATTTCAGCAGCAGATGAAATGAGAGAAGAGCAAGATTGGCCAATGCTACGGAGATGTAAATAGGCAACCTTAGTGATGGCGTGAATGTGACTGGAAGCTCATCTCAGGATCAGATATGACACCAAGGTTATGAACAGCCTGCTTTCGTTTCAGACAGTTGCCAGGGATAGGGATGAAATCGGTGGCCAGAGAATGGAGTTTGGAGTGGGGACTGAAAACAATAGCTTCAGTTTTCCCAATATTTAGTTGGAGGGAAGTTCTGTTTAACCTGTACCAGATGTTAGATAAACAGCCTATCATTTAGAAACAGTGGAGGAGTTGAGAGCAGTGTGGTGGTGAGGTAGAGCTTGGTATTGTCAGTGGACATGTGAAAATTAATGCTGTGATTTCGGATGGTGACAAGGATAGATTCTTGGGGGACACAAGTGGTCACGGTGCGAGAGCAAAAAGAAGAATGAAACCAGGCAAGAGCAGTCTCACCCAGCTGGACAAAAGTGAAGAGGTGTTGGGTGAACACCATGTCAAAGGCTGCAGATAGATTGAGACAGATAATTTACCTTTATCATATATACTGTATATGCTGCATTTACATTAATGATTTGGACTTAGAAACAAGTAACTCAAATTTGCAGGTGATAACAAACTGTGCGGGTGCAGTGGTGGTGGCTGTGGTGGGGGAGCGATCTACAGCTAAAAGGAAGGGATATAAAAGTGGGGAAGTCTTGCTACAACTGTACATGTCAACCTAATTTGAAAAACTCATCACCATTCATACTATTGCTTTAAAGCTTTTCTCAATTTGCACCTGACAATGTAGTAATAGTATATGCTAGCCATATATCTTGATTACAAATTTGATATTTTAACTTTTTGAAGTATTTCAAGCAATTGGTTACAATAAACAATTTAATTGTACTAATAGAAGATTGGAAAGGATAATCTTGAGCTAATCCCTCATGTCTTAGATCAGATGCCTGCATATTCGAGTAAGCAATCAGTGCAATTACAGATTGTTCATTTATCATTTTCACAATTTACATAATATAGAAAAAAATGTAGCAGCCGTGAGCCAGAGTTTACTCGGCAGCCATTCTGATTTTAAATTGCTAGTCACTCAACAGAAGTAATGAAACAGAATGAAAGCTTTTTGAAAATGTATTCAAAAGTAAATTGTTTTGTAAGCATTATCTTTCTCCTTTAACAAGTGCACCACCAGCACAAAAATCATGGCCATTTACAAACATTTTTATGTTTCCTTCAGTATCTACATCACCATTCCCCAAAACACTCAATCCTGGAAAGACTATCATCCATCTCCCTCTTCAACACCTTTTACAACTCCCTCTTCACTAGCTCTCTAACCATTGCTGACTCTGTAAATTTATAATAACAGCACCCTAGCTTTTGTTTTTGATGCCTTTAGAAGCCTTGTGGCACCCAACCACTCCCATTCTCTCTGGTATAATACATACCTATTCCGTTCTTAAATCCAAGGGTTGCAAGCCTAAGAATGTCTGGGGCTGGATTTTCCTCCAGGTGTGGGAAACAGAGGCTGGGAAATTTCTTGGTCCTAAACCCATCCTTGGGAGGTAGGATGGAGCTGAGGAGCCAGCAGACCGGCCAGTGGGGTCAATTTTTGACCTCACTTACCTCCATTCCTAGCCCTGGTAGAGACCAAGAATCCAGCCCATGGTGTCTGATCAGAGTTACTATCCATCGTTGGATTTAACTCAAATGTATAATGTTGCTGCAACTAAATAATCCTATTACTCCAAGAACATTGTGGTGGTGGTGGGGGCGGGATGGGGGGAATGGGGCAAGGTATAGAGATAGAAATTCTAAACTGCTTTCTTCCATTATCTTCTCCAATATCTTTCCTCTTGCCCTCAACACCTTCTCATCTGACATGAGTTGTGAGGAACATTAATCTTCAGCCTGAGGAAAAAACAAATTCATCATCCACATCCTAATTCCTCAACTACTCCCAATTTCCTCCAATCTCAACTCTGATCTTGCAATTCTATAGCTTATCCCCACTTACTTCACCCCAGCCCTCATCTCTTCCATGGAATTTACATCTTGCTGCCTTAACCCACTGTTCACTCAGCTCCAGACCAATCAACTCCCCCTCCTCAGCACAATCGATGATTAATGCACATTTATCTCTTTCCTCTGGCAATGCTCCTTCCCCCCAACTTTCAAAACTTTGTTATAATAATCCTTAAATTCTTAAAAGCCCACTCTTAAAACTCTCTCTTGTCCAAATGCCATTCCATTGCCACCCTCCATTTTTATTCTTAAGGTCCAGGGTAGCATCTTTCTCCACCAAACTATATACCCACCTTTCTCACTACTTAAATCCCTTCAATTTGGCTTCCACCCTAACTACAGTATTGAGACCACTCTTGTCAATGTCACCATCAATATGCTATAAGACCATAAGACATAGGAGCAGAAGTAGGCCATTTGGCCCATCGAGTCTGCTCCGCCATTCAATGAGATCATGGCTGATCTGATAATCCTCAACTCCATTTTCCTGCCTTTTCCGTATAACCCTTGATTCACTTACTGATTAAAAATCTGTCTTTCTCAGCCTTGAATATGCTTAACAACCCAACCTCTGCAGCTCTCTGCGGTAAAGAATTCCACAGATTCACTACCCTCTGAGAGGAGAAATTCCTCCTCATCTCAGTCTGAAATGGGCGACCCCTTACTCTGAGATTATGCCCTCCGGTCCTAGGCTCTCCCACAAGGGGAATCAACCTCTCAGCGTCTGCCCTGTCAAGCCCCCTAAGAATCTTATATGTTTCAACAAGGTTGCCTCTCATTCTTCTAAACTCCAATGAGTACAGGCTCAACCTACTCAACCTCTCCTCATAAGAAAATCCCTCCATACCCGGAATCAACCTAGTGAACCTTCTCTGGACTGCCTCCAATGCCAGTATATCTTTCCTTAGATAAGGGGACCAAAACTGTTCACAGTATTCTAGGTGTGGTCTAACTAGTGCCTTGTATAGTTTTAGCAAGACTACCCTATTTTTATACTCCATTCCCTTTGAAATAAAGGTCAACATTCCATTTGCTTTCTCTGTTACATCCTGAACTTGTATGCTAGCTTTTTGTGATCCATGCACAAGGACTCCCAAATCCCACTGTGCTGCAGCTTTCTGCAGTCTGTCTCCATTTTCTGCCAAGTCTTTGCCCACTCATTTAACCTGTCTATATCCCCCTGTACATTCTTTGGGTCATCCTCAGCACTTGACTTCCCACCTATTTTTGATTCATCCGCAAACCTGGCGATAGTACATTCGCTTCCCTCATCTAAGTCGTTAATATATATTGTAAATAATTGCGGCCCCAGCACTGATCCCTGTGGCAATTCACTACTTACAGGTTGCCATCCTGAAAATGCCCCCCTTATAGCAACTCTCTGTCTTCTATTAGTTAGCCAATCCTCTATCCATGCTAATATATTACCCCCAACACCATGGGCTCCTATCTTATTAAGCTGCCTTATGTGCGGTACCTTCTCAAACGCCTTTTGGAAATCCAAATATATTACATCTACTAGTTCCCCTTTATCTATCCTGCTTGTTACCTCCTCAAAGAATTCAAATAAATCTGCTAGGCATGATTTCCCCTTCATGAAGTTATGCTGACTGCTTGATTATAGTATGCATTTCTAAATGCTCTGCTATTACATCCTTTAAAATAGACTCTAACATTTTCCCAATGTTGGATGTTAGGTTAACTGGCCTATAGTTACCTGTTTTTTGTCTCCTTCCCTTTTTGAATAAGGATGTTACATTGGCAGTTTTCCAAACCTTTGGGACTTTTCCAGAATCTAAGGATTCTTGGAAGATTACTACCAGTGCATCCACTATCTCTGTAGCTACTTCTTTTAATATCCTAGGATGCAACCCATCAGGTCCAGGGGACTTATCAGCCTTTAGCCCCATTAGTTTCCTAGTACTTTTTAGTTTTTAGTTATAGTTACTATATTTATTTCCTACCCAGCACCCCCCCCCCTCTTTTGCCCCTTGATTATTTAGTATTTTTGGAATGCCATTAGTGTCTTCTACCCTGAAGACTGATGCAAAGTATTTATTCAACTTCTCTGCCATTTCCTGGTTCCCTATTATTATTCCCCAGCCTCATTCTCTAAGGGGCCTATTGTGACTTTGGCCTCTCTCTTCCTTTTTATATATTTAAAGAAGCTCTTACTGTCTGTTTTATATTACTTGCTAGTTTACCCTCAAAGTTTATTTTCTCCCTTTTTATTATTTTTTGGTCTTCTGGTGTTGTTTTTTAAAACTTTCCCATTCCTCTGGCTTACCACTAATCTTTGCCACATTGTATGTTTTTTCTTTCAATTTGATACTTTCCTTAACTTGCTTGGTTAACCATGGTTGGTTTATCCCCTTCTTAGAATCCTTCTTCCTTATTGGATATATCTTTGTTGTGAGTCATGAACTATTTTCTTAAATATCTGCCATTGTTCATCAACCGACTTTTCTGCTAAACTCCTTTCCCAGTCCACTCCAGCCAACTCTGCCTCCATTCCTTTGTAATTACCCTTATTTAAGTTTAGCACAGTTGTTTCCCACCAAGTTTCTCACTCTCAAGCTGAATGCTAAATTCTACCATGTTATGGTCACTGTTTCCTAGGGGATCTTTTACTCTGAAATCATTTATTAAACCTGCCTCATTACACATCACCAGATCCAAAAGAGCCTGATCCCTGGTTGGATCCACAATGTATTATTCTAGGAAATTGTCCCGAATACACTCTATGAATTCTTGCTTGTGGCTACCTCTGTCAATTTGATTTTCCCAAACTACATGAAGATTAAAGTCACCCATGATTAATGTACTGCCTTTTATACATGCCATCATTATCTGCTGATTTATCCTCTGTCCTACAGTACAGCTACTCTTAGGGAGACTTTAGACTATTCCCACCAGTGTCTTCTTCCCCTTGTTATTTCTTACCTCCACCCATATAGATTCTACATCTTCCGACCCAAGATCATTTCTTGCTATTGTACTCATTCCATCTCATACTAACAAAGCTGCCCCACCACCTTTCCTTCCTGCCTAACCTTTTCAAAAGTCATATACCCCTGAATATTTAGTTCCCAGCTTTGATCTCCTTGAAACCATGTCTCCGTAATGGCTATACAATTATACCCATTAACCTCTATTTGTGCTGTTAATTCATTTATTTTTCCCCGAATACTACATGCATTTAAGTAAAGAGCCATTAATTTTGCCATTTTATCCACTTTGACCCTCTTTGCTGCTGTTTTTTATGTTTGTACACTTTGTCCCTTCCTGTCACACTCTGGGTATTACTACCTAAATAGCTGCCCTGCAATGATGCCATACCCTCTTGCTTTGTAAGCCTACATATCCCCTTTACAAAACCCTCCCCCCTCTATTTAATTTAAAACCCTCTCTACAGCCCTGGTTATTTGATTTGCCAGGACACTGGTCCCAGCATGGTTCAAGTGAAGCCCATCCCACCGGAACAGCTCCCTTCTACCCCAGTACTGGTGCCAGTACCCCATGAACTGAAACCCATTCCTCCCACACCAATCTTTGAGCCACGCATTTAACTCTTTGACTTTATTTACCTTATGCCAGTTTGCCCATGGCTCAGGTAGTAATCCCTAGATTATTACCTTGGAGGTTCAGCTTTTTAATTTAGCTCCTAACTGTTCAAATTATTTCAGTAGAACCTCCTTTATAGTCCAAACAATTTTGTTGGTACCAACGTGGACGATGACAACTGGATCCCTCCCCTCCCACTCCAAATTCCTCTCCAGCCCTGAGGAGATATCCTTAACCCTGGCACCGGGCAGGCAGCACAGTCTTCTTCGGGACTCACACTCATGGCTGCAGAGAACAGTATTTATCCTCTTAATTATACTGACCCCTACCACCACTGCAATTCCTATTTTCTTCCTTCACTTGAATGTCTCCCTGTACCAGTGTGCTGTGGTCAGTTCGCTCATCCTCCCCGCAGTCCCCGCTCTCGTCCACACAGCTTGCAAGATCCTCGTAACTGTTGGACAATTGAAGGGGCCGAGGCTCCTCAAATGCTACCCACTGGGTCCCCCTATTTGCCTCACCCTCCTGACCCTGATCACAGACCAAATTTGAATTACCTAATCTGAGGGATGTGACTGCTCCTGGAGAAAAGTGTCCAGGTAACTTTCTCCCTCCCTGATGTGGTGCAATGTCTGCAGCTCGGACTCGGACTGGGATCCAAAGTTCCTCAAGCTTCAAACACTTACTACAGATGTGTTTGTAGTGGTGTCCAGCAGCTCACACATGCTGTAACAGCAACACATCACCTGTCCTGCCATCACTATCATATTTAATTTAATTTATTAATTAATTACTCTAGTATCCCTGCTCTTTACTTTATTGTAATTAATATTTTTTTACACCAGTATCGATCTTATACTTAACAAGCTATTTTTAAGGAAAAGAGAGAAAAAAAGACTAGAAACCTAAACACAAACTAAAGACCTTACTTTTACTTTGAAGACTAGAAATACTCACCAATCCTGCTCACCAATCAGCTGCTTTCCCTGCACTCGCATCACGTTGTGGTTCGTGACATCACTCCGCCGCTGGTATCACATGAACTCTCCTAACACTTTTTAAAATGAAATCTCCCCACTCTCCGCGCACTTTTTTAAAATGACGTCTCCCTGCTCTTTTTTAAAATGAAGTCTCCCCGCTCTCCGCGCTCTTTTTTAAAATGACATCTCCCTGCTCTCCGCGCTCTTTTTAAAATGACGTCTCCCTGCTCTCCGCGCTCTTTTTCAAAATGAAGTCTCCCCACTCTCCGCGCTCTTTTTAAAATGACGTCTCCCCACTCTCCATGCTCTTTTTAAAAATGAAGTCTCCCCACTCTCCACGAGCTGTATGCCTGCATAGTCTATTATCCCTCCTTGACTTCTCAGTGTCTTATGACTCGATGGGCCATACTGTCTTCTCCACTGTCTCTTCTCTGGAAGACTGCTGTCTCATAATTCTACTTCCACCTATTACAATATTTATTTTTCTTCCCTTGTGTGCCCTAAGGTCCCAACCTTGGTCCCCTCCTATTCCTTATCTACATGTTGCTCCTTAACAATATTCATTAATGCAGATTCAGCTTTGACGTATACACTGAAGCCTATTTTTAGCTCTCCTATTCCATCCTTAATTCTACAACTATTAATGGACTGCTGGACTGCCTGTCTGGAATCAGATTGTGGATGAGCTAGAATGTTTGCAGCTCAACGTTAGTAAGTCTATCCATTTTGTTTTGTCGTACTCAGCAACAACTTTGTTCCCTAATCCCATGGATACCCATTGAAACTCAAGCCAATGTGCAATTTCAATATACAAGCTGAGCTTCAAACTACATCCATTCCATCACTAAAACTAGCTACTTCCATCTCCTGAACATCACTTATCTCTGCCTAGTTTATCATGACTGTTTTGAAATACTCATCCACAACTCTATCATGTTCTGATTTAATTTTTCCAATGCTCATTGCTCATCTTAAAACTTACCATAAACTACAACTCATCCAGAACTCTGACATTCATATCCTATCTTGCACGAAACTTCGCTCAGTTTATATTCTGATTCTCGTCAAACTCTATAGGCTCCCTTCCTCTACATCAATTTCAAAATCCTCATCCCCATTTCATCATAGCCTTTCCCTCTCTCTCTTTGCAATCACCTTGAGGTCTACATTTCTGTCCCCCACTCTGTGCACTTGCAAGATTGGCTTCCTGTGGGTTTCTCCCTTCCCCCAACTTTTTCCGCCATCAGTTGCAGAAACCTACTACAGGCATCTTGCCCTATCTTCTGGAACTGCCTTTCTAAACCCCTCCACTTTGTTACAAATATTCCACATGTTTAAAATCCTCCTTAAAATTCATTACCTCAAAAGAACTTTTGGCTATCTCCAGTGGTTGGTTCCCTATTGCTGCTTAAAGCGGATGACCATTAAGTGCCTTGGAACATTTTTCTCTACAGAAGATACATATTGCAAGGTGTTGTTGAAGGCAGTATAACATCTCCACGTTTCTGAAGTGTAATAGTACAGCATAGATGAACAGCACAGCTGTAAAAATAAAAATAAATAAAACAATTGGAAGTTATGCATGGTGGCCAAAGACCATTGCAATACTAGGTTTTAAGGGTGACTTTAAAAATGGGGAGGAGATGTGTCAAGCCAAAGAGATTCAGGGATTAGTTCCAGTTAACGAGGGCAAGATGGCTAAAGGCTATGTCGCAGACCATAAAACTATGTAGTAGAATAGATGTTTTAAATTTCACTTAAGTACATGTGCTTTCTTCAAGATAACAACATGTGTGGTATTGAGAGTTCATTCATACTGTGGAGAATAAAATATGGGGTTTGGTGAATATGGGGTGTTCACTTCCTCCTGGATTGTGCTTTGCAAAGGAGGTCCGGAAAAAGATACAGTGGTTTTTGTCAAGTTTCATCCTAAGCAGCTCTGTGACCCAGGACTATGTGCTCTATGGGCTGTTCCCAGGGACACACACCAAGACAAATATCAACTGTGGCTGGAGGATCATCAACTCAGTGAAAGATGTTCTTTAGTCTGCCTAAAATTTGTTGGTCTTCCAGCGCAAAGAGTTGTCCACGACCAAGTTTGCATTCTGGCACATTCCAAGGCCCAGGTCTATGTGCTGAGGGACACTAAAGCTGGGGGCAGCCGCCGCAGAAGTGCAACGGGCAAAGATCACTGTCTAAGGTCTTTCAGCCTAACACCAAGAGGCTGGAAACTATACAGATTCCCTCAGGCTGTATGACTCACATTGAATGTATATAGTAAATATTTACATGTATCACAATTGCGCTGAGGCACTTCAGAGTGCAACATGATCTAGGTAGAAAATTTGAATATAACTGCATTTACTGTAACGATCATTTTAAAATGTTTTTTAATGTTCTTTTAGATATTTTATGAATACAGTATATTTTTGCAAAAAAAACCAAACAAACACGGGGTTTCTAGAACCGTGGAAAGTAGAGCTGACATCTGCCACAATTAGGGAACTTGAGTGACAGGTTTGGTCTATTACATTCCTGCAGTTTATTGACAGTGAGGGAAGGACTGGGCATGGACCTGATCCAACTGGTTGTAGTCTCCATTGTGCAACAGCACTGGCTTCTGATTTCCTAATCAAAAACAGAATTACCTGGAAAACTATTTTTGATTGTCATCATTTGTGATTAGTCCCTAGGTGTGTATCTCTGAGTCTGCATGACTCAGTCACTGAAGGCTAAGAGCATGTAAATTACTATGAATGAAATATAAGTTGTAATTAGAGTTTTCAATATTCAACATCGTTTCAAAATTTAAAAACAAATTATTCAATTTTTCCACCTCTGACAACTCTTAGTAATTTGAATATTTACTTTTTCTAACCATCAATATAGCAAAGGCAATAACCAGTGAAATAATTATAGAAGTTGCCTGCTTTAAAAATTCAACTAAGTTTTTTGAAAAATGAACTCAATTACGTTGTGGAAAGACTCTGAATATCATGCGTGGACAATAATTGAACACAAAGGGCAGAATTTTCCCTGTGGGCTTCAGAACCCATCCGTCAGGCTCATTGTGTAGGAAACAGTCGCTCAGGTTGGAATCTTCCGGTCCTGTTGGCAGTGGGAAGTTTGGTGGGCAGGCGAACTTAATTTGATATGAGGCCAAAAATCAGCTTCCCGATGGCAGAATGAACTTTTGCAATTAAGTTCTCAGGACCTTAAAGGCCAAGTGTCCCAATGAACAATGTTGGGAAGCCCTTTTAATTGCATTAGCATGTCATGCATGCTCATTAAAAGGCCAGCTCACCAGAGTTAAGTTCCCCCTCCAAATTAACTTCCCCGCCAGTCAGAAATTAGAACGTTCAAATTTATGACTGCACATAAATGGCATGCACCTGCTGAGGTTGACTTCTTCCATGACTTTGGAGTGAGTAGCCGCTGATATGGCTTTCTTAGGGGTCACTCACAAAGGTCAGCCTCTTGATTGAGATTGGTGCTGGTAGGCCAAGTTGCACAAAGGCTGGAGGTCGAAAATGGGCCATGTTTTCAGAGACACGATGTACAAACCTCTAGATAAAATGGGAGAGAAAACATACCCAACACCCTCATCCTGATGGCCACCTTTGTATGTGACTGCAGCAAGCTGTGTGTAGACCCTCAGTACCCAAACACCAAGTGTCACAATGTGCTGATTTTCTACCTGTCCCCAGTGTTGTGAAGGATGGATCTGGCCACGTTGCTGTGGAACAGTCCAAGTAGTTGGATGGTGCTGTACCACCTATCCCTGGAAAAGTTTATGCAGAGAAACACCTTTGACCACAAGTCCATTGGGCAGTGGTCTGCACATAATGCCCAAGAGACCCCGGGGGAAAAGGAGATAGTGGATCCTGTCAAATGGTTCCCCAAGCAGACTGTCAAAGTCATTTGGCAGAATGTTTCATCACCAGGATTTTCAAACAAGCACCAAGACATAGCTTGGCTGGTGGTGAGAAAAGCCCTCCCATCAGAACCTTCTTACATGCCCAGAGTCTCACCCCCTCTGCACATTGCTCTCGAGATGGCTGTGGTGGGAAAGAAACCATGTTCACCCACTTCTGAAATGTGCCTTTGCAAAGAAGGTCTGGAGAGAGATGCAGTGGTTTTTGTCGAGGTTCATCCTGAGCAGTTTTGTGATACAGGACTCTGTTCTTTACAGGCTGTTTCCAGGGATGCAATTCAAGACAAACATCATCTGGAGGATCATCATCTCGGTGAAAGACGCTCTTTGGTCTGCCAGAAACTTGTTGGTCTTCCAATGCAAACAGTTGTCCTCAACCGAGTGTTGCAGACTGACACATTCCAAAGTCCAGGGGCACACTAAAGTTTGGGGTAGCCGCCGCAGAGGTGCAATGGGGAAAGGTCGCTGTCTAACATCTTTCAGCCATAGTGCACCGAGGGGCTGGAAATTGTATAGAACCCATCGGGCTGTATGACTCACATTGAATGTACATAGTAAATGTTAAATGTATCACAATTGTATTGAAGCACCTCAGAGTGCAACATGATCTATGTAGAAAATTTGAATATCATTTCAATTTCTATAATGACCATTTTGAAATGTTTTGTAATGTTCTTTTAGATATTTCATGAATAAAGTATATTTTTGAGAAAAAAAGCGGCAGAAGGGCTGGACAGGGGAGAGGTGACTAACGGGGAAGTGTGGAGTGCAGGCCGGACAGGGAAGGCAGGATCAGTGTGGAATGGTAGAGTGGAGGGTCAACAGTGGAGGAAGGATCAGAGGGGATCTATGGAGTGGAGGCTAGACAGAGGAGAGAGGACCAGAAGGGAAGGCTGGGAGGCTATCCAGGAATGGAAGATAGACTGTCCGGGGCTTGTTAGAAGGGTTCTGGACATGCTAGAAGGACATCAGGGGAAAGAGGCCAGACTGTCCGGGTCGTGTTTAGAAGGGTAAGCAAGTCATTGCATGTCTTGGTGCTGTTGTAGGGTGGGTGGAAGGCCTCTCTGGGCAGTGAACATCGTAGAGAGATGTATCTAATGGGCGTGATCCGTGAGTTCAAGGATTTAGTTTTAGTGTTTTGAAGGAGGGTACTGAGACTCAGAGCATAGTCAATGGAGGGAGTTAGATCAGGTAGGGTGGAAGTGCTCATGGGTAGGGTAGTGGATGATCTCTTGGGGGGTGGGTGTTTTGGAGAGTCAGGGTACAGCTGGCTTTGAGAACGGGAAGGGTCAGGAGGGGCATAGGCATATCAAATAATAATTCAGTCCAGGCAATGGGGGAGGCTGAATGGTTACAGGAGGGAGAGGCGGTGATTGTGTAGAGGATGGGGGATCTTGGTGGGTAACAGGGTGAGGGTAGAAGGTGCTTGACGTGCTGGCAAACCTCAAACACACCACGCTGAAGCTCTCAAGGCTGTTGTGCAGTTCATGAAACCTCCCAAGCGTTTGATATGGGAGGGGTCTCTTTCCAGGTTATAAGTGTTAATGCCTTGTTGTTTGGGCCAAGCAAAAGGGTACCCTATTAATTATTAGTCCACTCCTTGGAGAACCAGGCTCAGTTGAGTCCTGCTCTCGGGGTTCAAATGCCCAATAAATTAGCAGTGCTCCATGACAAATAGGTCTCATTCCAGCAAGGACCCAGTGAGGTCTGGAGCTGCTGTTCATTCTGTAAGATTTGGCATCTGCTGCTGTCAGAGGCAGGGATGAAGGAAGGGAGAGAGTGAATGCCTCCAAGGGGCATGGGTGGTGGGTGGGAGCAAACTCCAGACTCTAAACCATCATCCTTCCTGGTAAATGGTCATGGATAACATGGGCTCATTTGGTAAATCTCTCTATGATGCCAAGGCAATGGTCTCTTTATAGAGTGTGGGGGGTAATGGAAACAAGCTGGGTAGTGTCTGAGGGAGAGTTCTCATACATGGCTGTCATCACCCCGGTCAATGAGCAATGTCACCATGCATAGTCATGTATGAATGGGAGGAACCCTCATCTGTGGTCCTCCAAGATGTCCTTCATCTGGAAGGAATGGGGTGGGGAATGCCATGCCTAAATGGAAGCCAGGCACAGGGCTTAGCATTGGCTTTGTGGCTCACAGATGGAGGCTAATCTAGAGAGAATATGCTGATTAGGTGGATTACTGCAATTTGTTCACAGATCCACTGAGGCCTGAATGATGCAAGCTCCAGGCAACCCTGCCTTTCTACTGGATGTCACCCAGATGAAGAGGAACTGGTACAGGTTAGCCCAGGGCCAGGAGGAGCAATGGCCTGAGTAGTAAGAGGTAGGGGTGGCCTCAAGAAAATCAGGATGCTGGCGTCCAGGGTCCATTGTGACAACAAGCATTGGCCTGACCTTGGGTATATCACAGGCAGTGCAGCTACCTACAGAGGAGTGAAAGACAATGCTAGAGGTGCTTTAAGATGTCCCAGAATGTGATTGCTCACATCTGCTAGCTTCTCAATGAGGACCTGTGGCCACAAAGACTTGGAGGCACTCCCATGCTGGTTGCATTAAAGGTCACCACAGCCCTAAACATCTTGGCCAGTGGCTCCTTCCAGGGCTCCACTGGGGACCTGTGTGGCAGCTCCCAGTCAGCGACACACAAGTGTATCTGGGAGGTGACAGATGCCCTCTTCAGGAGAGCACACCAGTTCGTCAAATTCCACCAGAGCATTGGGTTTTGCAGCAATCACAGGTTTCCCACAAGTGCAATGGGCTATTGACTACATACATGTGGCCTTGAGAGCTCCCTGGCATCAGCCAGTCACATTCATCATGTTAGAACCATATCTTCAAGAACTATACTTTCAAATAGTCGTTTGGTAGTACAGAACTTGGGTATTGCTGAAAAGGGGAGACGTTTTTTGTTGAAGCTTTTCATCTTGCACTCATTTTGCAAGAAAATGCCAATCTCAGGGGAAAAAACATATTTATACTGTATGAGAAGGGAGTGTTGATTGGTTGGCAAGTGGACTATGATTGGTAGAGGCATTGCCACGGAGAATGTACCAGTGATGGTGACTGACAGTTATCTGCCAAGCATTATCTGAAATTTAAACCAGGCAGCTTGACTTTTATTGATCAAAACCTTACCCTGGGGAATGAACCAGCGAATGGCTGTCACTTACTTTGTTTAGCTGAAACAGGCGCAATGTGTGTTCATGTTCTTGCTGTCTGCAAAGAACAGGGCCTGGTGTATTAATATATGTAGCTTCCACACTGTGAGCCCAACTGACAATCTTAAATTGGTTGTCAGCGTAATCCTTAGCACATTGAGGATTATTTAGCAAATGTCCAATCGCAGAACCACATCTAATGTGTTTTGAGTTTTACAAGCATGGGTGGTTGGGTAGAGTCTGCACCTTGCCCGTTGCGAACAACAGAAGGGATATGCTGTTTGATATGATCCACCAGTCTTTGGGACGTATGGCCTACATACCTAGCATCACACTGGCACTGAAATTCATATACATTACTCATTTGTGTGATAGGCAGAATGCCTTTTTGGCTTGATGGCAGCATCCTATTAGTGGCGAGTACCACTTGCATGGCTATTGCATAGTAGCAGTGTGAAACAGCTAGCTTCACCTGTTGCTCAAATTTTTGAGATACCTTGCTCCTTTAGGGTAATCTGAGGTAGACTGGGCACTTTTCAGAGCTGAAAGTGATGACCTTGGGCCCATTCATGAGTTTGCATGATATGCAATGTGAAATGATCTGATCAGGGTAATCATTATCCCACAGGATGTCTTTGATGCGCCCTATTTCAGCATCAAGCTTGCATGATGAGCAAATGGCTTGGACCCTATTTAAGAGGTTGCCGATAAGACCAATTACATAGTGTATGGTACTGTAAGAGTCCCAATGCGTGTATTGAGCAGTGAAGTTAGGCTTGCAGTAGACCGTGGTAGAGATCCCCTGGCAGATTTCTCAACTAGGACTTCAAGGAAAAGGAGTTTATTTGACTGCTCCATTTCAAAGGTGAATTTGAATGCAGGATGGGGTCCATTAAGACATGCAAGGAAATTATTACATGCAACTACGGGTTTAAATTTAACAAACATATCATCCACATATCAGAAATATGAAAGGAGTAGGAGGTTCGGTGTCATTCCATTAAAGTCACGTTCCTTGTGGAACCCAACAAAGGTGTTTGTGAGAGCTGGGCATGGAGGGGATCCCATGGCAACACTATCTATTTGGGCATACAGGCTGTCGTTAAAGCTGAACTCAACTGTGCGAGTTGCCGAGTTCCTAAATTCAATGAGTACTGATTCACGAAATGGTGGTGGGTCTAGATTGCCATGATCTAGTGCTGCAGCGCAAGTATCTATAGCCTCCTTAAGTGGAACACTAGTGATTAAACTAGCAATGTCAAATGAGCACATGGATACTGCATTGCTATTGGGACTGTACATTTACAGAGTGGAATTGCTGTGAGTTTGGTGACCAGGGAATTTGGGGAGGGAGGTGCTCTTTTCTTTCTCTATCTTTCTCCACCTGCAGGAGACCCGGGAGTTGAAAAGCTGCACAAAAGGGCTGAGTTTAGAAAACATCCAAAAGATTTGTTAGTTAGGGGAACAGACAGGCGGTTTCTGTGGTTGTAGATGTGACTCTAGGATGGTATGTTGCCTCCCTAGTGGCAAGGTCAAGGATGTCACAGAGCGACTGCAGGACATTCTTCGTGGGGAGGGTGATCAGCCAGAGGCCGTAGTCCACATTGGTATCAATGACTTAGGTAGGAAAGGAGATGAGGTCTTGAAAGCAGATTTCAGGGAGCTAGGAAGGAGATTGAAAAGCAGGACCTCTAAAGCAGTAATCTCAGGACTACTCCCAGTCCTACGTGCAAGTGAGTATAGAAATAGGAGAATAGTGATTGAACACGTGCCTGTAAAGCTGGTGTAGGAGGGACGGCATCAAATTTCTGAGGCATTGGACTGGTTCTGGGGAAGGTGGGAGCTGTATAAGCTGGATGGTCTACACCTGAGCAGGACTGGGACAAATATCCTCACAGGAAGATTTGCTGGTACTGTTTTAAACTAGATTGACAGGGGGCTGGGAACCGGAGGGCAAATTCAGAACAGGGACCAGGAGATGGAAATTCGTGTGTGACTCTGAAAAACAGAAGAAGCACAGGATAAAAAGTATACAGAAATTTGGCAGTGTTAAAAGGTGTATATGTAAATGCAAGGAGTATAGCAAATAAAGCTGATGAATTGAGGGCATAGATACATGACAGCATGATATCATTGCTATAATGGAAACTTGACTTAAAGAGGGACAAAAACCGCGGTTCCACATCCCTGGATATAGAGTTTTCAGGCAGGATAGAGATGGGGATTTTAAAAAAAAGGTGGGTGTGCAGCATTATTGGTTAAAGAAACAATTACAACTGTGAGGAGGGATGATATACTAAATGAAACATCAAATGAGGCCATATGGATTGAGCTCAGAAATAAAAGAGGAGCAGCCACATTGCTAGGCGTGTACTATAGACCCCCAAATAGTGGAAGGAGTTTACAACAGCAAATATGTAGGCAAATTTCTGAGTGTAAAAACAATAGGCCAGTAACAGTTGGAGACTTCAACTATCCTAATATCAATTGGGATACAAACTATGTGAAGGGCACAAACTTCTTGAACTGCATTCAAGAGAACTTTTTCAGCCAGCATGTAACAAGCCCTATGAGAGGGGGTGCAATTCTAGATTTAGTCCTAGGAAATGAAGCTGGGTAAGTGGATGAGGTAGCAGTGGAGGACCATTTTGGAGATAGTGACCATAATACAGTTAGATTTAGCATCATTATGGAAAAGAACAAAGATAGATCAGGAGTAAAAGTTCTAACTTGACAGAAGACATATTTTTCAAAGCTGAGAAGTGAACTGGCGAAAGTGGACTGGATACAGCTACTAGAAGGGAAAACAGTGTCAAATTTGTGAGGGGCATTCAAAAGCGAGATTCTACAAGAACAGTGTAGACATGTCCCCACAAAGAAAAAAGGGTGGTACTGCCAAATCTAGAGCCCCCTGGTTGCCCAGAAGCATACAGAGTGAGATAAAGCAGAAAAAGAGAACTTATGACGGTCACAAAAAGATTAATACCGAGGAAAGCTTAGAGGTGTACAGAAAGTACAGGGGTGAGATAGAAAAGGAAATTAGGAATGCAAAGAGAGGTTACAAAAAAAAAATAATTGGCAGGTAAAATCAAAGAAAACCAAAAGATGTTTTACCAGTACATTAAGAGCAAGATGATAACTAAGGAAAGGGTAGGGCCAATCAGAGATATATATGGTAACTTGTGCATTGATGCTGAAGATGTGGGCAGGATTCTCAATGAGTACGTTGTCTCTTGTCTTCACTAAGGAGGGGGATGATGCAGGCATTCCAGTTAAAGAGGAAGAGTGTGAAACATTAGATACAATAAGCATAATGAGAGAGGAAGTACTGGAGGGACTGGCATCTTTGAAGGTGGATAAATCACCAGGGCTGGATGGATTGTATCCCAGGTTTTTAAAGGAAGCTGGGGAGAAAATAGCAGATGCTCTGAGGATCATTCTTCAATCCTCACTAGATACAGGCAAGGTACCAGAGGATTGGAGGTCTGTGAACGTTGTACCAATATTTAAAAAGGGTGCAAGGGATAGGCCAGAAAATTATAGGCCGGTCAGTCTGATTTCAGTGGTGGTCAAATTATTGGAATCAACTCTGTGAGACAGAATAAACTGTTACTTAGGCACAGATTGATCAGGGACAGTCAGCATGGTTTTGTTAGGGGAAGATCATGTCTTACTAACTTAATAGAACTCTTTGAGGAAGTAATAAGAAAGATTGATGAGAGTAGTGCAGTGGATGTTATCTACATAGATTTGAGTAAGGCATTTGACAAGGTCCCACTTGGCAGACCATGAGCTTCCATGAGATACAGGGGAAGGTGGCGAGTTGGATCCAAAATTGTCTCAGCGACAGAAACAAAGGGTAATGGTCGATGGATGTTTTTGTGAATGGAAAGAGAATTCCAGTGGTGTTCCACAGGGCTCCATTTTGGGCCCTTGCTGTTTGTCATACATATTAATGATTTGAACTTAAGTGTGGGAGGCATGATTGGGAAATTTGCAGATGACACAAAAATTGGCCACATAGTTGATAGTGAAGAGGATAGCTGTTGTCTCCAGAATGATATCAATGGTTTGGTTGAGTGGGAGGAAAAGTGGCAAATAGAATTCAATCCAGATAAGTGTGAGATAATACATTTGGGGAGGGCAAACATAGCAAGGGAATACTCAATAAATGGGAGTATATTGAAAGGGGTTGAGGAAGTGAGAGACCTTGGAGTACATGTTCACAGGTCCCTGAAGGTGGCAGGACTGGTAGATAAGGTGGTAAAGGAAGCACATGGAATACTTTCCTTTTTTGGACGAGGTATTGAATATAAAAGCAGGGATGTAATGTTGGAACTGTATAAAACGCTGATTAGGTCACAGCTGGAATTTTATGTACAGTTCTGGTCACATTACAGGAAGGCCATAGTTTCTCTGGAGAGAGTACAGAGGAGATTCACAAGAATGCTGCAAAGGCTTGAAAATTGCTGCAGTGGAGAAAGATTGGATAGGCTAGGGTTGTACTGCTTAAAATGGTGGAAGCTGAGGGGTGACCTAATTGAGGAATAAAAAATTATGAGGGGCCAGATAAGGTAGATAAGAAAGACCTGTTTCCCCTAGCTGAGGGGTCAATTACCAGGGGGCATAGATTTAAGGTGATTCGTAGGATTAGAGGGGACGTGAGGAAAAACTTTTTCATCCAGAGGGTGGTGGGCGTCTGGAATTCACTGCCTAAATCGGTGGTTGAGGCTGAAATGCTCAACTCATTTAAAAGACACCTGAAGTGCTGTAACCTGCAAGTCTACGGACCAGGTGCTAGAAAGTGGGATTAAAAATGAGCAACTAGTTTCTTTTTTCTCTTTATGGCCAGTGCAGGCACGATGGGGCTGAATGGTCTCTTTCCGTGGCATAACTTTTCTATGGTTCTATGATGTGCAAGTCCTGTATGGTTTCCATAAATGTGAAGGAACCCTTCACCGTGTACATGGACATCTTGCTCAAAACTGGTTGTAACAATTCGCACAACCATTTGGCCAAATTATGCTGTGCAGAACTGGTCATAGATAAAATAGGTCAATCACTTCTGTGCATCTTAGGCAGCCCATACATACACAGACGCAGCGAGCCATGAGGATGAGCCCTGTAATATATATCACGCGGCGGTTCGTCGTGCTTACACAAGTCCAGCAAGTGTTTTTATAGGTTACTTTCGAGCAAAGCTGTGCAGTCACATTGAGCAGCAGGTCCAATGGATACAAATTTGGACCTGTCGTTAAGAATGTTGCATTTTGTTGATATAGGCACGCTAGTTAAGGATGATTTATGCTTTGGGTGCTTCCGTGTTTTGTTTTTAATATATAAAAATGAGCAGATTTGGTATTACTGGGACAAGAGGCTACTACATGTCCTAAAAGGGTCTTGTCAAAGCCATTTTTAATTATTTGCTTCACCTCCTTTTCCCGGTTTACTGATGTGTATGTCTGGTTGGTCTTAAGGCCTCGCAACGCTGTAAGACATTCAAGTTGCATGTGAAAATCAGACAGGTCATTCGGAATCCTGCAATATGCATGCACTAGATCAGCTTGGCACGCTTTTAAGGATTCGGCGTCTTCAGTGAATGCTGGTTTCTGGTGAGTTGGCTGAAAAGGAGTTCAAACTCAGCAAATGCCCCTTCTCGCTTGATTTGGGGTGAAGGCACACCAAAATTGAAATCAGGCGCAAAAACAAATTGCTCGCTTTCTGAGAGTACATGGTCAGAGAGATTTGTTACGGGGTTAGTGGTGTCATTAATTGCATTGCCTAAACGCTTCTGCTTAAGTGAGTTTATGGTGCAAACGTGTTTCAAATGGGTACTGTTTATGGTGCGGTGATCTATTGAAGCAACATAGCGGCATAAACAGATCAAATCAAAAAATGAAAGAAATTTGCGCACCTCAGACCAAGTGCAGTGTAGGGCATGGCATAAATTAGTAACCCCGTTATCAATCTGTTCAATCTCATCTTGCATAAACGCTTGCTCAATCGTGGAACTGTGTCTCACTTTAGCATTATCGATACATTTGGAAATGAAAACTGGCACAACCTTAGGTTTAATACACTCATGGAGAAATTCAATAGATAGCTTACCTGTTTTGAGCAATATACTGATAACCACACTGGATTTCAAGGAAGGCAAGGAGTGCGCGCTGGGCAGCATTTCCCTCTTCTTCGTGTGCGCGTGTGTGGATTACAAATTATGTTAACCAGTTCTTGTAACTGGTTTTTTAAAAATAGTTAAGTTTTATAATAAATCATTGAGTTTATTGAAAGAAGCCTAGTTAAAGTCTCTTTTATTCTGTGCCTAACAGTAGCGAAGGTAAATAATTTACCATTTTGGTAAGTGAATTAAACATTTACACTAATGGTACGACCTGTGGAGTAGTGAAACTAGATAAACTGCACATTCCCCCCATCCTGGTCATAACAATCAATAGGAAAGGTTTCCATTTTTCGAATGTGCAGCTGATATGTGATCACAGAAGACAAATCTTGCATGTTTGTTTTCGATTCCTAGGGAGCTCTCATGATGCCTACATTCTGAACCACACCCAGGTGCCACAAGTTTTTGAAGGATCTTGGCGATTGCAGGACTGGCTCCTTGGGGACAAGGGATATCCCAGAAGACCTGGCTGATGATGCTAGTTGCATGTGTCTTCACAAAGGCCACTTTTGAGCAGATGATGGGCCTCCCAAAGATGAGGTTCAGATGTTTGGACTGCTCAGGCGGGGCACTTTGATACTCCCCGCAGAGATCATCCCAGATCATCATTGTATGCTGTGCCCTGCATAACCTTGAGCTATAAAATATTGAAGTCTTGGCTGAGGGAGACACAGAGGACTGAGGTGTCTTCTCCGATGATGAGGACGGTGCTGACAAAGGCTAAGATGTCGTGGAGACACATGTAGAGACCATTGCTAGGGTACAACATGGCAGACAGACCTGTGACACTAATAGCTAATAGATTCCAGGTAGTCTAAGCTGCTGATACATTTCCTTTACTATTTGATTTTCTGTCCTCTGCTCGCTGCAGGCCATAGCTCCTTTTGTGTAACACATATTATACTTTGCTCTCATGTACCTTGAATTAAATTGCACTACTTAATGTCTGCCCTGGTGGTAGCTTGATCCTTTGCATGCGCCAAAATGTGCTGATATACAGAGCCATTGTGCTAAATGCACACATTAGAACATCAGACAACACTCCATTCTCCCTCGATCTTGGGAACCTGTAAATAGAAAAGAGATTTTCCCATGTCCTCATTAAGTGAATATGCATGGCACATTGAAAGCAATATGAAATCTTACCACAACAGGGATGCACTCATCTCACCCTCACACCTGCTCCCAATGGTGGGAGCTCTTTCAGGCATCATTGGCACAGTCCAGCACACAGGCCCATCCTACTTGTTCTCACCTCATGAGATAATACGCCAGTCCTTCAAGCTGCAATAAGTATATCAATGGGAAGAGGATAATCAGGGAAAGAGCAGGGCCCATTAGAGACCAAGGGTCAATCTATGGGTGGAGCCAGAGGACCTCAGTAGAGTGTTAAATGAATAGTTCACATCCGTCTTCACCCAGGAGAATGAGATCGAAGGTATCGAACTCAGGGAGAGAGACTGCGAGGTTCTTGAGCAAATTGATATAGGGAGTGACAAGGTATTGGAGGTGTTGGCAGGCTTAAAAGTGGACAAATCTCCAGGTCCGGATGATTTGTGTCCCAGACTGCTGAGAGAGGCAAGGGAGGAGATCGCAGGGGCTCTGATCCAAATTTTTAATTCCTCTCTGGCCACGGGGGAGGTGCCAGAGGACTGGAGAACAACTAATGTGGTTCTGCTATTTAAGAAGGGTTGTAGAGTTAAGCCAGGGAACTACAGGCCAGTGAGTCTCACGTCAGTGGTAGGGAAACTATTGGAGAAAATTCTGAAGGAGAGAATCTATCTCCACTTGGAGAGGCAAGGTTTGATCAGGGATAGTCAGCATGGCTTTGTCAGAGGGAGGTCATGCCTAACAAATTTGATTGAATTTTTTGAGGAGGTGACCAGGTGTGTAGATGAGGGTAGTGTAGTTGATGTAAATTTATATGGGTTTCAGCAAAGCCTTTGACAAGGTCCCACATGGGGGACTTATAAAGAAGGCAAATGCACATGGGATACCGGCTAATTTGATGAGGTGGATTCAAAATTGGCAGGAGTCAGCTGATGATCTTTTAACAAAAGAATAAAATATTTATTAAACAAGATGAACTATATTACAATACTCCTTCACCCACTATACCTTTACTGACATTTACAGATTTGTGAGGATAACACAAGTTACAAACACTATCTTATACACAGTAAGTACACAATGTAAACTACGAGGTGACATGTGGTCAGGCACACCACACTGAAACCAAGTGGCAGATGCCATCCCAAAAAGATGCTATGGATCTCATCAACTCCCCCCAGACACTTGTCACACCGTGAGCCAACTGGTCTCACTGAACTCCATCTTTAACATGAGGGTTTCCAACCTCCACTCTCCAAGAACTCACTTGGGATCTTCTCCAAAACGCTTTCTCTCAGACGCCTTCCACAATGGTTTCGAACTCTCCTTCCAGTGTTCCTCTCCCCTGGATTCAACGTGCATTCAAGCTTCCTTCCTTGCGCTCACTCTGACTCAGCTGTGCCAACAGAACACCACTGCTTCACATGACTGTAGTAAATGATTTACAGACCTCCTGCTGTCTCCTTGGATCTTCTGGCCTCTCGCAAGCCTGTTTTGCTTTAAGTCTGCGTCCTGCAGCTTTCTCCCTTTAAGCTTGGAGCCTTCCTCTGCTTTTCACTTTTAACAGGACCATTTCCAGATTCCTGTCTTTGTCCTTTGACTTAACTTAAAGGGCTTCTTGGGCCTTCCTCTTTTTCCTTTAGGACCTGCTCCCTGCAGTTCCCTCTCCCAGTAGACTGCTGACAACTTGGTGTCTCCCTCGAGTTCCAGAAATCACTTGACATTCACTGTTAGATTAGTTGCTCTAAAGTTAAAGTAAGATTCTTAGACTTATTTTCCTCAGCAGTCTGCTAGTATGTCAGCTACACAGGGACTTAAGGTGAAGGGAGCAGTTTAAGAGCAAAATGACCAACTGAACTCAGATTGCTTTTGGTTAGAATCTTTCGGGGGTGGGGGGCTCACTCTGGAGCCCTGTTGCTAGGCAACAGCAGTTTTATCTACCTTGTGTTTGTTTGTTTTAACTCCCCTTCAAGAGTTATAAACCTTCATTAAAATACAGGCATATTTTAAAGTTAAACTAAAACTCCAGTTCCCCCTTTCTTAATAAACCAATACAGAAACACAAATTAATCTTAAACTTAAAGCTAAAACTCATCCCTAACACCCACAAATACAAATATAGCTTAATTAAACTCTAGTTCCTAACAATATATATTATGGTTATACACCCATGCCACCTACGTGCCTTCAAAGCTTCTTTATCTTTCTTTTCTTATTACTACATCTAGGTGCAGCCCCAACATCCATAACAGGGGCGAGGCAGCTTGCTGACTGGCGAGTGCCCTCTGGTGGCCCAAGGCCTAAAAGGGCCCCAACCTGCCTAGGGTCACCTGCACAGGCACAGTTGCACCCTCAGCCAGACCTGCTGGAGGTGATGGGGTCACTGGCAGAGGAGGTTGAGCGGCAGGGCACCCTTAGAGTGTCCTGGGATGAAGACCCCAGGGTGGCTTGTTGGCGCTTCTCTCTGTGATGCATGATGGCAGCTCCCTGGCTGTTTGAGAAGGGACATCTGGAGGGGGATTGAGATGCACCATTTCCTCTCACCTAGCCACTGCTGCACTGCAGAGCATAGGTCTGAATACATATCTGGCAGCTACTGTGTTCTGCTAGACCTGGGTCTTTAAACTGGCTGCTGCCCTTTCTATGGAGACAGGCAAGCGCTGGCATACCAGAACCACAATGGCAGACAGAATGTGATCAGTCTTCTCCAGCCTTTGGTCCAGTCTCCGCATGGCCTTTGTCATCTCTGCCTGATGATCCCTGCCTGTCTCTGCATCTCCAACATGTCTCTTATGACCGAATCCAGAGGCTTGTCACCTGCATGAGGGTTAGACCAGCAGCGCTCAGAGTGTCAGAGATCTCGGCTTTCTGTTGCTCTGCCAGTTTTGAGCCCATGTCTGTGATGTGCTCACCGGACTGTAACCCTGAGACTGCTCCAGAACTTTTATCCTAAGATGTCCTGGAGGATAACCTGCAGGGAGGCATCACTGATTTCTGGGGCCACACATTGTCATTTCTGGGACATTCTGGTCGATGCAGAATCTTGCGTGACAGCCAGACTGATGTTCCTGTTTTGCAGTGAGTGAATGGCTGTCTGGGTGCCCTTTTAACATGGTGCCAGGACTTTCGATCTCATGAGGTAATAGCGGGAACAGGGACTACATGTCACCCCGCTGCAAAATTCATTGTGCCCCACTCTCATGCATGTGGAATAAGCTGAACAGTGCAAGATCACGCATGGCCAGCTGTGATGTCCTCTCAGAAATCACTCACTTCTGCTTCTGCCACCAAACATATGCTGCAAAACGGAAGATTCCACTCTGGAACAGCCAATTAATGGCCAGAGGATGGCTCGCTGTCCAATTAATGTCAGCGAGTGAGCTTGCAAAGTTGGAGGATTAATCAGAGGCCTTGCAGCTTGAAAGGAGCAGTAGGCTATGATGGCAGGTAATGAAGGAGAAGGCACGTCAAAACAGAGGCTTCTTCTCTTCAATTTTTTGAACTTTAAAAAAAAATGTTTTTTGCAGCCAGGCCACAACACGGGGTGGGGTCAGGGAACCAGCAGCTACTGCTGCACCCAGGTAGACAGGGAGGACCTCTCCAAGCAAGAGGCTGCTCTGGGCTGCTTTAGTAAGCCTTTAATCAGCCAGGCTGGCTACCTGCTGCATGCGGGCAGGTAGCCCTGCTGGCCCACAGCCCCCATCCCACAGCTGTAAAATGGCCTGGAATGGAGCTAGGGAACTGCATGCTTGCTGACAGTGCTAATTTGTCTGCCTTTTTTCCTGGCCTCTGGTCTTTTTTTCCCCCAAAATCACAAATCTCCTCTTTTCAAAAACCACACTCAAAAGTAGTGTATTTTGAAATTTACCCCTAGTTTTTTTCCCCAAATTTGAGCAGCAACCGTTAAAGCTGACTGAATGGCACAGGTGCATTCTGGGAAATTAGGTATACTGCACAATCCAAATTTAGCCCATAAAATCAAATATCTGGGCAAAAATATCAAATCCAGTTCTAGACCTTTGAGAGGCGCAATGGTTGCCAAGCAAAAACTTGAACCGATACATTAAAAGTCCAAGTTTACTGATAAGTTGTGAAATATATTTTATTTTATATTTATTATTTTGTTTAGATCTTTATTTTGGACAGGAACAATTTCAGTTACCGAGGGGAAACAAAAAAGAAAGTTACCAGTAAATGTTCTGAGCAATCTGTGAGAACATGGTGGCCAGTCTGGATCAGAGTCACAGGTTCCTATTGTAAAAATTCATCAGTCTAAGAGAGAGAGAGTAAAAGGAAGCAAGAATAAAAAGACAAAGTGAAAAAGGATAAAGCAAGAAAAAAAAAGGGTGAAATCCATGTATTCCATTAAAAAACCAGTAAAAGCCCATCAAATCCAACTACTCCAAGTGACAGAGAATCTAAAAGATAGGGAGGAGATTTCTTGCTGCATTATTGTAAAACTATGCTTTGAATGACAGGATGAGACACACCAATTGAAGCTAAAGGCAATTTGTGGCATGTGGCATTCATCAGAGCAAAATGCTGACAAAAGATCATATGTGACTGCTGTCAAATGTGCAAATCCTGATTTTAAAAAATCAGAAATAAGCAAGAGGCCAGAAGTAAGGGGGATGTCAAACAGCAGCAGCTAAGGCAGTTAAGAAAAATAATAAATCATGCTTCAATACCAGAAGTTGACATCAATAACAGTGGCAAAAAAAAAAAATCCACGACAAAAAGAACCACGAACTTTGCCAACATAAAAGCTGCAGACAATAGTTTTTGTTCCTCAGTAGTTCTAAGATGCAGTGCAGGACCACTGTATAGGCTGGAGATGCTGCTGGACAAAACCTGCTTGCATGGTTACAATGATGTGTAAAACTCTGGATGACATGTTTTCAGCCAACTTATCCAGAGGCAAAACAACACAATAAGTTGCATTTATACAGCATCTTTAACATAGTAAAATGTCCCAAGACTTCACAGGTGCATTGCCAAACAAGATTTGACACTGAGCCACAGAGATATTAGCACAGGTTACCAAAAGCAGAGTCAAAGAGGTAGGTTTTAAGGAGCATCATAAAGAAGCGAAAGGTAGAAAAGCTTGGGATGGGGGGCCATGATTCAAAAACCCAAAACCCAGGCAACTGAGGGGATGGTCGCCAATAGTAGTGGTTAAAAAAGGGTTAGACAAGAGGCCAGAATTAGAAGAGCACAGAGATCTCAGGGGATTGTAGGGCCTGAGGTGGATACAGACATAGGGAATTGAATAAATGAGAAGTTATTTAGCTCATTTCACATTGAATCAAATTAAGTACATACTGCAGCCAAGGTACGCATAATCTACAGAATGCAGCACAGCAACTTGCCAAGGTTTCTTTGACAGCACCTCTCAAATCCACAACTTCCTGGCAAGGCTTTCATGTGCACATGAACACCATCAGCACCAAGTCATACCTTTCCTGCTTTGGACAAGTATTTTCCTGTCTTCATTATTGCGGATCAAAATTCCAGAACTCCCTACCTTACATCATTAAGCTACATCACATAGAATGCAGCATTCAAGAAGGCCCACCACCACCTTCCCAGGTCCAACTAGAGATGGGCAGTAAATTCTGGCCTTGCCAGCTATGCTCACGTCACGAAAATTCATTTTAAAATCTTCCCAATTCCTGTAAGCCATTCAGAAAAATATTACACTGGGAATACTATTTTAATACACAAATTATTAGATACTATAAGTGTTTGCTTCCATTATACAAATAAAAACAAGCTAATGATTGGTTGATCTTACATTATCAGAACATAAACTACATCAAACATAACATGGGCGTTGGATCTGACATTATACAACTATTGCTACTTTTCCAAAACCTTTGTGCAAAATCTCCAAAAATATGAGTGCAAAAATCTTTGCAATGATTATGGACATATTCTGTCTGAGACTTGGGATTTTAAAAAACTTCATGCTCTCCTAATTCTGCCATCCCATTCTGAAGATGCTGATGTGTTGGGTGACATCAACCCTCTGATTGCACCCAAGGAGCTATTTTTCACACTAGCTGAGACAACCAGTGCCAGCAGGTTACTCAACCATGAAGGGTACCATAACTAAGTTTAATGATATTGTCACTCAAAATTTACAAGTGTACTTTCCAGTAGGAGTCATTAAATAACAAACAGAAGTAGAATACAGGCCGATTTCATCCCCAGCAACCCCCCTCAACACCTAGCCCAGGGACACAGAGTCCAATTGTTGTCCTTGGCTGCTACCTTGGACTTTGAATTAGTCATTGCATTAAATTTTTTTTTTGTCAAACAATCTAGACAAAGGTGCTTTCTGAACACATTCTTTGAGAAAACTGATGCACTTCGTGGAATACTCATCAGGGAATTCTCTAAAGTGGCTTACATGCTGTGATGTGTTAAAATCCACACATTGTACTTGAATATTTAACAGTTTTCTAACTTTAATCATTGCCTCTATATCCTTGTGAAGAATTACTTTATCTGCTTTTGAATACAAGAAAAGTTGAGGCCACCTTGATGGGTCCACCTTCAAAGCATCATAGCATGACAAGGAGACAAACTGCGTTACTGGATAAAGCACAGTCTTAAGAAGTACAATCAAGACAAAAGCAGGAATAGCAATGCACTTCACAAAAACACTGACTGAAGGACCCAAGACAGTATACAGCGCACGGATGCCACCCTGGAGGTTCCTGTTTCCAGGTGCACTATCAAAAATGGTTCCTATTACATTTAACTTGGTGAAATAAGTTTCAGTTTTGTTACATTGGAGCTCAACAACGTGGCGGTATAGCATGCATCCACCATTACTGAAAACGTGGAACATGATTGGATGCTCTTCTATGCCAATGTCAAACAGAAGATCTAAGAGTTTTCTTGCAGTGCAATGGAGATTTTTGCTGAAGGTTCCAGGGAAAAATATCTGACGCCATGGAACAGTATATCTGAGAACTATACAACCCTGAAACAAGTAAAGTAAATAGATTTTAATACATTATACAAAAGACATTTATTACTATCTCAAAGTAAACATGTTCTTTAAGCAAGGAAGAGAGTGGTGAATTCTGTGACGACTGTTGAAGATCATCCCAGAGTGAGTGGAAATTAAATTTGAACAGTTTTAAAAATCTAGCCTCTGAGTCATGGGAGGGGGGTGCGGGTCAGTTTAATATGGTAAATAGCTAACTTCCCTTACTGTGGTCCACCACAACTGGGAAATTCAATGTCTCATTATAGATGGTCTATCAAAATTATCATGCTTATTATGGGAATAATTCTGTTCATGTGTACCAAGAATTAAGTATCTTCTGAAAATATATTCTGAGAAGAGGGGGTAGTTGGTTTGGTTTACAGGCAAATTCTTTGGGGGCGGGGGGAAGAGGAGCTAAAGGCACAGCCCGACAACTTGCTGAGAGAGCAGATGAGAGACAGACTCTGTGCAACAGGCTGCAAGGTGCAGGTCTTGAGCTGAAGGCTAAGATGCAGAAGATTAATTTGCGCTTTGGGAACTTGCTTCAAAAGAAAGGTAATGCTGTAAAAAAAGGAAGTCAATCCATGAAAGGATAAGACGTGTGGTTTACTACTTTTTCGAGAAGACAACTGTGATTGCGTGGAAGAAATGGTTGCTTTAATTGATAGCCTGTAAACTCACTTGTTGTCTGCAAAATAAAGAAGCTTAGTTAAACTGCATCAGGCTGTGCCTCACTAAAACGTTTGTCTGCTTATACTCATTATCTAACTAACCAGCAACATATTACCCAGTAAAAGCACTGAGAACTCAGCACACACCAGAGATCAATGCCTTTCCCAGTTCTGTAAATTCACAGAAAGGAACTGATTAAATGTGTTAGTCTTGTTTTTGTGGAGTTACTGTTGATCCAGTGAAGTTATGCATGTGTTCTAACAGGAGGTTAATTAAATATTGTAACTTTATGGTACCGGATGTAATACATTTTGATGCATTTGGTAAAATGTACATGAGGCAAGGGGGAAGATTTTTTATTTATGACCAGGGCATGTCTTTCAATTTTTGCCATGTTAATGTAACCTGAAGTGTGTGTGTGCGTATGCATGTGCATTTAAGTTACAGGGCCATTATTTATACTTCCTCTTCCCCCCCACCTTTTTGACCCCTTTGCTCCACTCTCTTTCCTTTTCTATCACTCCCCTTACTGCTAGCTTTGATTTCTTCCCTCCCAAGTGCTCTGCCACCAAAACTCCTACCCCAACCCATCACCATTCTTACACAAGAAATAGGAACAGGAGTAGACCATTCGGCCCCTCGAGCCTGCTCCGCCATTCAATAAGATCATGGCTGATCATCTTGTGTTTCAATTTCCACATTCTCATCTAAACCCGATAACCTTCAATTCCCTTGCCTAATAAGAATCTATCTACCTCTGCCTTAAAAATATTCAATGATCCCACCTCCACTACCTTCTGAGGCAGAGAATTCCAAAGTCGCACAACCCTTAAAAAAATTTCTCATCTCTGTCTTAAAAGGGTGACCCCTAATTTTAAAAGTGTCTCCTAGTTCTGGACTCACCCACAAGAGGAAACATCCTTTCCACATCCACTTTGTCAAGGCTGTTCAGGATCTTGTATACTTCAATCAAATCACCCCTCACTCTAAGCTCCAGTGGAAACAAGCCCAGTCTATCCAACCTTTCCTCATAAGACAACCCACTCATTCCAGGTATCAATCTAGTAAACCTCCTTTGAACCGTCTCCAACGCATTTACATCCTTTCTTAAATAAGGGGGCCAAAGCTGCACACAGTATTCGAGGTGTGATCTCACCAATGCCCCATATAACTGAAGCATAACATCCTTACTTTTATGTTCAATCCCTCTCGTAGTAAAGGATAGCATTCCATGAGCCTTCTTAATTACTTGCTGTACCTGCATACTAACTTTGTGACTCATATACTAGAACACCTAGATCCCTCTGTACCTCAGAATTATGCAGCCTTTCTCCATTTAAGTTAATACTCCGCTTTTTTTGTTTTTCCTGCCAAAGTGAACTTCACATTTTCCCACATTAAACTCCATTTGCCAGATCTTTGCCCACTCATTCAACCTATATCCACCTGCAACCTCATGTCTTCTTCACTTCTTCTGCCATCCTACTCTTCTGCTGCCATCTCAATCTTCAATAAGCCCACAGCTTACCATCTGTGCCTTGCTTGGAATTCTTCAATGGGCTGACTGAAGTACCCACTACTTTCTCCTTACGAGCAGCAACTCCAACATGCATCTTTCTTTCTTGCTGATTTTCATGGAGTGCACCTGATAACCTGGCCAAATGTCTGCCAATCCCATGCACTAACCCCTTGTAGTCTGCCAGTGAACAATCATCATCACTCTCCGCATTTGCTAACAGCTTTATGAAGCCCTCATTGGACCCCATCTGGAATACTGAGAGAAGTCTGAGCTCTACACCTTAGGAAAAATATATTTGCCTTGGGAGGAAGTGTAATGTAAATTTATGGAATGACACTTCAACCCTAAGGATTAAATTACGAGGAGAGACTAGACAAGCTAGGGTAATATTGCTTGGAATTTAGAAGGTTATGGGGTTATTTGATCAAAGTTTAAGTTATTAAAATGATCACATACAGTAGATAGAGAAATTATTCCCACTGTTATCATCCTGTGGATCTCCCTATTGGCTAACTAATGGAAGGACAGGGACGGGCTAAGGGGGGCATTTTCAGGATGGCAACCTGTAACTAGTGGAATGTTACAGGGATCAGTGCTGGGGCCACAATTATTTACAATATATATTAATGACTTGGATGAGGGAAGCAAATGTACTATCGCCAACTTTGCGGATGATGCAAAAAATAGGTGGGAAGGCAAGTGGTGAGGATGTCTACAGAGGGATATAGACAGGTTAAGTGAGTGGGCAAAAACTTGGCAGATGGAATATAATGTGGGAAAATGTGAGGTTATGCATTTTGGCAGGAAGAATAGAGCAGCTGAATATTATTTAAATGGAAAAAGGTTGCAGAAAGCTGCAGCAGAGGGATTTTGGGGTCCTTGTGCATTAATCACAAAAAGCTAACATACAAGTTCAACAGGTTATAGGGAAAGCAAATGGAATGTTGGCGTTTATTTCAAAAGGAATGCAGTATAAAAATAGGGAAGTCTTGCTAAAACTATACAAAGCACTAGTTAGACCACACCTAGAATACTGTGAACAGTTTTGGTCCCCTTATCTAAGGGAAGATATACTGGCATTGGAGGTAGTCCAGAGAAGGTTCACTTAGTTGATCCCAGGGATGGAGGGATTTTCTTATGAGGAGATGTTAAGTATGTTGGGCTTGTACTCATTGGAGTTTAGAAGAATGAGAGCTGACCTTATTGAAACATATAAGATGCTTAGGAGGCTTGACAGGGTAGATGCTGAGAGGTTGTTTCCCCTTGTGGGAGAGTCTAGGGCCAGAGGGCACAATCTCAGAGTAAGGTGTCACCCATTTAAGACTGAGATGAGGAGGAATTTATTCTCTCAGAGGGTAGTGAATCTGTGGAATTATTTACCACAGAGAGCTGTAGAGGCTGGGTCATTAAGTATATTCAAGGCTGAGAAAGACAGATTTTTAAGTCAGTAAGGGAATCAAGGGTTAAGGGGAGAAGGCAGGAGAGCGGAGTTGAGGATTATCAGATCAGCTATGATCTCATTGCATGGCAGAGCAGACTCGATGAGCCAATTGGCCTACTTCTGCTCCTATGTCTTATGGTCTTAAAAGGAAGAAATACCATCAAAATTCCAGGAAGGAATAATATTGAAGTCGGCAATATTTTAATACTATTTTAAGTAGTCCAGTTGTAATCTGGGGAATGAACCAGTGACTCCCTTTAAAACAAGCAACACAAATTAAAATTCCAGGGAGGTGGCAAGAGAAAATGTTTTGATCTGGATTGCACTGTCTGAAAAGGTTGTGGAAGTAGATTCAATAACAACTTTTGAAAGGGAATCGGATAAACACTAGGAGAAACAGTGGTGGAGTGGGACTAATTGGATAGCTCTTTCAAAAAGCTGGGACAAGCACAATAGGCTGAATGTCCTTCTTCTGTGCTGTATCCTTTGATAATTATAAATACTTTTTGTTATTACCATAGTCTAATTTTCCTTTAGTTATATCAAATCATTGTGGATGAGCTGCAGAAAACAAGTTGCACAGGAAGACTTATGAGGGACATGCCTATTGGTAGAAGTGGACAAAGGTAAATTCAACCGATATTGGTTCATTACATGCTTTGCACCTTCTACACTTGCCAACAGTTGACAAAAAGCAAAATGCTGCAGATGCTGGAAATTTGGAATAGCGCCAGATAATGTTGGAAACACTAAAACACAAAAGTCAGGCAAAACTGTAGAGAAAGAAACATTCAGATTCCTATGAGAAGTCTGGCTTTGCTAAATAGGTGTCCATCCCAAACAATTACAATCAAACTATTAAAGGGTAATTAGTTGCTTACAATATTCTCCCTTCATTTCTAGTATTCAGGTTTCAGGTTGATGCCCTTACATCAGAACTGGAAAATGATCAACAACCTGAAATGTTGCCGTACGTTTCGACTCTCCACAAATCCTGCCTGATCTGCTGAATGTTTCTAGAATGTTTTGTTTTTATGCCAACTGTTGTGTTCATTATTGGGGAAGAAAAGAATCAGCCTCTCTTACCTTTGGTAGCTTTTAAAACTTAGACATGCACACAACTTGAAAAGTGTTAATAGCATCATGATAACCACAATTAAATGTGGAGCAATTTTTCAAAGAGTATGCTGTAAAATAAACACATGAAAAGAAGCCATTTTCCTCAACACCAACCTGATTATTGTAGATATAGCTGTATTTTGCTAAATGCTTGTGTTGGCAGCCAGCCCAACCCAACAGGATTATCACAGGGTTTTCTTTAAAGCCTAAAATACACAAAAAGTTATATCTGCACGATAGAATAGCAAACCTAACACTGATATTTCCACAATATTATAGTGCAAATTCTATTCCAATTCCTATGAGAAGTCTGGCTTTGTTAAAAACGAGTCCTTCACGAACAATTACAATCACTGAACTATTAAAGAGTAATTAGTTGCTTACAATATTTTCCTTTCGAGTATTTAGGTTTCATTTCACTTAGACAGATGATGGAATTAAAGTCAATTCTTATAAATGCAAGACTCTGAAATATTACTTTATATAGTCCTAATCAAATTCACAACGCAAAAACCATTTGCATCATTTAGCATTAAATTAATTGGGGAGATGGAAGAGTAATGACCATTTGTACAAGAACTGAATTGTGAGCCAAGACAGCAAGTGTTCAAAAACTATTTGAGCTCGAAGGTGATATAGCTCAGCCAAATTCTCTTTTCATCAATGGTCCTATTATAGGGCAGCCAGTGGAGTTGTAGGAACAAACAAGCCTATTTCTACTGTGATACGTAAAGAGACGTTGCCTCTAAATTCCAGAGCATGCTTCGCCTACCTAAAAAGATTTTTACCAAAAACAAGATTAAATCAAATGGGTCAAATCAAGTAAAGTGAAAACAAAGATTCTACATGCTGTCCACTATTCATAGAAGGCATTGAACCACAAATAATCAGGAATAGAAAAGAAAAATATTGCAGACGCTGGAAATCCGAAATAAAAACAAAAAAATTCTTGAATTATTCAGCAGGTCAGGCAGCATCTGTGGGATAGAACTAGAATTCATGGGATTTTGCTGTAGTACACATGCACCATCATTACTCCTCTGAAACTGGTAGCAACCTCTGGAGTCTGCACATGCACAGTTAAACATGAAGTCCATAAGTTGCTGCGAGTGGTTCTACCCTTCTCCAGAGGGTGCAATCCTGAAGTTTCCACAGACTGTAATGAAGTAGAAATCACTGAATGACGAGAACTTTTCATTTTACACTACCAGCCTCACTGTAAAAACCTTTGAAAAGATTATTGGGGAATGAGGGGTAACTGGATTTTCAATTACATACTAAGTTCATATTTACAGCTCAAAAACCTCTCTGACCCTGAAAGATTAATTTTATATCTGTGGAATGTGAAATTTCACCATTGTTAAAAAAATTCCACATATTTTTAATTTTTTTAAGTTTCAGACGTTTCAGCTTCCACCTTAATCCCAAATGCATGTCCCAATCATTTATTCCACACTAAAATTTAATCAAAATGATGAATATTCAGTGCATTTTACTTTCTGGTTTGCTGTCTATAAGAATACTTCTAAGTGATGGGCTGCTTACAATGCTTGATGACATTACATTCCTGGATGCCAGAAATCCCTATGAATTGGAACCAGATTCAAACTAATGTTATCAAAGCCATGGAAAACAACACATCATTTGAAATCAGTGGCGAGCACCATTGCTTCACTGCTGACTGTGAATTCTGGGCTAAGGTTTCAGGTCAATGGCCTTTCATCAGAACTGGAAGCAAAGTTACAAACATAAAAAGGTTTAAATACAGAGGCAGGAAAAAGATGGGAGGAGAGGAAAGAACAAGAGATAAGGTACGTGATAGGGTGGAAGGCAAGAGACATGAAATGACAAAAAGGATGACGGTGCAAGGCAAAAGAGAGAGTGGTAATGGGACAAGAAAAGGAGCAAAAGATAGGTATAGAGAAGCTGAAAGCGACAAAAGCAGAATCATTACCAGCAACTACTGTACGAAAAAAAAAGTGAGTCGATGATCAGAAATTGTTGAACTCATTGTTGAGTCCAGAAGGCTGTAAAAAGTGTCTAAAAGAAAAATGAGGTGCTACTCCTCAAGCTTGCATTCAGCTTCATTGGAACAGTGTAGGAGGCTGTGGACAGAGGGCAATTTTAGATCATAACTACCACTGCCTTGTGTTATTTCCACCCTTCCACTGATCCCTCTGCTCATTCCTCTCCTCCCTTCCCCCAATTCCCATGCCTATGCACTTGCTTAAAACCCATTACATCTTTAACTATTTCCGCTTGTCGTGAAAGGTCATTAACCTGAAATACATTGCTGTCTTTACAGATGCTGTCTGACATGCTGAATATTTCTAGCATTTTCTATTTTACATCAGGAATAGAAATACTTACTGGTACCTCCTTTCTTATCCCAGAGACACTGAAGTCAACAGGGTTGCACTCTCATGTGGTTGTATTATACGAGTCAGCTTGACTCAGTTGTCATCACCTCCAAATCAGAATGTTGAGTTCAAGCTCCAAACTAGGACTTGACCACATAATCTAGGCTGACAGTTAATGCAGCACTGAAGGGCTGCATTGTCAGCAGCGCTGTTTTTAAGATGAGACATTGAACTGATCAGCTATGGTTTCTGTTCCTAATTGTCATTTAAAAAAAAAATGATCACTTCAGTCTGTTCAAGTAAAAGTAAAACAAAAAATTCAAAAGAGCTGGTAAAACAATTACTTCAAAGTAATGAATAGGATCTGAAGTTCTCTTCCTGACATAAGGCTCTAAGGCTCTAAAGAAACAAGAAATTTGAGATGCTTACACAGAAAGGAAGATTGGCGAGAACAGTAATAATTCTCATTAGGAAAAGGAACAATGAGCTCCTAACATCTGGAGGTGAGGGAGAAGGAAACATGGGTGAGAGTCTTAAGACGACAGATATTCATGGAAAATGAAGCTGAACTTCTCCTTGCTTTCCAGAATGGATCCCACAGTAATCGGTGATTTTGGCACAGACGACCAAGGTTGTATAGTGCTTGATGTGGTGCAACCAGATCTGATAATGCATGATGAAACCAGCTGCACACTCGATGAACTCAAGTCTGGTACAGCTTCTTTCAAAAGGATTGGTGTATTCTGGCCCAGCCTTGTATTGTAATGGAAAAATTGACCAACTGTAAACCTAGCACATCAATGCAAAAGATAAGGCTGAAACATGTGTTAAAATCTTCAGCCAGAAGTGCTGAGTGGATAATCCACCTTGGCCTCCACTGGAGGTCCCCAGCATCACAAAGGCCAGTCTTCAGCCAATTCAATTCACTCCACATGATATCATGAAATGGCTGAAGGCAATGGATACTGCCAAGGCTATGGACCCTGACAATATTCCAGCAATAGCACTTAAGTGCGGATGTTCGCTGATGATTGCATAATTTTCAACACCATTCACAACTCCTCAGATACTGAAGCAGTCCATGTCCAAATGCAGCAAGACCTGGACAATATCCAGGCTTGGGCTGACAAGTGGCATTTGCATCACACAAATGCCAGGCAACAGCCATCTCCAACAAGAGAGAATCCAACCATTGCCCCTTGACATTCAATGGCATTACCATCACTGAATCCCCCACTATCAACATCCTGGGGGGTTACCATTGACCAGAAACTGAACTGAACCAGCCACATAAATACTGTGGCTAAAATAGCAGGTCAGAAGCTAAGAATCCTACACTGTGTAACTCACCTCTTGACTCCCCAAAGCCTGCCCACCATCTACATGGCATAAATCAGGAGTATGATGGAATACTCATCACTTGCCTGGATGAGTGTAGTTCCAACATCACCCAAAAAGCTCAATACAATCCAAAGCAGCCCCTTGGATTAGCACCCCCTCCATTCATTCACTCCCTCCAACCACTGATGCACAGTGGCAGCAGTGTGTACCATCTATAAGATGCACTGCAGAAACTCACCAAGACTCCTCAGTCAGCACCTTCCAAACTCACAACCACTACCATCTAGAAGGACAAGGGCAACAGACAGACGGGACCACCACCACCTGGAAGTTCCCCTCCAAGCCACACAGCATCCTGACTTGGAAATATATGCCATTCCTTCACTGTCACTGGGTCAAAATCCTGGAACTCCCTACCTAACAGCACTATGGGTGTACCTACACCATATGGCCTGCAGCAGTTCAAGAAAACAGCTCAACACCACCTTTTCAAGGGCAATCAGGGATGGGTAATAAATGCTGGCCTAGCCAGCAATGCCACATCCCGTAAATGAGTAATAGAAAAAAAAGGAAAACAATTATGCAACTTTGCCTATTTGAGTGTATTTTCCCCCCAAGCTATGTTGTACTGTGTAAACTTGTCTCACCATTTTTAACAATAATATTACTTAATAGAAACTAATTTACCAAACACAATGTTCAAAACTAGAATCAGGAGGTAAATAGGGAAGCACTGAAAGTAATTGCAAAACATTATAAGTTGTACACCCGATGTTCAGTTGTGGACGAAGAGAACAACTGCAATTACAAATAGATGGAAAGAAATAAAAGCAAAAAACTGCGGATGCTGGAAATCCAAAACAAAAACAAAAATACCTGGAAAAACTCAGCAGGTCTGACAGCATCTGCGGAGAGGAACACAGTTAACGCAGTTAACGTTTCGAGTCCGTATGACTCTTCAACAGAACTAAGGAAAAATAGAAAAGAGGTGAAATATAAGCTGGTTTAAGGGGGGGGTGGGACAGGGAGAGCTGGATAGAGGGCCAGTGATAGGTGGAGAAAACCAAAAGATGTCAGACAAAAGGACAAAGAGGTTTTGAAGGTGGTGATATTATCTAAGGAATGTGATAATAGGTGACATTAAGGGTAGAAAGCAGGACGAGCAAGGTACAGATAGCCCTAGTGGGGGTGGGGTGGGGGGAAGGGATCGAAATAGGCTAAAAGGTAGAGATAAAACAACGGATGGAAATACATTTAAAAATAATGGAAATAGGTGGGAAAAGAAAAATCTATATAAATTATTGGGGAAAAGGGGGATCGGAAAGGCGATGGGGATGGAGGAGAGAGTTCATGATCTAAAATTGTTGAACTCAATATTCAGTCCGGAAGGCTGTAAAGTGCCTAGTCGGAAGATGAGGTGCTGTTCCTCCAGTTTGCGTTGAGCTTCACTGGAACAATGCAGCAGGCCAAGGACGGACATGTGGGCATGAGAGCAGGGTGGGGTGTTGAAATGGCAAGTGACAGGGAGGTCTGGATCATGCTTGTGGACAGACCGAAGGTGTTCCGCAAAGCGATCACCCAGTCTGCGTTTGGTCTCTCCAATGTAGAGGAAACCGCATTGGGAGCAGCGAATGCAGTAGACTAAATTGAGGGAAGTGCAAGTGAAATGCTGCTTCACTTGAAAAGGGTGTTTGGGCCCTTGGACGGTGAGGAGAGGGGAAGTAAAGGGGCAGGTGCTGCACCTTCTGCGGTTGCATGGGAAGGTGCCGTGGGAGGGGGTTGAGGTGTAGGAGGTGATGGAGGAGTGGACCAGGGTGTCCCAGAGGGAACGATCCCTGCGGAATGCCACCAGGGGTGTGAAGGGAAGATGTGTTTGGTGGTGGCATCATGCTAGAGTTGGCGGAAATGGCGGAGGATGATCCTTTGAATGAGGAGGCTGGTGGGGTGATAAGTGAGGACAAGGGGGACCCTATCATGGTTCTGGGAGGGAGAGGAAGGTGTGAGGGCGGATGCGCGGGAGATGGGCCAGACACGGTTGAGGGCCCTGTCAACCACCATGGGTGGAAAACCTTGGTTAAGGAAGAAGGAAGACATGTCAGAGGAACTGTTTTTGAAAGTGGCATCATCAGAACAGATGCGACGGAGGCGAAGGAACTGAGAGAATGGGATGGAGTCCTTACAGGAAGCGGGGTGTGAGGAGCTGTAGTCGAGGTAGCTGTGGGAGTCGGTAGGCTTGTAATGAATTTTGGTGGACAGTCTATCACCAGAAATTGAGAGAGAGGTCAAGGAAGGGGAGGGAAGTGTCAGAGATGGACCATGTGAGGGGTGGAAATTGGAAGCAAAATTAATGGCTGTCCGAGGTTGGGAGACTATGAGGTTGGAAGCTGTGGAAGGAAGATCTCCAGAGATGAGGTCAGTAACAGTCCTGGAAACAATGGCTTGATGTTCAGAGGTGGGGTCATGGTCCAGGGGGAGGTAGGAGGAAGTGTCTGCGAGTTGACGCTCAGCCTCTGCGAGGTAGAGGTCAGTGCGCCAGACAACAACAGCACCACCTTTGTCAGCAGGTTTGATGACAATGTCAGGGTTGGACCTGAGAGAACAGAGTGCAGCAAGTTCAGAGAGAGACAGATTAGAGTGGGTGAGAGGAGCAAAGAAATTGAGACGACTGATGTCACGCCGACAGTTCTCAATGAAAATGACGGTGGTTGACAGGGCTCTCAACCATGTCCGGCCCATCTCCCGCGCATCCGCCCTCACACCTTCCTCTCCCTCCCAGAACCATGATAGGGTCCCCCTTGTCCTTACTTATCACCCCACCAGCCTCCACATTCAAAGGATCATCCTCCGCCATTTTTGCCAATTCCAGCATGATGCCACCACCAAACACATCTTCCCTTCACCCCGCTGGTGGCATTCCGCAGGGATCGTTCCCTCCAGGACACCCTGGTCCACTCCTCCATCACCCCCTACATCTCAACCCCCTCCCACGGCACCTTCCCATGCAACCGCAGAAGGTGCAACACCTGCCCCTTTACTTCCCCTCTCCTCACCGTCCAAGGGCCCAAACACTCCTTTCAACTGAAGCAGCATTTCACTTGCACTTCCCTCAATTTAGTCTACTGCATTCGCTGCTCCCAATGCAGTTTCCTCTACATTGGAGGGACCAAACACAGGCTGGGTGACCGCTTTGCAGAACACCTTTGGTCTGTCCGCAAGCATGACCCAGACCTCCCTGACGCTTGCCATTTCAACACTCCACCCTGCTCTCATGCCCACATGTCCATCCTTGGCCCGCTTGCATTGTTCCAGCTCAACGCAAACTGGAGGAACAGCACCCCATCTTCTGACTAGGCACTTTACAGCCTTCCGGACTGAATATTGAGTTCAACAATTTTAGATCATGAGCTCTCTCCTCCATCCCCACCCCCTTTCCGATCCCCCTTTTTTCCAATAATTTATATAGATTTTTCTTTTCCCACCTATTTCCATTATTTTTAAATGTATTTCCATCCATTGTTTTATCTCTACCTTTTAGTCTATTTCGATCCCTTCTCCCCACACCACCCCCACTAGGGCTATCTGTACCTTACTCATCCTGCTTTCTACCCTTAATGTCACCTATTATCACATTCCTTAGATAATATCTTCGGTTCTTTGTCCTTTTGTCTATGACATCTTTTGGTTATCTCCACCTATCACTGGCCCTCTATCCAGCTCTACCTGTCCCACCCGCCCCCCCCCCCAAACCAACTTATATTTCACCTCTTCTATTTTTCCTTAGTTCTGTTGAAGAGTCATACCGACTCGAAACATTAACTGTGTTCCTCTCCGCAGATGCTGTCAGACTTGCTGAGTTTTTCCAGGTATTTTTGTTTTTGTTTTGGAAAGAAATAACTTTATTCAGCAAAAATCAATATTATGACTTGCAAGATCAAAGTCGGGATTAAACACGCTAAAACCACTTGGCCTTCCAACTTCCCGACAGCGGTCTAACTCGCGGAATTCTTTAAAGTTAATGAATTCTTAAATATATAAATAACTAACGTTTTGCTATCATCTCCTCTAGCTGCTGCTTAACAGGGCCTCAGAAGCTACTCTCATGCATCTGGAAAGCCGCCACATGAAGAGAGAACCTGGACTACGTCCGGTGCAAAGATAGCCAGGAAATGATTTTTCAGCAAACCGGAACACCAAATGAACTTCACCTGAATCGTTAGGTTCAGAAAACACAACAGTATATTCCAGATCCTTATCACCCATCCTTCAATCGTCCCTATTTATCCGCTTACACCTCAGCTCGCTATTAACCAGGAACAAGCGGAACCAACCAATCCGGAAGCGCCTTATTGCGAGACCTTTCACTTCCTTCGCAACCGTGCCAAACAGGAAATTCATGTAAAGCCCGCCCCCCTTTCCCAGCCCGCGACTCCGATTGGCTGCCTCGGGCTCCAGTTCCCTATTCTTACGCAGCAATTGGCTAACACGAACGCCAATTGTACAATGCCATTCGGTTTACCGTTTTCACGGTAGGTTGGCTTGTGCGAAATTGTGTGGTCTCTTTAGCATAGAAATATAACTTGTTCAGTAAGATAAATCTGCTGTTTATCAAAAAAATCTGAATCGACCAAACGCGTTAAAACATAGAAATATTTATAGCAGAGCATGAGGACTTTCGGGCCATCATGTCCCTGCCGACCGATAAAGAGCTATCCAGCTTAATCCCACTTTTTAGCTCTTGATCCGTTGCCTTGTAGCTCACCGAACTTGAAGTGCATATCCAGGTGTTTTTAAAATGCGATGAGGGTTTTTACCACCCTTTTAGGCAGTGAGTTTGAGAGGCAAATAACAATTGACTGAGCTCTGGAGATGGCTAATAGTTTATTGATTTTCTCATTTTCAATTGATAAAAATACAGAATCAAAGAATAATTACAGCACAAAAGAAAGCCATTCACCCCACCGTGTCTGCGCTGGCTTTCTGCTATAACAGCTCATCTAGTTCCAGTCCTTTGCTTTTCCCCGGAGCCTTGCAAATTTTGTCTCTTCAGATAATTGTTCAGTTCTGTTTTGAAATTAGCCGTGATTGAATTTGCCTTCACCATAGTCTGAGGCAGTGCATTTCAGAACCCAACCACTTGTTGCATACAAAGGTTTTTCCTATGTAAATGTTACTTCTTTTGCCAATCACCTTAAATTGGTGCTGTCTGATTTTGAATCTTCTACCAATAGGAACAGTTTTTCTCTGTCCCGACCCCTCATGATTTTGAACACTGCAATCTAATCTCTGCTTATTTTTTGCTTCTCCAAGGAGAAAAAAACCCAACTTCTCCAATCTATTCATGTAATTGAAGTTCCTCGTCTCTGGAACCATTCTCTTGAATCTTTTCTGCATCTTCTAATGCCTTCACATTCTTCCTCAAGTGTAGTGTCCAGAACTGGATACAATGCTCCAGTTGAAGCTGAACCAGTGTTTTATGAGATTGATCTTAACTTTCTTGCCTTTGTACTCTTTGCCCCTACTTATAAAGACCAGGATCCCACATGCTTTAGTAACCACTTGCTTTCTTAACCTGCCTTGCCACCTTCAATCATTTGTGCACATATACCCCCAGATCCATCTGCTCCTGCACCTCTTTAGAATTGTACCCTTATTTTATATTGCCGCTTCTTGTTCTTCCTGCCAAAGTAAATCACTTCTCAACATTAAATTTAATCTGCCACTTGTCTGCCTATTCCTCCAACTTGTCCATTTCCTCTTGGAGTTTACCTCCTCGTAGTTCACAATACTTTCAAGCTCTATGTCATTCGCCATCTTTAAAATTGTGACCTGTACACCAAGTCCAGGTCATTAATATATCTCAGGAAAAGCAAGGGAGCGTAACACTGACCCCAGGGGAACCCCACTGTATACCAGTCCGAAAAACAACTGTACACTACTACTCTCTGTTTCCTGTTACTCAGCTAATTTCATATCCATGCTGCTACTATCCCTTTTATTTCATGGGCTCTAGCTTGGCTGACAAACTTTTTTGTGGCACTTTATCAAATTCCTTTGGAAGTCCATGTTCACTACAACAACCACATTACCCTCACCAATCCTCTCTGGTACCTCATCAAAAAACTCAATCAAGTTAGTTAAACACAATTTGCCCGTAACAAATCCATGCAGCTTTCCTTAATTAATGTTCCTTTAATTAATCCACATTTGTCCAAGTGACTGTTAATTTTGTCCCGAATTATTGTTTCTAAAAGCATTCCCACCACTGAGGTTAAACTGATTGGCCTGTAGTTACTGGGTTTATCCTTACACTCTTTATTGAATAAGGGTGTATGTGACATTTGCAGTTCTCCAGTCCACTGGCATCACCTTTCATCTAAGGAGGATTGAAAGATTATGGCTAGTGCCACTGCAATTTCCACCCTTACTTCCCTCAGTATCCTTGGATGCACCTCATCTAGGTGACTCATCAACTTTAAGCTCAAATGAATAGTAAAAGAAGGTAAGTTACAAAGTATCATTCTCCTCCACATAATTTCATGAAATTTAAATGAAATAAAACAATATATCACTTGAAATGACATCTGAATACATTGACAATGGAAATATTCAGGACTAGAGAGGGAATCATAACTATACACATGTTTAAATACTAGTGAGCTTGCTGTGGCATAATTTATGGGGTCAATTTAAATAAAAATGGGGACGCAATGAGGGAGAGACAAGAAACGAACAGAGATGTTGGGGTTGGGGGTGGGGGGGCGGTGGTGTAATTGAGTATGGAGTCAGAATCATAGAAATATGTGGCGCAGGAGGTCATTTGGCCTTTTGTGTCTATCTGGCTGAAAAGCAGCTATCCAGTCTAAACCCATTTTCCAGCTCTTGGTGCGTAGCCTAATTGATTACCACACTTCAGATGCATATCCAACTATTTTTTAAATGAGATGAGGACTTTTGCCATTACCATCCTTTTTGGCAATGAGTTCCAGTTTCCCCCTTCCTCTGGGTGGAATTATTTCCCCCCCAACTCCCCTCTAATTCTTCTGCATCCTCGGCAACAATGACGGTCCTGGTTGCCTTCCTCCTGACCTCCCTCTCCCTTGGCTGGTGCCGGTTTGTGGTCTATATTGTTGTGTGACCATATGAGCACCTCAGTTTACATGGCCTTCAATTCTAGAGCAGTGCACTTGACCAATGGGAATGCATGACCCATTGGCCACACCCAGAACTCCTTCCATCCCACAGTTGCCTCCTCTAACAATAACCTGATCCTCTTTGAACTTTAAACTTTCTTAGCAGCCATGTTGATGGACTTACAGAGTGTGACCCTGCATCTGCAGCCTATCTATCTCCATCATCCCTCTGTCACCCTCAAGCTTCCTCCTATTGCCCTTGATCCATCCCACATCACCTTGCTTCGTCCCCCAATCATCCCTTGATCCAAAGCCAGTCAACCTTGAGCTTCTGTCTCTCATCCTTGACCCATGCCCCGCCCACAACCCTCAACCTTCCTGTCATTATCCTGAAGCCTCCCTGCATCACCCTTGACTACCCTTGGTATCCCTCAACACTCCCACAAAGACCTTTGATCAGCCCTCCAGCTGGACCTTCCCTGCTTCAACCTTAATATCCCTTTTCTGATCGCTGACCTGCAATGTATGGTACAACTGCCTCCCTTGGACACATGGGATTAGACCTCTGCAACAACGGACCCACCTTCTAAGCCACAGCCTGGCTCTCTTCAGACACCTCCCTGCCCCACTCCCACATGTGCCAGTGCCTTCTTGTACTGCCATTCGAGGACCCGGCCATCACCAGCCTCTATTTTCCACCCGCTCCTTGTCCTTGCCACTACCTGACCATCCAGTTTGTCTTGCTCCCCACCCCTGTGCCACTGAGTTAGACAAAGACAAAACTTCACTTCTGATCCAAAGAATAAACAAATACGCCATCTTTAAACTGTGAGGAAGCAGGAGGCACGAGTTTCCCATGTGCTGCTGACTTAATCTTGAGCTAGCACTTAATTTGATAAAGTTACCATTTAATGAGTGTTCATGATTTGCAAATACATGGTAAATAGGTTCTTGATTGTCATTCTGCTGGTAACACACTGCTGACTGAATTTCTCAAATCCAACCCCTGCCAGGAAACCAAAATTTCAGCTCCCGCCTAAGAAGTCTCCCCTGCCACCTCATATCCTGTTTCTACAGGCCTCACTAAATTCCGCCCCCTGTATGGAATGATTTTCAACTTTTTTTCCTCAGCTGATGAGAGATTAATGAAATTCAGAAAATGACTTCATCAAAAGAAGAAGTGGAAATTTCTAGACTTATGGTTTTTCTACAGGAGTGGGACAATGGTACCAAAGCTGTCCGACATCGTATATTGAATGACTTCATAAATACAAATCAAGGTAAAACTGGTCCAGAACTGGAATTACAGTTTGCACAAGGGGCCAGTTTGTTTCTCACAAGATTGACAGCATGGCTCAGATTAACGTATCCTTTCCTTTAGACTTAATTTTAATAATTGTCTTCTGTCAAATTATTAGGGAATATTTCATTTTAACTTTGAAATAAATCATTGAACATCGGTGGGGGTGGTGGTTGTGGGAGGAAACAAAGGACACCAATACACAATTATGGAACTTTTGTACATCTTAAAGAATCATATTTTGATTTAACCACTGTAGACAGAAATCTGACGTGAATTTATCAGACACAGCCAGGTACTAGAAGCAGATTGTATAGTAATTTGCAAAACAATATTGGATATATCCTTGAAAAGGAAAAAAAATTGCAATGGGGGAAGAGCAGGGTTGTGGAAGCTGGTGCAGGCATGATATTCAATGGCATTACCATTGCTGAATCCTCCACTATCAACATCATGGGGGTTACCATTGACCAGAAACTGAACTGACTAGCCATATAAATACTGTGACTACAAGAGCAGGTCAGAGGCTAGGAACCCTGCTGACTCCCCAAAGCCTGTCTGCCATCTGCAAGGCACAAGTTAGGAGTATGATGGAATACTCTCCATTTGCTTGGATGAGTGCAGCTCCAACATTACTTAAGAAGCTGGACACCATCCAGGATAAAACAGCCTGCTATTTTGGCGCCCCATCACAAATATTCACTCCCTCCACCATCGACACACAGTAGCAGCAGTGTGTACCATCTACAAGCTGCACTACACAAACTCACCAAGACTCCTTAGACACCACTTTCCAAGCCCACAACCACTACCATCTAGAAGGACATGGGCAGCAGACACATGGGAACAGCACTACCTGGAAGTTCCCCTCCAAGCCGCTCATCATCCTGACTGGAAATATATCGCCGTTCCTTCACGGTCGCTGAGACAAAATCCTGGAACTCCCTCCCTAACAGCACTGTGTGTACACCTATACCACATGGACTGCAGCAGTTCAAGAAAGCAGCTCACCACTGCCTTCTCAAAGGCAATTAGGGATGGGCAATAAATGCTGGCTTAGCCAGTGACATCCACATCCCATAAATGAATTTTAAAAATGTATGAGTCTATGATAACCAGAGATAAATAGATACTAAGCCAAATAGCAGGGAGTGACCAAAATCATATTGAAAGAATTGGGTTTTAAGGAGATTATTAAAGGCAGGGAGAAAGGTGGAGAGGCAGGGTATAGGCAGGAATTCCTGAGTATAGAATATGGACATTTTAAAAAATATTAATATATGGGATCTGGGCATCGCTGGCTAGGCCAGAATTTATTGCCCTTCCCTAATTGCCCTTGAGAAGGTGGTGGTGAACTGCCTTGAACTGCTGTAGTCCATGTGGTGTAGGCACACCCACATTGCTGTTAGGGTGGGAGTTCCAGAATTTTCACTCAGCGACAATGAAGGAACAGCGATATATTTCCAAGTCAGGATTGTTATGATCCCAGCTGAGATTACAGTGGACAAGCCTGATCCCAGGGTGGAACCCAGCTTGATTGATCCTAAGTTTTATTTTTGTTTGTTAGATATGTGGAGAGGGGTTACTGGACAGAGCCATCGGAGTCAGCTAATGAACTTTTAACAAAAGCATAAAACATTTATTAAACAAGAAAAGATGAATTATATTACAATACTCCTTCACGCTTCACCCCTCCTTTACAGAGATATACAGATTTATAAGGATAACACAAGTTACAAAAGCTATCTCATACTCTAATGTCCACAGTAACTACACAGTTCATGTACCAATAGGCACCCTGTGGTCAGACACACCACACTCTGAAACCAAGTGACAGATGCCACCTCAACCAGATATGGATCTCTCCTCAACTCCCCCCAGACACTTGTCACACCATGAGCCAATTGGTCTCACTGCACTCCGTCTTTCACTCGAGGGTTTCCAATCTCAACTTTCCAAGAACTTGCTTTGGTCTCCCAAACCAATGCTTTCTCTTAGACGCCTTCCGCAAGGGTTCACCTCCAGGGTTTTGAACTCTCCTGATGTTCCTCTCCCTGGGTCACCGCATGCATTCAAGCTGTCTTCCACACACTCTCTCACTGTGTCACATGCCCATAGCAAAAAGTTACAGACCTTCTGCCATCTCTTTGGACCTTCTTGCCTCTTGCAAGCTTCTCACTTTAAATCTGCTTTCTGTGGCTTTTGTCTCTTTAAATCTGAAGCTTTCAGCCTTTCTCTCTGCCCCTCACTCTTAACTTCACTTAACAGGATCTTTTCCAGGTTCCTGTCCTTCCTTTGACTAGAAGATCTTCTTGGGTCTTTCTTCTACTCCCTTGGATTTTGGGGTATTTTCTTTAGCTTGGGACTGGCTACCTATCCCCTTTGCTCCAGTCTCTCCTTGCACCTATTTTCATAACCAGCTGAACTCAAACAGCTTCCAAAATCAAACTGTTGTTTCTCTTCTGTGTGTGTATGTGGGAGGGATCTGCCTCTCTGGACCCCTGTTGCTAAGCAACAGCCCAATTCTTCTACTCTTGTTTGTTTAACTTAGCTTACAGTTGTAAAACTCTCATTAGAAATGCAAGCACCTTTTAAAGTGAAACTAAAACTCAATTTGACCTTTTCTTAACACACACATACAGAAATACAAATCAAACTTAAACTTTAAAGCTAATATTCATTCCTAACACCCACAAAATGCAAATATAACTTACTTAAACTGTCTCTATTTCCTAATACCTCTTCCTTTGGAGGAAAGAAAGCTTCACAACAGTGAAGGTTTTTTTACAATGGCCTTACATCCGCCTCACACAAACTTAACATCATAAACCTCTAACAATAGCTAATTACATACTATACAAATAAATTTCCCACTCGGTTTAATAATTACATGTTATATCATACAATTACAATTACAAAAAAGGTATTTAAACAAAGTCAATAAACGTAACAAGATTAGCAGAATTTGCACATCATAGTATTATCATAACTCAGCTCTTATGTTTCTTTTTCCTCTTATTCCCAGTCTTTAACTCAGCAAAGAAGGTTATATTTAAGTTTACAGCCCTTTTTGTTAGCTATAGGCGTAATTCCATCCTCAAGCTCATTTTCCAAATTCAAACGTGGTAAATTTTCATTTTGATTTAACAAAGTAAAAATGGCATTTTTTTGCATTAACATCTCATTTCTTCTCTTGTCGAAATATCTTTTTGCTGTTTCAAGGATGTTATTGCGATGCTTTTTATGTTCATACAAAAGTACTCCTGCTTGGTTTGATCTTTAAACTTTTTATGACATTGTTGTTTCTACAGATCCCATTTCGAACAGGTCTTTTCCACCTCTCTTTGAGCAAAGTCAACTATGTTCTCACTGTGGAGTTTCATAGTTCGTTCCAACCCTTCAATTCTTTTGCATAATCCACAAACTATATGAATCCCCCCCTTTCCGGCCTTGGATGGTCTTTTGCAAACTGTCCGCTTGCCTTAACTCCAACTGCTGTATTTTGTATATTGACACTGGCAAGCACTTATAAATAAATGTCTCTGGCCATTGACTTTTCCAGGCCATTTTGCGCTTTCAGTCCTTTTTATTGGTAATTCTTGATTTCCAATTCTGCATGCACTTTAGCTGTTTTCAAACTGTCCATTACTGAGATTGATAAATCAGTAATTTTACTTGGATCAGTTATTTGCTCAACTAGATCACAATTTAGCAAAGAGTTTTTATTCACAGGAACAACTTTGGAACTGTGACACTCCATCTCACATATCTTTCCCTTCATCTTCTCCAGATTGTTTTGAAGTTCAAGAATCTCATTACTCTTTTCACGGCGAAGTTCTAACAGTTCATTAGTCTTGGTTTTTAATTCTGCATTCAACCAATTATTCTGATTTACCATCAATTCCTTTTCTTGATCAAGGCATTTTCCCTGAATCAAGGGTCTAGTGAAAATGAAGAGTTTAAAGATATAGTATTTGTAAAGAAATAGCACTGTGAAATTATTGGGACTAAAAGCTGACAAATACCCTGGACCTGGTTTATGCCCTAGTGTTTTAAAAGAGGTGGCAGCCGTGACAGTGGTCGATTGTTTTTGACCTTCCAGCATACCCTAGATGCTAGAATGGTCCCATGGATTGAAAGCTATCAAATATGACCCCACTATTCAAGAAAGGAGGAAAGAGAAAACATGGAACCATAGGTTAATTAGCATGACATCAGTTGTAGGGAAATGGAGGAATCTGTTATTAGGGGCAGAATTCTGCAGAATCTCCTCAGCTTTGCTCATGACAGCCTTGATAGTGTGTAGCTCCCAGAAACATCTTTGTCCAAACTCTCAGTGACAATCCTGAGCACTATATGACCAATTTCAGTTGCTTTAAGTGACAGAAACAGCTGCACATCCTTGTATTTGCCAGTTGCCAGCTCCTGAATCTAGCCTTCGTTTCCTTTTTTTCAGCTGTGCCACACTCCTCTTCTCCCTCCAGCAAAACCTGTCACATGGGCTAAGGTTTCACACCAGCTGGGGGTCACATGGGCCTGTTTTGCATCCCACAGCCCGGTTCAAGTAATCGCCTGATTTAAAAGGTACAACTCTAACAGGGTTGCAGAAGCAGAGGGACATGGGTGTATATGTGCATAAGTCATTGAAGGTTGCAGGACAGTGAGAGAGCAGTTAATAAAGCATACAGTATCCTAGGCTTTATAAATAGGGGCATTAAGTACAAGAACAAGGAGGTTATGTTGAACTTGTATAGGACACTGGTTCAGGCTCAGCTAGAGTATTGTTCTTGGCGCCGCACTTTAGGAAGGATGTGAAGGTGTTGGAGTGAATACAGAAAAGATTCGTGAGAATGGTTCCAGGAATGAGGAACTTCAAGTATGAAGATATATTGAAGAAGTTAACACTGTTTTCCTTGGAGAAGAGAAGGCTGAGAGGAGATTTGATTGAGGTTTCAAAATCATGAGGGGTCTGGACAGTGTAGATAGCGAGAAAATGTTTTCATTCATGAAAGGATCGAGAACAAGAGGGCACCGATTTAAAGTACTTTGCAGAAGAAGCAAAAGCAATATGAGAAAAACTTTTTCATGCAGCGAGTTGTTAACATCTGGAACGCAGTGCCTAAGAGTGTGGTGGAGGCAGGTTCAATTGAGGCATTCAAAATGAATTAGATTGTTATTTGAAGAGAAAGAATGTGCAGGGTTATGGGGAGAAGAGGCAGTGGGGGGGCCGCAAATTGCACTGTGAATTGCTCATCTGGAGAGCTGGTGCAGACACGATGGGAGGAATAGCCTCCTTCTGCACTGTAATAATTCTGTGATTCTGTGCAATTCCCCCAAACAGATTGTTCTCCCCTTGAGAAATCATCTCTAACTGCTGCCTGGCAAGTGTTATTGATCCCTGAGACAGGGACTAGTACAGGCAGCCACCGCTGCTGCCTTTGACTAAGCTCCAGCTACTCATCCACTGTGCATGTATTCTGTCACCTCCAGCCAATCAGCTTGCGCTGACTCTTTCACAAGGCAACAACATATTCAAGAACTTGAGAAGAAAGGGAGGTTGGAGATGGAGCAGTCAATTGCAAGGACTTAGGGATGAAGAATTATTTTTGGAGGATGTGCAGCAAAATGGTGGGCAACACAGCAGATTGGCTTTTGGTATGGCAGATTTAGCCTTGGTTTAGAGGACAGCTTGTGGAGCTTAGTGGCAGTTATGGAATTTGGAATGTTTTGGGGAGATGGGAGTACTACAAAGTGAAACATGGGGTTTGGTAGGACTGGGGATTGAATAAAGGTTTTGGTTTACGGTATGATTTCTGAGGCCTACTTGTGGTGATATGACAGCCAAGAATTTGAATTACTCTCTGGTTTTGACTAATAGTAGGAGATCCAGTGTTTGGAAGCAGTGGGTTCAGGATATGGTAGCATCATCGAGTATGTTGGCAGCAGGTGTCTTTGAGCATTGGTGGGAGTGGGTAGCAGTTTGTTAGCACTTGGTAGAGAAATTGCTCAAATGTTCCAGCTGTGGAGGATGCTGTGGAGTGTTGCAGGAGTAGAAGGGGTTCAACAGTAATGAGTGAATTTGTTAGGCTCTTGAGGTTGCCATAGCATTGGGAGGCTGCTTTTAGGATTTGAATGCAATGAAAGGGAGTACCGGATTTTGGGAAATTTAGCTGAATGCAGAGAAATAACATTATTGGTGGTGGGAGAGTCCTAGGAGAATGTGGCCTGACTTGTTCCAGGTCAATTTCAGGAGCCTGAGACTGAGCTGAAACCAGTATTTAAGTATAAAATCCATTGTTACTGGAGGTTCTGTTCTGCTCCCTCCCTATCTCTCTTTCTTTATATGCTTCTCTTTGTGTCTTGCTGTCACTCCCCCACTTTTTTCTGCACTCTTTTACCTTTTTCTCATCTGATTCTGTTGTATTTTTGTCACAGGATGCATTTGACAAGCACCACAAGCCTCCACCAAGGGGAGTTGGAAGGAACTGGCAAGGACAGCATTAAGGGGAATTGGAGTGATTTGCCCAGGGCTTCAGGCTGTTATCATAGGAGCTGTAGTTGTCTCTTCTTTCACACTCTCTCTTTCTTCAGCAGTCTGGTTTCAAAGAGGTGGAGTAAAACAAAACAAAAAAAAAAATCTGTATTCCTCCTATGCTGTATCATTCAATGTTTCTAACTCTTGGAAAAAAAAACCAATAGTTACAGGGAGTCCTTAAAAATAGTTATAATTTAGGCATATTTAATGAAAAAAACTAAGATATTAAATTACATGGTTTATTTATTTACTGGAAGTTGGGAGCCTTGTTCTATTGTGCCACATAACAGGAGAACAATCAATATTTTATGAAGTACTTAACTTTTTTGAACAGCTACATGGTTGGTACCTGTGTAACTGAACAGTTACAAGCCATTGGTGTATTTTTATCCGCAACAAGCGGGTAAGCATTGACTTAACCATTAAATAACGTTTATATCATCAATAGTTCTTCATCTTTTATTTTGGTGAAAAATGTGAACTTTCCAGTTGTTGCCTGGGGCACATGCCAACCAATGCTGGGAAATAAGGCCCCTGATCCATGGCCTCTGTAAATGCTACTTTAAGCTGGTTCTAGTTGGTGGGCATCTACAGGAAGGTAGATGTCTTTCACTCCATATTTTGTTACAGAAATGCAGCTAAGATTGAGAACTCATCAACATCACTAATCGCACCTGTGGCTTCCACTGTCTTGGCACTGTAATGCACTAGACCCCCAAATAGTTCTAATTCTTGCTTAATCAGGATAACAATTACTGTAACTGTTAATATAGAATATTATTTCTATCAATGTACCAATATACATATTCATTACACAGCAATAACATATCTCCATCGTTCCTGTTTGATTCTGAATGCTGTGCATTTTCAACACTTTCACTCTTATGGCCTGTTGGTTTTATTTATTTGTAACTCATCCAACATAATTAAGTTAAATTTGTGAAAACATGTTATACAAGTTTTTTCAGCTGCATGTTTTGAATTGAACTGTTCTTTTGGGTTGGTATAGATAAATTTTAAGTATATTCGCTATACTCTAAAGAGCATTTTTTTTATTCATATGAAGGCTTATTATTTACATTTTCTACAATATCTGTGTAAATGTTTGCAAAAATTAGCTAAAATTTTTCTTTTAGGCAAATACAGGTGTACCATTATAATTATATGAATTTTTATTCCAGACATCGATACCTGATAGAAGTTTTAGAAGTTGGTGGTATTTTGACTTTTCTGGAAATTCTGAAATTAAAACAGTTGCAAGAAGATAACAAACAAGAAGCATTAAAATTGCTTCAAATTATTGCGAATGCTGGACGAAAGTACAAGGAATTAATCTGTGAAAGCTATGGTAATCTAACACATTGGCACCGATTTATGTGATTTTGGCTGTGTAGTGCTGATTGGACCTGCTCCCACGTGAGCTAACCTCACTTAATATTGTAAGGTCAGCTCATTAACATAGTTTTATGAAGGTCCCACTGGATGGTGTGAGATGCTGGGGATTTGGACAGGAATTTCAGTTGCTAACAGCCAGTGAAAGACCAGTGATATTTTCTGTGTAGATTAGTGTGCTAGGACTGGGATGGCAAAAGGTGAGGCATGAAGTGGCCAGGCAGAATTTTTAATAAAAACTTATTAAGGCCTCACTCAGAAAGTCCATTACAAATGGGTGCTGAGTGGTTGAAGTACTGCTTAGATGCTCCAGTTACGATTTTTAAATTATTTCATGGGATGTGAGCGTCGCTGGCTAGGCCAGCATTTATTGCCCATCCCTAATCGCCCTTGAGAAGGTGGTAGTGAGCCACCTTGAACCATTGCAGGCCATGTAGTGTAGGTACGCCCATAATGCTGTTAAGAAGAGAGTTCCAGGAATTTGACCCAGCGACAGTGGAGGAACGCAATATAATTCTAAGTCAGAATGGTGTATGGCCTGGAGGGGAACTTGCAGGTGGTGGTGTTCTCTTGCATCTGTTGTGTGGCGGATGGTAGATGCCTCCTCTGTATTTAGTGAATGACAGTTTTTGCTAAAGGGATAAATAGGAGAGCTCTCAAAACAACAAATTAGCCAATGTGGACTCCTGTACCAGGGTTCAGAAAAATACTGTATGTGAAAGGATGTATGGGGATGAAATCTGACATTTTGCAAAAGGGTAGAAATTGCAGAGGCACTGGCCATAATCTTCCAATCCTCCTTAAATATAGGAGTGGTGTTAGAGGACTGGAGAATTGCAAATGTTACACCCTTGTTCAAAAAGCTCAACAACTACAACCCCATCAAACTCAGTGGTTGGAGAGCTTTTAGAAAAGATAATCCAGGACAAAATTAATAGCCATTTGGATAAATGTAGATCAATCAAAGAAAACCAGCATGAATTTGTTAAAGACAAATTGTGTTTAACTAACTTGATTGAGTTTTTTGATGAGATAGCAGAGAGTGTTGTTGAGGATAATGTGGTTGATGTGGTGTACGTGAACTTCCAAAAGGTTTAAGTGCCACTTAACAGGATTATCAGCAAAAGTTTAAGGCCGTTGAATAAAAGGAACAGCAGTAGCATGGGTACAAAGTTGGCTGAGTGACAGGAAGCAGAGAGCTGTGGTGAATGGTTGTTTCTCGGACTGGATGAAGGTATATAGTGGGGTTCTCCAGGGATCACTATTAGGACCACTTTTCTTGATCTATATCAATAACGTATACTTGGGTGTGCAGGGCACACTTTCAAAATTTGTGGATGACACACAACTTGGAAGTATTGTGAACTGTGAGGAGGATCGTGATAGATTTCAAGAGGATATAGACAGATTGATGGAATGGGTGGACATATGGCAGAGGAATTTAATGCAGAGAAATGTAAAGTGATACATTTTGGTAGGAAGAATGAGGAGAGGTAACATAAAAAAAAGGTACAATTCTAAAGGAAGTGGAAGGCAGAGGGACATGGGGGTGTATGTGCACAAAACCTTGTAGATGGCAGGCCAAGTTGAGAAAGCAGTTAATAAGGCATACAGGATTGTGGGCTTTATAAATAGAGGCTTAGAGTACAAAAGCAAGGATGTTGTGATGTTATAAAATACTGGTTTGGCCTCAATTGGTGTATTGTGTCCAGTTCTGGGAACCACATTTTAGGAAGGATAGGAAGACAATAGAGAAGGTGCAGAAAAGATTTACAAGAGTGGATTCCTGGGATGAGGGTCTTTAGTTACGAGGATTGATTAAGAGTAAATCGGGCTGTTTTCTCTAGAGAAGAGAAGATTGAGAGGAGATTTGATAAAGGTGTTCCACATCAGAAGGGGTCTGCATAGGGTAGATAAAGAGCAACTTCCCATTGGCAGAAAGGTCGAGAACCAGAGGCCATTGATTTAAGGTGAATGACAAAAGAACCAAAGGCAACATGAGGGAAAACTTTTTTACGCAGCGAAAGGTTAGGATCTGCCTGAGAGTGTAGTGGTGGCAAATTCAATCATGACTTTCAAAAGAATATTTCATAATTACCTAAAGAGCCAAAATTTGCAGAGTTTGGGGAAAAGGCAGGGGAGTGGGGCAAGCGTAAGTGGTGTTGCAGAGAGCCGGCACAGACATGATGGGTCAAATGGTTTTCTTCTCTACTGAAATCATACGGGGGTACTAGAATTCTATAAGACCACAAGACATAGGAACTGAAGCAGGCCATTCAGCCCATCGAGTCTGCTCTGCCATTCAATTAGATCATGGCTGATCTGATAATCCTCAATTCAACTTTCCTGCCTTTTCCCCATAACCCTCGATTACCTTACTGATCAAAAATCTTTTCTATCTCAGCCTTGAATATACTTAATGACCCAGCCTATACAGTCCTCTGTGGTAAAGAATTCCACAGATTCACTACCCTCTGAGAGAAGAAATTCCCCCTCATCTCTGTCTTAAATGGGCGACCCCTTATTCTGGATTATGCCCTCTGGCCCTAGACTCTCCCACAAGCGGAAACAACCTCTCAGCATCTACCCTGTCAAGTACCCTAAGAATCTTATATGTTTCAATAAGATTGCCTCTCACTCTTCTAAACTCCAATGAGTACAGGCCCAACCGACTCAACCTCTCCTCATAAGAAAATCTCTCCATACCCCGGATCAACCTAGTGAACCTTCTCTGGACTATCTCCAATGGCAATATATCTTTCCTTAGATAAGGGGTCCAAAACTGTTAACAGTATTCCAGGTGTGGTCTAATGAGTGCTTTGTACAGTTTTAGCAAGACTTCTCTATTTTTATACTCTATTCCCTTTGACTCTGCTTGATTATATTATGTATTTATAAATGATCTGCAATTACATCCTTTATAGACTCCAACATTTTCCCAATGACAGACATTAAGCTAACTGGCCTATAGTTGCCTGTTTTTTTGTCCCCTTCCTTTCTGAATTTGGCATTTGGCAGTTTTCCAATCCTCTGGGCCTTTTCCAGAATGTAAGGATTCTTGTAAGATTACTACTCGTGCACCACTATCTCTGTGGCTACTTCCTTTAATATCCTAGGATGCAACCAATCAGGTCCAGGGGATTTATCGGCCTTTACCGCCATCACTCCTTAGTACCTTTTCTCTAATGATAGTTATTGTATTTATTTATTGTATTTTTTGCCCCTTGATTATTTAGTATTTTTGGAATGCTATTAGTGTCTTCTACCGTGAAGACCAAAGTAAAGTATTTATTCAACTCCTCTGCCATTTCCTGGTTCCCCATTATTACTTCCCCAGCCTCATTTTCTAAGGGGCTTATGTTCACTCTGGCCTCTCTCTTCCTTTTTATATATTTAAAGAAGCTCTTACTGTCCATTTTTATGTTACTTGATAGTTTACCCTCAAAGTTTATTTTCTCCCTCTATTATTTTTTTGGTCATCTTTTGTCGGTTTTTAAAACTTTCCCAATCCTCTGGATTACCACTAATCTTTGCCACATTGTATGTTTTTTCTTTCAATTTGATCCTATCCTTAACTTCCTTGGTTAACCATGGTTGGTTTATCCCCTTCCTAGAATCCTTCTTCCTCACTGGAATATATTCTATGAGAAACTAAATGAATGGACAGTAGAATTATCGACCTTCAGCATATTACTGGAGAGGATCTACTAAGTGGAAGTCATGCTCATCCATACAGAGGAGTGGGTGGGGGAATCAGTGAGGTTCATCTTAGCAATGTTGTAATGTGCGCTCACAGCTGTTTCAGAGCAACACCAAAAGAGGACAAAGTTGTTTAGCTGCAGAGTAATATTCTGTCACTCTGTTCCATAGATGTTGGAATGCTAAAGTGCATTATGCATGTTACCTCATGTGTGGTGGTAGACTCCTTGTTATTTGAGCATGTCCAAGCATCATCTTCTGTGGGTCCTCTCATAACTGAAGAGTCCTATGCGAGATTGGCAAGGACATTCACAGACCTTGCAGTTCATGTTGTCATTGTGGGTGCTTGGGGAAACTTCTGCAGCTGTGCCACCTTTGGCCTCTCCTGTACAAATGCAGTTAAATGCATTCTGCAGTAATAAGCGGCTGTGAATAATAATTTGGCTTTACTTTTGAAAATATTTTATATTTTTTGTGTAAATAAGGTGTGAGAAACGTTGCAGAGTGTTTGGCAAATTCAAAATTGGAAAAGACCCAAGAACAGGCTCAGATCTTGTTGGAATTACTAGCCCAAGGCAATCCAAAGTATCAACAACAAGTGTACAAAGGACTGATTGCATTATTGCCATGTACCACCCCAAAGGTACAACAACTGGCTCTTCAAACACTGAGGACTTTACAGGTGCGAACAACAATAGTTGTAAGTCTACATATAATTCCATTTGTTCAAAGTGGTCCTTCATTTTTAATTGTAATAGTTTTGTTCATTTTATGTTGTTATTTTGTTCTGTTTTAGTCCCTTGCATTTCTTTTTAGCCAAAAGGGGAACCTTGCACCCTGCACTAAGTCTCCTCTATAATAGTGTGATATGAGGTACAGAACAGAATTCAACAAAATCAACAAATTTTTGGTCCATAGTGCTCAGATTGCATTGATGATGACCACTGTTAAGAGAGAAATGATGACTAACGTTTCAGGTTAATGAAAGACCTGTTCTGATGAAGGTCATTGATCTGAAACATTGTTAACTCTGTTTTTCTCTCTACAACAATGCTGAGTGTTTCCTGCATTTTCTGTTTCTATTTTATATTTTACATTAAGGTAGCTCCTTCCATGACCTCAATGTCTCAAAATGTTTTACAGCCAATGAAATACTATTGAAGTGTATTGTATTGTAGGAAAACCCGGCAACCAATTTGCGCACAACAAAGTCCCACAAACCATAATGAAAGAAAAACCAGGCCTTATGTTTGTAATAAAAGCCGAAAATGCTGGAAAAACTCAGCAGATCTGGCAGCATCTGTGGAGAGAGAAACAGAGTTAATGTTTTGAGTCCGTACGACTCTTCTGAAGAGTCAGATCTACTGAGTTTTTCCAGCATTTTGTTTTTATTTCAGATTTCCAGCATCTGCAGTATTTTGTTTTTATCTTCTGTTTGTAATGTTGGTTGAGGGATAAACATTGGTCATGATACTGGGAGAGTCCCCTTTTTCTTCTTTGAATTTGCCATGGGATCTTTTACATCCACTTGAGCAAGCAGATGTGACCACGGTTTAAAGTTTCACCTGAAAGATGGCACTTACGACGCTGCGGAGCAATTTTGTATTGCCATGTCAGTTAATTAATCCCATACAGTAATGAAAGAAAAAGGAACCACAGGGAAAGTCACTTCAGGCTACTGTCCTTTATGACCTAGTGATCAATTACAGAACACTATTGGCAGAGAGTTGGCAGGATGTTGTGTCTTTGTGCCAAGGAATGGTGCCGGGGAACCTAAAAGGTGTTTCTTTTATAAAATGTTTAATTCATAAAAGGTGTTTTTAAATGTCAATCTGGTTACTTGCTGTACGTTGCAATTTTTTTAGATGCTTGTGAAGACCGTACATCCTTGTACTATTGAACCGCTTTTGAACATATTGAAAACTATACACTACGACGTGCAGTATGAAGGTAAAGTACTGTTTGGGCTACGAAAAAATAGTTGGGCTTAGCAACATGGGGTTTCAGCTCCAGTTGGATTCCTAGATTTCTGTTTCTTTAATTTTCAGGAGTAAGATTTTATCCGGAGACTGTGCTGTTTAAATACTTTAAAAAACATGTTGCTGAAACCCAGACAGAACACACCTTTGTCAGACCAAAACTCAGGTCTAATTAAAAGATGATTTATTTAAATAAAATGGGCAAATAGACAATATACTGTCTAAAAATGTATTATTAGTGCTTAAAATAAATGTGCCACAAACTTTCTATCTATATGTAACCATTAAAACAGAAGTTCAACTTGTTACATTGTGAAAAGTGTAAGTGGTTCAAACTGGACAAGTGTGCCAGACAAGCAGAATAAATTTCTGGAAGAGAAATTTGGCTAGACCCTTTGTGGGGCTGGAATGGTTGGTGCGCTTGCTGTACACACCTGAAGTCAGTGCCTAAGACTCATCCAAAATTGGACCTTATCTGGATCATGCTGGCAAGCTGCTGATGCCTGTTGAGTCTCCTGATGCAGCTCTACAGTTTCCTGAGCCACTGCCAGCACTGTTAAGAATGGAGAAGGCAAACATAAGGAGGTAGGAGCAAGTTTGTGCTGGCAGCAGCCCGCAGTAATACTGTGGACCCAGAAGGAACACTGTTGCTTCTCCGTGCTCCACATTATGGTACGTTAAAAAGAAATTCTTTCCTTTCAGTTGGCGGCCTCCAGACAGTATAAACCAAAATGTTCTTGCCAGTTTAAGAGTGGCAGGTAGGACTCTAATCAGGTGTGCAGGGCCAAGGAGAGAAATCATGGGCCCTGGTGCTCCTCCTGTTTCTGGGCCACTTACCCCACCTTCCCCTTTAACCCTCCCCCTCAATCATACATGTTTAACGCATGTTCAGCTGTGCAGGGTTAAGAAAGGATGCAGGTTAAAGCCTGTTGCTCTAAAAGAGCAGCACTGGTGTCAGATCAGTGTTACTCATTGATTGATGTTTTGATCTGCCTATTCTGCACATTTCTGGGAAACATTAGGTGTGTGACATTAAACCTTTACCAAGATGGCATCCTGCCACCAGCCAGCACACTTCGCAGCAGAAGTGTGTGCATGTGCAAACTCCATTTTGGGACTTTAGGGGGCCTCATAGCACCCAATGATCCAATGAGAGGCGATCTCAATGAAACCTACAAATTTCTGAAGGGGCTTGATAGGGTGGACTCTGAGAGATTGTTTGGGGAATCTAAAACATGGGGGCATAGTCTCAGGATTAGGAGCTGATCTTTTAGGACTAAGATGAGGAGAAATTACTTCACTCAAAGGATTGTGAATCTTTGGAATTCTCTACCCAAGAGGGTTGTGGATGCTCCATTGTTGAATACATTTAAGGCTGGGATAGACAGGTTTTTGGTCTTTCAGGGAATTAAGGGATATAGGGGGCGGATGGGAAAATTGAGTTGAAACCCAAGATCAGCCATGATCTTACTGAATGGCAGAGAAGGCTCTATGGGATGTGTAGTCTACTCCTGCTCCCATTTCCTGTGTTCGTGTGTAATTTTACCCCCAATCACAGCACCTGGCCTTTTCTGTTTGTGAATCTTGCTACGTGTAAATTGGACATTAGAATTCACTACATAACATTGCCTACAAAAGTATTTCACAATAGCTGAGACTCCTGAGAGATGCTCATTTGTGGGGTTGTGAAAGGCACTCTGTAAACCAGTCGACAGGCAAAAAGGAACTAGGACCACAGCATCCGAGAGGGAGGAGGTCACAATGGGAAGGGCCTGGCCTAGCACACTAAATGCTTGATGAATGGAGATTATGTGATAGAGTTTAAATCATTACAGATTTAATGTTTCACAATAATTGAACATCAACTGGGCTCTAAGGATTCCACTTAATGTCCAAGATTAAAGTGAACTCAACAAGGCTATTTAAGGTTAGGTTCCTTGCATTGCTGTCAAGTCAATAGTTTTCAGTTCATCATATTGTTGCTAGCTGTGGCTTCGCAGTGTCTTACCCTTGAGTGTTGGCCTGGGTACAATGGAGAAAATCTACTTCTCCCTGGCCACTTGTATTCACCTTGGGAGCAGAGTGCATCTCTGGGGTGGGCCGCACACCACCGGGAGGAAGAAGGTCGGGGATGAAGGGTGCAGGCCAAGGACACATACCATCGAGAAGGAGGTGGTCAGGTGGGGAAGGGCCCAGCCCGGCCCAGGGTCACACAGCATCGAGAGGGAGGAGTTTGGGTGGGAAACCGGGGAAGGGGGCTACCATCAAAAGGGAGGAATTCGGGTTGGGAAGGGCCCGGTCCAGGGCCACACACCATTGAGAGAGAGGAGGTCAGGAAAGGCCCAACCCAGGGGCCAGGGCCACACACCAGCAAGGGAGGAGGTTCAAGAAGGGCCTTCTGGGCGAGACACTCAGCACTTTACCTTGCCTTGCACCCCAGCAGCCTCCAGTAGGTTGAAAGTAAAGAAAGCTCCAAAAGAACAAAAGTAGAATAGTCTTCCCATGAGTCCTGACACGAGATAAGCAAGAAAAGAGGGACTGGGGAATCTGGCGGATCTTACTCGGCCAGTAATTGCTGTTGTTTGGAACAACAGCAATCATTGACCGAGTAGCCTGTCAATTAGGAAGTTCTATGTGTTCCTTTAGACACTGACCGTCCAAATTAACGGGCTACTCTACCATAGAGCTAACACAGGCTGAAAAGCATCCTCCCATGCTTTATCATTCTATGATTCTATTAAAAATTCAAAAATCTAATTTTGTCTCAATGCCACAGGAGATCAAAGTATTTGTGTAAAATATTAAGATATTCTTGTGTTACATGTAATGACTATTGTCGTGTAGGAATCGAATTTATCAAGATACTCATGAACTATAATGTACGAAAAGCTTTGCTGGAAGGATTAGTTGCACGCCTTAATCCATCAATGGATGACATAAAGAATCGATCTAAAATTCTTGATGGTAAGAAAGAAAAACTGAGTCATATCAAATCAACAGTGCTCAACCTGAATGTTTGAACAAATTTATTTGTTTAGTGAACAATTTTATTTGCTGGCAGAAGAAAGTTCAATAGAGTAAGTAGCGTTGGATCACTAACTGAATGAAGTTTTGTGAGTATAGCATTAGATAAAGCTTTGTGAAATGAGGCAAGGACTGTTATTTGTTAGTGCTATCGGAAAGCATATGAGGCAGTTGGTGTGGCACGCCATAGGTAATATATTTGATTTAATCTAATTTAGATTAAATGCTCTTTAAACTTAAAATGCAACTTAAATGCTCCAGTTTCATAAATTTGAATCAGTGCAGTGCTCAATTTAAGGTTAAACCAAATATAAAACATTAAAATAACCTGATTTTTATAACACTTTTTTAAAGAATTGTAGTACTTCAAACTGCAAACTCTATGTTACTGCTATATTTTTATGTGCAAGTTTGGCTCAGCTGGTAGCACTCTTGCCAGTTGTGGGTTATTGTTGTAATTAGCTGTGGGTGCAAGCTTCCCTCCAGATCTTGAAAATGTAATATTTCTAGTGTAGTACTGAGGGAGTGCTAATTCTTAACATTGTCATCCTTAGCAGGTACTATTGAATTAGTGGTTCAGCTGGGCATTAAAGATCCATGTGAAGGGCAAGGTGCTCTCACCATGTTAACATTTCCCTGCTACCCTCCCCACCCCTCAATCAACCCCATCAAAAAATAGACTAGCCAGTCAGTATTATCAACAACAACTAACATTTACATCATCGTCAGTGGTCTGTCTAAAGCAGGCTCTGACTCAATTTTCTCTTTGCTAAATGACCCTGGGTGGAATTGTCCCAGATTTTCACTAAGTGCGGTAGCGGGTGGGTAAAACGACATATTATTAATATGTTAATTATGCATTCCTGGGAAACACGCCGTTTCCATGGCGGGTGGGCTCTCAGTCACCCGCCACATCATCACCTTCGCCAGACACCATATTTAAAGTCCAGCCTCGCGCATACCCCTCAGTGCTTCCAGCCCAGGACTGTTGCATGGAAGACAGGAAAGGCAAAGAGACTGCACCCACCCCCCGGGGTTTAGTGATGTGCCCCTGGAGCGCCTTTTGGATGCTGTGGAGTCCTGCTGTGATGTCCTCTACCCCCACTCTGGCTGCAGGAGGGCCAGTGGCATCACCAATCCAGCATAGGAGGCCATGGCAGCGGTGGTCAGCGCCAATACCCTGCAAAAGAGGACAGCCACCCAGTGCCGCTACAGGTTGAATGGTCTCATCCATTCCGCCAAGGTAACATCACTCTCAATTCACACACTCACAAACCCTTCACACATGCACAGGGATCTCACACCTCAAGGGACAACAATACTAACTCCTACATACACCCTCACATCTCCATCAGGCTCATATCCTCTCAAGCTTACATCCTCATCCTGTCCATGGCTCCGCTCACCATACAAACATTTCATGCAGTGCCATGTGTCCTGCTTACTCTCTCTTCATCTGTTTCCATGCAGGAGAAGCCTGCTCACATCAGCAGGGAGAGGCCCCAGACTGGGCCCACATTAGGCCCCTCACTCACTTTGAGGAGCAAGCCATTGCGCTGACTGGTGAGGACGTGGGCCCTGCGGCGACGGTGATGTTGGTGGCAAACAGCCACCTGAGGATCCTGCACCAGATCATCCCTCTCTCAACGCAACACTCTCTCTCCTGCTTTTGACTCTGCTGCCATGCACTAATTATTTCTACTTCGGTTCATAGGAAGCTCTGCCAAGTGACCGACACCCTCAGCCAGGAAGTCCCTCAGTTTCAGCCAGGTCCTCACCTCCAGCCAAGAGGACACTCCTCCATTGAGGAGCTGGAAATGAGCAGCCTGGAAAACCCATCACAGCGCTTAACCACGTCCTTCACCAGCGCAGAGACACACCTTGGTGGGACCTAGATCTAGAGCACGCTTGGGTACATAATCTGGTGGTTACAGCAAGGACACGTGTCTGCAGCAGGAGGAGGAAAGTTCGACGGAGCTCCCCAGCAATTGAAGGACTGCTGGGGATCAGGCATCTGTGAGGTCTGAGTCAGATGACAAGCCTCTGGATTTGGCCTTCCAATTCATCCCGGAGAGTCAGCAGAAGGCATGGGAACATCACTCAGAGCTGTTGGAAGCCCTCGACAGAGTGGCACCTGAGTCAGATGAGATTGTCTGCCTGCTGTCTGTTGAAGCGGTGCCCACATATGCGTGTGTGGAGGTTTTCATGGGGAGTATGGCGGATGCCATAGAGACCCTGGTCCAGCTCAATGCAGAAATGTGAGTCGACTTGCACTCCATCGCGGGAGCCATGGATGAGTTCCTGCAGTGGCAACATGAGAGGGAAACAGGGCACCTCGACACGCCTCCAGGTGCTCCTTCCCCCTCGAGTCAGGCCGGGGCCACCGGGCACCTGAAGGGAAGAGGAGCAGCAGCTGGACACCCCTTGGTCATCCACTCAGGAATCTCAAATGCTATCCCCTCCCTCCGTGTCTCCTTTGCCTGTGAGTCCCTCAACCTTGTCCTCTGTCACCGCAAAGGGAGCAACCAGTTAACAAGTGACCCTGGAGGGAGAAGTGTGTGTATGTGGTACAGCCTTTCGAAGCCTTGTGCAAGCACTCTCCCACGCATGTGATCCTTCACATATCGCACTCACCTCAATGTCCTGAGCATTTTGAATGCTGCCCGCTGGGGTTCGCTTTCAGTTGTCCATCTGAGCTGACTTGCATTTCTGCACACCCAATGATCACGCTCCCATGCAGTACCTGACCTCGTCTGCCATGACTGTCGTTTCACTTTCGATTTTGACAGTATGGTCTGGATTCGCTTTTTCGTCAGCTCGCCCGTCTTTTTCCCTCCCCCAGTCACCCATTTCCTTTCCTCCATCACAGTTAACCCCCCGGCATTACCTTCCACCTCAGCTCTGTGACCTACCAGCCAAAGCACTTTTCCTTAGGGGATGTCCAGGCGAATGTGTACGTTCCCTTCTTTCCCGACAATCCCACCTCAATCCATATTCACCTCCCTGACCTCCTCATTCCACTCCCAGTGTATGTGTCTGTCTCTGAGTCCCCACCAACCACCCTTGCCATCCCTCTACTTATACTGCCGAACCTTCATCCTCTCACCCTACCACCTCACTCTGCCCTCGGTCATTCTCACCATTCCCTCATACCATGCCCTCCCTCAGTTCACTCCCCAGGAGGCAGTCATGGACCCTTTAGACCCCTGCCTTGCACATTCACCTGTACATCCCCCACCTCTGGACCCCTGTCCACCCCTCAACCCTCTCCTCCCAGAACCCCTCCTCCCCTCCCCCAGACCCCTACTCCAACCCCTAGAAATTTTCTCTCCTCCTGGAACCCCTTCCCCCTCCTGGAACCCCTTCCCACCCCTGGACCCCCTGGGACCCCCACTCCCCAGGACCCCGCACCCCCCAGAACTCTTTCCTCTCCTCCAGACTCCTTCCCCTCCCCACTTAGTCCTCCAAACCCACCCCCACCCCCACTTACTCCCTCCCCATTCCTGACTCCCTCAGACATCCTTACTTCTTCCACCACCCTTAGTTTTTACCCCCTCCCAACTCCTTCCTCCAGCCTTACTTCTTCCTCCACCCCTATTCCCTCTTATCTCCACACTCCTTCCTCCTCCCAGACTCCCTCCCTTCTCCGTACAACTTCCTCCCCCGGACTCTTTCCCGTCTCTGCACTTCTTCCTCCACCCTTACTCCCTCCCCTCTCCTCATTCCTTCCTTCCCTGGATTCTTTCCCCTCTCCGCACTCCTTCCTCCCCCGGACTCCTTCCCCTCTCCGCACTCCTTCCCCACTCCGAACTCCTTCCCTTACACCTTTCAACCCCCCTTTACACCTACATCCCCAGTTACCATCTTCTCCCTCATTACCCCTGTACTCACTCCTGCCTCCCAACCTCATCCCCGACACCTTCATCCGCCCATCCCCTAATCTCACCCCCCCAACACCTTCATTCCCTCCCTCCTAACCTCAGCCCCCTGACACCTTAATTTCCCCCCTCCTAACCTCACCCCCCACGACACCACTTCCTCTCCCAGTCGATCCTAGACCTTCCTCTCCCACCCACTCAACCATCATCCACCATGAGCATCAACAATGACGTTACAATTTCTGTGAGCTGCTTTGCAGCAGAGCCATGTCCATGAGAATCCACACAGCATGCCATGGATGTTCCTGTTGGGCTCCAGCATCTTCTGTTCCTCGAATGTCCGCAATGTGAGCACAGACCTGGTGGTAAGTCTCGGACTTTTGCATGTCACAGTTGTCAAGACGTGTTCTGCACCAGCATATTTTCCCGCTGACGTGGGTGGTCGATTCAGCGGAGAGGACTGAGTCCGGTGGGCTGGCCTAGTAATAATATGCTGATGTGTTACAATGAGGTTCCCAATATCTGATGGCGGGGAAAGCAGCCCACCAACAGGCTCAGCGGATGATCGCAAACTGGTTTTGCAATGTTGTGAAAGTGATTTTTGGCCTTCTCGCCACCGAAAACACCTGACGCCAGTGGGCAAAGAAAATTTCACCCCCTGTCATGTGCTTTTATATATGATCTCCTATTCTTCATACGGTCCTGAAGCATCCTTCTTGGTCATGGTCTTTTTTCATCCATCCACCCAACTATCAACTATTTCAACATCCCATCCCCTCTCAGCATGTGCCTAAACCAATTAATTTCAAATTTTCTAATAACATAAAATTACATTCTTCTTGTATTATTGCTAGCAACCCATTAATTTTCTTGTCTATTTTACTTCTCTATGCACCTAGAACTGACCTCTTTCTTTAGCATCCATGTTTCAGCACCTCATGTATAATCAAACTATTTTTTTCTTCAATTTTATGTTCAGTTTTCTAGTCAATACACTCTTCCTCCTATTAAATAAATTTTAACCATTGCAACACAGCACTACCCTCCTTGACACATCTGCCATCTTGAAGTACACTTATTCCAATATTCTGATTTTGATCATGACCGTCTTGTAAGTAACCTGAGCATAATGTTTGCATCATGTGAAATCAGATTGACGCTATGAATCTTGCCACACATTTAGCTTTTCTTTATTGCAACCCTCACAATAGTATCGATAGTTCCGATGAAGAGTCATATTGGACTCAAAGCGATAACTCTTTCTGTCTCCACAGATGCTGCCAGACCTGCTGAGTTTTTCCAGCACTTTCTGTTTTTATTTCAGATCTCCAGTATCTGCAGTATTTTGCTTTTTTTAAAATCAACTTCTAGCTCCTCTATCTTCCCCATTTCAGTGTCAACTAGCTTTCCCTCTTTGGCATTATATTCTTCAACATATTTTTGTCATTTATTTCTTTCTACCTTAAATTGAATAACTCGATCGTTATTCACCTTTATTGTTTGCTTTAATTCATTCCTTGTCGGTTTAAATCATTTACTCCAATCACTTTCTTGTCCAAATAAAAATGTCTTCCCTATGCAGATGTCTCTATTCTTATTACTGTCTCGCCTGAACCCATTGTTCTACCTGTTGTATGTTCGCATTTTTATATTTGCATAAGCTAAGACTTTTGGAGGATGGGAAGCCACCCAGGAGAGCATTGCAATAGTTGAGTCTCGAGGTGACAAAAGCACGGATGAGGATTTCAGCAGCAAAGGAGCTGAGGCAGGAGTGGAGTTGTGCAATGTTACATAGATGTAAGGAGGCAATCTTTGCAATAGACAGTATATTGGTCAGTAGCTCAGCTTGAGGTAAAAAATGGTATGCTGAGATTGTGATCAGCCTGATACAATGGCTGGAGAGGCATTTGGAATTGGTAGTGAGAAACTGGAGGGGATGGGATGAGGGGTTGAAGACAATGGCTTTGATATTGCTGATTAGCTGAAGGAAATTGCAGGGTGCAGGAAGAGAAGCCATTTCTCGAGATGCTTGGATAAGAGTGGAACCAAGCCAGGTCAACCATTCAACTGAATAGAAGGGAGATGTTGAGGAGGATGATGTGGTCAATCTGCAATAGTCGAGAAAGATGAGAAGAGATAGTGCACCATGGTGATAGTAATGGAGGATATAATTTGTGACTTTGATTGGTGCCGTTTCAGTGTAGTGGCAGGGTGGAAACCTAAACAGAGAGATTCAAACTGGAAATTGCAAGAAAGATGGGTGCACATTTGGCAAGTGATGGCACCTACATCGTGAAATTGTTCAACAGTGAACAATATCATATAAAAGTCATGTGCCCTAGTCTATCCTGAATCAACATGTACATGTGCAAACTTAGCAGCAGAAGTCACTGGGAACTTTTGACACATTCCTTCCCTAAACTAGTACTCAGGTGAAATATATTGTCCCATTAAGATCAGCCAACTCAATACAGATCATACATTAAACCCCAGGCCTACTGGTCTTTATAGCTCAGCTATACATTACTTTTCCCAATAAACCATCTGAAGAGCTATTAATTTGTTTTCTAATGCAAAATATGTATTGGTACCTGAAAATATTTTCACAAGTTTTTGTTTTGTTTTTAATTCCTAAATTCAATATAACTTAAATGCCAATAAAATTATATAATTTTAATGGCATCTAATTGCTTATAAATTTCTTAAGACAGTAATTTTCTTTCACATTTAGATGAACCCACAACAATCCTTACAGAATCCTTACCTTTGTTTGTACAGCAGGCTGCAGCAGCAAAAGTTATGGGGTAAGTCATGTGCCAAATGATTTTATAGAAGACAAAATGCAAGTGGGTTTCTGCATTGCCACTAATATTGCAAATCACTAATTGTTGACAAACCAAAGAAACTTATGGTATACTGCTCAGTGCAGCAAGTTAGAAAGTTAGAGCATACTCTGTTTTATAACATTGGTGGGGATGGGGTGTGGGGAGATGAAGAGGGGGTGAGTTTAAATGTGTGGGAGAGAACTTCTTTATGTAAGGTTCTGTTTGAAATTTGAATTTCTTAAAAAATCTTATTTTGGACTCCAAAAATTTCAGTTTCTGAGAAACAAAATGATGGACATTTTATTTCCAAAAAATTTGGAGGGATCCAATTATAAAATGTTGATATTGAGTTTTCCCTTTAGAAATGTTTACATAACAGTTTCCATCGCAAATTTTGACATGGAAAGTGAAAGAAGAAATTGCTGTTTGGATAGGATGTGAATACCATATATATGATTTTTAACATATTGATAGATTGAGGGAATAAAAGAATTGATTCCATATTTCTACCAGGGAGCAGATAATGCTTGGTGCAAATTAATGGGCACGCAGTTCATACATTTCATCCATTTTTAATTCATTTCCTCTTGGAAGCACAAACTTGATCTTTATGTGTCTTGACATACTGGTAAACGAAGGCCACATTTCAAACTAGAGCAATGTGTAGAGAGGTTACAGTATCCAAATTCAGCATCATTGACAAGGGAATCAGTTACCCGAACAATTTAAAAAATAGAAACATAGAAATACAGTTCCATAACTTCTTTTTTGTAATCTTCTCTTCTTTAAGTCCACATCACATGCTGAAATAATGGACAGTAAATTGCTGTCAGTCTTAGCTTTAATCAGATGAAACTGAGGCGGGGGAGGGGGGGTGTGGCTCATGGTCAACTCTCCTGACTCTAAGATTTCATATGAAATGGGTTTGAGGAACTTCAACTTAGTTTTTAGAATGTGAGGGAACCAAATAGTGTCAGTGTGGCTCAGTTGGTAGCACTTCTCACCTCTGAGTCAATACGTGGAAGTTCAAGTCCCACTCCAGATACTTGAGCACAAAAATCTAGGCTGACACTTCAGTGTTGTACTGAGGGAGCATTGCACTGTCAGAGATGCCATCTTTCTGATGAGGTGGTAAACTGAGGCCTTGATTACCCTTTCAGCTGGATGTAAAAGATCCTATTGTACTATTTCAAAGACAAACAAGGGAGTTATCTCTGGTGCCCTGGTCAATATTTGTCCCTCAGTAAACAAAACTTAAAAAAAACAGATTGGTTGGAATGTTGTGCCCTCCCTGTGGTGAGTTCGGTGGTGGGGGGCATTTAGTCAGGCAGGAGGGTTGTGGTGGGGACTCCGTCACCTTCCTGCCTCCACCCTAATTAAGTGATTCAGAGAATAAAAGGGCTGATTCCATATTTCTAGCAAGGACCAGGTAAAACCTGGTACAAATTCATAGGCGCACAGTTCATACATTCCATCCGTGGATGGCCTTCCCACCTAGGCACCAATTGAGGAGTCTTTAAGTGGGCAATTAATGTCCACTTAAGGGCCTCATCTCACTGCTGCTGGTATTAACTCAATGGCGGCAGGAGGCTTGCCCTGCAGGGAGCATGACAAGGAAACCCTGGAATGTTTGCTTGTGGACTTCCATGGTGGGGGATCCCATGTTCAAAGGCACTGAATGTCTGACTGAGGGACCCAGCATCGGGAAGGGGAGGGGACCTTTGAAAGCCAATCCTTGCATTTGCTGCAGACTCCATATTCCCATTCCCCCTGAACCCTACCCTGCAAATCCCTCCTGCCATCACTTACCTGTACCAGGCTCCCTACTCGATCAGAGGCTTTGTGTGGGTCTACTTGCAGTGGCAGCCACTGCATCTCTGGTGGTGTTGCAGAGTACAGAAGAGCTGCCGGGATCCTTGATCCCAGGGGTTAGGCTCGCCGCTGACCTGTTAAATACTTAAATGGCGCAAGATACAGCAGGCCTTCTCAAAAAGAGGTGACGTGGGGCCTCGCTGGCTCCACCGGTGGTTGAGACTCCCATTGTCTCTACAAGATTCTGCCCAGTATCTGGTCATTATCACATTGCTGTTTGTGGAAGTTTGCTGTGCATAAATTGGCTGCCACTTTTCTTACATTGCAATAATGGGTACTCTTCAAAAAGCACTTCATTGGTTATGAAATGCTTTATGACGTCCTGAGGTCATGAAAGGTATATAAATGCAAGTGTTAATAGTTTGACTTATTATTAAAGATGTTATGGCAAGGCACTTATGAGGCAATCAGGCAGAGTCAACATGGTTTTGTGAAAGGGAAATCATGTTGAACCAATTTATTGGAGTTCCTTGAAGGAGTCATATGTGCTGTGGATAAAGGGGAACCGGTGGATGTACTGTACTTAGATTTCCAGAAGGCATTTGATAAGGTGCCAAATTAAAGGTTATTGTGGAAAATAGAAGCTCATGATGTAGGGGATAACATATTAGTGCAGTTAGCAGATTGGCTAGCTAACAGGAAACAGAGGGTAGCTATAAATGGGTCTTTTTCTAGTTGGCAGGGTGTGACGAGTGGTGTGCCACAGGGATCAGTGCTGAGCCGTCAAATTTTTACAATTTATATAAATGACTTGGAAGAAGGGACCGAAGAAGGTGTGTTGTTAAATTTGCTGATGATACAAAGATAGGTAGGAAAGTGAGCTGTGAAGAGGACATAAAGAGACTACATGGGGACATAGATAGGTTAAGTGAGTGGGCAAAGATCTGGCAAATGGACTATAATGTAGGAAAATGTGAAACTGTCCATTTTGGCAGGAAGAATAAAAAAGAAGCATACTATCTAAATGGTGAGAAATTGCAGAGCTCTGAAATTCAGAGGGATCTGGGTGTCCTAGTGCATGAATCACAAAAGGCTAGTATGCAGGTACAGCAAGTAATTAGGAAATCTAAGAGAATATTATCGTTTATTGTGAGGGGAATTGAATATAAAAGTAGGGAGGATATGCTTCAGTTGTACAGGACACTGGTGAGACGACATCTAGAATACTGTGTACAGCATTGGTCTCCTTATTTAAGAAGGGATGGAATTGCATTAGAAGCAGTTCAGAGAAGGTTTACTAAACTAATACCAGAAATGGGCAGATTATCTTATGAGGAAAGGTTAGACAGGCCAGGCTTGTAATGTTGGAGTTTAGAAGAATAAGACACAACTTGATTGAAACATGTAAGATCCTGAGGGGTCTTAACAGGGTGGATGTGGAGAGGATGTTTCCTCTTGCAGGAGAATTTAGAACTAGGGGTCACTGTTTGAAAATAAGGAGTCGCCCATTTAAGACAGATGAGAAGAATTTTTTTCTCTCAGAGGGTAGTGGGTCTTTGGAACTCTTCCTCAAAAGGCAGTGGAAGCAGAGTCTTTGAATGTTTCCAAGGCAGAGGTAGATAGATTCTTGATAAGCAATGGGGTGAAATATTACCGGGAGTAGGCAGGAGGTTACAGTCAGATCAGTCATAGGGGAGGATTTTCTCTTCGTCGGGCGGGCGAGCCCAGGAGCAGCTGCGCAACGGACCGCAGACTGCAATCGGGTTCCGACCGCGATTTCACACTGGTTGGCCAATTAATGGCCAGCCAGTGTGAAACATGGGCTGATAACCTCAGCGCAGCCGGGGTAGGGGCAGGAGGAGCGCGAGTGCCGAAGTGTGTGCATGTGCGGGGGTACGCTCAGTGAAAGCTCCCTGAAGGCACAGAGCTGCCTCAGAGAGCTGAAGATTTTTAACATGACAAATAAAGATTTCAAAAATAAGGAAAACATGTCCCCACATGTGATCTGTCACATGAACAGGGAATTGTGAACAATGAGTTTTAAATATGTTCACTTTTTTTAGTCACTGTTGGAAACCTCATCCTGCCTGTGGATGAGGTTTCACAAAAACTACAAAGGCTGCCTGACTTATTCACCAGCCTGCCAACTGTAAGTTTGGAAGGGCAGCGAAACATTCAATTTAATTAATTGATTAATTAATGGGTTTAATAGCCCTCTCAATTGTCGGCGGGCATGCTGCCGACTCTCGTGTGTGCCTGCCGACTGAAATATCGTGCAAGTGCTCGATGACGTCGTGATGCTCGCCCGACGTCATTGCGCGCTATTTCACGCTCATGTGTGTCAGGCGCATGCTCGCACTCCGAGCTGAAAATCCTGCCCGTGATCTTATTGAATGGTGGACCAGGCTTAAAGGGCCGAGTGGCCTACTCCTGCTCCTAGCTTGTATGTTCGTATGTAATTGATACAAAAGCATTTCAGTATCAATTAAAATAGATAATGTGGATAGGAAACATACATACCACTGCACTAGGCAATGTTCTTTCGAAATTGTGGCTAAGGTACATAATTGACATGTAAAGAGTGCTTTGCTCTGCATCTAGCTACTATTATCTGACCTGGAATGCTTGATGCCAATGATCACAAAAGTGGCCTATTTCCCACCACTGACATCTAGATAAGAACCTATTTCTTTTGGAGAGAAGTAACACAAATTTTGGGTGGAAACGTAAAATTAATTATTTTATTATTATTCATTCTAATTGCAGAATGTGTCTTACATCTGTTTTATAACCTTTTGCCTTTCACAGTATACTCATTCAAGAATCTGCTGAAATAGCTGAGGAATTGCTGCAACTCAGAGTGGTGCATCACCTCATGATTGCTATGGGGAACCTGGATCATGCTGACAGCCAAAGGCAGGCTAGTTTAACATTGGAAGTAAGCATATCATTATGGGTGTAATTTTCCAAGTCTATGCTGCTGGCAGGGTGCTTCACTCGGCATCAGTTGGGAAATCGTGAAAAGTAAGCCCATGATTTCCAAACAGTTGCTGCTGATGCGCAAAGTTTCGTGCCAATAGTGTGAAATCGGCATAATTACCTCTTGCATCTTGGAGGGTAATACATGCTCAGGTAACTACAGTGATTATATTCATTCATGATAAAAATATAGATTATTGAATGCATAGTGCAGTAATTAAAGGTGAAGAAAATAATCAATTCGAAACTAGGCCAAAATGTTTTTATATATTATCAAAGATTAGAAATGCTAAGGCATAGATTTATCAATATTGATATTTCTGTATTAAATTTGAATAAAAACATGTTCCTCAGATGGCTCATTAAGTGACCTTTGCTGTCATATTTCCCTACATTACAAGGATAACTACACTCCATTGGTCATGAAAGCTGCTTTCTAATTGCAAGTTCTAATTTTCTCAACAGTCCATTACAATTATAATTAAATTGAACTAATTGAGTCAAAATGTTCATCATCATATCAGGTAAGGTAGTGTAGTTGTTACATTACTGGATCAGTAATCCAGAGATCTGAACTAATAATCTAGTGACTGTGAATTGAAATTCCACCATTGCAGTTTGAGAATTTGCATTCAGTTTAGAAAATACCTGGAAAAAATGGTATTAGTAAAAGTGGCCAGGAAGCTGTCAGATTATTAAAAAAAGCTTCCTAATGTCCTTTAGGGAAAAAAAGCTGTTTATCTCTTCTGGGTCTCTGGAAAGTGCATCTATTTGGATGGGGGCAAGGATGGAATCAGACTCAGCTATGATGCCTTCCTGCTGGCACTAACTGTCTGGTTCACATGTGAAAAATTGTGGTTTCTGAAGTCAGTGCCTTTAAGAATTGGCAGTCACGGGGAGAAAATGAAGGAAAAAACAAATTTGGAAACCAGTAAATGAAAGCATCATAACAGTTTCCAGTAAGTCATGAATTCAGGTACAAGAAGTTGTGTCCTTCATCAGAAAGCAGCTGCGTATTTAGGGAAAGGAAGCCATGGTAGTTCATGTAAATACATTTGGGACACACAGTTGCTATATGGGTGCCAATCAATAGCTCTAACAACCCTGGGGATTGAAACAGTTGATGACATCCTATGTGGGAGCATTGTCAAATTAAATAAATTGAGCTGTCTTGGTAAATAGCACATTGGCGCTGTCTTACAGAGACTTGCAAATTGGTTGATATAACAAAAGCCTTCTGTGCTTTGCTGGAAGGAACCTATGGCATGGAAATTGAGAGCTGTGGTCATTTTCCGTGCCACAGTAAGAGTTGTATGTGCTGTGATTCTCAGTTGCAATCTGGCTGCACTAATTAACTAATCTCTTCCAAAGCTTTGTGACTAAAGTACAGCTTCCTGAGACAATGCTCTTGTGAAAAGTCTTACAGAGTACACCTGGATACAAACATCCTGCAGAATGGGCATTGCTGAGATGGTCTGGCACTTCTCTGGTGCTGCCTGATTAATCTGGCTTCACCTACAGCTACCTGCTTCTCTTCTTGTTCCTACATATAAATCATGCAACATTCAGTTCACATTAGGAAGTTTATTGTGCAACCATCAGACCTCAGCTCAATAGTTGTCTTGAAATGAATTGCTTTCCAAGTGTAATGCAGAATTTAGGGAAGGCTTCCTGAGCATAAGAGTTTTTAAAAAGCTTTGCAATACTTGCAGTGAGCCCATGATATGACCAAATATGTCCACAAGCTGCTTTAATCAAGTATTTGTGTCTTGATAAATGGGTCCCAGAAAATTGTGCCTTTTAAAGAGTGCCTCATATTTTCAAGGTTGGATGGGAAGGTAGATATCATGGGATTTTGGACAGTTGACGTCATCTCTTCAGCTCTATCATTGCATGTGGCTGCCACTGGGAGGACAGATGCTTCTTGTTACAACTCAGATAGCTAGGCAGTGAAGGAACTGAGGCCTAGTCTTCATATACTTACAAACTTTAATTTAAGAAACACACATTACAAACCATGCACCTCCAATCCAATAACCACAATTTCAGCCTGCTTCTTTATATAAACTATTGAAATTCATCATTAAGCGAACATCCTTACACAATGAGCTTTTTCCAGATATAAAGCCCAGGAATTTGAGCTGCAGAAAACCTCCGTGAGCCTGCTCCTATATATATATATGAACATGGGTGAGTCCCCAGTAAATGCCCATTACCTGAAAACACCCAATTGATATGCAATTCTTCAACTCATCCTGGACATAGAATCACAGAATGGATTTCATGCTCATAGTTTTCCTGCAAAACCCCAGTCTAAACAGCTACATCAGTTATTGGTAGCTCCAAGAAAGTGTAATTGCTGACATATAGAGTCATAGAGTTAGACAGCACATAAACAGGCCCTATGCCTTTACACAACCCAGAAATATCAGGGCTTAAGTCTTGAGCAGTGAGAAAATGGCAGGAGGCAAGAATGCTGCATAAGCAAAAGCATTGGGGCAGAGTAGAATTGGTATATCACTTTGTTCTCAGTCTGTGCCCAATTTTGATAAAGGGCAGAACAGATGTATGTTTCTTGTAGGAAGGAAAAAAAATTACGAGTTTCCAACACATTATATTATCTATTCCAAAAAGCTATAAACACTACCCTGCCAGACTTTGACATTCAGACTTAAACTAATATTGCATATATTTACAAGGAATACGCTTATGCAGCTGTAAAAAAAATACTGCAACTAACTGGCGGTACATTATCTGACATGTAATGCTTCTCCAAAATAAGTTAACAATTTTTGTCATTGTCATTCAGCCAAACCTGTCCATGTCATCGTTTAGTCTTCATGCAAGCAATAAATCCTGATTACATTTAACTACCATATTCCCATATCGTTCAACCACCTATCCAATCTAATCTTGAATGTTAACAAGTTCTGCCTCAACCACTAAATCTGGAAATGAATTTTACAGCTTCATAACTCTCTGGAAGGAAATGTCTCTTGGTCTCTTTTCTAAACCACTTAAATCTAATGTATTTATAGCCCATGTTATATACTTTAGGAATTTTAAACACTTCTATCACATTGGCCCTTAATTTCCATTGTTCCTATGAAAAAAGTCTTTGTATTCTCAGACCAGGCAGCATCCAAGTGAATCTGCATTGTACCCTCTCTAAATATTGTTCCTATTGTGTGGAGCCCAATAATGCAAAGAGCACTTTAATTCAGGTCTTAAGGCCTCCCTATGACATCCTATGCGAGTGTGACAAAGGTAAACTTTCCTCCTCATCCTTCCCATATGTCTGCAGCCTTTGAAATGGTTGACCATACCATCCCCCTCCAACAACTCTCCATTGTTGTCCTGCTGAATGGGACTGCTCTCACGTGGTTCTGTTCTTATCTATTTAAACGTAACCAGAGAATCACTTGCAACGATTTCTCTTCCTGTTCCTGCACGGTTACCTCCTCTGGTGACCCCAAGGATCAATCCTTGCCTCCCTCCTGTTTCTCATCTACATGCTGCCTCTTGGTGACATCATCTGAAGACATAGGGTTAGTTTTCACATATACATTGACGACACCCAGCTCTACCTCACCACCACTTCTCTCAATTCCTCTGCTGTTGCTAAATTATCAGACCGCTTATCTGACATCCAGTCCTGGATGAGCAGAAATTTGCTCCAATTAAATATTGGGAAAACTGAAGCCATTGTTTTTGATCCCCGCTCCAAACTCTGTTCCCAAGCTAATAACTCCATCCCTCTCCGGTCAAAAGTCTGAGATTAAACCAGTCTGCTTGCAATCTTGGTGTCACATTTGATCCCAAGGTGAGTTTCTAACCTCATATCACATCACTTAAACTATTTCCACCTCCGTAACATCACTTGACTTTGCCCCTGTCTCAGCTCATCTGCTGCTGAAATCCTCAACCATGTCCTTGTTTCCTCCAGGCTCAACTATACCAAAACACTCCTGGCTGCTCTCCTACATTCTACACCCTGTAAGCTTAAGATCATCCAAAACTCTTCTTCCATTGTCTTAACTTGCAGCAAGTCGCACTCCCCTATCACGCCTATGCTCACTGACCTACATTGGCTCCCGGTCAAACAACATCTTGATTTAAAATTCTCATCCTGGTTTTCAATTACCTCCAGTGCCTTGCCCCTCCCTATCTCTGTATTCTCCTTCAACCCCACATCTCTCCGTGATATCTGTGCTTCTCTAATTCTGGCCTCTTGTGCACTCCCAATTATAAATGCTCCAGCATTGGTAGCTGTGCTGTCAGTTGCTTAGGCCCTAAACTCTGGAATTCCCTCCCTATACCTCTCCACCTCCCTACCTCGCTTCCCATCCTTATTCACTTCTTAAAATATCCCATTTTGACCAAAGTTTTGATCAACCACCTTAAGTGCTCGGTATTATACTTTGTGCTCCTCTGAAGCACCTTGGGATGTTTCATTGAGTTAATATAAATACAAGTTGCTGTAGTTGTTAAGGGTTTCTAGAAAAAGAACTTGCATGTAGCGCCTCTCACCGTGTCAAGAAATTCCAAAACATTTCACATCTAATGGAGGTTCTTTAGCATAGTTACTATTATAGTATAGAGAAGTGCAGCAGCTAATTTGTGCATAGTAAAGTCTCACAAACAGCAATGGCCTGGAATTTGCTTCCAGCATTGGAGAAGCAGTATTCACAACTGACTGTGCTGAGAAATGTGCACTTAACTAATTTGTTGGTTGGAGTGAGAATTTCAAGTTCTTGCTGCAACATGGCTGCCAACATGAGGAACAGCAAAGCCTTGCAGCAAGGCACATGCCAGGTGATGCCATGCCCCTGGTGACATTATGAGGTGAAGGCACACCCATTAAGGTCAATCTTCAGTTGAAAGGCAGGTGAGTGTTTTATAATATTTCAAAAACTTTTAAACATTTTATAAGCTTTTAAACACCGTTATAAATTTTAAAATACGTTAACAAACTTTGCCCAGTGACTGCCTCTGGGAAACATCTTGGACAAACAGCCTTGGTTTTCAATAGGAGCTGTATGTCCAGAGTGGACCTTAGAACTTGAAATACTTAAAACTATCAGAGAAAATAGCAAATAGTGTTTCCACAAAATAAATTCAGACCCCATCTCACACTAGTATCATGCAAATCTCTCTCCCTTTCTCCTAGTCTGGAAATGCACTGAAACTGTCCAGTGATGCAGAAGAAATTTCTTCCTTCCCCCACATCACCCTCTTCAAACATGTACAGATCAAGGATGGACAAAAATTAGGTTTATAATCCTTTTACATCACTAACACAAAGTGCTTTCAGAATAAAAGTACTTAATTTGTAATCTTTCGATTTGGAAATAGCTTGAGACTTCATTGTCCAAGTTGGATGTCAAGTAAGAGTGAATCAAGTGACCATTCAGTCTGAAATAATGCAACTCCTTCGTATATTATACATAACTCTTTGCATTCTTGGCAGTTATTTGTTGAACTGAACAAGGAGTTTCCATAGTTATAGCTCCAGTGTAGCACTAACCAAAAACCCCTTTTTCCTGCTTGAAATGTAAAATAGTTTCTGAGAAATCAACTCTCCTGCCTTAGGATACCATTTCCACATTAGTTATGATTGCTTTAACACCCAAATACCAAATCTTTGAGATTTAAATACTCAAGTACACTATTCTTTCAGAACTATTCCTTTTTTATCTGATCTTTACTTAATTATTACTAATACACTGAATATCAATGCTTTGAAAGTTTTAAAGTTTATTTTTCATGCAAACGTCTTTGCAATCATGACCAGAATCCACCCTTAAAACCAACATGATTGAATAGTTGTAACAATTAAGCTTATTTCATAATCTTTTGTTATGATCCAATGTTGAAATTATATATTTCTCCCACCCACTTTGATTAAATATAATTTCTACATTAAAATTTCAATCATTAAAGCCTTGTTCATGTCATGATGCACAATATAGTATTTTAAGTGACTATGAATATGTTACTGCTATGCTACAATAGGCGCTCATTTATCAAAGAGTTAGGCGCTCATTTATCAAGAACTACAGTGCGGTTTTCAATTAAAATTACAGAAATGGTCTCTGCCTCCCTTCAGCTATGATCAAAATTTATCTGAAACTATGTTAAAATTGCAAGTAGCTAACAAAATTAAACTAGCTGGCGATTGCGTATGTGAATATTTTTGTGTCATATAAATCAAGAGTCACATTATTGTCCATCCCAGTTTTGGAGTGATTCATTTTGAGTTGTACCTCCTAACACCAATACGTTATCATCATGCTTCCATGGGATAAAATTGTTTTTATTTTAGCAAATTGATAAAGATCTTTCACCATGGAGGCACACAGGATCTTGATTTAACATATCAGTATTGCACTGATGTGTCAGCTTCGGTTAATCATTACCTTTCTTCTTTTATATTCTATACCTCTTTAGCCATAGCAATGTCACTTGGAACTATATCATTGCTTCTTCACTGTCGTTGGGTCAAAATCTTGGAACTCCCTTCCTAACAACACTGTGGGTGTACCTACATGCACCACATGGCATGCAGCGGTTCAAGAAAGTGACTCACCACTACCTTATCAAGGGCAATTAGGGGTGGGCAATAAATGCTGCCCTAGCCAGTGATGTCCACACCCCGTGAAAAAATTTTTTAAAAAGTGCTACCGTTAATATCCTATGAACTTGTACCTCCAAATCCTTCTGCTGTTCCATAGAACTAAGCTTTCTTCCATGAACAATCCAATTACTGTTATTTTCTTAATAAAATGCAACACTTCATATTCATTGTTCCTGCTAAGCTCTGTAATCATGCAATAACCTGTGCAGGTCAAGTTGGCTCCTTTAAGTTACCACAGATGTGTGGCTGCCAGAGGCATGATGGAGCTCTGTTTCTGTTACACCCTGTTCTAAATAATTTCATAATATGTTACCAAAATACCATAATATTTTAACCAATCAGCACCCTCTTCTCATGCAGTATTAATTGTTGTTCCCTTTGAGGTTTGTATTCTTGCAATTCTGTCCTGATGAATGCAAAATGAAAAGCTTTGACAACGTCTCTTTTTTTCAGCAATACTCAAGTCCTGTTTTACCAAGTGATTATTCATAACATTTTGTTTGTATAAATGAGAATTAAAAGCTATATATCTTTCATTTCAGCACCTGATTCGTACATTTCCAGTTGTAGAAGAAAATGTACGAAAAGCCATGGGAGAAACACTTTATGAATTGTATATGGTAATTCTTTAATCATCTTAATTATAGTAATTTATGACAATAATAGCAAATAGAACTGCATTTTTTTCCAAGCTTTCTTTTCTTTGAACATTTTAGAATTGTCCTTTTTCTAAAATATATAAATGTAAAAGTATATTGCAATTCATTACACAATGATTTTTTGCTTTACATAGAAAATATGATTTTGAAATCATTTATCATTAATGTTCTATTGGAGTATATGTATAATCTTTGAGTAAGTAGTGTGAGTAGTTACTTACTTTTGATCATGTGCCTTTTTAAATGTTTCCTCCCATTTAAAAATGTTTGTTTCACTTCTTTGATTCACTGGAGCTTTCATCTGTAGTACTGACCCAGAGAAGCTCCTACATTTAATCTGGTCCTTGTTAAATTAGCTGATTTCAACACAGTACTCAGTCGTCTTAGAACAGGAAGTGAAAAGACTCTTGGGCCTAAATGATTTCCAGTGACCTCTGCTGGAATCTGCATTGAAAATATTGGCAAATTAGTATCAGGCTTAGGTGCTTTTGATACAAGCAGAAAATTAGAAAAAATTCACTGGTTTTAGTTCAAATCAGTAGGCTTGAATCCTAACCTACATCTGTGTTTGCCCATTTACTCTGTTCTTGTGTCATGTGACAAAACAATATTTGCTGAGGGAAGGAGAAGAAAATGTCAGGACCAATCACTCTTCACAGTGATTTGAGTTCAGCTTGCTAATACAGATTTACAACAGCGCTGGAGTAATACATACATTGAACCTCAGTGCACTACTTAATATATCAAAGAACTTATCTTTGAGCCAAAAATACAACTTACATTTTTATACTACACATGAAATATAGAAAGCCACCTTTATAGGGCAGGGGAAAATATTTTGTTATCTTGAACTTACATATGTATCCTTTAAATCAATACAGATAAATCCAGAGAGTATGTATTTGAATATGGACTCGGTCCAAGCTGCAGTTTTGGTTGGCAACAAAATCAATATTCCAGGAAGTAAGGCAGAGTTAATTCTGTGTACTAGCATAAGAAATACACATTTTACCAGTTGAACAATTGCATTAATGTAATAATCTGTTATGTTCTAACCCAACAGTTGAAGAAGTACCAGGATGAATCCCAAGTTTTCAGTTGTAGCATGACAAGATTGAGCTCTTTTTTAAACCAATGAAAAAGATCAATGCAACATTTTTATGAATTAATTACATTTTCGAGTAGACTTCAGGTAGCCAGAACAAAATGGCATTTGAATCAGTTCAATGTCTCTCCCATTCCATCTTAAAGCAATGGAAATTCATTCTAACCATTAGTGATGGATTGTGCTTTTATCTACCATGGTGCTGCAGTTGAGCTGATTTTAACAATGTGTATTTGCACCTTAGATTTAATACTAGCTCTGTACACCAACAGGACGACCAAAGTTCAATATCTTTTAATTATTTATGAAACTTATATTCTCTAGTATTTGTATGAATGTCTATTAGATAAAATATACAAATGAAATTTTTGGCATCACTGTTAATTTTTCCATGGTTCCTGTCTTTCAACCTGTTAAAAATATTTTTAAAAGTGTAACTGTTGGTGGATATCGATTCTCAACATTACAATTGTAAGAAAATTACTTAAAGAAAATATTGCATTCATGATTTCTAATTTTTTTTATTAATCACGGCTGTGAAGTGATTTCATGCTGGAAAATGGCGAGCTGTGGATTCTAATTGGGTGTACCAATGCAGATTTTGGAGGGTAAATAAGATTGGGCAAGCTGTGCCAGCAGTGGCTTGTGGTATTGTTGCAAAGCCAAGTACACTCCTGGCCCTTGTGGCTCTGCATTAACATAAGTATAAAAAAAACTTACCTTTCTGTAAATAGCCTTTAGCAGTCCCTTTAAGTTCTACCCAAAAGGTTATTAGGTAAGGTCAAAGTCATGCGAAATGAGGGTGAATAATGAGTATGAATATGAAATTGGCTGAAAGGCAATAAACAGGATGTGTTTGAGTTATGCCAAAGTAGAGGGAATTGCTGAATAGAGGCTTTGAGGGATCGGTCTTGGAGTCACGATTGTTCCTAAATTACAACAGTGACATGGAATCACTGGTGTAATTTGGATGTTTGTGGCATTCATTTATAAATTCAACTCCCATTCTAGAAACTTGAGCACAATATCTAGGCTCACTCTCCAGTGTAGTACCGTCAGAGATGCCCTCTTTTGGATGAGACATTAAAATGTCCTCTCAGATGGACATTTTTTAAAAATCCCATGACACTATTTTGAAGGAAATCAAGGGAGTTCTCCCTTGTGTCCTGACCGGTATCTGACCCTCAAACTTTTAACAGGTTAAGTGGGAGGACAGAGCAAGACGACAAGGCCTGAGTGCAACAAGGGCAATTGCTAAGTCGGATTTTGGTGCAGGCGGGATATCTTTGGCAAGTTTTTCAGACTTGGACTTCAAACTTTAAAACTGTAAGCTAGTTAAGGTGCCTAGTTTAGCAGAAACTGCCTGGCAGTGGTACTTATCTGTCAATCAACTGAAATTGATTACTGTAGCAAGAAGGTGACTTAGCAGTTGCAATTTGAGTGTGAATCATCAGCTCTCTTTAAAAGCGTACAGGTTTTGCCACCACACACAGTGGGAGCACAAAGTGAGATGGCAAAGCCTGAGCTTCAGTTCATTTGCATTTTAACTCTTTGCTGCAAGTCAGAGGATTTGAAGTTCTTTACTCTCAGACGTCTGAGCTTTTGATTCTCTGCACACATCTTTAATAGAAAGAGTACTTTCTATCTCAGGATTACAAAAAGCCTCTGACCCTGGGTACATTGTCAATTTTAGTAAAACTTGACTTGAGGTAATTTTCCTAGTATGAAATCAACATTATTGGTAGGCAATTCAGACACTACTCCAACAATAACAGACCCATTGACTAAAGCACAGTTTAAATACACTCTACACAATTATACAAGTAAATAATTTCCACCAATATCCTTTATCAATATTCTTTTATTTAGCAAATTCTCTGGAGAAAATTCAAATTTTTTGCTAACATCAAACTTTGAGCCAAACCGTTATCTCTAAGGATAATAATTTTTTTGGATGATTGATTAGACAAAATTGGAGTTACTTCACCCTCAAATATAAAACCCCCAAAATTTATGTTCTGATTTACACCCACTGTAAATACGTTCGATGGTATCAATTTATCACCAGCTCCACCTACTGGTGCAGTATTCTCTGACGAAACACTAGACACACTCCCAAAAGCTACTGCCTGAATGTCATGCTCCCTTGTTGGTGGGTTTTTAGGCAGAGTGGGGTGTACCTGAAATTGAAGGAACGGGATTCCCTCTGGGTTCCTGCCCGCCCTGACCTTGCCACGATTTTACGCTGGGTTGGGCAAGGCCTTGGATGGGTCACCCCGTCTTGTCCCAATTGAGGCCCTTGAGTGGCCAATAATTGGCCACTTAAGGGCAATTTCCTGCCCAACCTCAATTTTTAGGTTGGCAAGAAGATTTATCTGGTGTGGCGTAAGCCCAAAAATGAACTGGCTTAGGCCTCGGGCAGGAGTGGGGGGAGAAACACTTCCATGAGAAGCCTCCTTCTTACTTCGGGTGCCACCCACTTAATGATGACTGCTGGACCTCCCCTCACCCTGGCCTCTCCCCTAACAACCCAATCGCCCACTTTCCACCCGCCCAGGTCTTCCATACCCTCCCTGCCCTGGGACACCTTAAACTTAGCTTGCCAATTTGATTGAATTTTTTGAGGAGGTGACCAGGTGTGTAGATGAGGGTAGTGTAGTTGATGTAGTTTATATGGATTTCAGCAAAGCCTTTGACAAGGTCCCACATGGGAGACTTATAAAGAAGGCAAATGCACATGGGATACAGGGTAATTTGATAAGGTGGATTCAAAATTGGCTTAGTTGTAGGAGGCAGAGGGTGATGACAGAGGGATGCTTTAGTGACTGGAAGCCAGTGTCGTCTCGGTCCCTTATTATTTGTCATTTATATAAATGACATAGATGACTATGTGGGGGTTAGGATTAGTAAGTTTGCGGATGACACAAAGATTGGCCAGGTGGTTAACAGTGAGGTTGAGTGTCTCGAGCTACAGGAAGATATAGATGGGATGGTCAAATGGTCAGATAAGTGGCAGATGGAATTTAACCCTGAAAGGTGATACACTTTGGAAGGAGAATTTGACAAGGAAGTATTTAAAGAACGGCGTGACACTAGGAAGTTCTGAGGAACAAAGAGACCTTGGCGTGTGTGTCCATAGATCTCTGAACGCAGAGGGGCATGTTAGTGGGGTGGTGAAAAAGGCATATGGGACACTTGCCTTTATCAATCAAGGCATAGATTACAAAAATAGGGAGGTCATGTTGGAGTTGTATAGAACCTTGGTGAGGCCACAGCTGGAGTACTGTGTGCAGTTCTGGTCGCTACATATAGGAAGGATGTGATTGCACTGGAGGGGGTGCAGAGGAGATTCACCAGGATGTTGCCTGGGATGAAACATTTAAGTTATGAAGAGAGGTTGGATAGACTTGGGTTGTTTTCGTTGGAGCAGAGAAGACTGAGGGGTGACCTGATCGAGGTGTACAAGATTATGAGGGGCATGGACAGGGTGGATAGGGAGCAGCTGTTCCCCTTAGTTGAAGGATCAGTCACAAGGGGGCATAAGTTCAAGGTGAGGGGCAGGAAGTTTAGGGGGGATGTGAGGAAAAACCTTTTTACCCAGAGGGTGGTGATAGTCTGGAATGCACTGCCTGGGAGGGTGGTGGAGGTGGGTTGCCTCACATCCTTTAAAAAGTACCTGGATGAGCATTTAGCACGTCATAACATTCAAGGCTATGGGCCAAGTGCTGGTAAATGGGATTAGGTAGGTAGGTCAGGTATTTCTCACGTGTCAGTGAAGACTCGATGGGCCGAAGGGCCTCTTCTGCACTGTGATTCTGTGATCCCGAACTGGGACTTGGGCTCAGGCATCTTCCTCAAATTTCTGTTAAGTCCACTGCAACTCTTGTCATTGCAGGCAACATAGCTGCTAGACTGGGTCTGATGCAGGTAGAGAGGGAACCAAGAAGAGGGAAGAACATACCTGATATCATCCTCACCAACCTGCCTGCCGCAGATGCATTGGTCCAAGACAGTATTGGTAGGAGTGACCACTGCACAGTCCTTGTGGAGACAAAGTCCCGTCTTTATATTGAGAATACCCTCCATCATGTTGTGCGGCAGTACCACCATGCTAAATGGGAAAGCTGGCCAAGTCCTAAAGGACATAGCTTCTAAAGTGGGTCTCTGGCAGCTGGTGAGCGAACCAACAGAGGGAAAAACATACTTGACCTTATCCTTGCCAATCTGCCTGCCCCAGATGCATCTATCCATAACAGCATCGTTAGGAGCGACCACCAGACAGTCCTTGAGGAGTTGAAGTCCAGTGTTCATATTGAAGATACTCTCCATTGTGTTGTGTGGCACTGCCACTGTGCTAAGTGAGGGTAGATTTTGAAAGATCTAGCAACTCAAGACTAGGCATCCATGAGGCGCTGTGGGTCATCAGCAGCAGCAGAATTGTACTCAACTACAATCTGCAACCTCATGGCCTGGTATATCCCCCACTTTACCATTACCACCAAGCCAGGGAATCAACCCTGGTTCAATGAAGAGCACAGGAGGGTGTGCCAGGAGCAGCACCAGGCATACCTAAAAATGAGGTGTCAACCTGGTGAAGCTACAGCACAGGACTACTTGCGTGCCAAACAGCATAAGCAGCAAGTGATAGAGGGAGCCAAGCGATTCCACAACCAATGGATCAGATCTAAGCTCTGCAGTCCTTCCACATCCAGTCGTGAATGGTGATGGACAATTAAAATACTCACTGGAGGAGGAGGTTTCAAAAATAACCCCATCCTCAATGGGGGAGCCCAGCACATCATGTAAAAATAAGGCTGAAGCATTTGTAACAACATCAGCCAGCAGTGCTGAGTCGATGATCCATTTCAGCCTCCTCTGGTGGTCCCCAGCATCACCGATGCCAGTCTTCAGCCAATTCAATTCACTCCACGTGATATCAAGAACCGACTGAAGGTACTGGATACTGCAAAGACTATGGGCCTTCGAAACCTCCGACTTGTGCTCCAGAACCTGCCATGCCCCTTGCCAAGTTGTTCTAGTACAGCTACAACACTGGCACCCACCTGGCAATGTGGAAAATTGCCCAGGTATGTTCTGTACATAAAAATCAGGACAAATCCAATCCAGCCAATGACTGTCCCATCAGTCTACTCTCGATCACCAGTAAAGTGATGGAAGAGGTCATCAACTGTGCTATCAAGCGGCACTTGCTTAGCAATAACCTGCTCACTGACGCTCAATCTGGGTTCTGCCAGGGTCACTCAACTTCTGACCTCATTAGAGCCTTGGTTCAAACATGGACAAAAGAACTGAACTCCAGAGGTAAGGTGAAAGCAACTGCCCTTGACCAAGTGTGGCATCAAGGAGCCCTAGCAAAATGAGTCAATGGGAATCAGGGAGAAAGCTGTCTGCTGGTTGGAGTCATACCTACCACAAAGAAAGATGGTTGTACTTGTTGGAGGTCAATCATCTCAGTGCCAGGACATCGCTGCAGGAGTTCCTCAGGGTAGTGTCCTTGGCCCAACCATTTTCAGCTGCTTCATCAATGACCTTCCTTTCATCATAAGGTCAGAAATGGGAATGTTCACTGATGGTTGCACAATTTTCAGCAGCATTTGCGACTCATAAGAACATAAGAAATAAGAGCAGGAGTAGGCCATTCAGCCTCTCAAGCATGCCCCGCTATTCAATAAGATCATGGCTGATCTGCCCCAGGCCTCAGCTCCTCTTTCGTGCCAGCTCCTCAAAGCCCTCAACTCCCCGATATTTCAACAATCTATCTACCTCTTTAAATATTTCCAGTGAGCTAGCCTCCACATCACTCTGGAGTAGAGAATTCCAGACATTCACTATCCTCTGAGAGAAGAAATTTCTTTACATCTCAGTTTTAAATGAGTGTCCCTTTATTCTGTAACTATATTCCCTAGTTCTAGACTCCCCCACTAGTGGAAACATCTTCTCAACATCTACCCTATCAAGCCCCCTCAGAATCTTGTACATTTCAATAAGACCACCCCTCATTCTTCTAAAAGCTAATGAATAAAGGCCTAACCTGTTTAGCTGTTCTTGGTAAGTCAACACCTTCATCCCAGAAATCAGCCTAATGAATCTCTTTTGAACTGCCTCCAATGCCAGTATATCCTTTCTTAAATATGGGGACCAAAACTGTACACAGTTACTCCAGGTGCAGCTTCACCAACACCCTGTACAGTTGTAACAAGACTTCCCTGTTTTTAAACTCCAACCCATAGCAATACAGGTCAAAATTCCTTCTTAATTACTTGCTGCGCCAGCATGCTAACTTTTTGTGTTTCATGCACAAGACTCCTCAGATACTGAAGCAGTCTATGTCCAAATGCAGCGAGACCTGGACAATATCCAGGCTTGGGCTGACAAGTGCCAAGTAACATTCATGCCACACAAATGCCAGGCAATTTCCATCTCCAACAAGACAGAATCTAACCATCACCCTTTGACATTCATTGGCATTACCTTTGCTGAATCCCCCACTATCAACATTCTGGGGGTTACCATTGACCAGAAACTGAACTGGACTAGCCATATAAATACTGTGGCTACAAAAGCAGCTGAGAGGCTAGGAATCCTGCGGTATGTAACTTAACTCCTGACTCCCCAAAGCCTGTCCACCATCTACAAGGCACAAGTCAGGAGTGTGATGGAATACTCTCCACTTGTCTGGATGAGTGCAGCTCCAACAACACATAAGAAGCTTGACACTATCCAGGACAAAGCCGCCCGCTTGATTGGCACCACTTTCACAAGCATTCACACCATCCACCACCAACGAACCGTGGCAGCAGTGTATACCATCTACAAAATGCACTGCAGAAACTCACCAAGGCTCCTTAGGCAGCACCTTTCAAACCCATGACCATTACCATCTAGAAGGACAAGGGCAGCAGATACATGGAAACACCACCACCTGGAAGTTCCCCTCCAAGCCACTCACCAACCTGACTTGGAAATATATCGCCAGTCCTTCATTGTCGCTGGGTCAAAATCCTGGAACTCCCTTCCCAACAGTACTGTGGGTGTACCTACACCACTGGGACTGCAGTGGTTCAAGAAGGCAGCTCACCACCACCTTCTCAAGGGAAATAAAAGCTGGCCTAGCCAGCGACACCCACATCCTGTAAATGAATAAAACAAAAAGGCACTAGGCAGCTCTCTAAGGTGGCTCTTCCTCCTGAGTGAGGGGCAGAAGTCCCCCCTGTAGCCAATTGACACTTATTCAAGCATGAAATGGCTGCGGAGCAGTCTGAATTGGGGGAAGCTGGATAGTAACCCAGAGAGCCAGGATAATGTTCTGGGGACCTGGGTTCCACCATGGCAGATGGAATTTGAATTTGAATTAAATAAAAATCTGGAATTAAAAGTTTAATGATGACCATTAAAAACCAATCTAATTCACTAATGCCCTTTAGGGTAGAAATTCTGCCGTTCTTACATGGCCTGGCCTAAGTGTGACAGTAAGTGGTTGATTCTTAAATGCCCTCTGAAATGGCCTAGCAAGCCACTCAGGTGCATCAAATTGCTACGAAGTTTATAAGTAATGAAACCAAATGGACCTCTTGGCATCGATTTAGGCACTGGAAAGGACAACAGCAAACTCAGCTGCGTCAACCCAGCAAAGTCCTTCCTAACATCTGGGGGCTTGTGCCAAAATTGAGAGAGCTGTCTCACAGATTAGTCAAGCAACAGCCTGATATAGTCATACACACGGAATCATAACTTACAGATCATGTCCCAGGCACCACCAGCACCATCCTTGGGTTTGTCCTGTCTTATCGGCAGGCCAGACCCAGCAGAGGTAGCGGCACAGTGGCATGCAGTTGGGAAGGAGTTGCCCTGGGAGTCCTCAACATTGACTCTGGACCCCATGAAGTCTCATAGCATCAGTTCAAGCATTCAAGCATGGACAAGGAAACCTCCTGCTGATTAGCACATGCTGCAAACCCACCCCCTACCACCACCACCACCCCCTCAGCTGATGAGTCAGTACTCCTCTGTGTTGAACACCACTTGGAGGAAGCACTGAGGGTGGAAAGGGCACAGAATGTACTCTGGGTGGGGGACTTCAATGTCCATCATCAAGATTGGCTCGGTAGTGTCACTACTGACTGAGCTGGCCAAGTCCTAAAGGACATAGCTTCTGGAGTGGGTCTGTGGCAGGTGGTGAGCGAACCAAAAAAAGGGAAAAACATACTTGACCTTATCCTCACCAATCTGCCTGCCCCAGATGCATCTGTCCATGACAGCATCGTTAGGAGTGACCACCAGACAGTCCTTGAGGAGTCGAAGTCCAGTGTTCACATTGAAGGTACTTTCCATTGTGTTGTGTGGCACTACCACTGTGCTAAGTGAGGGTAGATTTTGAAAGATCTAGCAGCTCAAGACTAGGCATCCATGAGGCGCTGTGGGTCATCAGCAGCAGAATTGTACTCAACTACAATCTGCAACCTCATGGCCTGGTATATCCCCCACTTTACCATTACCATCAAGCCAGGGAATCAACCCTGGTTCAATGAAGAGCACAGGAGGGTGTGCCAGGGGCAGCACCAGGCATATCTAAAAATGAGGTGTCAACCTGGTGAAGCTACAACTCAAGACTAATTCCATGCCAAACAGCGTAAACAGCATGCAATAGACATAGCCAAGTGATCCCACAACCAACAGATCAGATCTAAGCTCTGCATTCCTTCCACATCCAGTTGTGAATGGTGGTGGACAATTAAACTACTCACAGGAGGAGGCGGTTCCACAAATATCCTCATCCTCAATGATGGGGGAGCCCAGAACATCAATGCAAAAGATAAGGCTGAAGCATTTGCAAGAATCTTCAGCCAGAAGTGTCAAGTGGATGAGCCATCTTGGCCTCCACTGGATGTCCCCAGTATCACAGATGCCAGTATACAGCCCATTCAATTCACTCCATATGATATCAATTAATGGCTGAATGCATTGGCTACTGCAAAGGCTAGGGGCCCTGACAATATTCCGGCAATACTACTGAAGACTTATGCTCCAGAACTTGCCGTGCCCCTAGCCAAGTTGTTCCAGTACAGCTACAACACTGGCATCTACCTGGCAATGTGGAAAATTGCCCAGGTATGTCCCATCCAGAAAAAGCAGGACAAATCCAACTTGGCCAATTACCGCCACCATCAGTCTACTCCCGATCATCAGTAAAGTGATGGAAGGGGTCATCAACAGTGCTATCAAGCGGCACTTGCTTAGAAATGACCTGCTCACTGACACTCAGTTTGGGTTCTGCCAGGATCACTCTGCTCCTGACCTCATTGCAGCCTTGGTTCAAACATGGACAAAAGAGCTGAACTCCAGAGGTGAGGTGAGAGTGACTGCCCTTGACATCAAGGCAGCATTTGACCAAATGTGGCAAAACTGGAGTCAATGGGAATCAGGGGGAAACTCTCTGCTGGTTTGAGTTATACCTAGCACAACGGAAGATGGTTGTTGTTGTTGGAGGTCAATCATCTCAGTTCCAGGGTGTCAGTGCAGGAGTTCCTCAGGGTAATGTCCTTGCCCAACCATCTTCAGCTGCTTCATGAATGACTTTCCTTCCATCACAAGTTCCGAAGTGGGGATGTCCGCTGATGATTGCACAATGTTCAGCACCGTCCGTAACTCCTCAGATACTGAAGCAGTCCATGTCCACATTCAGCAAGACCTGGACAATATCGAGGCTTGGGCTGACAAGTGGCAAGTAACATTTGTGCCACACAAGTGCCAGGCAATTGCAAACAAGAGAGAATCTAACAATTGCCCTTGACGTTTAATGGCATTAACATTGCTGAATCCCACACTATCAACATCCTGGGAGTTAGCATTGATCAGAAACTGAACTGGTCTAGCCATAGAAATCCTGTGACTAAAAGAGCTTGCTCCAACTTCATTGCCCTATACCATCAATCAAACACCACCTTTTTTCCTCTTGCAAATTCTACCAAAGTTTGATTCTGTCTCTTCTTCAAGTGTTTAAATGTTTGTCTAATAGCCCCATTATAGAACCAGCTCATTAGCATTGAGCGCAACAGTCTTAACTGTTGTCATAATCGACAGACTGTTCATCGAAAGGGTTGAATAAACCTCCAATTCTTTTCCTACCAAAATACTTTGTAATAGGATTGTCCAAATTTCTTGTGGCCACTGTGACGTTGTAGCAATTTTCTCAAATGATAAATACATTTTAACTCCTTCCTGAATTCAGGTTTTAGCTGAATATTCCTTGCCAAATCAAAACCAGAAGTTAAATCCTAATCATCTTCAAATCTGCCTGCTATTCCCTGTCCACATAATCCTTTCCCTACTCAGTTAAAATTTCCTGACTTTCCTATCCAGTTAAAATCTCCCTATCTCTTTGCAATGCTCTATCTTTTTCTCTTTCTTTTCTTTCCAGGTCAAGTATCATTCACTTTTTTTTCCATTTCAAGCTGCTTCATTTGCAGCTGAATCCCAGCCAACGCAATCTGCATTTTATCTGGATTTTCTTCTTCTTCCTCGAGACAATACTTCAACTATTGTCTCAATGTTGAGACAATACTTCAAATTTTCTGCTTTTGTAGCGATTATTTTTAATTCTATTTCCAGCTTTTCTGCCACTGCCTTTAAATTAATCTTTGTTAACTGTTGCAAGGCACTCAAAGACAAATCCCCTTTCAATGAAAGCTTCAGCAAGACAGACCCATTTTTCACTTTTCAATGAAAACGATAAAGGTTACCATGAAATCCCATTCGTTTAAATTTTAGCAAATCTCAGCACACCCACCTGTGGATTGAAAGTCACGCAGAGCCCTCAATTTTGTTACGATCCCCATAGACACTGATAACCTTTTAAAACAAAATTCAAACTTCCAGTTAATAGCTGAAAGAATAACATCAAAATTTCACATTTTGAAACTTCTACTGTAACAAATGTCTAAAAGCACTATTGACTAAACACTATTTCTTATTGCTGACAACTTACACTTTAAACCAGGCTTGTCCAACCGGCAGCCTGTGGGCCAGATTATGGCCACCGAAGCCATTCTGTGTGACTCCCAGAGCACTGTTCAAAATGCCAGTAAGACAGGTAAGTGAAGTTGAAGATTCTGCAAGGAGCTGCTCCTCCAATTACATGGCATTCCTCTCCCATATTTGCTGCTTATAGGCTCACTAGTGAGAGAAGCAATCTCTGATTGGACAAGCAACAATCTCCAGTGATGGTAAGTGTGCTGGGGAGAAGGAGAGGATTTCAGGGTGGCAGAGGGGGGGCGGAAGAATAGAGAGAAGGTGCGCGCGTGTGTGTGTGTGAGAGAGATGGGGAGTGAGTGAGTGAGTCTGTGTGTGGGAGAAAGAGGGAGAGTAAGTGAGAGCGTGAGAAAGAGGGAGATAATGAGTGTATATCTAAGAAAGAGGGAGAGAGTGAGTGTGTGTGTGAGGGAGATTGTGTGTGTGAAAGAGAGAGGGAGAGAGTGTGTGAAAGAGAGGGAGAGAGTGTATGTGAAAGAGAGAGGGAGAGGGTGTGTATGAAAGAGAGAGGGAAAGAGTGAATGTGTGAAATAGAGAGGGAGTGTGTATATATGAAATAGGGAGTGTGTGTGTGTGAGAGAGAGAGAAGGAGAGTGTGCGTGTGTGTATGTGAGAGAGAGGGACAGTGAGAGAGAGAGGAAGAGTGAGTGTGTGTGTGAGAGAGAGTGAGTGAGTGCTTGTATAAGAGAGAGGGAGTGAGTGAGTGTGTGTGAGAGAAAGGGAGAGTCAGTGTGTGAGAGTGACTGTGTGTGTGAGAGAGGGAGAGTTTGAGTGTGTGTGTATGAGAGGGAGAGTGTGTATGTATGAGGGAGGGAGAGAGAGAGAGACTGTATGTGTATGTCTGTGTGTGTGTGAGAGAGAGAGAGGGAGAGGGGGAGGCTCAGGATTCTCAGTGATACACATCCCCACAGACCAACACATACTCACACCCACTCTCACTGTGGGGAGGGTAAGTGAGTAAACACCCTGAGACTGAGTGAGCCAAACACACACATTCACACCCTCTAATGGTCATTTTTATTCATTACTCTTTAAAAAATATATATAAATTTATTGCTTTGACATTGCTTCATTGTTGCTCAGCAAGTTTTTTCTATTCTTCATACTCAGCTCTGTTTCTTTTAAAATTCATGTATCTTACTGAAATCTGCTCATCGGCCCCTTGAGTTAGAAAAAATTGGAAATGTGGACCGAATGCAAAAAGGTTGGACAAGCCTGCTTTGAACTATAGGGAGGAACATATTCCCTTTTATACTTATCACAGATCGCACTCTCCACGGAATTATAGGGCAGAGTTTTCTGGATGGCAGGGGGGTGGAGTGGGAGCGGGAGTGGGAGCAATTAAGGCCCGCCCAGCGTACTTCACGACTCCCGTGCATAGCGGGAGTGGGTGGGCGGCAGCTGGCGCGCTTAGCCCCCGGGTCCAACAGCGACTTGATGGCTTGTATAAAGGAAGGCCTGGCAGCCTTGGAAAGGCTGCTCACAATGGCTGGGCGAACAGGCCTAGCACCTTTGTGTGAGTGTTTGGCAGCAGCAGGGTGAGGAGGCACTGGAGCCCTGATATGTCCCACTCTGGTTGGGGTGGGCCGTGCGCTAAGAGAGTCCATGTACAATTTGCACAAATCAATGCTCTTCTCTCATTTTCATGAGAAGAATGCTCATAATTCTGCAGAGCGTGCAAGGACTGGCGGCAGCCAGGCACAGTTAGCCATTCTCAGTCGGTTTGAGCAGGAGGCCCTGGATTTGGAGAGGTGCCATGTGCCATGGTCCACTGGTGTCAGTGAGGCTGGGGCGCCACAGCCAGGTATGTATGCCCAGCATTGTTCATCCAACAGCCAAAGCAGTGCTGAATGTTAAGTGATTTAATTTTGCAACATGGCTTGGCCATTGCTTATGAAAGGATGAGCACATAATGATCCCAGGGACAGGGGTGCACTTTGTTATTATCTCCACGTTAACTGATACAATGTCCTTGTTCTTCCTCTCAGCATCAGCAGAGCAGGGCTGGGAGGAGGAGCAGCAAAGGCCCCCTCTCACACCTGAGGGTCCTGAAGTCTCACCAGCGTCACACCATCTCTGCCAGGCAGGCACCAACGCAGATACTAGCCCCTCGGTGGGAGTTAGAACAATGGCTAGTGTCCCGGGGCACAGCGGTGAGGGCACTTAACAGTCGCTGGAGGAGCTGGCAGAGACAGAGAGAGCTCATGGCGCCAGTAGTCGGAGGACTGCAGGGGACCAGGCACGTGCTCAGTCGGTGCCTGATGAAGTACCTCTGGAGTCGTCCATGACGCAGCAGGGGCATGAAATGCGGCCGGGCATGTGGGAGCATCTGGGGGAGATACATGAGTCTATGCTTGGCTTGGTCTCCGTGGTGGAGGAGTCCATGCGGACAATCGCCGAAGCAATGAGCCACACGTCTGAGCGCCATGCGTCCTCCATGGAGAGGGTGACGACTCTCGTGGAGGGCCTCCTCCAAGAGACCCATCAGGGCTTCCTGGGGATGCGCTCTGACCAGCGAACCTTCACATCGGCACTAACCTCAGCTGGTCAATACCAGTGTGGGAGATGGTTTGGGCACCAAGTTTCCCAGCTTGGTGCCCATCCATCCACGGTGAGCAGGGAGGTCCAAAGCGACCTTACGTCTGCGCAGCAGCTGCCTGTTGTCTCTGCGGGCACCTCTCAGGATGCTCCGGATGAGGGCGGCTGATCCTCCGCCCCTCTCCCAGTGACCGTATCATCCGGTGAGGCTGCGATGACCGGGGAGATGCCAGCTGTGGAACTGGCAGCTCCCTCCCAGGCGGGGCCAGCACAGGCTCCACAGGCCAGAGGACAACCGCCAAGGTCATCGAGGCCAACAGGACAGCAGAGTCAGCAGGCTGTATCAGCTGCCACTCCCAGCGATGGGGCAGCACCAAGATGTAGCACCCGGAAACGTAAACATAAGGTACCCTTATCACTGATGCTTTTGTGTCGGTCTGAGATGAGGTCTTTGTGATTTGCTTTGAATTGAAACATCCTTGTAATTTTGTTTCATTAAGTTTCTTTGCCTGTGATATTAAATTCAAACATGTGACCATGGCTGAGGGTGCCTCTTTTCTTCTGCATGTGTATAGTTTCCAAAAATGTTAGGAGTGCTTTGTGGGCCATTCAGCTTTATTAACAAGGCCCTTAGTTACTGATCCTAACCTGGAAGATTTGGCACTTAGGTACCAAGTATGCAGCCTACAGCCCAGGCTTGTCCTGGAGGTCCATCTGTGGTGTGCTAGCTGAAGGTTTGTTGGATTAAAGCCTCCCAGGTGTCCCTGCCTCCCTGCAGTATGCCCGGGTCAGCGTCTACCCCCTCAGCATTTCCCTGTGCATGCTCATCCTCGGATTCACTGCTGGACTCATCGTGTGCAGCCGCAGCCACTGTGTCAACATCTTCATCGTCCACTGCAGTCCCCTTTCCAGCACAAGATTTTGGAGAGCGCAACATGCAACCAATATCACCGACATACGATATGGGGGGAACTGGAGTGTGCCCCCCGAGCAGTCCAGGCATCGGAAGGGCATCTTGAGAAAACCAATGGTTCTCTCCACCACAGCCCTTGTGGAGGCATGGCTCCTATTGTACCACTGCTCAGCTTCTGTTCTTGGATGGCGGAGAAGCGTCATGAGCCACCTTCTGAGAGGATAGCCCTTGTCATCCAGCAGCCACCATCAAGCCGGGCTGGAGCACTGAAGAGCCCCGCGGCACCTGGGAGTGTCTGAAGATGTAGGCATCATGGGAGCTGCCTGGGTACCTTGCACAGACTTGTAGAATCAGTATCCTGTGATCACACACTATCTGCACGTTCATGGAGTGGAAGCCCTTCCTGTTGACGAAGGCACCGGGCTCACCTGCTGGCACCTTGATGGCCACATGTGTGCAGTCTATTGCACCCTGGATGCAGGGGAAGCCAGCAATGGCCGTGAAGCCCCTGGCTCGCTGTGTCTGGCTTGCCTGGTCCCAATGGAAGTGGATGAGGGTCAATGCACGCTTAAACAGGGTGGCTGTAACCTGCTTGACACAAGTGTGGACAGCTGATTGGGAGACACCGCAAAGATCACCCACTGACCCCTGGAAGGAGCTAGAGGCATAGAAGTTGAGGGCATCTGTGACCTTTAGACTGGCATGGGGTGTCCACCCACACTGTTAGCGGAGATCTCAATAATATTTCTCTCAATCCCAATCATCTGACAGATATAGTTGACTGTCTCCCTTGAGAGACGGACCCTCCTTCGGCACTGCATCTCAGACATATTGAGGTAGCCGCTTTGCCGCCTGTATACCCTGGCAGCAGGATAGTGGCGTCTTCTGTGGCCCCTTTCACCTTGCTCTACCTCTTGGCCCTGCGCCCCTTGTATCTGTGCCTGTCCTCCCAAAGGTGGCTCTCCTGGACGTTGAATGTGCACTCCTGCCCTCCTCCCCCTTCTAGCCCTCCCTTCCTCCTCAGAGGAGGTGCCTCCAGTGGAGAGTTCAGCTCCCATTCCCAGGCTATGGGAAGGCTTCCAGAAACCTGCAGGCCCAAAAAAGAGTGCTGACCTGAGTGTTAAGAGTTCAGACAAAGCAGCTGGTATGCATTTTGAAGTATTGCAGATCACACAGGCAAAGTTTCAAAAACTTTGAAAAATCAATACTCGAGAGAGCACTCTCGCGACCCCACTGAGTCCTCTTATCCCGCCCGTGGATGAGGTTCATACAAATGTGTCCTACCCGCCTGCCCATTGCACCTGTGCGCCAACCCGAAGATTGCATGGGCGCCAGAAAATTGGCGTTGATTGGTGAGTCAAAGGCCTTAAGTGGCCCGTTATTTAATGGTGGGCGCGCAGCGGATATCATCATGTGCCCACCCAATGAAATATCACGATGTTGCGCGGTGACGTCCGGATGCTTGCCTGATGTCACTGCGCGTTATTTTACGTGCGGATGTGAGGGGTACGCTCCCGCACACTAACGGGAAAACTCTGCCCATAGTCTTTATAGCAAACAGTCCACGGTTACTCTCAGCTTTCAGTGGGTTCCCATATTCCCCTTTTGCTGATTAGTAACTTTGAGTGACTGTCTTCAGGTGCTTTCTTCAGTTATTGAAGAGTTCCTTAAATCTACCACTGGCAGTAAAGCCTGTTCCAATGATTTTTCATTCCACAGCCAGGCTGGCTAAATCTCCTGAAATCCTTGGAAGGCTACGATGTGTCCCTTCGACTAGAAACCATCTCCTTCCTGTATCTGGCTGTGGTAGTTTGCAAAGCCAAGGAGCCTGAAGACCACACAAAACTGCTGTCTATCTGTGACATTTATTGATTTGTAGGGAAGACTCAAAGATGATTTACTCTGCTCTTCCCCATGGCAATCTGAAACACGTTAACCTTTCATACACCTAGAAATGTTAATTAGCTATCCTTGATCCCAGTAAATGGATAGTTTACAGCATAACTGTGTGCAACCCAATACCAACAACACCTTTCTGGGACTTTAGGAGACTCAGAGTCTACCCATTATAAACTCAAAGAGTGCTTCCATTGTCTCCAAGGGTAAATACTTTGTACCTTCTCAGTAAAACAATCTAAGCTTTCCTTGGATCTCTAACAATCAAACCACCCAGGCTTACTCTCCAGCAGACTTCTGAATAGGTCATATGACCCTCTTCATTTACCCTACATTTAAAGCAACAGTCCCAAAATACAATAATCTTATAAATCTCATAATTATAACAGAAGCAAGAATCAGAACATATTTATAAAGTTATGTGTGAGTCTAAGGATCAAAAAACTGCAACCATTGCAGAGGCGCGAGAGGGAGAGGTGGAGATGATTGGTGACTGACAGGTGAGTAAATATTTTATATAAAGTTTAAGGTATGTCAGTGCAGCTTGGCGATGTGGAATGTGCATCTTGCAGGATGTAGGAAGTCATGCAGGCACAAAAATGACTACATCTGCAGGAAGTGTCACCAGCTGCAAAAACTTGAGCTCCAGGTTCCAGAACTTGAGCGGCGGCTGGAATCACTATGATGCATCTACATAGATAGCACATTTAGAGAGGTGGTCACACTACAGCTAAGAAGTACACAGGCAGAGAGAAAAAGGGTGACTGCCAGTGTATCTAAGAGGAACAAGCAGGTAGTGCAGGAATCCCCTGAGGCTATCTTGCTGTCTAACCGTTTGTCCATTTTGGATACTGGTGAGCGAAATGGTTCCTTAGAGGACTGTAGCAAGAGCCAAATTCGTCGCACCACGGGTGGCTCAGCTGCACAGGAGGGGAGGTGGAAGAGTGGAAGTGCTATAGTGGTAGGGGATTCCATAGTTAGAGAAGCAGACAGGCATTTCTGTGGCCATATACATGACTCCAGGATGGTATGTTGCCTCCCTGGTGCCAGGATCAAGGAAAACATAGAGCGGTGTCAGGAAGATAAAATAATTCTCATAATATTATTGGAATTTATTGTAAAATAGAGTGATAGTGGGATGTGCCTCTGTGTTTATATGTGACTGTGTGTGTGAGAGACTTAATTGAATTAGTCTGGGTCCTTTGATGTAAGAAGAGGAATTAGGTTTGAAATCTTAATTAGGTAAACATGGGGAAATTTAGAAACATAGGTTTCAAGAAAACATTTGCATTTTTAAATAAACCAGACTAGATTGTTTTCAAAAGAGGGAGTGAAATGTGTCACCTAGCCAGGTGGAGTTTAGGAAATATGTGTTTATTTTTCCCAAAAATTACTGGTAAAATTTAGTGCTATGAGAGGTTTTTATTATCAGGAAGATAATCCAAAGACATAGGGAAGCATTTAGAAGATCTTCCAAGTGCGAAATGCCTTCAGCTTGTATGCCTCAAGCTGCTATCTTCAAAGGACTGAAGTTAAGAAAACTCACTTTGAATTTGACTTGTTCAGGGTATCGTGATTCTTTGCCTGGGGCTTTTAAAATCTATGTGTCCTACTGTTGCCTTAACGAAAGTGTAACTTGGAGTCAGATCAAGTAGGAGATTTAGAAGTTATCATGGTAGTAATTTTTAGATCTATGTATGCATTTAAAAATCATTTCTCTTATTAATAAATGTTTAATCTAATTTTGTAAAACCTGTAGACTCATAGACGTTTACAGCACAGCAGGAGGCCATTCGGCCCACTGTGTCCACAAACAAAGGTCTGACTACACGAATCCCATTTTCCAGCACTTGGCCCACAGCCCTGGAGGATATGGCAACACAAGTGAATATCTAAATACTCCTTAAATGTTATGAGAGTTTCTGACTCAACCACCTTTTCAGGCAGTGAGTTCTAGACTCCCACCACCCTTTGGGTGAAAAAAATTCTCCTCAACTCCCCTCTTAGCCTTCTACCTCTTACCTTAAATCTATGCCCCCTGGTTACTGACCCCTCTACTAATGGAAAAAGTGTCTTCCTATCCATCCTATCTATGGCCCTCATAATCTTATACACATTTATCAGGTCCTCTCTCAACCTTCGCTGCTCCAAGGAAAACAACCCCGGCCTATCCAATATTTCCTCATAGCTCAGACCCTCCAGCCCAGGCAGCATCCTGGTAAATCTCCTCTGCACCCTCTCCAGTGCAATCACATCCTTCCTATAATGTGGTGACCAGAACTGCACGCAGTACGCCAGTTGTAGCCTAACCAGCGTTTTATACAGTTCCAGCATAACCTCCCTGCTCTTGTATTCTATGCCTCGGCCAATAAAGGCAAGTATCCCATATGCCTTCTTAACCACCTTATCTACCTGCCCTGCCCTGTGGACATGCACACCAAGGTCCCTTTGATCTTCAGTACTTTCCAGGGCCCTACCATTCATTGTGTAATCCCTTGCCTTTTTAGCCTTCCCCAAGTGCATTACCTCACACTTTTCCAGGTTGAATTCCATTTGCCGCTGCTCTGCCCACCTCACCAGTCCATTGATATCCTCCTACAGTTTACAGCTATCCTCCTCACTATTTACCACCCTACCAATTTTCATGTCACCCGTGAACTTCTTGATCATACCCCCTACATTTAAGTCCAAATCATTTTATGTACGCCTCAAATAACAAGGGCCCCAGCACTAAGCCCTGCAGAACCCTACTGGAAACAGACTTCTAGTTACAGAACCATCCCTCTACCATCACCCTCTGCTTCCTGCCTCTCAGTCAATTTTGGATCCAACATGCCACTTTGCCTTGGATCCCATGGACCCTTACTTTCTTGACCAGTCTGCCATGAGGGACCTTATCAAAAGCCTTGCTAAAGTCCATGTAGACCACATTAAATGCATCACCCTCATCAACACTCCTGGTTACTTCCTCAAAAAATTTGATCAGATTTGTCAAACACGACCTTCCCTTAACAAATCCATGCTAACTATCCCTGATTAATCCATGTCTCTCCAAGTGCAGATATATCCTGTCCCTCAGAGTTCTTTCTAGTGATTTCCCCACCACTGAGGTTAGACTGACCAGCCTGTAATTTCCTGGTGTATCCCTTCCTCCCTTTTTAAATAATGGGACAATGTTAGTAGTCCTCCAGTCCTCTGGCACCTCACCTGTGGCCAGAGACGAGTTGAAAAATTACTGCTAGGGCCCCTGAAATCCCTTCCCTTGCCTCCTTCAACAGCCTGGGATATATCTCATCCGGGCCTGCTGATTTATCCACTTTTAGGGCTGCTAAACCTGCTAGTACCTCCTCTCTCTCTATGTTAATTTCCTCTAATATTTCACAGTCCTCCACCCTTATGTTTATACCTGCGTTGTCCTTTTCCATTGTGAAGACCAATGCAAAGTATTCATTGAGGACTGTACCCATGTCTTCCCGGTCCACACACAGATTACCTCTATGGTCCCTAAATGGCCTACTCTTTCCCTTGTTTTTCTCTTGTTCTTTATATATTTAAAAAACCCCTTTGGGGTTTCCTTTATTCTACCCACCAATGCTTTCTCATACACTCTCTTAGCTTTCCTAATTTCCTTTTTAAGTCCCCCCCTGCACTTTTTATACTCCTCTAGGGACTCTGCCCTATTGAGCCCTAGGTATCTGCCATAAGCTTCTCTTTTTTTTCTGAATCCTAACCTTTATGTCCCTAGACACCCAAGGTTCTCCGGACTTGGTCCCCACCTTTGTCTTTATGGGAACATATTTGCCTTGTACTCTCGCTATTTCCTCTTTGAATGCCTCCCACTGCTCTGACACAGTTTTATCTGCAAGTTGCTGCTCCCAGTCCACTTGGACCAAATTGTATCTTACCTTAGTAAAATTAGCCTTTCCCCAGTGTAGAAATTTTATTCCCAGCCCAGCCTTATCCTTTCCCATAACTATCCTAAATCTAACTGAGTTATGGTCACTATTTCCAAAATGCTCCCCTACTGATGAGCCTTCCACCTGCCCAGGCTCATTTCCAAATATTAGGTCAGAACTGCCCCCTCCTTTGTTGGGCTTTCTATGTACTGGCTAAAAAAGTTCTCCTGGATGCAACTTAAGAATTTTGCTCCATTCCTACCTTGCACAATAAAACTATCCCAGTTAATATTTGGGTAGTTAAATTCGCCCACTATTATTGCCTTATTATTCTTACACTTCTCTGAAATTTGATTATATATTTGATCCTCCATCTTTCCCTGATTGTTCGGGAGCCTATAGTACACACCCAATAGCGTTTTTGTCCCTTTTGTGTTTTTTACTTCTACCAATATGGCCTCATTTGATGATCCTTCCAAGCTATCACCCCTCCTCACTGCTATAATTGATTCCTTGATCAATATTGTGACCCCCCCCCCACCCTGCTCCTCTTCTATCCCTCTCACAATCTTGTCTGAATACCCTATAACCAGGAATGTTGAGCTGCTAATCCTGCCCTTTTAGCCAAGTCTTGGTCATAGCTACGATATCATACTCTATCTGTGCTCTTAGCTCGTCTGTCTTATTCCTCAGGCTCTTTGCATTAAAATATATTCCATTTATCCTTGTTAAACTCACTTCTTTCTTATCTAGCCTATGTTTCCTCTGCCTTCCGGACTCACTTACTAGTGTTTTAACTTCTAATTCCATCTCAGCTTCTCTCCCTTTTGATTTACTTTTCAGGATCCCACCCCCCTGCCAATTTAGTTCAAATCCATCCCAACAGCATTAGCAAACCTCCCTGCGAGGATGTTGGTCTCGTTCCTGTACAGATGTAAGATATAAGACTTGATGGTCTTATTACTACTGAATTCAAGGCACGCATCTCGAAATCCCTTTGGGATTTGAACAACTCAGCATTTACCAGCAGCTGTGCCATAACAGTGGCTGCAGGACATTCTTTTGGGGGAGGGTGAGCAGTCAGAGGTCGTGGTCCACATTGGGACCAATGACAGAGGTAGGAAAAGGGACGAGGCCCTGAAAGCAGATTTTAAGGAGTTAGGAAGGGAATTAAAAAGCAGGGCCTTGAGAACAGTAATCTCAGGATTACTTGCAAAGCATAAGAATAGGAAGATTGAGCAGTTCAACATGTGGCTGGAGAAATGGAGTAGGAAGGAGGGCTTTAGATTTCTGAGGCATTGGGATCGGTTCTGGGGCAGGTGGGACCTGTACAAGGACGGGTTACACCTTAACAGGACTGGGACTAATGTCCTCGTGGGGAGGTTTGCTGGTGCTGTTGGGGAGGGTTTAAGCTAGATGGTAGGGGGATGGGAAACTGAGGGGATATGCAGAGTGTAGAGGAGAAAAACTGGCAGTGAGAAGTAGTGAAGTATCAACTGATAACAAGGATATATCAGAGAATAGTATCAAGGTAGACAGAATACTTGGAGAGTTTGATAGAATTAGAGTAGGCAATAGTAAGTCATTAGGTGGGATCAGAATGAAGTGGAAAGTTTTTAAAAAAGCCTAAATTATGGCAAATATGCATGCATGTGAATGCACGGAGTGTTGTTAATAAGATCGGTTAACTGCAGGCACGGGTTGACAAATGGAATTATGATATTATTGCTATAATAGGACCTGGCTCAAAGAAGGGCAGGACTGGACGTTAAATATTCCTGGGTACAAGGTTTTTAAGAGAGACAGGAAGGGAAGAAAAGTGAGGTAGGGGTGGGGTGGGGGGTGCGGGTGGTACAGTGCCAATATTGACTAAAGATGGCATTACAGTACTGGAGAGAGAGGATGTTCCTGTGGGGTCAAGGACAGAGTCTCTCTGGCTAGAGGTAAGGAATGGAAAAAGGTGCAATAACATTGATTGGTGCAGTATTATAGAGCACAAACTAGTGGAAGGGGTGTGGAGAAACAACTTTGCAAAGAAATTACGGAAAGGTGCAAGAATTATAGAGTAATCATAATGGGGGCTTAATTTATCCAAATATAGTCTGAGATAGGAATGGTACAAAGGGACAAGAGGGGTGAGAGTTCCTAGAATGTGTTCAAGATTATTTTCTGCAGCAGTATGTTTCCAGTCCGAGAGGACATGCACTTTTGGACCTGGTCTTGGGGAATGAGTTGGCCCAAGTGGGTCAAATGTCAGTGGGAGAGCCTCTGGGGGACAGTGACCATTGTATCATAAGGTTTAGGTTAATCATGGAAAATGAAAGGGAACAATCCAGAACAGGGATAATTAATTGGGGGAAAGCCAACTTCAATGGGATGAGAATGCATCTGAATCGAGTGAGTTGGAATCAAATGTTGGCAGAAAAGACGGTGGCTGAACAATGGGCCACCTTCAAAGAAAAAGTATTGCAGGCAATGTCAATGTATATTCCCTTGAAAGGGAAAGATAGGACAAATAATCCAGAGTACCCTGGACGACGAGAGAGATAGAGGTAAAGATGAAAAGGAAGAAGTGTGCGTATGACAGGTGTCAGGAAGAAAATACGTTTGAGATCAGGCTGAATATAGAAGAGCCAGAGGGGAAATGAAGAAACTGATAAGAAAAGCAAGGAGAGAGCATGAAAAGAGGCTGGCAATGAACATAGAAGGGAATCTCAAGGACTTCTATAAGACTTCCATAATAAAAGGGTAGTTAAAGAAAGAGTGGGGCCAATTAGGGACAAAAAGGGGACTTGCATGTGGAGGCAGGAGAAGTAGTGGAGGTTTTGAATAAGTGCTTTGCATCTGTCTTTACAAAGGAAGAAGATGCTACTCAGGCTGCAGTGAGAGAGGAGGTAACTGGTACACTAGAAGAACTTAAAATCGAGAGGAAGGAGTTGTTAGAAAGGCTATCTTTACTTAAAATAGATAAGGTACCAGGACCGGATGAGATGCATCCAAGGGTACTGAGGGAAATGAGAATGGAAATTGCAGAAGCACTAATGATAATCTTCCAGTCTTCCTTAGACACAGGGGAGGTGCCGGAGGACAGGAGAATTGCAAATGATACACCCTTGTTCAAAAAGGGATGTAAGGATAAAGCTGGCAACTACAGACCAGTCAGTTTGACCTCAGGGGTAGGGAAACTTCTGGAAACTATAGTATGAGATAAAATCAAGTACAGAATAACCAAGGAAAGTCAGCATGGATTTATTCAGGGGAAATCATATTTAACTAACTTGCCGGAGTTTTTTGAGGAGGTAACAGAGAATGTTGATATGGGAAACACTGTTGATTTGATATATATGAACTTTCAAAAGGTGTTTGGTACAGTGCCACACAACAGACTTGTGAGCAAAATTCTAGGTCATGGAATAAAAGGGAAAGTAGGCACTTGGATAAGAAATTGGCAGAGTGACAGGAAGCAGAGTAGTAATAAATGGTTGTTTTTCAGATTGGAGGAAGGTTTGTAGTGGAGTTCCTCAGGATTCAGTGTTAGAACCCTTGCTCTTTCTGATATATATCCTGTGGTGTGCAGGGCATGATTTCAAAATTTGCAGATGACATGAAGATCGGAAATGTTGTCAACTGTGATGGGGATAGATGCGAATGTCCAAAGGACATAGACATGTTGGTGGATTGGGCAGACAAGTGGCAGATGAAGTTCAATGTAGAGAAGTGTGAGGTGATTCATTTTGGCAGAAAAGATATGGTGAGACAGTATAAAATAGAGGGAGAGCCTCTAAAGGAGGTGCAGGAACAGGGGGACCTCTGTGTATACATACATGTGTTATTGAGCTTGGCAGAGCATGTTGAGAGAGCAGTTAATAAAGCATGTAATACCTTAGGCTTTATTAATAGGGGCATTAAGTACAAGAGTAAGTGGGTCATGTTGAACTTGTATAAGACCATAAGGCATAGGAGCAGAAATTAGGCCATTCAGCCCATTGAGTCTGCTCCGCCATTCAATCATGGCTGATAAGTTTCTCAACCCCATTCTCCCGCCTTCTCACTGTAACCTTTGATCCCCTTACCAATCAAGAACCTATCTATCTCGGTCTTAAATACACTCAATGACCTGGCCTCCACAGCCTTCTGTGGCAATGAATTCCATAGATTCACCACTCTCTGACAAAAGAAGTTTCTCCTCATCTTTGTTCTAAAAGGTCTTCCCTTTACTCTGAGGCTGTGCCCTCGGGTCCTAGTCTCTCCTACTAATGGAAACATCTTCCCCACGTCCACTCTATCCAGGCCTTTCAGTATTCTGTAAGTTTCAATCAGATACCCCCTCATCCTTCTAAACTCCATCGGGTATAGACCCAGAGTCCTCAAATGTTCCTCATATGTTAAGCCTTTCATTCCTGTGATCATTCTCATGAACCTCCTCTGGACCCTCTCCAGGTCCAGAACATCCTTCCTGAGATACGGGGTCCAAAATTGCTCACAATATTCTAAATGTGGTCTGACCAGAGCCTTATAAAGCCTCAGCAGCACATCCCTGCTTTTATATTCTAGTCCTCTCGAAATAAATGCCAACATTGCATTTGCCTTCCTAACTAACAACCCAACCTGCAAGTTAACCTTAAGAGAATCCTGGACTAGGACTCCCAAGTCCCTTTGCACTCCAGATTTCTGAATTCTCTCCCCATTTAGAAAATAGACTATGCCTCTATTCTTCCTACCAAAGTGCATGAGTTCACACTTCCCCGTGTTGTATTCCATCTGCCACTTCTTTGCTCATTCTCCTAACCTGTCCAAATCCTTCTGCAGCTTCCCCGCCTCCTCAATACTACCTGTCCCTCCACCTATCTTTGTATCATCTGCAAACTTAGCCAGGATGCCCTCAGTTCCTTCATCAAGATCATTAATGTATAAAGTGAAAAGTTGTGGTCCCGACACTGACCCCTGCGAAACTCCACTAGTCACCGGCCGCCATCCTGAGAAGGACCCCCTTATCCCCACTCTCTGCCTCCTGCCAGACAGCCAATCTTCTATCCATGCTAGTACCTTGCCTCTAACACCATGGGCTCTTATCTTACTGAGCAGCCTCCTGTGCGGCACCTTGTCAAAGGCCTTCTGGAAGTCCAAGTAGATAACATCCATTGGCTCTCCTTTGTCTAACCTACTGGTTACCTCCTCAAAGAATTCTAACAGATTTGTCAGGCATGACCTCCCCTTGATGAAACCATGCTGACTTTGCCCTATTTTACCATGCATTTCCAAATATTCTGAAATCTCATCCTTAATAATGGACTCTAAAATCTTACCAAAGACCGAGGTCAGGCTAATCGGCTTGTAATTTCCCGTCTTTTGCCTCACTCCCTTCTTAAACAGGGGGGTTACATTAGTGATTTTCCAGTCCTCTGGGACCCTCCCTGACTCCAGTGATTCCTGAAAGATCACCACTAATGCCTCCACTATCTCTTCAGCTATCTCCTTCAGAACTCTGGGGTGTAATCCATCTGGTCCAGGTGATTTATCCACCTTCAGACCTTTCAGTTTTCCTAGCACCTTCTCCTTGGTAATGGCCACCATACTCACCTCTGCCCTCCGACTCTCTTGAAATTTGGGAATGTTACTCGTGTCTTCCACCGTGAAGACTGACGCAAAATACCTATTCAGTTCCTCCGCCATTTCTTTGTTCCTCACTACTACTTCTCCAGCGTCATTTTCCAGCGGCCCAATATCCACTTTAGCCTCTCTCTTACCCTTTATATATTTAAAAAACTCTTGCAATCTTCTTTTATATTACTGGCTAATTTACTCTGATATTTAATCTTCTCCCTCCTTATTTCTTTTTTAGTTGTCCTCCCTTGGTCTTTGTAGGCTTCCCAATCCCTTGGCTTCCCACTGCTCTTCGCCGCATTGTATGCTTTCTCTTTAGCTTTTATGCTGTTCCTGACTTCCCTTGTCAGCCATGGTTGCCTCGTCCTCCCTTTAGTATGCTTCTTCTTCCTAGGGATGAATTTTTGCTGTGTCTCCCAAATTACTCCCAGAAACTCCTGCCATTTCTGTTCCACTGTCTTTTCTGCTATGCTCATCTCCCAGTCAATTCTGGCCAGCTCCTCCCTCATGCCTCTGTAGTTGCCTTTATTCAACTGTAATACCCTTACATCTGATTCCAGCTTTTTCCTCTCAAATTGCAGGGTAAATTCTATCATATTATGGTCACTTCCTCCTAAGGGTTCCTTCACCTTAAGCTCCCTTATCAAATCTGCCTCATTACACATCACTAAATCTAGAATTGCCTGTTCCCTAGTGGGCTCCACAAGCTGCTCCAAAAAGCCATCTCGTAGACATTCCACAAATTCCTTTTCTTGGGATCCACTACCAACCTGATTTTCCCAGTCTACCTGCATATTGCAATCCCCCATGATCATTGTAACCTTGCCTTTCTTACATACCTTTTCTATCTCCTGGTGTATCTTGTGCCCCACATCCTGACTACTGTTCGGAGGCCTGTACATAACTCCCATTATGGTTTTTTTACCTTTGCGGTTCCTCAACTCTACCCACACAGATTCTACATCATCTGACCCTACGTCATTTCTTGCTATCGATTTAATTTCATTTCTTATGAACAAAGCAACCCCACCCCCTCTGCCATCCTGCCTATCTACAGAATGCTAGTTAGGCCTCATCTGAGTAATGCGTCCAGTTCTGGGTACCATACTTCAAAAAGGATGTGAAGGCTTTGGAGGGAGAACAGAGGAGATTCACAAGAATGATTCCAGCGATAAAGAACTGTGGTTATGAGGATTGATTGGAGAGGTTGGGGCACTTTTCCTTTGGGAAAAGAAGACCGAGAGGAGACTTGATAGAGGTATTCAAGATCCGCAGGGGTATGGATAGGGTAAATAGTGAGAAACCGTTCGCACTCAAGAGAACATCAAGAACTACAGGGCAGATTCAAAATAATTGGCAAAAGGAGTGACATGAGGAAATTTTTTTTCACTCAAGAGGGTGGTTGGAGTCTGGAACAAACTACCTGAAAGGGTGAAGGAGGCAGGTTCGATCGAGGTATTCAAAAGGGAATTGGATCGCTACCGGAAGAGAGAGAATGTGCAAGGTTATGGGGATAAGGCAGGGGTGTGGGACTAGGTGGAATGCTCTTTCAGAGAGCCAGTGCAGACTTGATGGGCTGAATGGCCTCCTGCACTGTAAAGATACTGTGAATACTTCTATTTAAAGCATTCTCATCCCTGAAAATTCACTTTTGAAAATAAAACCTTTATTATTAGAAAAAAGATATCTATAGGAACCTTCTAAACTAACTGGTAGAGTGCATGCTTTTATCGAAAAAAGGATGCATCAAGGATGCACTAGTAAATGATTAACCCCTAGGACAGCAGAGGTATTTGATAGAGAAGCATAAGAGTTGATAAAATTTTCAACGGTGAATTTCGTGATTAATAGAAGTGCGCAAATAATTGTTGAAGACAAATTACGACTGGACTGTCCCATTATTCACTCCTCACACAGCCGAAATAAGCTCATGACTAATTCTTACGCTGCATTTAATATTTCCTTTGTCTCGGGTCCATTTTTTGTCTGCGTAACTCTCTGTCAGGCTCTTTAAGGCGTTTTATTATAAAAGGGCTGTATAAATGTGAGTTGCTCCAACGCTCCTTTGATGACGGGGAACGGTCACGCTTTGAGCACAAAACCCTTTCCAACGGTTCACTCGCGTGCACCCTTCAACTCAAGTGCAAAGTGATTGGCAGAAATCTGGCCACCCGAGCACCAATCAGCGTAGCGGCAGGCATGGACACGTGATTCCTCACAGGGCCTCGGGAATAGGAGGAAGTACAATGTACGATGGGAAATGATGTGCTCCTTTGTCAGGTGTAGAGGTAGGTGGCCAAATAGAGAACTACATTCCCCAGAATGCCAGTCGGCTAAATAGAGAACTATATTCCCCAGAATACCAGGCGGCCAAATGGAGAACTACATTCCCCAGAATACTAGGCGGCCTATATGCGCATGCATTTTCCTGCAGCAACACCCACTAGGTTAAACATGCAGGTTTTCAAGTGGTCCCTGGGGTCGTTTAACAAGATATCTTGATATTTGTTTTTTTCGTTGTTGTCAAAAGCGAAAAAGATAATTCTGGTTGTTAGAATACAGTATGCTATATTTCTTTCGTTGCTTGTATAATATGCTCCTTTAAAGAAGGCGGCTGCGCAGCCTCCCTTGATACAGCCAGGACCCCTCGGATCTGTCACTGGAGGCCCCAAGGTGTCTGCGAGAAATTTAAAGCTGGACAGCGATTTGGTCCGTGCAGCCGCTCTCCTCCTGAGGCACCGCCATTGTTGTTGCTGAGAGTGTGATTTTCAAGGCGGACGATGCGGCGCTCCCTGTTAATTTAGTGAGCGGGGTATTCGAGGAGGAGGAGGAGGAGGACACAAAGGAGGTCCGAGGGGCTGCCTCAGCTGTCATCCTGAGGTGGAGGGAATCCAGAACTGGTACAGGGTCATCCTGACTGTCATCAACCCCTCCCCTTCCCCCTCTTCCCACTCCCCCCACAAACCCCCTCCACCTCCATCACGATAGGGCTGTTGGTAAATTGAAGGGAAAGAGCAACAATAGTAATATTCTTCCCTCCCAGCCCTGTAAAAAATGGATCGTGAAAGAGAGAGTGAAGATAATTTAGATTACTCAGTAGCAAATGTAGAAAAGGTAAGACTATATCAGTTTCATTTATTTGTAACATGGTACCTTTCGCCATCCTATCATGGTTTCTGTGAACTCTAAAACGTGTAGGTACAGTACATAAAAATCATTACCTGGCAAGTGGATTCCCTGTTCTACCAATGCTTAGTCATAAATGTAACAATATTGTGTCTTTTTGCCTAGTTAGTAATAAAAGGGATTGTAATCATTGTAGTTAGATTGTAAGTATTTTTATTGTGTAATATAATGATGCCATCAGTTGCAATTTACCTTTGACACACTTATTGGAGCTAAGCTTTTGCTGTGCAAATGGGTATACCTTGTTGGCTTTAAAAGTAATAGTTTGTTATCTTTTGTTCCATTATTCCATACAAGTGTATTTGTGCCTGTTGTTTGTAAAATTTTAATGCTGAAGTTAGATCCCAGAATGGACCTAGAAACATTTAGCCTGCTTTACTCGAGGGGAGGGGGGTAGGGTAGGGTAGATTGCACATTTGTCTATTTATCAAAAATATCATTCTACAGTAAACAAAATTATTCTTTAGGCACATCATACTGGAAGCATGCTTGTGTATTTGAAGTGTCAAAGGCTAATTAGTAGTGGGCCATCTTTCAAGATATGGAGCTATTTGTCAAAATAAGTTATTTTTATGAAAATGTACCTTTATTGTACAGAGCTATGTTATCTTAGATTCCAAAGGATTATTTGTGATTGTAGTAACAACTGTGTAAACCAACCCATTTTTACTCGTTTGTTGTATTATGCTTATGAGTTATTGAATCCTTGAAGCTGACCTGCTACAGCAAGGAACAGGGAAAACAAGATCTTGGCTGTGGGAGGTTAAACAATGTGAAATAGAGGTCGGAAGAGTCTGATTTAGAACAGGGAAATTGTAATTAGGCCAGAATGGAGTTTTAAATCTCTACATTTGTAGGAATCCAAATGTGAAAAATATAGACCTCTGAAGGTTTTTCTGTCCTTAGGCAGGATTCTTCTCCATGTAGTTTGATCTCATTCTCTGAATGATCCAAGGTAGGCTCATCTCAGGGCCGTATTTGACCAATGAACCTGGCTCATGACTTTTGGTGCCTACCTCCTGTGCTAATCTAGTTTTGCTAAGAAGGATTATCTATCTGGAAGATACGTTACCGCTATTTTATAAAAGGGTTTTAAGAAGTAAGTGATCCCACCAGAGATGACTAGGTTTGTTACCTCTTGGACAATGTGTGCAGTTTTTCATAGCTATAAATAACTAGACAGTTCAAAAACAACAACAACTTGTATTTATGACTTTAATGTAGAAAAATGTCCCAAAACTGCTTATACAATCAAAATTACAATGGCAAGCCAAAGATGATAACCAAAAGCTCAGCTCAACAGTTGGATTTTGAAGATGGTCTTAAAGGAGGAGAGGGAGGTGGTGAAAGAGCTTAGGGAATTTGAGAATCTGGTTGCTGAAGGCATGTGGGAGGGGTTGGTGCACAAGTGCCAGTGTCACAGGAATAGTGTGTTTTGCTGTGTGGGTTTGTAGCTCTCAAAGGAGTTACAAATATCTAATTTTAGATGAGTCACAATTTCCTCCAGTTGGCCATTGGAAAGACTGAAGCCATTGGCTTTGACTCACCATAAATGTCACACTTGTGTCACCAATCCAATCACTTCCCCATCAGCTGTCTCAGGATGAACCCTACTGTTTGCAATCTCAGTTTTATACTACCCCAATCCAACCAGCTTCCCTTCCTGGCTTTCTTGCTAATTGACATTGTAAATGATTCCTTCTCTTCAGGTACTTTTCTGCTTATTTAAAAAAAAATCTCTGCCATCTGTCCAGTCCTCAAAAGATCCCTTTTTTTCCCTCACTCCCTCTGCAAACTACCACCTACTTCAGTCTGCCTTCCTCTCCAAAGTGCCGGAATGTGTTGTCTCCCAAATTTCTGCTCACCTTTCCTGCAACTCCATGTTTGAATCTCAGGTTTCCATTCTGGCTGTAGCACTGAAATGGCTCTTACCAAAGTTGCACATGACATCCTCTGTGACTATGGCACATTTTCCCTCCTTGGCCTCTCTGTAGCTGTTGACATGGCGGATCATGCCATTGTCTTCCAACACCCTTCCTCTGTAGTGCTGCTCAGTGAGATTGCACTGGGTTGGTTCCAGTGTCAGCTATCTGATTGTAGAAGAATATCTCCAGCAATGTCATAACTTCCAGCCCCCTGTACTTCACACTGAGGGCACCCTCTGCCATGCCTTGTGATACTTCCTCTGTGCTAAGTGGAATAGATTAACAACAGATCTAGCAACTCAAAACTGGGCATCCATGAGGTGCTGTGAACCTACAACAGTAGCTGATTTTTATTTTACCACAGACTGTAAACTCATGGCTCTGCGTATCCCTCACTCCTCCATCACCATGAAACAGATGACCAATCCTAGTTCAATGATGAGTGTAGAAGAGCATGCCAGGAGCAGCACCAGGCATATCTGAAATGAGGTGCCAATCTGTTGAAGCTACCCACACAGGCCTGCATTCATACTGAACAGTGGAAGCAGCCTACTACAAACAGCTAAGTTATTCCACTACCAATGCATTGGGTCAACGCTTGCAGTTATGCCACATTCAGTCATGAATGGTGGTGACCAATGTTGCAACTGGCAGGAGGGGAAGGCTCCATGAACATATCCATCCTCATTGATGATGGAGCTGAAGATTTTGCAACCATCCCTCAACTAAATGATCCTTCTCAGCCTCCAGGGAAGGTCCCCACTATCATGGATGTCAATCTTTAGCCAGTTTGATATGTGTTATGAATAAATGGCTGAGTGCACTGGATACATCAAAAGCTATGTGTCCCAGAACATCCTGGCCAAAGGCCTGTACTCCACATCTAGCCCTGACCCCCAGCTCATCAGTTTGAGCACAGCTACAACACTGATATCTGCCTGACAAAGTGAAAAATTAGCTAGGTATTCAAAATCATAAGAGGTCTGGAGTAGATAGGGAGAAACTGTCCTCATTGATGGAAGGATTGAGAACCAGAGGACTCAGATTTAGAAATTTGGCACAAGGAGCAATGGCAACTTGAAAAACTATGCAACAAGTGGCTAGGATCTGAAATGCACTGCCTGAGAGTGTGGTGAAGGTAGATTCAAATGTGGCTTTCAAAAGAGAATAGGATCATTATCTGAAGGGCTATTGGGAAAAGGCTAGGGAGTGGCATTGGTTGAATGGCTCTTGCAGAAAGCCAGCACAGATATGATGGGTTGAATGGCCTCTTTCTGTGCTGTAACTATTCAATGATTCTATAGGTATGTCCTCTCTCAAAGAACAACAGGACAAATTCAATGCTGCCAAATACTGTGCTATCAGGCTTCTCCCATTCATCAGCAAAGTGATGGAAGGAGATGTTAAACAGAACTATAAAGCATCACTTATTCACCCATAACCAGCATAATATCCTGTTTGAATTTGGCCAGGACTATTCAGCTACAGACCTAATTATGGTCTTGGTCTAACTGTGGACAAAAGAGTGGAATTAGGTAAGTGAGATGGGAGTGATTTGTCCTTGACATGAAGGCAGAATTTGCCAAGTGTCACACCAAGAAATTCTAGTAAAACTGAAGTTAATGGGAATGAAGGAGAATACTCCCCAGCGGCTGGAGTCCCATCTAATACAAAGGAAGAAGGTCGTTGTTATTTGAGGCTATTCATTTCTGCCCAGGTCATTGCTGCAGTAGTTTCTCAGGAAAACATCCTCCTAGCCCAACAATCTTCAGCTGCTTCATCATTAGACTTCACTTCAACAGGGAGATGATGACATGGCGGTAACATCACAGGACTAGGAACCTAGAGGTCCAGACTTATGCCCCGGGGACATGAGTTTAAATCCCACCATGGCAGCAGGTTAATAAATTAATAAGGTCAACATGTATTTAGTTCCATTTGCAAATTCACAGATAAGGAAGCTGTCCATGTCCTCATGCAGTGAGACCTAGGACCATCTAGACTTGCGCTGATAAATGGCAAGCACATCTATGCCATACAATAGCCACTAATGATTATCCCCAACTAAAGAGAAGCAAACCACTTCCCTTTAATATTCAAATGGTATTACAACCCCTAAACCACACACACACACACCCGCCCCACCCCCATCATCTTCAATGAGCAGAAACTCCAATTTCCAAAATTATGAGCATGTCAGGATGCTGGGTATTCTTTGAAGAGTGACTTGCCTCGCTGCCACCTACAAGGCACAAGCCAGGAGTTTGATGGAATATGTTTTGTTTGTCCTGTGCAGTTCCAACAATGCTCGAAGCTTGACACTATCCAGAACACAGCAGTCTACTTAATTGGCATTTCACCCATTAACCTAAATATCCACTCCTCTGACCACTGCATAACTTGACTGCAATGTGTACTATCTACAGGATGCACTGCAGCAACCTTCGAAGACCACTTTAGCAGCATTTTTCAAATGTGTGGTCTCCACCACCTAGAAGAACATGGGTGATACTGCATGAGATCAAAATGACCTCCAAGTCACACAGCAGCCTGACTTGGACATATGTTGCCATTCCTTCACTGTTACTGGATTAAAATCTTGGAACCCTACCTAACCACATTGTGGGAACCCCTTCATCACATGGACAGCAATGGTTCAAGATGGCTGTCCATCTCCCACCTTCTTGAGCAACAAGGCATGTGCAAATAAATGCAAACCTTGCCAATGATGATGCCCACATTCCAGGATTTTTAAAAACAAATGATCATTGTTTCCTGGTGGCAGATGCTTGTTAATGCACTAAGAGAAATAGAATGTTGCATACATGGACTCTGGGTAACATGGTTATCTGTTTTAATATAAGTTTGAGCATTATGCTCTGCTAAAAGACCCCTAATATTTCCAGAAATTCTGGAAACTCCATAAATACCATCTTTGCCAGAGAACTTTGACCTGAAATGCCATCTGTAGCTTAGCGGTAACACTCCTCTTTGAATCAGAAGATTGCAGGCTAAAGTACTATTTCAGAGACTTGTTTACATGATCTAAGCTGACACATCAATGCAGTAATGAGGGAGAAGTGCTGTCTCATGGATAAGATGCTAAACTGAGCCCCCTCTATCTCTGCACGTGAAAAATCCCACAGCACTATTCAAAGAAGAGCAGAAGTGTTTTCCCAATGTCCTAGCCAACATTTATCCCACCACCAACACCTAAAACAGATCTGGTTATTTAATTCAAAGCTGTTGGTAGGAACTTTCTGCATGAATTAGCTCCTGTGTTATGTTACACCAGTGACTACACTTTTAAAAAAAATAATTTATTGGTTGAAAAACACTTTAGGATTTCCTAAGATTGTGAAAGGCATTATTTAAATGCTAAGATAAAAGCAAAATACTGCAGGTGCTGGAAATCTGAAACAAAAACAGTAAAATGCTGGAAAAACTAAGCAGGTCTAACAGCATCTGTGGAGAGAAAGACATAGTTAACATTTTGAGTCCGTATGACTCTTTAGAGCTCTGAAGAAGAATCAAACGGACTGGAAACATTAACTATTTAAATACATTTTTTCCCTTTCTTTGTTTCAATCCTACATTACAGCAGTGACTACAGTTCAAAAAATTCTTCATTGGCTGTAAAGTACTTTCGGATGTGCTGTGGCTATAAAGAGTGCTATATAACTATGAGTCTTTCCCTCCTCCCTCCCTCCACCCCGCCCTCGCTTCCTACTGTTTCTTCAACTCTGCTTTTTCCCAAACCTTAAGCATTGGCTCTGGTTCCCGTCTCCTTCCAATATGAAAGTTCAGGTGAAGTCATGAGAGTGGAAGAGTGGGGGTGAGTGGGTGGAGCAACAATGAAGTAGAGTTAGGACAAGCAGAGAAACAATTACAGAAAGAGATGCAGAAATTTCATTTTTTTTTGGTATATTTTCATGAGCAACAGCATGCTAAATCAGCTAGTAAAACAGAGTTTAAATATATTCATAACCTTTTTTGTGGATAATATCCAAATTGCATTAAATAGTTCAGGTGACTAACAACTTTAAGATGTTTACTTTTCTAGTTTATGCTGTCATAAACATTTTTAATTTACCTTTTAAGCAATATTGACTAATTGGTCTTGAGAACCCATGTTTTTTTAAAGAATACACATATCGGGTTAGTTATTTGTTCCTTACTTTTATTCAGACATTGTAAACTGTTTTAAAACTGTAAATTAATTCCACATTAAACTATCCTTTTAGTGGTGGAATTAATAAATATTGTTTTTAAAAGATCATCTGATTGTTATGCAGCTTTGTTTTGGAAAACTCTGCGTCCCTGTGCACACTGAAGAAAGCAACCCAGTTCTACTTCCTACTTAGTTGTAATTGTGTGCTACTGTGTGATGTCGGCTCATGGAAATTAACACTTTAGATGCAATTTTAGATGATTTATTTGAGTTTTGTTTCTAATGTATCCAACATTGTTCATCGCTAGCTACAATAAAATCTAGCATATTGATCTGATTGAACTAAATTTTAGTCAACTTATGGGTAGTAGACAGTTGCATCAATGTATAAATAGCACTGTACCCAATCATTTTATGAAATCATCAGTGAAGGTGTGACATGCACAAGAGAACTTATAACTTCAAGGACTTTCATCGTAATGTATTATTGATTTTGAGTTTGTGGTGAAGACTGGTTTATCAACTCTAATTGGAGAGCTCTGATCAGTCAGCATTTATGGCCTTCCAGCATGGATGAGAATTGGTTGTCTTTTAGCTGATCACTGTGTTAACATCTGTGAGGTACAAGGATGTGAATGAATCTAGTAGCAAAAGAAATGGATCTTGCCAATTAGTTTTTATAGCTCTTTAGTTTGAACAATATTTGTGGGTCTGTAATTTGTTTTTCAGACAGGAGAAAAGTGTTCATCAATTTGACATTTTTTTATTCTGCAAAGAAACACGAAAATTGATCTGAGAGCGGAGCAATTTTATCAATGATCAGTAGCACATTTGTTTCCTGCCTCTGTTTTGTTAACTCTGACTCAGTGATTCCTGTAATATCAGCTGAACAGCAGATCAGAAGTAAATGCTCTCGGAAATTGGTAACTAGTATTCAATTGTTTTTATTCATTCATGAGATGTGGGCTTTGTTGACAAGGCCAACGTTTATTATCCACCCTTAGTTGCCCTTGAGAAGGTGGTGAGCCACCACTTTGAACTGTTGAGGTCATATGGTGCAGGTATACTCGCAGTGCTGCTGGGAGACTTTTGTTTGTTGATGGTTCTAATTTTCCATTATTATTTCATTACTTGGCTTAATATCTGAAAAGGAAGAATATGCAGGGCTACAGGGAGAAGGCAGGGAGTGGCACTAGGTGAATTGGTCCTTCAGAGAGCTAGCACAGACATGATGGGACTAATGGCCCCCCCCCCCCGGCAATAAAAATTCTATGATATATATACCTTTCCTCATCTCCTGACTGACTCTTCTAGGATATGGATCTATGGATACTTGACCTATTCTAACACCTTGCACAAATCACTAGTGATGTGCAAGTCTTGACGATGATGAGCTTTGGTAAGCTGTAAAGCTATGGGGACATTGTGCAGGGCCTCATCTGTCCTTACCTGATGACCAATGTCCATTTTCAGCAGATGCCACTGACTATTGATCAGAAGTTGGAGTTTTGGATGATTTTCTTATTCTAAATCTAAAGGTTTCAGGTGTTTGTATTGCTCTCTCAGCCCCAGCTGAAAGGAACTAAATTGGATCAGACTGGGGATCAGTTCTGGGATCTCCTTAGTCTCTGGATAAATTTGTTGTGCCATTTGCAGTGGACAAGAAATTTCTAACTACATTCTCTGTGAGACGTTTTGCTTTTGTAATCATTTTATAAATTAAAAAGGGAACAGTTTTGCATTGAAGGGAGAGTTTTCTGTACAGAGTACGTTTTTCACTTAAAGTTATATATCAGAAATCTCAAAACTTCTCATTTTGTTGTAGGCATGGGGAAATCCACGATAACCTTGACTTTCACATCTCTCAGAGCCACCTTACCATGTCCAGTGGTATGGCCTAGATATGTAACATGCGCTTTTGCAAATTCACTTTTAGCCAAGTTCATCACCAAATTAGCTTCTTGTAATTGGGCAAATAATTCATCCCAGATATTGTAAATGCTCCTCCCATGTCTGGCTGAAAACTATCAAGTCATCAATATACACAGCACAATTGCTCAGACCTGCAATTACTTTGTTTGTTAGTCTTTGAAATGTTGCAGGTGCATTTTTCATACCAAATGGCATGACTTTAAACTGATATAGTCCATCTGGCATCACAAAAGCTGAACGGACATGATGGGCTGAAGAGCCTGTTTCTGTGCTGTATAACTGTATGACTCTATCTCTTGCTCTCTCCAATAACGATACTTGCAAATATCCTTTTAGCAAGTCAATCTTTGTGATAAATTTTTGATTGTGTTGAGAAAGTGGGACAACCTTCCAACTGTGGCATAGTATATGAATCCGCTTTTGTCACCGCATTCACCTTTCGATAGCCCACACAAAGTCTTTGTGTTCCAAATGGTTCCAATACCACAATAGGCAAACTCCAGTTACTGCAACTAGACTTAATGATATCATTTTGAAGCATGAATTCAATTTCGTTATGTATTTGTGATATCTTTGCTGGATTTAATCTACAAGGATGTTGCCTTAGTGAAGATGAAGCTTCTACAGACACATCGTGTATAGCTAAATTCATCCTTCCCAGTTTATTTCCACAAAAATATTAGTGTGACTGCAATAGCTTCTCTAAATCACTTTGACATTTGTCTGGAAGGATCTCAATATTACATTTAAATTTTCAAGTACCCCCTCATTAACCAATTTTATTAGAGGAAAATCAATTTCAGAATATTGCATTTCTACTTCTTTCTCATTATCTACCACCACTAATACCTCCTTTTGGTCCTCTTCCCTATCAAAGTACTTTTTAAGCATATTTACATGACACACCCTCTGCTTCTTTCTTCTATCTGGAGTATTTATTAAATAATTCACGTCACTCAGCTTCTTTTCATTGCCGAAAGACCCACTAAATCTTGCCTTTAATGAGCCACCCAGTACTGGTAATAGAACTAACGCTTTCTCCCCAGCAACAAAACTATGAGCTGTAGCTTTCCTGTCTGCCTTCACTTTCATCACTTGCTATGATATCTTTTAAATGTTCCCTAACCAACTCACATGCTTTTTCCAGTCTCTCTCTGAAAAGTGATACATAATGCAAGAGAGTAGTTTCTAAATTTTCATGAATCAATTTCAGTGGTCCCCTTACCTCATGACCATAAATTAGTTCTGAAGGACTAAAACCAGCCGGTGCACTAGAAGCATCCCTAAAAGCAAATAACGAATGGAATTCCCCTATCCCAACCCTGTGGATAATTCTGACTATACTCTGTCATCATAGTTTTTAGAGTTTGATGCTATCTTTTCAAAGCCCCTTGTGACTCAGGATGATAAGCTGTTGAGTTAAATATTTTTATCCCCAAATTGTTCATTACTTCCTTAAACAGCTGTGACATGAAATTTAAACTCTGATCTGATTGTATTTCTTTGGGTAAACCATATCTTGTAAAACATTTAGTTAATTCTTCCACAATTTTCTTTGTAATATTTCTCAAAGGTATTGCTTCAGGAAGCCTAGTAGAGATATCCATTATTGTCAATAAATACTGATTTCCACTTTGTGTAGGACCCTCCCTAAAACAATCACTCATGACCATAGTAAAAAGTTCTTCAAATGCTAGAATTGGAATTAAAGGCGCCTACTTAATCACTGCTTGTGGTTTCCTATCACCTGACATGTGTGACATGTTCTACGGAATTTGACTAGATCCCTATGCAATCCAGGCCAAAAAAAATGTTTTTGTATCTCTGCCTGTGTCTTTCTAATTCCTAAATTTCCCCCAATAGAATTTCACGAGCTATCCTCAGAATCTCATTTCTATACCCAAATGGTATTACAATCTGAAGCACCCCTCTCTAGCTTTCATTTGCTGAAGCATAAGGCCCCCATTTTTCTCATCAAAACATTACCCTTATGATAATAACATTCTGGAATACATTTTACCTCTGTTTCTGAGTAACCTGTCTGATATAAATGTTTTATTTGCAAATCCTTTTTCTGTAAATCTACTAACCGCCTTGAGTTAAACACTGCAGCTGAATTGTCTTCCAGTCTTTCTCCCTGAACAACGTTATCAAACATTGTGTCAGCTAATTGGATTTCCATACCTTCTCCCTGCCTTTGAACTTCCTGTTCTTCTTGTTTCAACTTATGAGCCTGTGATCTCATCATTATACAATCTGGAAACAATCCAGGATTCTCTCTCTGCAACACTTCTGTTGAAAACACTTCTACAGGCTGCTCAACTACCATAGGCATCACCCACATCTGTGATCCAGCTATGTCATTACCCAAAATAAATTGAACCCCTGCAGTGAGCAATTTTTCCACTACTCCAACAATCACTTGACCTGTTTTCCACTTACTCTTTAACTTTACCTTCCAAAATGGAATAGGTTTAGCATCTCCATGAACCCTACTTATTATTGCCTGTTCCTGAAACATTCCCTCTGAACAACAAATGTCTCTCTCCCACACCATTAAGGATTGACTAGCCCCTGTGTCTCTTAAAATTTGAACATATTTACCTACTCCACCTTGTACACGTGGAAAGATTTTCCCTTCACACACACAACCTTCAAACATTTCTGCAACCTGCTCCTCAGAATTCTCTTGGGTAATTTGTGAACACATTCCCACTTCTTTACCTATCACTGTTTTCTCCCTGTTTTACTTGTACACAAACCACTGGTTTCTCTTGTGCCTGAACTTCAGAACCCACAGTGCTTTTACCCCAGTACTTTTCTGCACCCCTATAATTCCAACAGATTTTCCCTGCAATTTCCAGCATACAGATTTTGTATGTCCAACTTCATTACAATGGAAACACCTCAATTTTCAAATGTCACTTCTACCCTCAGCACCTTCCTTTTTGTTCTGAGAAAAAAACTTCCTGGGAATTTCCACCTATTCCTTCTTTCTATCCCACTCTATCCTTCTCTGATTTAAAAGGGTGACAAAAAAGGTTTAGATCTGTGAACTAGCTCGTAATCATGAGCTATCTCTGCTGCTTATGACACTGTTTCAACCTTCTGTCCCTCCACATGAGTTCTCACTACCGAAGGAATTGAATCTTTAAATTCTTCTGAAAGAATTACCTCTTCAAGAGCTGCATATGCATTTTTTTTGACACACTTTTAAATCAGAAAAGGATAGAAAGTGGGAAGGTGGGTAGTCAGGGAAGAGGAGTAGGTGGAAATTGCCAGGGAGTTTTTTCTCAGAATAGAAAGGAAGGTGCTCAGGGTAGAAGTGACTTTCAAAAATTGAGGTGTTGTTTCTATCTTTAATGCCCGTATCCACCAGTCAAAATTACTTTTTTACTCTTTCAAACTCAATATACGTTTGCCCAGGCCGTTTTATCATATTCCTAAATTTCTGCCTGTATGCCTCAGGAACCAACACGTGTGCACTAAAATAATCTTTTTTTTTAACCACACCATAGTTCACCGACATTTCTTCTGACAGTGAAGCATAAACCTCATGTGCTCTACCCACCAACCTGGATTGTAACAACAATGCCCAGTTTTGCTGTGGCCATTTCATCTGCTTAGTTATCTCCTCAAATGAAATAAAGAATGTTTCCTCAAACATTGGCAGAGCTTGTACAAATTTAAACATCTCCTTACTGGGTTCTGGTCTGAAATTAAGTCCTTCCTCACCTACTGGCATCTTTTATTTAACTGCCTGCATTTTAAGCTGGAATTCTCTCTTTTTCTAGCCTAGCAATTTCTAATTCCCTTTCTTGTTTTCTTTCTCTCTCTTGCCTTTCTGCCTGCTCCCTTTGAAATGCTCTTCCTTTTTTCTTTTTCTGCTGCCTGTAGCTCAAGATTTTTCATTTCCTTTGCTTGTTCAAGTTCAAGCTTCTTCATTTCTATCTGAAGTCTCACCACCTCCAGCTGTGACTCACTAGTGTATCACTTCCAACTTTAAATGCTGTGCTATACCTTCAATTATATCTGCTTTCTTTGCCCCTGCAAGTGGCAATTGTAATTTATCAGCCAATTCCATTAAATTAACTGTAGCTACCTTTTGTAAACTAGCCAAAGTTATAATTTTGACTCCCAGACAAGCTTTAGTAACTGCCAAAGCCATAGTGCAGCCTCACCACTTAAAAAAAAACACCTCACACCAACTCCTGAATTCAAAGTGCTTCTTGTACTTGTAACCTCAAGTTTCACCAACTCCAACCAATCAAGGAATTTTAAATATATCCCGCAAAGAGCCCCCAACTATGTTATGGCACAGCCGATAGTAAATGCTGTGGTGTTCAAATCCCAGAGGGAAACTTGAGACAACTGCCACAACTTGTTTTGCAATTTGTATGAATTTCGAGATGCATGCCTTGAATTCAGTAGTAATAAGACCACCAAGTCTTATAGGCTTCTTACCAAACTAAATTAAACCTTTATTAATAGAAGAAATAATTTTAAATACATACATAGATCTACAAATTACTACTATGATAACTTCAAAATCTCTTAATTAATCTAGCTCCCAGTTACATTTTCATTAAGGCAACAGTAAGACACACACATTAAAAGACCCAGGCAAAGAAACATGATACCTTGAACAATTCAAAGTGAGTTTTCTTAACTTCAGTTCTTTGTATTCAGCAGCTCGAGGCTTAGATGCTGAAGGTGTTTCACACTTGTTAGGTCTTAGAATGCTTGCCCTTACACACAGCCTTTGCTCCTTTATACATATTTCCCCTTTGAATGCAAACTCCCATTGTTTCACTATGTTTTTGGACCCCCCTGATCATAAAAATCTCTCATTTTACTAGTAATATTTAGGAAAAGTAAAGACACTGGGCAGAATTTCACCCAGGTTAGGCGGGCTTGGTGGGGGCAGGTGGGGTCAGTCGGGACGCCAACCGCCACCCGCAATTGGGGCCAGAAGGCGATTTCATGGTGGTGGGCCAATTAAGGCCCGCACAGTGTGAAACGCGAGCGGCAGCTGCCTGTGCGGGCGGGGAGGAGGAGGGTGGGGGGGAGTGTGACCTTCGCGCAAGTGATCGCTTGATAATCTCCCTGAGGCTCAGAGCTTATAAAAAATAATAAATATGCAATGAAACATGTCCCTTCATGTGACTGTCACATGATCAGAGACATGTTATTAATTAAGTTTTAAAATTTTTATTTTGTTTTTATTTGCCCGTGGATGAGGTTTCCTTAAGTGCAAAGGCCGCTTGGCTTTTTTGCCTGCCCACCAACCGTAAGGTTGGGCGGGCAGTGAAAAATTCAATTTAATTGATAATTTAATTGCCTTAACAGGCCTTTTAATTGTCGGTGGGCATGCTGCCGATTGCGATGCGTGCCCGCCAAATGAAATATCGCGTGACTGCGTGTTGACATCGGGACGCTCGCCCAATGTCAATGTGTGTCATTTTATGCTTGAGCAGGTCAGGCACACACCCGACCGCCGAGCTAAAAATTTTACCCACTGTTTCTGAACTTGACCTGGCTAGGTGACACATTTCACCTGCCCTTTGAAAACAATCTAGTCTAGTTTATTTAAAAACGTAAATGTCCTTTTACACCTTACATTCTAAACTTCCCCCATGTTTACATACTTAACATTTCAAACCTAACTCATCTTCTAAAACATCAAAGCCTTCAGACTAGTTGCCTTTAATCCAATTAAGTCACACACACAGACACACACGCACACACACACCACTATTTCACAATAAATTCCAATACCATTATATCTTCTGACACTGCGTTGATTTATTTTTTGAGGTTCAGCTTGGGGAGTAATCCAGCACTCAAACCCCTGGAGAATATTTTATATCACCAAAAGAACTTTTAAATTATCACACCACCTATCTAACTGGCTTTTTGTGAGCAAGGCTAATAATTTAGTATAAAGTATGCACCAGTTGTGCTGAAGCAATTAGGATCTATCATCTTTGCCCTGCAGTTCTTTTTAATCACAATTCTGTTTTTCTTCATATCCCTTAATGTCCATGCTTCTTAAGTAAGTGTCTAACTCCCTCTTAAACATCTCAGTTGATCTTGTATCTATGAGCTTCTCCAGTTTTATGTTCCACATTTTCTCAACCCTTTGACGTTTTCTAGTGGATTTCCTTTTAGCCAATGTAGCTTTAATTCTAATAACCTGCTCCTTAATTTGGATTTCCCTACTAGAAAATAGAATCGGCCCTATCTAATCTTAATTAATTCCCTTCATTATTTATAATGCCCCAATTAGATCACAGGTAAAAGAGGTATTGAGCACAAAAGAAGGGAAGTTTTGATGAACCTTTTGTAAAGCTCTGATTAGGCCACAACTAGAGTACTGTGTCCAGTTGTGGTCACCACACTTTGGGAGGATGTCTTTGAGAGGGTGCAGAGGAGATTTACCAGAATGTAGCTAAAATCCCTCATCTTAGAACCAAAGTTAGGTTGGAGAAGCTGAGGTTGTTCTCCTTTGAGCAAAGGAGATTGAGAGGTGATTTGATAGAGGTGCACAAGAGTATGACTGGTTTAGATGAGGTAGACAAAGAAAAACTCTTCCCATTAGCTGATAGTACAAGGACAAGAGGACATAGATTTAAGACTTTGGGCAAGAGATGCAGAAGGGATGAGAAGAAGACCTGTTTTACACAGCAAATTGTAATGACTGGGTTGTGGGAGCAGAGACGATGAATGATTTCAAAAGGAAATTGGATGAGAATTTGAAAGAAATAAACTTGCAGGATTATATGGATAGAGCAGGGAATGGAACTGACTGGATTGCTCCAGAGAGCCAGCATAGACTTGATGGGCCAAATGGCCTCCTTTTGTGCCATAATGACTCCATTACTTAACCTCATTTCTATGGCACATAATTTTAAATTCACCCATCACACATCATAACTTGGTCCCTTAATTTTAGCTTTCATAATGGTGAATCATCATTGAACTTTCTCCTTCTAAGGTGGGATACCAAAATTGAATATTGTACTCTGAATGAGGTCTGTTCAGCACTGTATTTCTTTCATACTTACATATTCTAAACCTCTTGTGATGTAATTAAAGAAATTAGCATAGAAAGGGAGGAGGTTCTAGTGGTCTGGCAGGCTTAAAAGTAGATAAATTTCCAGGTCCAGATGAAATGTATCCCAAGCTGTTGAGTGAAGCAAGGGAGGAGATAGCAGGGGTGCTGGCAATAATTTTCAATACTTCTCTGGCCACAGGAGAGGTGTCAGAGGACTGGAGGACAGCCAATGTGGTACTGTTATTCAAGAAGGGAGGAAGGGATAAACCAGGGAACTAAAGGCCAGTCAGTCTAACCTCAGTGGTAGGGAAACTGTTGGAAGCAATTCTGAGGGATAGAATTAATCTACACTTGGAGAAGCAGGGATTAATCAAGGACAGTCAGCATGGTTTTGTTAAGGGGAGGTCATGTCTGATCAATTTGATTGAATTTTTCAAAGAGTTGACCAGGTGTGTAGATAAGGGCAACACATTTGATGTAGTCTACTTGGACTTCAGCAAGGCTTTTGATAAGGTCCCACATGGGAGTCTGGTGACAAAGTTAAGAGCCCATGGGATCCAAGGCAATTTGGCAAATTGGATCCAGAATTGGCTGAGTGGCAGGAAGCAGAGGGTGATGGTCGAGGGGTGTTTTTGTGACTGGATGCCTGTGTCCAGTGGGGTTCCACAGGGATTGGTGTTGGGTTCCTTGCTGTTTGAGGTACATATAAACGATTTAGACTTGAATGTAGGAGGGTTGATCAGTAAGTTTGCGGATGACACAAAAATTGGTGGGGTGGTAAATAGTGAGGAGGATAGCCTTAGATTACAGGAGGATATAGATGGGCTGATCAGTGGCAAATGCCATTTAATCTGGATTAGTGTGAGATGATGCACTGGGGCAGGACAAATAAGGCACGGGAATACACGATGAATGGTAGGACCCTGGGAAGTACCGAGGATCAGAGGGACCTTGGTGTGCATGTCCACTGGTCCCTTAAAGTAGCGGGACAGGTAGATAAGCTGGTTAAGAAGGAATATGGAATACTTGCCTTTTTAGCCGAGGCTTAGAATATAAGAGCAGGGAGGTTATGCTGGAACTGTATAAAATGCTGGTTAGGCCACAGCTAGAGTATTGCGTGCAGTTCTGGAATCCGCATTGTAGGAAGGATGTGATTGCACTAGAGAGAGTGCAGAAGAGATTTACCAGGATGTTGCCTGGGCTGGAGAGTTTTAGTTATGAGGAGAGATTGGATGGACTGGGGTTATTTTCCCTGGAGCAGAGGAGATTGAGGGGGGACATGATTGAGGTGTATAAAATTATGAGGAGCATAGATAGGGTAGACAGGAAGGAACTTTTCCCCTTGGTGGAGGTAAGGGGCAGAAGGTTTAGAGGGGATGGGAGGAAGAATTTTTTCACCCAGAGGGTGGTGGGAATCTGGAACTCACTGCCTGAAAAGTGTGGTAGAGGCAGAAACCGTCATAACATTTAAGAAGTATTTGGATGTGCACTTGCGATGCCATAGCATACAAGGCTACGGGCCTAGTGCTAGAAAATGGGATTAGAATAGTTAGGTACTTGTTTGACTGAGGCAGACTCGATGGGCCGAATGGCCTTTTTCTGTGCTGTAGACCTCTATGACTATGATTCTATGACTCTTGAGATGAATATCGCCTCCTGCCTTACCCAATTTATTGATGAAACTTTCATCCATGCTTTTGTTACCTCCAAATTTGATTATTTCAATCCTCCCCTGGCCAGCCAAGTCAGACGTGGGGCATTGCAGTTGGTTTTGGGACCCTCGGATTTGGGAACAGATAAAGTTAACTATGGTTTGTACAGTTGATTGTTATTCAGAGACTCCTAGAAGCTGGTTGCTGAATGACAAGAATTATCTTCTGATGCTACAGTTAAATAGTCTGCCAGACCAGAGCACACTGTTTAGGCTCACTGATTTATTGACTACCTGAAGAAAGTACCAGAGGGTTCCTAGTACCCTTGTTCGCATGGTCCTACAGGAGATCGTCTGGAAAAGAACTGGTGAAAAAATCGGAGTGATAAAATTCTAACAATTTTTAGTTGGTCTACCTCCACCTTACTTGATCGAGATATTTTAACATACAAATAATTTATCTGCGGTGGTGTAGTATTGAAACTCAGCCAGGAAGGTTGTATGTGGGTGCAAACACGATGTCTGAATGGCCTTCTTCTTTGCTGTAACAATTGTGATTCTGATTCCGTTATATATTCAATCTCTGATCTGAGCTTAATTACCGGAACACGAAATGGGTATTGGTGAGGGTCTGCGATTGGATTTTGTAGCCTTGCTACTAAAATAAGGTCTCTCTTCTTCTTCAGTGTAGTTTCTATCTACATTTACTGAAAGAATGGAAAAGACTGTTTTCATGAATAAATACTTTTGTTCTGCATGATAACTATGAATATTTGTTCCTTGTAACATTTTTAAACTAGCAGAGGCTATTGAGGTATCTAGGATGTGTTTTGCACGAGCAAAAATATCAATTTAAAGTGTACTAGATTTCATCAATCTAGTTGCATACAAAATTGTATTTCCCTTTATAGGACACTCGAATTGGGTGATTAGGTGACTAATGAGACTGTTCAATCTCATTGATGTCTGTTAGGTACCTGATATCAACAGTGAAACTTTGTATAACAGAAGTAGCTGAAATTGAAATTTTGAGCTGCTGAGTTTTCAGTAATGTATCCAATTGCAGCAGTTTAATTCAGGTATTTTTAATATTAGCTTTTAGTAAACCACATGTAGTAATAATGGGTCAAAGCTGCAATACAGCAATCATGGAATATGGGATATTGGATTCAAACTATTGCCATGCACAACAGATTAAATAAAATGGCGGAATAGAATTGAGAAGGTAAATTTGAAAGTGGAACCAACCTATCATTACAATAACTAAGTAGAGCTAGAATAAGTGCCTAAAAAAAGAAAATTTACATAGTGGGTTAGTAAGGAAATTTGTTTGAACTGGTGTATCCCTCAGTGTTTTGAGGCCCTAACAGGTCAAATTTTCACGATTACTTTTTATTTTTTCGATATTCCACAGGGCCAGCTTCCGCTCTGATTTGAAGCACACCTCTTAATAAAAAAATCCCAACCTGGATTCAGGCTAACTTCTACAAATTTGTTTTAGCTTATTTTTGTTCACCTTTTATCTGTGTTTTTCCTGGAATCATGCAATAGAGGGTTTTAAACTGAGAAGATTTTCTGGGATTCAGCAAATAATCTGATTTTTTTTATTTGTCTCTCATTTCTGTATTTTTGTGTATTTGTTGACTTGACAACAAATTAATCCTGTTGTTGGGATGAGAATCCTAGGCGAGTTTATTTGCAGAGAATGACCCATGCAATAAGGCAGAAAACTCAAAACAAAAACAGAATTACCTGGAAAAACTCAGCAGGTCTGGCAGCATCGGCGGAGAAGAAATCAGTTAACGTTTCGAGCCTTCATGGCCCTTCGGCAGAACTCAATATGTTTTACGCTCACTTCTAAACTGAAATGGGGAAAAAAAAAGTGTTCAATTGGATGGGAGCCTGCAGTCTGGCTTTAAGTCTCTGTGGGAGCTGAGACAAAAAGAAGTTGGGGAGGTTGGAGGCAAAGAGCACGAGAAACACATTGATAGGATGTACTGGAAATGAGCAAAAAAGGGAGTAGATGGAGAGCAGGAAATACTTGCTGAATGAAGGAGGAAACAAGTGGATAACAAAGAGTACATGAGGCATAAAATGAGATGAAGGGACATAGTGGATGACAAAAAAGACCAGCAAAGCTATAAGATGAGAGACATACTATTGTATGTGAGCAGTGTTCTTGCGATCAATTAGTATATGTTGTATCAAATATGTAATATACTTGTTGCTTATAGTCTGTCTCTTTTAGCTGGAAAGACTAAAACTGACCATTTTGCTGAACATCTTTGACTATCCTATAGATTATGATTAACATGTGCAAGTAGGATCATGTGTTTTTTTTTTACAATGTCTGTAGTTATTTAAGCATATGGAAATTCTCTGTATATATCTTGTGTTAAATGCATCTGGTCTACATGTGGACTTGGAATATTTTGAAGGAGCTAATTGGTCTGACATGCAACTTGCTGTTAGGCTTACTGTTTCAAATGATGCATCAACTGAAGTAAAGCCATTATGGTGATCCTGCTCTTGAAAAAAAAAACGTCTGGCTGGTCCCATAGTTCAAAAGCAGAATTAAGTTCTCTTTAATTGAATTTTCCTCATTAAATGCTGAAGCAATTCTCTTTTTAAAAACTACAGACATTATTGATCTCGCTTACTTTCATAGGTATCCCATTTCACACAATTGTCATCTGGGTAAAATAGTTATATTTTATCTGTCCATTCAATTTCTGTCTGAGTTTTGTTGCAAGACTACATGTAATTTTTTCACTGTCCAACTTTTTGACACCCTTAACTGTCTTTAACCTTTCAATAAAACTTCTCCAGTCTAAATAAATGGAGTTACTAGGAGAAACTGCAGTAGGTCAAGCATGCCTAATATCCGACAGGTTGCACTTTTTCAGCACCTTGGTGTCCTTGTAATATGAAGACTATAACTGTATATAGTACTCCAGATGAGGGTGAATCAATAATCTGTGAATATTCAGTACCACATTTTATAATGTATTATATTCTAAACTCTGCAAACCAAATCTTATTTGCCTTTTATTAACTGCTACCCCACACAGCAAATAGCTGTAATAATCTGCCCACTAATACCCCAATTATTTCCCTAAATGTTTATCCTGTAAGCTAATAATTTAGTTATAGTTCCAATGTTTTTATTGTCTTATCATTTTGTTCTTATTAAATTTCATTTGCCATTTTCAATCTACCTAGACCCATCTAAACCTGATTAGCTGGCTATCGGTTATTTGCAGCTCCCGCCTTTAATATCACTGGGAAATTTTGATTTTTTTTTTGGCCTTTCAAATCATTGTACATCAATATGAATAGCAAAAGAGCCACTATGTCATTGGAACATCCCACTAATTCGCTTCTTGCTATGTACCGATATAGCTCAGTGCATGACCAACCTCTGTTTTTTTGATACTAAAGTAGATTGCCAACTAGATGCAATTTACATTTTTCGAACACTGTTTTATGAACCAACCTTCTAAATAGTACTGCATTTGAAACTTTGTTGGCCTAGATAAACAATGTTTACAGAGTTCCCTTTATCTCAAACTCCAATATCTCCTCAAACAATTCTGACCAAAATGTTCAAAGTGAATTCCCTTAACCCATTATGAAAAATCCTACTTTGGACCTAAAATTTTAAAAACTGGGCTAAGACTTTAAAAAGGCTGAAACTATGCCTGCCCGTAACCTTTAATAATAGGAGCTAACCTAGCAGTATCGAAGAAATTTGTGCCTTGTTATCTCTGAAGAGACGCTAATGACCCTGTGAGCAGCAGGAACCAAATTCAAAGGGAGCTATACAAAGGCCATCTTCATTTCCTTCGTCTAGACCTGGCAAACGGAGACTACCAGTCTGCTAGGACAAAGGACCCTGCATCTTTCCTTTCAAATTCTTAATGGTTGAAACATTAACAATCTCAAGAGTCCAGACAAAGGAATATATATCATTTGTCAAAGCCAAAATAGATAGGTGGGAGTCATGTGACATGAACCCCTAGCTGGGGGAACCTGTAACACTGTCTTGCTGTTCTGCCAATCAGTCTACCGTTTTTCCATCTAGCAAGCAGCAGCTCAGAAAAAAGGGTGCTGTCCAGGTTTGAATACCTGCCCGCCACCCCCCCTGTCCATACACTGTTTGTACTGGAACTTATGAACTTCTGTGCCAGCACCTACAAGACTAATTCATCTCTGTGTTATCCCATTGTGGAAGTCATCTCTACTGGAAAACTGAATTATCCAGCATCAGCCTTCAACCTACTCTGTGAAAGAGTACACCATTGGACTTTGATTCTGGACTCACATGAAACAATAATTCTTTATTCTGTGGTCTTTGCCCTGTAACACTCTTTCTTTCTCTATTCTTCTTTTATTGTATGAATGTACAGGGGCCTATGTAGTGACACTCTCCTCCTGTGGTTTATTTGTGCGCGAATAAATTCACCCTCTGAGTTTACCCTATCCTGAGTTTGCTTTGGGATTATTAATAAAAATTGGATCGCACCAAAACTGAGGGGTTGGGAAATATGCCACTGTTTATGAAAGGGGAAATCAAAATCAAAACTCCTTCCTGATTATGGATGGGTGGCGAGGAGAAATCAGGGCTGTTTAAATTAAACCCCTCTCCTGTCATAACAGAGATTGGGAGCTCAAGTCCGGTATAACCCATATGAATTTGACCAGAGTTTAAGAGACAAGCCAAATCTGATGAGCGTCAATTAGAAGCCAAAAGGGGAAAACTCAGTGGCTAGAATGAATTTTAAAACACAAATAATACTGCCATCTAGAAGGACAAGTGCAGCATACCACCACCTGGAAGTTCCCCTCCAAGCCACTCACCAACCTGACTTGGAAATATATCACTGTTGTTGGGTCAAAATCCTGGAACTCCCTCCCAAACAGCACTGTGAGTGTACTTACACCACATGGCCTGCAGTGGTTGAAGAAGGCAGCTCACCACTACCTTCTCAAGGTCAAGTAGGGATGGGTAATAAATGCTGGCCTAGCCAGTGATACCCACATCCCATGAATGAATAAAGAAAAATCACAGCACATTCTTTTTCCCAAACACTAAGAAAATGGCAACTATTGATGCCCAGATGTTTGCCCAGCAAGGGAATTTGAATGGTGGAACTTTAGCGGCTCTTATCACAGAGCAATTGAAAGCAGTAGCTAGGGAGGTACACTTAAAATTGCCCAGTAAAGTGAAGAGAAGTGAACTATTTCAGTTGGTGAAACATTTGGAGCCATGGTTCCTCATCTGACAGTTTCCTGAAACTAATTTAAAATTTGTTAATGACCATTTACCAGGATGTCATCATTCCAAAATGAAGAGCCGCATTCTCTGATGTCACCCAAGAAGCATGGTTGTATGTCTTCAGGGTTTTTGGTCTCAACTTCGTGGATAACCTTTCGGGATGTCTGTGTGGTGCTGGGGTTTTGACTTGCACAATTTACCAATGTGTCTTTGTCGGTTGCAGTGGAATCACTGGCCAGTGCTCAAAGGACATTGATCTTTCCTGTGAGGGCGCTTCACACCACAGCAATGGCAAGGTTGCTCTGGGTGGTTCAGAAATTGCTTTCCTTGACTTGGATGGCCCCTGCCTTTCTGTGACCAGATGTGGAGGCCTGAGGCTTGGTTTTTGTCTCAAGTAGTGTTCTCTCCCCTTCAGATGGTCCTGTGTTGTTCACATGGCTCAGACAGCCTAACTGGCTGGATTGCCATGTCTAGGGTAAAATCATCTTTAACTTGTTGGAGGTCAGAGAATGAATAGTCTGCAGCACCCACCATGATATTGTCTCTGAGCTCGGACTTTAAATCACCATATTTGCATCCCTGTGCCAGCCTGTAGAGATCGGGCATTTGGACTCTTTCTCTCTCATTAAATTTAGCGCTCTCCAATATTTTGTTGGATCTCAGGTAGAAATAAATATTGAAGGGTTTTAAAACATTATCAAATCTGGCAGATAACTCATCGATAGTTTGTGCAATGATGCCCTCTGCAGTTGGCTCAATTGAGTAAAGAAGTGTATTGACCTGTTCTGCTTCTGATTTTTTTATTTATTTAGGCCTGCAGCAATGCTGTATCTTAATTTTTTTTTCCTCCAAAGACTCCAATTCTGAGACTGGCCTGAGCCATGGGTGAATCCCAGTGGAGTTGGAAATGTGGAATTGTGATCCATTCTGAAGATTTTTAAAAGTGTGGGTAAAGCTTTAAGAGATTACAGGCTTCCAAGTTGTTTTGTTGCTATTCACTGCTGAACAATGGATCGTCCTGCTCTTGCTGGTTTTTGGTGGGCTTTCCAAAATGGTGGCGGCGCGCTTCTGCCTGAAGGAAAAGAGTTCGCAATGGCTGCGTGGGCCAGCTGGCTGCCAACTTAATTTAATCAGCGGTATAGCATTGCAAGTCGGGAGGTGTAGAAAAGAACCATAGGCTTTCTGTTTAGGAAGTCGGATGGTCACAAGTAACCCGAAGTAGACAAAATTAATTATTAGTTTAATTTCTTTTTTCTTTGCTGAACTCGGGAGCCATGCATTGAGACTCTGAGTCGGAGATTGGGATTAGCAATGTGTCTTGTTCAAATGGTGCTTCTGGCTGTATTAGTAAAAGGGGGCTTCTCAGGACCGGCTGCAGCTTGGGCAGTAAAAACAAAACTTGTCTCACCCTTGCAGGCTATGAATTCTGCTTGCTGAAGCTGTACTTCCATGGGACTTCTGTCTTTTAGCTTCCAGGCTCCCCTCTGGAGCTTTCCCTGGTGAATTTTCTCAGCATCTGTAGCTTCAGTTGGGAGCTTCTTTCAGTTCAGAATTAGTTGAAGGTGTCCTTTTTTCTTAAATTTTTTTGCATTCTTGTGAGGATAAGGGTTTTTGATATGGGCGTGGATACCATGAAGTAGGCTTCGTAGTCTTGAGTATATTAACAGCAAGTCTTTATTAACACTCATAACTATATATAGTAGAGGGCACAGGCATGGAGTGGACTCCATCCTAGGTCTTTACACATCTCTATCCATCTCTAGACTGACCCTGGTGCTGGGTCTTATGCCTTCTTACATCAATGTGTGGGCAGCACTGTACTCGGTCCCATATTAACCCTGTAGGCAGGCCCTACTGCTACTCCTTCCACTTTCAGTTCCAAAAGACTATGCTGACTTATACTGATAACTTCAGACTTCTCTAGGCATTTAATGATATTCTGTATGGCATTATCCATTTCCAATGTATGCTCAATGGTATGTAATTTCCAATACTCACCTTTTGCTGTTTTTTTTTAAGCTGGGTGTTATGTTCCCTCCTCTCCCATCCATCAGTATGACTCCTGATTCTGATGATCTTCACCAGAACATGACTATCTTTTGTTCTAGCTATGTGGCCAGGGTCTTGCCCTCTTTCAATGCCTTCAATGTTCCAGTTGCTTCCTTATCAATAATTACTAGTGTCTTTATGATTTCATCCTCAATTCCTACAAAATAAGCCCTAATTTCTTCCATGAACACTGTTGTAATGAAATTACTTATGATACGTTGCATTTTCCAATTGCCTGAGGTATTTCTGAGGCCCTATTACTATTTTGATATTCTTATTCATATTCTAAATGTATTTCTAGAAGCATCTTTTTAATGTCAGTCCTTATCTCATTGGGCAAACAGGTAAAAAGAGACTTTTGTTTAACCTTCTCCATTCTAGTCTTATACTCGTGTCTGTCTTCCACAGGACCTGAAGACCTATAATTGAAGAATACTTTTTGTCCTTATTTCTTGTAATAGCATCTTTGTTTTCTATGTGGTTTTTACTCATAAATCTTATGCAGTAGTAAAAAGTAATTTGTGTATTTAATGTATACTAATTCTGCTCCAAACCTTGTCCCTCTAACAATTCCACTTCAGTTCATTTAACTACTTCCTTGTTTATTTCCGAAGTCTATCCCGCTAAAATGGAATCTCTGCACTTTTGTTCTTTGTGGTGAGTCTGATACTAAATTCTTGTATAATTGTCCATATTTTATTTATTTTAGGATGAAAAATAGAATGCCTATGCAATTTTAATAGAGCATATATTTTTGAAGCTGGATTCAAGGGTGTGTACAAATTTATTTTTGGTAACTTTTAAATCAACATAGTATTGAGTTAATGTTGCACAGTACTTGGTGCAAAGTGAAAATTGTAAATATTCATTCAATATAACAAAAACATCTTGAATCTCAATTGAAAATTTTATGTACGTTTTCTAAATGTTTTCTTTTGAGACTTGGACCACTATCACCATAAACTGGAGTTTAAGCACTTCTGAAATCCTATGCCTTTTCACTATTCAATTTAATACAGTTGATTTAAAAACATGAAATAAATGGATTATTTTGTCCTTTGGAAAGGAACTGAAATAAGTAATTGACAATTTTACTTAGATTTGTAGTGATATCTAATCGAAGTTGAAATTGGTTGGAAACTTTATTTTCTACTATTGGTGAACTGCAGATACAGGCATAGGGTATTTTCATTTCCATTCCTTTCTTCCTCTCCTTGTGCCCTTCCCATGGGTAAAATATATTATTTTTCATATTTTCCTGTCTTTTCTGTCTTTGCAGGCATTACATCAGTTGTACTATGATCCAAATATTGACAACAAGAACCTGGCACAGAAATGGCTGATGCAGGCACAAGTCTCTCCTCAAGCTTGGCAATTTAGCTGGGCATTGCTCAGTCCCAATAAAGTGCCTGAGATCCAGTATTTTGGAGCCAGTGCCCTTCATATCAAGATCTCCCGCTACTGGAACGATATCCCCTCAGATCAATGTGAGACTCTGAAATCCCAACTTTTCAATCAAATAGCATGTTTTGCCTCTGGCTCCAAGATAGTGCTCACCAGACTTTGTGTAGCATTAGCATCACTGGCACTCAACATGATGCCTGAGAGTTGGCCAAATGCAGTAGGTGACATGGTCAAGATGTTCCAGACTGAAAGTTCAGATGTGGATGGCAAAGCTAGGTGTATGGCTTTGCTGGAACTACTAACTGTCCTCCCTGAAGAGTTCCAAACAAGTCGCCTGCCTCAATGTCGGAAAGGTGTAGTGCGAAATGCCCTAGCACAAGAGTCTGGTGCTGTCTTTCCTCTTCTACAGCAGCTACTACAGACAGATTCTCCTGTGTTTATCAGCCAGAAGGCTCTCAAGTGTTTCTCAAGCTGGGTACAACTGGATGTTCCTCTCCTGGATTGTGAGTGTTTGATGCAGGCTTCGTTTACTTCTCTACAGAATGCCGAGCTCTTTGACACAGCAGTTGAAGCCCTTGTCAATGCTATCTCCCAGCCTGATGCTCAAAGGTAAGTCACTATTAACTAATATTTATTATGGGTTTGTTTGTATCTGTGGAGCGAACAGATAAGTTAATATTTCAGATGTAATACTTTATCACAACTCTGAATGATTGCACCTCATATCTTGGCTTGTCCTCTCCACAGATGCTGTTCATTCTGCTACGTGTTTTCAACGTTTTCTGATTTCCTTTTCACAAATGTTCAACATTTGAAATCCTTTTGCTGTAAACACTACAAGTTTACCAGGCTAAATTGCCTGCATATACATAGTCTCTGGAATTTTAGTACTTGTATTAGGCCAACAAAATTATAAATGTTTTGTCAGAATAGTAGCCTAGGGATAACCCATGCATTAAGTTCTATGTAGGAAACCAAGTTGTGGACACGTGGCTCCCTGAGGCTGGTGCTTTCTGTTATGTAATCTGCCCCACAGCTATTAGCAGTTTAGTTATACCAAAGTCGTAGCAGATTTTAGCATGCAGGCTATCTGCGTATAGGCATAGTATATGACATTGTGGGTTGGGAAGAAGTGTGTGTGGTGTGTATAGGTAATTTCTTGTAGTTTGTAAAGACTGTGGCATAGATAGCGCTTAGAAAAGTTGCTAACCCTACTTTACAATTGTAAAGTACTCGATTTAACTCAGCAATGAGTATAACATTGGTCAACCCACTGAAAAGAAGTTAACCTATCTCTTAAAATCATGTTGTTTTGGACTCTAAGTGAATTGAGGGCTGTGGGGATTAGGCTGGAAAGTTGAGTTGAGGTCAAGGATCAGCCATGATCTTATTAAATAATGGAGCAGGCTCAAGGGGCTTTATGGCCTCAACCTCCTATTATTTGCATACTTTGAAGAAAATGTTTTTAGTCGGATAACAGTTTTCTGAAGTAGAATAAAATATTTTAAAGGGATGTAAGAAATTGAGTTAGCAGGCAGGTTGAGGTGGTTTCTTCAAGCAGTGACACTGAAACTGTGGTGTGGCCAGGGCGGCGGGTTGGCTATAAATCCTAGATCTTAAGTTCTCCTTATCGGTGTTTTAAATTTTTAATTAGGTAAAATGTAGATGAGTTTAGTCATTCACATGCATTTATAGTGTTGGCAATGAGAGTGCTAATTGCATTAGTAAAAGACAGCAGGTTTAGAATGTTTGAGCATTGTCTTTAAATACATTTGCAAAGGAAAATGACTCATGATTCGAACAAGATGTCAGCTTCTTGAACTGTGCAAAAATGCATTGTCTGTTCAAGAACATCTAGCTATTTGGTTTGTGTTTTAGACAATATTATAATATCTGCTCAAAAGGACTGTGCTTTCTAGGTTGCTAATAATTCAATTATAATTCCTAATAAGATGAAATAGTGGAATGTCTTGTGTAAAAGCTAACTCCAGTCAGAAGTAAATTGGTTACTACAGCAAGGTACCAAAAAATGCACAACAAAGAGCAAAATCAATAATGCAATGAAACCTTTTTCAGTTGTTTTTGTTTGGATCAGTTAATTCTCATGAACTTCAAAAATGAAAAGGATGCTATGGAATTCTTATGGGTAGAAAAAATAAGAATGCTGTGCAACTTCTAGGGAAGGTATTCATTCATCAGAATCTAACAGTTTTCTAATCTGTGAAATGCTTATTTTCAAAAATTATTAAAGCAGACCAGTCAATTAAAAAAAATTGTATTATCACTGATTTTTAATATAGGGTCTAAGGAGGAGAAAAAGGAGTGATGACTGTTTAAATCTGTTCTTTTGGTAACCTGTCTGTAAAATGAAGATGAAGCCGCTTTGCTTGATGTCCCCAACTGATTAAATCCTGTGTCAATGTTACCTTCACAGACCTATGACTAGTTGGAAGTGGGGCCTTAGAGAGGTTAGGGTCATATTGGTCTTAACTGATGAAGTATCTGATGTTGTGATGAGAAGATTCTGAGTATGAAAAGAAACATATGGAAGATAGTGGGTTGAAGGGAACAGAAGAGACCCTGAAGAACATATAGGAATAATAATGGACTAACTCAATCTGAGGAAGAGAAAACAGCTTAATAGCACTTTCTTTTGAATATAATGTCTTATGTTTCTTTCCAGTATCCCCTCAGCTTCAACGTAGAAACTATTGTATAGATGCTTTTTTAATCCAGCCAGCTGTATTTTCTGCCTCAGTTTATTAGCAAATTGGGTAGAGTAACTTCTAAAGATCAGCTTGTTCCTTTGATCACTAGCGCACTTCCTGGGAGTTGGGCGTCTCATAGGTGGATAAAAGTCCAAAGCTGCGGTTCCACTATCATCCACTTTGAAACTAATGTTAGGGTTACAGGGATGTACTCTGAAATTTAATGCTTTAAACTATTTAAACACACTTACATATTTGGTAGTCTCTCACTACTTCTCTGGTCAATAATGCTGATTGAAAGCAAATAAATCTCAAGGTTTTGCTGTGTAGAATTGATTTATGTTTGCTTTTTTGTGTGGAAGATATACCCTTGTTGTTATAATGTTATATGAAATTGGGGATCACAGATGGCATGGTAATTTGACTAAAATCACAGTTACCATCCTGAAATTGTTATGCATTGAAGCTTCTGGGTTACAAAGAGTACAATAAATGCCTTTTTAAAAAATCGGTGGCAATTAATTGCTGAACATCCCTCTTTTGCTTCATTTAATTTCAGTAGCCAGAGTACCAATTTAGATTTACGTACCACAGCAGAAGAAAACCTAATTTACAAATTGACTGTGAATATTTAATTTTGATAGTGTTCAGTTTGCTTTTGAATTATACAGACCTGGTTCAAGCTGAGGAGAGAATTATGAAATTCATTTAGTTATTCCATAAATGTTTCAGAAACATTTTCAGTATTCTGTAAAACGGTTCCAAGCATTCAGTTAAATCTTCAATGCGATCTTAAAATGGTATTTGTAGAACTGTTTCTAAATATGTATGATTTTTATATGGTGAGAAATGGTCACAGATTGCTGTAAAACTATTATTTTATAGATGAAATGATTAATTTCAGGTTACCATCCAAGTTTTAAATCATTTACATAATTTTGAAAGGGTGGGTGCCTGTACATTTGTGGAAGCATAATACAATGTTGAATATTGTTTTGGGACATTTTAACATTGGGGAAATACTCAGTGTGAGAATTGACTGTCAAGTAGATCTTTATAGGTTAATTTAAGCCAAACTCTATATAAATGATAGAACTTGGGCTCTTATTCCTGTTGCCCCCCCCTTTTTAATTAAGATGAAGTATCTATATCCTGCTAATATTTATCCTGTGAAGTTCCCTCCTTTCTTGTGTAAAGGCTCCAGGGGGTGGGGGGCGCGGAGGAATAGATATGTTCTGAGCAACCTTTCTAATTGTTTTAATTAGAGTCAGATCAGTGTTTTATTACTATGGGCCTGAGCTTCCATGGAGTGGCAATTGGAGTCGGATTACCACTCCGTTCCTCCTTTCTTACCTTCAAATCCTATCGATCCTGTCTTGCCCGACCTTCCAACTGAAGCCGGACAAGAACTGTGCAGGGCAGTGCACTCCTGGGGCCTTCTATCAAGGGCTTCAGAGTTGGGCTTCAGAGTCGGATGTAAGGAGGCCACTCGCACTCCCTTTTTTTTTTACAGCACTAGTGGTGGGGTAGGTGAGAGGGGGTTGGGTTGGGGGAGTTGGGAGAGTCCCATTGGGTTTGGTGTGGGTCTGTACAGTAGTTACCCTGAAGCCAGAAGCGGTTTTAATTCTTCTAACTTTTTCTGGGTAACTATTGATGTAACATAGTCAGAGCCATCCGCAGCTTGCGATTTAAATCATATTTTCAGATGGTTCCCACTGCAGGGCAATTGCCCAAAGGAAATTTGCACTTCCTGGGCGATTGCCATGCAACCCTTACCTGGAAGTCTCAGGGAGGTGGAGGGGGGTCCCCAACGCATCTTTGGGGGTAGCCCTCAGTTACACTGCCCTGGAACTGCATCAATAAATCATGTTCATACATATTAGGACTTTTTAAAAAATGAAAGCTTTTGTGGTAGGGGGATGTTCAAAATATCGTAGTGAATGTAGGGTCAATGTTTGGTGAATTTCAGTTAATTGGTTGCAGCATTGTTGAGTGAAAGTAAAGCTGCATTTAGCACGTGTGCATATATTGAATGGGAATAGCCAGTTGGATATAAAAGTTCAATCTTTGTAGGTTGAACAGTGCAGGTCCTGACATGGGTACAGTTCTATCACCAGCAAAGCAGGCTTAAGTAACTCTAGTTGTTCTAATTTGTTTTTGTGTTAAGCAACAAAAATCATTTGCATGTAAGAGTGGACTCTTCCAGCGTGCAAGTGGCATCAAAACAATTAACTTGCTCTTGATCAAAAGTTTAAAGCATTACACACCAAAACGTTTCCCTCTCAAAAACATTAATAATAGCTATTTGGGACTAATATCAACAGATATATTAAATAATGAATATCTAGGAGTGAATTCAATGTGGTTAACCAACTTCTAATATTTATACTGCGTATATTTTAGCGTTCATGTATGATTCTAAGTGACCTCTGATTTGATGTCATTTTGATTATTGTATTTAGTATTACAGCCTTGATCTCTAGTAAACATTTGCTTAAGTGCAAGTCTTGAATTGTATGACAAAATTGAAGATGAAAGAATGCTCCAATTGCATAGTTCAACCCATCACTACAAGCCCCTAGTTATGTAATACTCCTCCAGAAATGCCATTAGTACATGGACAGGGACCAATTTTCCATTCCAGCCTGGGAACATAAGAATAAGGCTGATCTGATTGTGGCTTTAACTCCCCTTTCCTGCCTGTGCGCCATAATCTTTGACTGTCTTGTTGACTAACTTAGTCTTGAATATATTCAATGACCTAGCCTCCACTGCATTATGGGGTAGTGAACTCCCAACGATTAATGACCCCTTGAAAGAAAAAATTCATCACCTTTGTCTTAAATAGGAGACCACTTATTTTGAAACTGTGTTCTAGTTCTAGATTACCCTATGAGGGGAAGCATCCTCTCAGCATCTACCCTGTCAAGTCCCCTCAGAATTTTAAGTGTTTCAATAAGATCACAGAATCACAGAATCTCACAGTGCAGAAGAGGCCCTTAGTCTGCACTGACACATGAGAAACACCTGACCTACCTACCTAATCCCTTTTACCAGCACTTGGCCCATAGCCTTGAATGTTATGACATGCCAAGTGCTCATCCAGGTACTTCTTAAAGGATGAGGGGCAACCCGCCTCCACCACTCTCCCAGGCAGCGCATTCCAGACCGTCACCACCCTCTGGGTAAAAAACTTTTTCCTCACCTTGAACTTATGTCCCCTTGTGACTGACCCTTCAACAAGGGGGAACAGCTGCTCCCTATACACCCTGTCCATGCCCCTCATAATCTTGTACAGCTCGATCAGGTCACCCCTCAGTCTTCTCTGCTCCAACAAAAACAACCCAAGTCTATCCAATCTCTCTTCATAACTTAAATGTTTCACCCCAGGCAACATCCTGGTGAATCTCCTCTGCATCCCCTCCAGTGCAATCACATCCTTCCTATAATGTGGCGACCAGAACTGCACACAGTACTCCAGCTGTGGCCTCACCAAGGTTCTATACAACTCCAACATGACCTCCCTACTTTTGTAATCTATGCCTCGATTGATAAAGGCAAGTGTCCCATATGCCTTTTTCACCAACCCACTAACATGCCCCTCCGCCTTCAGAAATCTATGGACACACACGCCAAGGTCCATTTGTTCCTCAAAACTTCCTAGTGTTGTGCCGTTCATTGAATAGTTCACCTCTCATTCTTCTAAACACCAAAGGATATATGCCTAACTTTCTCAACCTTTCCTCATAAGACAACTGCTTCATCCCAGGAACTAACCTAGTGAACCTTCCCTCCAATGCAGTATATCCTGCTAAGTAAGAAGACCAAAACTGTAACTCTCCAGCATATAACTCTATTATCATAGTATCTAATTACGGGGTGATGGTGGTGTAGTGGCACTGTCACTGGGTGAATAACCCAGAGGCCCAGGATAATGATCTGAGGATATTCAGGAAATTAAGCTGGAATATAAAGCAAGTCTCAGTAATAGTGACCATGAAACTACCAGCGATTTTTTGTTTTAAAAAAGACCCATCTGGTTCACTATATTCTCTTTAGGGAGGGAAATCTGTCATCCTACCTGGTCTGGCCTACATGTGACTCCCGACCCACAGCATGTGATTGACTCTTAACTGCTCTCTGAAATGGCTGAGCAAGCCACTCAGTTCAAGGAGGGATGGGCAACAAATGCTCGCCCTGCCAGTGACACCCACATCCCATGAAAGAATTAAAAAAATTTTTTTACCTCCTAGTTTTCACTTTATTACCTTTCTTGATTGGTTATTCCAAACATGTATCCTGATTCTTTTCTTCTCCGCCATTAATTTCCAAATGGACAAATGTGTGTACCCTGGTCAGATCATTACGGAAGATGTTAAACATGACAATTAAATTATCAGAAGAATTTAAATAGTAAGAGGTGCTTTCGGCAAAAGTAATTTGATTCTGAAAATAAAGAGAATGAGCCTCTGTACAAGAAAATGTTTGCTGAAATATTATGTCTGGTCAACACTTCTCCATGGCTGTGCAACCTGGACTGTAGGCAACTAAATGATCAAATGTGGGCTGACAGAAGAATGCTCAGAATATTTTGGGAAGAGAGAGTAAACAAATGAGAACGTTCAAGGGAGAATGAAATCAAGAAGAGGCATGATAGACATCATCAAGATATTGAGTTATTTTGGCCACCTGACAAGGCAAGATGAGACGTGCAGAACACTGCTTGAAGGCCATGTCAGTGGAAAAGGAGCCAAGAAAGACCAAGAGTTTCATGGACAAGCAACATCAAGTAAAGAGCAAACATGAGCTATTGCGATGCACTGAGGACAGCTTACAGTAGAAGTGACCGGTGCAACATTGCACCCAACCTTCAACAAGAGGAAGGAACCAGAAAAAAAATTCAAATTGTTGCTGCATGTACAAATACTATGACTTGGTTTAACTACATTTAATACTTAAGTGCTTTGTTTCTATCTTTAAAGCTCCAGCTTCTCTAATGTTTCCTTGTATATCATTCCTTCTACATTTGGAATCAGTTGTATTGTATCCTCTCCTAGCGTAACTGTAGCTTGATCAAAATTGAGCACATTAGGAAGAAAGCTCAAAGTCATTCAACCCAGTGAAGGCTGGAGGAGAAACGTCTGTACATTCAATAAGAAATTGTGAATGCAGCATTGTTCTAAAATTCTGTGTTCAAAGGCAGATGCAAACTACATTGTTTAACTGGCTACACGAAGAGGAATTGACGTTGCCAGTGGCTTGTTTAAAGATAAGCAGATGGGTGTTTTTGTTCATTGCTAGGCAATTTGTAACAAATGATTCTAGATCACATTATGTAGGAAATAAAGAAAAATATTAATCCTTCAGTGCAGTGCTGTGGGAATGCAGTGCTGCGGTAGTGCTCAATTGTTGAAGGTGCCTTTTTTGTGTGATTTAAGTAAGATCTTGTTTGCATGTTTGGATATTGAGGATCCCCAAATTACTAGTAGAAAATAGAAGTTCTAGTGTCCTGGCCAACAATGCCTCCCTCCCACCCCCATAAATACCATGCCAAAAAGCTGTTTTAATGTTGCTTATGCCAGTCATTGGGCTCAAAAATAATTCACTGAAAAGCTTTGCAGTATTTCCATATTATAGCCAAGTGTTATATAAATGAGTTTGATGTAATGTAAGATTAAAAACATGCTCACTATGTTCAGTATGAAGTGTGACTGATTTCTCCTTAACATTGCTGTTGACTTGAACATAATTTAAATATGTAGTGGATAGTTGCTTTGAGATCCAATATGATATTAAAATAACTTGTGATGAATTATATGTTCCATATTTGTACCCCTTCAGAACTGAAAAGTAAGAGCTAGGTAAGCATATTGGTACACTTTTCCATCTCCATATTTTTCAGTTGTGAATTGGGAGAAAAATTGCCTCCATGGATGCTGATTTAACCTATTTGTATTTCCAGCTTTTTCTGTTTTGTTTCAGATTTTGAGTATTTGCAGTATTTGGCTTTTTATTTAGTTAATAAAAGTGGTGGCACAGGAGCGTTAGTAGTGATGCATTGATTGCTGAGATAATGGAAATCTTAATTTCCAAAATCATGAACATATTCTAAAGTCTATACTCAACCATTGCTTTAAGAACTGATCAGGTGATGTCTTGTAAGACATTTAAATGTATATTAATTTATTTTTGTTTTTACATTGTGCATTGTAGTTTCAAGGGGATATGAGTAAATGACAATGCATGTGAAATAAACTGTAGATCAGCCAACTATGAACTACTTATCTATAATTAGTGTTGCGTTGCTTCGCTAGTTGCTGCATGTTTGGCCTGCCTGCTTATTGTCTGTTGTCTTAGCACCTCTTCTCCCTTATTGCCTGTGCAGATTTCTTGCCATCTTGCTGAATCTTGCTGACTCTGCAGCTATAAGGGAGATGGGGGAGCACAGGTAGGTAAAACTTACTTCTGTTTAGTTTTGCACTCTGCAATTTCTAATTTATGCTAATGCCTCGCATTCGTTTTTTTTTTTCTTTTTTCAATGGTAATTTTAAGTTTTCTGATGTAACAAATGAGATGCACATATATTTTAAGGGGACACCTTCAACAAGGATCTGTCCCCTCCTAGTTCTCATCTACATACGGCCCCTAGTTGATATCATCCAAAAACACAGTGTCAGTTCCACTTGTATGTTGATGATATGCAGCTCTACCTCAACATCAGGTCTATCCACTCCCTCCACTGGTTCTAAATTATCAGGCTGCTTGTCTAACATCCAGTAGTGAATGAGCAGAAATAACCTCCAACTAAATATTGAAAGTAAAGTTGTCTTTAGTACCTACCACAAATTTTGTTCCCCAACTACCGACTCCATTCCTCTCCCCAGCTACGTTCTGAGGCTGAACGAGACTTCTCGCAACCTTTGTTGACCCTGAGATAGGCTTCTAACCACCTTACCATCACTAAGGCTGTCTATTTTCCCCTCCATTCTATCGCCTGACTTATTCCCTGCCCCAGCTAATTTACTACTGAAACTCTCATCCATGCCTCTGTTACCTCTAGAACTGTCTTTTCCAATTCCTCCTGGTTGGCCTCCCAAGATCGATCCTTCATAAACCTGCAATCATCTAAAACACTGCTCCTATTCTAACTCTCACTCATCATCAAAGTCAACATGGTTTTATGAAAGGGAAATTGTGTTTGACAATTTTTTTTGAGGATGTAGCCAGCAGAGTAGATGAAGGAGAACCAGCGAATGTGGTACTTCTGGATTTTCAGAAGGCATTCAGTAATGTGCCATATAAATGGCTGTTGCACAAGATAGGGCTAATGAGGTTGGAGGTAAAAAATTAGCATGGATAGAGGCATGATTAAAGGACAGGAAACCGTCAGAATAAACTCATCATTTTCAGGTTGGCAGGCCGTTTCTACTGGGTGCTGTAAGGATCAATGCAGAGGCTTCAGCTAGTTACAATCTACATTAATGCCTTGGATGAAAGGACTGAGTATAATGTATCTAATTTTGCTGATAATATAAACTTAGGTGGGAAAGTAAGCGGAGAGTCTGATAACGATAAGTTAAATGAGTGGGCAAGAAGGTTCCATTTTAGTTGGGAGAATAGAAGAGTCAAATGTTTTTTAAATGATGAGAAACTGTTAAATATTGGTGTTTGGAGAAATCTTTAATGTCCTTGTACAAGAAATAGCAGAGGTTAACATGCAGGACAGCAAACAATTGGGAAGGCAAATGATATGTTGGCCTTGATTGCAAGAGAGTTGGAATAGAAGAATAAGGAAGCCTTGCTGCAATTGTATAGGACTTTGGTGAGATCACACCTGGATTACTGTGCATAGTTTTGGCCTCTATGCCTAAGGAAGGATGTACTTGCCTTAGAGAGGGTGCAACAAAGGTTCACTAGATTGACTCAAAGAATGAGAGGGCTATCCTATTAGGAGAGATTGTGTAGAATGAACCTATATGCTATGGAACTTAGAAGAATGAGAGTTGAAACATACAAGATTCTGAGGGGGCTTGATGGGGTAGATAGCTGAGAGGCTATTTGCCCTGCTAGGGGAGACTAGAACCAGTAAGCATAGTCTCAAAATAAGAGAACTATTTTGGACTCTGATGAGGAGAAATTTCCCTAAGGTTGTAAATCTTTAGAGTTCTCTACCCTGAAGACTATGGATGCTCAGTTATTGAGTACATTCAAGGCTGAGATTGATAAACTTTTGGATTCCAAGGGATATTGGAATTAAGTGGGAGAGTGGGGTTGAGATCAAAGAGCAGTTGGAATCTCATTGAATGGTGGAGCAGATTTAAGGGGCTGTATAACTACTGCGCCCCTATTTCTCATGTTAACCAATGGGGTGAATTGTTTGGAAGGTTTGGCACCTTACAGCACTACTGACAGCACAGGTGACATTGAATCATTCTGCAACTGATCTTAGGTTTATGTGTATATGATGTTCCACAGCTGAAAAGTCTCGCTGCTTCACACCTTGAATTTAGTTCCTTTCTTTCACTACTTAAAAAGCTGTAAGTGAGGGAAGGAGCATGTAGATTCTCCACTCACTGTGACCATGATGATTAAAAAATGACGACAGAGACCAGGCAGCCAGGTTTTTTAACAAAGCTGTGTGTGCAAGCATTATCCAAGTTCAGGTGATTTAGCATGCAGTAGGATAGTATCTTGCTTACAAATAAGACTATCTGCTCACTCCAGGAAGCATAGCATGTTCACTTTTTTTTGTGTTATTACATAAATACAATCATGAGGTTGTAATTGACTTGCATATTAAAACATCCTCTTTGATTTTGGAAATTAACAATAGATTTCCAATCTCTGAACACATTGCAAGAACATAATGTTAAAGTCAAAGACATGAATCTCTTGATTTGATTCTGTAACCCATATGCTGAATGTATAATTAATCTTCTGAATTTATATACATATTATCTAAAAAAAACTTTGAAACTCATGTTTGCTGTTTCATTTTAGCTAATGTTTCATAATGTTGTAATGTGCTAATACATTATCAATATTGTTAAGCAGAGGTTTGGTTCGAGCAAGAGTTTTTTTCTGAAGATTTTTTTTCTCTGTAATAGTTTACACAAATTTGTCTGTGGAGGTACAAGTACACAAAATCTTTTGCAAGCATAATATGTCCTCACACAAATTCCTAACTTCAGTTGTATTTGTTAATGGCAGCTATTGAGCAGGAGCTCCTTCCTTCCCCAGGTAGGGAAAGAAAGTTGGAGACTAACTCCTTTTCTTTCTCCTCTTGACCGTTATCTGGTGGTCAGTTCAGGGCAACACTGAGAGAAGCATGAGAACCTGTTGCTTTCCTTCCTACTCACCTATGTGCCTGAGGAGTCAGGTGAATGGGTAGCAAACAAATAATCTTGAAATAAAAAATTTAATCTGTTGATAAATGTTTCCCCCTAAAATTAAGACCCTTTACTTCAGGGCTATGTGTTTGGAATATTTGGAACTAAGGGATTGTAGCAGCATGTGGACAAAGTTATGTGCTACACTCATGTCCAAGATCAAATGCACATGAAGCTTCAGTGATGTAGGTTGAATTTTTGTTGCTGGGGGGTTTCTTGAGGCTTTGAAATGTGGCTTCACTGGAATTTTTACGATGTAAAATAGATTTTAATCCCATATTATCCCTTGTATGTAAAATTTTGGTTCTGAAAATACCATAATGTCTTGAGGACGTTTGAAACCAATTCAAGTGCCTGTTTACTGGAGAATTAGTAGTGTTGTGCTTGGGCACTACTTGGTCACCAACACATGGCAAGCTGAAGAAAAGAATGTTAAAATCCTAAATCATGAACACTTCCAAGAAAAGTGACTCAAGGGAACAGATCTTAAAGGACACCAAGTTTAGAATATAGTCTTGATAGCTATCACATTCAATTTACTTCAATCTCAATATGTCAGTAATATGCTAATGGTCCATTTCCACAGCCTTCATTTTCGGATGGAACAAGTGTCAAATTTCACTTTATCAATATAAAAATTTACAAAAATAATTTGTTTTTCAGCCTTCTGTTTTCTAATTGTCATGGATTCCTTTAATGTTAAGTGAATAACTTGAATATTCAACTGTTACTGATAGGTTGCTGAATCTTAGATATTGCAATAAATCATTACTGATATTTTGGTGCTTCTTTGCATTGTGCTTTTATATGTAATCACTGTGGTTGAGGCCATAACAGCCTAAATTATTGCAACATGAAAATGCGAGCAAAATACTGCAGATGCTGGAAATCTGAAATAAAAATAAATGGGTTTTGATGGGATGTATACATCTTGCTATCTGAGCTTCACGCCACTATTAGCAGCTGCCTTAGTCTTTAGTACTATCATTACTACTCTCTTTACCTTGTGTCCATGACATCTTTGTCAAATCTCTCCTGAGCTCCCAGCTATCCTAGACCTTCTATTTTGCTCCACCCTCCACTCTTCAACAGTATAAAAACCAACACATTTCTACCTCACTTCAACTCTGAAGAAGTCATATGGACTTGAAATGTTAATTGTTTCTCTCTCCACAAGATGCTGCCAAACCTGCTGAGTTTTTCCAGAATTTTCTGTTTTTATTACAACATGAACCCTTGCTCATGAAATTTCCAAGATGACAACAAAACAATGGTAGCTAAATCACACTTCTGGTCAACAACAACAATTTGTATTTATATAGTATTTCCAACATACTAAAACATTCTAAGGCGCTTCACTAGTGATTATCAAACAAAATTTGACACAAAGCCCCGTAAGGAGACATTAGGACAGGTTAAGGAGAGGCGGTGATGTAGTGGTATTGTCGCTGGACCAGTAATCCAGAAACTCAGGGTAATGCTCTGGGGACCTAGGTTCGAATTCCACCACGGTAGATGGTGGAATTTGAATCAATAAATATCTGGAATTAAAAGTCTTAATGATGACCATGAAACCATTGTTGATTGTCATAAAACCCATCTGGTTCACTAATGCCCTTTAGCGCAGGAAATCTGCCATCCTTACGTGGTCTGGCCTACATGCCTCCAGACCCATAGCAATGTGGTTGACTCTTAAATGCCCTCTGAAATGACCTAGCAAGTCACTCATTTATTTCACAATTACTACAAAGTCTACCTATAAGGAACAAAACCGGACAGACCTCCCGGTGTTGACCAAGGCACCGTAAATGACAATGGCAAACTCAGTCCTGTCGACCCTCCTCCTTACTAACAGCTGGGGCTTGTGTCAGAGCTGTCACAGACTAGTCGAGCAACATAGTCATCCTCACGGAATCACACCTTACAGATAATGTCCCAGACATCACCATCACCAACCCTGGATATGTCCTGTCCCACTGGGAGGACAGACATAATAGAAATGGTGACATGAGTGGTATACAGTCAGGAGGGAGTTGCCCTGGGAATCCTCAATATTGACTCTGGACCCCATGAAGTCTCATGGCATCAGGTCAAATATGGGCAGGGTAACTTCCTGCTGATTACCATGTACTGCCCTCCCTCAGCTGATGAGTCCATGTTGAACACCACTTGGAGGAAGCACTGAGGGTGGCAAGGGTGCAGAATGTACCCTCGGTGGTGGAGTTCAATGTCCATCGCCAAGAGTGGCTTGGTAGCACCACAACTGACCGAGCTGACCAAATCCTAAAGGACATAGCTGTTAGACTCGGTCTGCGGCATTTGGTGAGGGAACCAGCAAGAGGGAAAAGCATACTTGACCTCATCCTTGCCAATCTGCCTGTCATAGATACACCTGTCCATGACAGTATTGGTAGGAGTGACCACTGCACAGTCCTTGTTGAGACGAAGTCTCGTCTTCACATTGAGAATCTCTCCATCGTATTGTGCAGCTCGAGACTGGGCATCCATGAGGCACTGTGGACCATTGGCAGCAGCAGAATTGTACTTGACCATAATCGGTAACCTCATGGCCTGGCATATCCCCCACTCTATCATTATCATCAAGCCAGGGTATCAATGAAAAGTGCAAGAGGACATGCCAAGAACAGCACCAGTTACACCTAAAAGTGAAGTGTCAACCTGATGAAGCTACAACATAGGACTACTCGCATGGCAAGCAGCATGCGATAGAAGAGCTAAGAGATCCCACAACTAATGGATCAGGCCTAAGCTCTGCAGTCCTGCCACATCCAGTTGTGAATGGTGGTGGACAATTAAAGAACTCACTCAAGGAGGAAGCTCCACAAATATCCCCATCCTCAATGATGGGGGAGCTTAGCACATCAGTGCAAAAGATAAGGCTGAAGCATTTGCAAGAACCCCTGAAAGTATTCCGGCAATAGTGTGGAAGACTTGTGCTCCAGAGTTTATTGTGCACCTAACCAAGCTGTTCCAGTACAGCTACAAGACTAGCCATCTACCCAGCAATGTGTAAAATTGCCCAGGTATGTCCTGCACACAAAAAGCAGGGCAAGTCCAACCCGGCCAATTACCACCTCATTAATCTTCTCGCAATCATCAGTAAAGTGATGGAAGGGGTCATCAACAGTGCTATCAAGCAGCATTTAGCAAGAGCCAGACTCCAGACCTCATTACAACTTTGGTTCAGACATGGACAGGAGAGTTGAACTCTAGAGGTGAGGTGAGATGCCACATCCCATGAACAAATATTTAATGAAAAAACAAAAGCTTGGTCAAAGATGTACGTTTTAAAGGGTAAGTCTTAGAAGAGAAGACGGACATAAAGGTTTAAGGAGGAAATTCCAGAGCTTACAGCCTAAGAAGCTAAAGTATAACTTGTCAATGGTAAAGCAAAGATGTGCAAGAGGCCAGAATTGGAGGAGAGTAGAGATTATTGAGGGTTGTAGGGCTGGAGGAGGTTACAGAGATGGGGAAGAATGGGACCACAGAGGGATTTGAAAACAAAAATGAGGATCTTAAAATCGAGAGTTTGTTGGACTGGGTGCCATTGTAGATCATTGAGTGATTAGTAAACAGGACTTCATGTGAGTTCGGAGACAAGCAGCAGAGAGTTTTGGATGAGTATGTAATGTGGCAGACTGACCAGGTGAGCATTTGAGTGCTTGAGTCTTTGGTAACAAAAGGCACAAATGAGGGTTTGAGCAGCAGATGACATTAAGGCAGGGAAAGAGGCGGACAGCGTTACGGAGGTGGAAGAAGGTGGTCTTGGTGGAGAGCATTTGGATCAGCTGTCCAGGTCAAATAAGATTCCAAGGCTGCAAGCAGATGGTTGAACTTCAGACAGTGGTCAGGTCAAGTTAAGGAGTTGATGACTATGGTACTGAGTTGTGGTGGGGACCAAGGACAATATTTAATTGGAAGAAATTTCTGCTTATTCAATACTTGGTCATATAAACTGAGTGACAGATCAAAAGCAATGGAGGGATTGAATGTGAATTGGTGATGTAAAACTTGGTTGATCAAGCAGTTAATAACCTTTTTGCTATATAATTTGCATAGTTTTCTGTATTAAATACAAATAGTGTTGAATGTATTAGATACTATACCTCCCAATTGATTAAGCCTAAACTGTTAAAGAAAATTGCATGTGAAAATGTAAATTCCAGTTATCTCAATCTTGTCACTTGATGTAAACTTCACTAGTGTGAATGGTTCCTGTTATCTGTCTGTCCAGAAATATTCTCAAGTTTTCAAAATACAAGACATGAAGAAAGTGATGCTACATAGCAAAACAAAAAGCATGAGTAATTCAATTCTTGAAATATTTATTTCACTGCTGGATGAGATATATCAAGCCCTCTGTATTTGAAGGCAGTTCCCAATCTGTAGTTGTTGTAGAATCATAGAATGGTTATATTGTCAAAACTTTTCAGAATTTTTTGGGGGCATGTTGTGTTTATGTGAATTTCTGTGTGGTGAAATCTTTGGCTTAGTTTTGTGGACATGACTGAAGTGTTTTGTCTTGAAACCGAATTCAGAGATTGTAATGTTTCAGTTTTCTGTATCGGCCTACCTCGTGGTCTTCTACAAGTTATTACTCGCTTAAACCGAACAACGAATTGTGAACCCAAGTTGTTCCCAGTTGGTGTGTAAAAAAAATAAATAAAATAAAATAAATCTGCCTGGCTGTTTGGTCCATTTGAATTTTGTGTGCTTGTGATCCTGCTGAATATTTCTGTGTTATCTTCTTGAAATGGTATTTTGAATAACTGCATACTTCTGAAAATTCTATGAATGAACAAATCAATCTTTTGGTTCTCTGCATTTCGTCCTTCTAAATTCTTGTGCCTCCTGTAAGTTTTTTAGGTTCGGGAGTCACAGATCACCCAAAAGGGCGGTCGAGAACTCAAGTGATTTTAAAGTAATTTATTAGAAAGCAGCAGGTTAAAATGATGCATATGCTAAATAGACAGGAAAAGCATATAACTGTGACAGGTGAGAGCAGTTTACCAACCCCAGAGAACAAATGAGCGAATGTAGCCAATCTCTACAGATGGAAGTGGCAGTCCCTTGTCTGTTTGCTAGCAGCAGTCTTCTCACTTTGTGCTTTGTCTTCTCAAGCTGACTGAGGTGTTAGGAAGCTCTTTGCCTTCTGCCAGGTGAGGACTGTCCCCTCAACCCTGGGCTCCGATTGATACACTTTATTTCTAGGGGCTGGTTGTTGCCGTACGTCGACCGCTTGTTCGAATCCATCTGAATAATGCTGAAAGAACAGGTACCCAAGCTGTGACCAACCCCCTGCCCACCCCACCCCATTCCATCCAACACTTTGGCTGAGGTCATCTTTAGCTTATTTCATGCTGAGTGCATTTGTTAACTCCTGCCAGACACTTGTAAAGGTAAGAGGGTTCAAAATGCTGTCTGGGTACAAAATGCTGTCCTATTCATGAAAGGATGTCAATGCTTAAGTCTGTACCAGGAGATCATAGAAAAGATTGACGACATTCAATTTGGTTATCCCTGGACCAATGCTAGCATGTAAATTGCCAGATTGTATGAAGATGTCTTGTATTGCCAACCTCCTGGTTCTAACTGGTGTATGATTCTCAGAGGGGGAAACCTTGTTGGATCAGATGTCTCCTGCCTCGAAAAAAATCATGGGGAAACAGTAATTTCCTTCAGCCTTCATGAAACAAATGGGGCATTCCACGGTGAGACAAAGAACAGAGGGCCCAAGGATTGATTGCCAGATTTAGAAATGGTTCAGGGGCAAAGGCAGAAATATTTTTGTTCAATATTTTATAGACCTGGCTCTTGCTCATCAATATTTATTTGTAGAAAATGTAATTTGGATTGAAATAACTGTTGGCTACTTTTTTTTTACATTGCTCATATTTAGAGCACAATCTAACTTTTAGACAATTCATGGGTCCTTGGAGTGAAGTGAAGCTCTTAATAGTGTTGCTTTGAGTAAATCAGTTTTAATAAACTTGCACATGAAGCTAAGTCATAACATTCCTTCAGATATTGACTGCATTTCATGTTGTACAAGACTTGTCCACGTTATATAAAGTCTCTTGTGATTAACTTGAGCAAGGAACTTTTGCTGATTTGACGGATTGGAGTGAATACCCAAATAATCCAGCTACTATCCTGTTAGGTATAGGGAATTGCTATTATATTGTTACAGTTGTTTAAAAGAAAAGCTCTGCACCACTGCATTATCTATGCTGTTGTGTGAATGAACTTCAAACCTCCTGAACTAAATCATTGTGTTCTAACCTATTAGTTCATGGATTTATTATCTAGAATAGCTCAAAGCATTTTAATGTATCCTCTCCTCTCCACCCCCTCCTCCACTTAACCCCCCATTTCATTATGTTGGAAAATTTAATTCTCTTTGAAAGTGTTCTTAAAATGTTTTGCACCACAGACAACTTGGTTACATTCCATAACACTGAACTCAAAGAGTGTATATAAAATATGCATGATAAACCCTTTATTTGGATGGATTGCATATTTGAGGCAAGTTCCAAGCATCTTTTCAGTATTGTTCTTATAATGTTGTGGTGGGGGTTGGGGGGAGGGGCAGAGCACAATTTAATGATTTAAGTGCTTTCTAAAATACGTTACTGGATTCCAGAGTGATGCTGGATCCAGTTTTACTTGTAGTGTGGGGAAATTGGAGACATAAATGGTTTGGGGTTGATGAGATGCAATGTGTTAGTGTAGAGAGCATTGAGGCATCTCGCAATGCCTGTAACACTAGCTCTTCAACATTAACCCAGCCACTCCCACTATTGCTGCTGATTTTCACCAAAGCAAATGCCCTTGGCCTGTGCCTGACCATGCAAACTCTCCCACCTTCTATTTCTACTTCCCACTGTGGTTAGGTTTGTCTCAGCCCAAGCTAAAATGCACACCATTCTGTGCCCCTGAGCAAGCAAAACAAAATATGACAAGGTAAGCAGAAAAACATCAGCAAATCAGGAGATGGAGAACTGGCAGCAATAAGTCGGAAGGCATGGATAACAAACCATATGCACTGATTTTCCCTAGAGCAATGTCATGGGTGATCTGCTAGTAACATATCCAGACTTTGGGTGGAATATGCACTTTCAGCATTTTCATTTTCTTGTCAGGATGTGTCTGTAATGCCTGTTTGTCACATTTGAACATACCTATATATTATGTTCAGCTTTGAATTCTCCCATCCCAATTTCCAAGATAGGTGGTGCTTGTTCTTTGCCTTGCTGTCCACTTGAGCCCTGTTTTAACAAAAGCTAAATTGGATCTAAGGCCAGTGCTCATTCCTTCTGCTCCCCTCACTGAACAACTTTATCTTCTGCTCCCTGCCCTGAGAGATGTTCTTGTGTTGTTTCTTTGCATCTACTCTGTTAATGAAGCCCAACTTGCACTGAGATCAAACAAGTTGCCCTTGCAACCAACCTTGGCAACATAAGTACCAAAAAAAGATATATACCTATTGGAGTTTAGAAGAATGAGGGGTGATCATGTTGAAACATATGAGATCCTGAAAGGACTTGAGAGGGTGGATGCTGAAAGGACGTTTCCCCTTGTGGGAGAGACAAGAACTAGGGGGCACAGTTTAAAAATAAAGGGCCTCCCTTTTAAAATGGAAATGATAAGAATTTTTTTCCTCTGAGGTTGTTAGCTTGTGGAATTCTTGTCTGCAGAAACCAGTGGAGGCTAGGTCATTGAATATAATCAAGGCTGAGTTGGATAGATTTTTGATAGACAAGGGAGTCAAAGGTTATGGGGGCAGACAGGAAAGTGGAGTTGAGACCTCAATCAAATCAGCCATGATTTTATCGAATGGTGGAGCTGGCTTGAAGGGCTGAATGGCCTACTCCTTCAAAGTCCTATGTTAATGACTTTGCTATCTCAGCTCCAGCAGCCTACCCATCTTCGTTTTATGCTTTGGATGTGCTGTGCAAATATTTGAGTCGTCCCTTCATTTCTGTACGTGTTAAGGCCTAGCTGCAGATACAACATGGTACATTTCCTTCCTAACTAAAACTAAAAGCACCAACAAATTTACTTGCTGAGCCTCTTGGTTTATATTTACATTATTTTATTAAAATTTGGGCTTGGGTTGTGAACACACTATTGTTGTTCAACCCTCGTTTCCCTGAAGCATTGAGTCAATTACACAGTGTGGTACTGAAGGTATATGCAGAAGATTCCCTTTCCTTAAAGATGTTTGGTCTTTATGGCAATCTGGCAGCTTTAATAGTCGTTTTCTGATTTCATTGAATTCAATTTCACCACAAGAAGCCTTGCTGGGGTTTGAACTCCTGCCCAGAAGTTTGCAGGGGTGGGTTGGAGGCCGTAAACCAATAACCTGTACGTCCTACCAAATCTAATGGCAGGAGTTTTTTTTTTAGCTGTTTCCCAACTGGCAGCTGGCCAAATGGGGGTGGGGAGTGACCAAAGGTTTCCTTGAGGGTCCAAAGGTGCACCCTGCTCCTTTTGGCCCAAAAGGAGTGCCAAAATATACATTTGCCTTAGGGATCCAGCAGCTCCCATCTCTCTTTCACAACTGAGTTTTCTGACCCCTGGGAAACCAGTGTAGCAAAAGTTAATTTTAAATTGGGCTTCCAATTACACTCTTGACTGCCTGATTTAAGTATATTAATTATTTACCTGCCTGTCCATGGGACACTCTGCTATCCGCTGCTGTGGGAAAAAAAAAAGGTGGTGGGTGCATCATGTGTATGCCCTACCAAGCCTAGCCAAGACAATGCTGGGAGGATGTTTTCCTAGCTAGAGTGTCTAAAACTAAGAGTCACCGTCTCAAAATAAGGGCTTTAGGACTAATATGAGGAGAATTTATTTCCATTCAAGGACTGTGAATTCTTTGGCATTCTCTACTGCCAAAAACTGTGGCGCCCACCCTCTCACCTGATCTGTCTTATCTTATGTGACTGGACGGGTGGATGCCTCATCTTGCCCTGGCACTGTTTTACTCATGGCAGGTGGAGGCCCATACCAAGTGGGTAGCCCAGCAGCTTTAGCTGTGTGGGATGGTGTCTGGCAAGGGGCAGTACCTCCTTTTTAGGGGTTCCTTGTGCCCTTCAGAGGAGCCCACCACAAGGTTATAGCCCTCCCCCTCACCCCAGCCCCTCATAACTGGTCCCCAACCCCCTCACTACTCTCACGGGGGCTGATACCCTGGACTTGCCTTCAGTCTAGTTTCCATTAGCTCCTCTTTTTCAGGGACTGGCTGTAGTTTGAGCAGTGACCACTGCTCAGATTTGGTGCTCCTGGGACTACAGATCAGCTGGCCATCTGATTGGCTGGCAGCTCTCCAAGGTATGACTTCCTCCCCAGATGAGGGTGGAAGTCTTGCTTTTTGCCAGTTAATGCCCCACTGAACATTAAATGGCCACTGGGTAGCTGATAAAAGCAGGGATGTGTTCCCTGTCAACTCTCTAGGTGGTGGGGTGGAAAACCATCAGAAAAATTCTTCCCTTAGTCTCTGGGTTATATTGAAGTCTTGAGGTCGACTGAATTTTGGATTCTACAGGAATTCGGGAATGTGAGATTAGTGTCCCAAGGTGTAGCTGAAAAAGATCAGCCATGAGCATATTGAATGGCGGACCAGATTTTGGAAGTCAGGGTGGTGACTGGGGGTAGGCGGTAGGGAGGTGTGATGTTGCTGCTCCTGCTCTCATTTCTTATGTTCTTATAAAACAGTTCTTCAAACCAAACAAGCAAATTTAGTTAGAAAGAAATTGAATGCATCATTTGGATTTTGCAGACTTTCAAAATTCTCAATAGATTCCAATGATAACCACCTATGTTTGCTCACCTCCTCAATGAACCACTCAGCCTCACTACCTCTTTAATTCATTACTTCCAATTCCTATACCTATTGTTGTCCTTTAAATTACTAGCTACTTCCTCCAACAATCAACCCAAATTCTCACTGTGATTATGTCATTCAATATCGAAGCATTGACAACTGACTAGTATCCCCATCTCCTCGACTACTCACCACTACTTCCTTACCACTACCTAAATGGTTACAAAATCGGTTCTCCTTCCCAAAAAGCCTATGCTTTGAAATCCTAGTGTGTGGGGCCCACAAGCTGAAGGCGTGGCAGTCAAAAGTGGAGTGAATAGTGAGGAGTTGCACAAAAGGCCTGAGTCAGAAGAATACCAAGTTTACAAGGATGTAATACTGGAGGAGGTTGCAAATATTGGGTAATGCAAGGCCATAGATTTAAACATGAGGATGAGATTTTTAAATTAGATGAATTGTACTCCTTGGTGTACCAGGAGCCAATGTAGGTCAGTCAGCACTGGGCTGATGGGAAAGCGAGACTTGGTGAAAATTACAATATGGACAGCAGAGTTTTGGATGGACTTGTGTTAATGGAGGCTGAAAGATAGCCTGCCAGCAGAGCATTGGAATACTTGAGGCTGGAGGTAACAAAAGTATGAATAAACGTTTCAGTGGAAGATGATCTGAGGCAGGAATAGAAACTGGCGATATTACTCTGGTGGCAGTAAACGGTCTTTGTAATGGAGAGATATGGAGTTGGAAGCTCAGCTCTGTTAAATAAGATGGCAATATTCTTACTGTCTCGGGCCAAATCTATTTATAGAGAGTGGGGCTGCAGGGGGATGTTGGGTGGGGGTGGGGGAAAGAGAACCAGTAGTGAGGGAACAGAGTTTGTTAGGGGAGCCAAATACAATTACCTTGGCTTTCCCAGTGTCAATTGGAGGAAATTGGTGCTCATCGAGAACTGCTTGTTTTGACAAGTAGTCTGATAAATATGGAGGCAGTGGTTATTTGAGAGCGGTGGTGGTAATAATTCTATTCTTATTTCTTTGCCTGGGTACTTATTGAACTGTTGGGGGTTATGAAGAGATGTGGAGTTTGCTTTTTTGGATTTATGTGTTACTACCAGCTGGAGTACTCAGAACTTGACTACCATCAATTGCCCATTGAATGGAAGAGCATCATAATTGAGCTGTATCTTTTTTAAATGAGCATACTTGTGCCTGAATTTCAGATAAAACTTGAAGGGAAAAAAATTATGGGAATATGAAAAAGAGTGAGGAAATGGGATTAACTGGATTGCTCTTCAAAAGAGCTGGCATAGATTTGATGGGCTGAATGGCTTCCTCCTGTTGTACTACTGTACTATGTTATGAACTGCAGAAATCTAGAATTTAGATGCTCCCCTGTCTTTGTGTATCTAGCTAAAGCAACAATCCAGTTTTTCTCAAGTGATTTCAAAGGCCCTTTCTCTTATTCTTCATATTGAAAAACTAATCCTCATGCTGATCCAACTGCAAATTAAATCAGCTATTGTTGTCCTTCTGTTGCAGTCAAATGCATACCAAAATGCAAGCCCAGTTAGAATCGTAGTCTCTTAGAGTGAAGGTTATCGATTACAATATCGTCCTATCAAATGTACTTTCCACAGCTTCACCTGCTGCGTCTTGCAACACACCCAACAACGCCCATTGAATATGCAATCTGGCCTTACCTAAGTAAAAAGAGGGAGAAAAGCTCGAACAGAATTTGTTGTTTGTCCACCTCCATTAGAGTTCAGTGCTTTCATTGAAGTGATCTGCAAAGTTTTGAATGCTTTGGGTTTTTCAGCCAGTGATATGGCCTCGATGCTTTTATTTGCCAGCCCCGCCATTTTAGACCTTAAGAATCTGGTTTCTGCCAGTAGTTTTTTTTTTACAATGACAATTAAACTTTTTGCAGATTTTTCTTTAGTAGCTTACACTTGAAGGGATGACTAATGCAATATAAAGGCAAGTTTTAGACATAAATTTTCTGTTATCGCTGTATTTTATTTTGAAATGATTAGGCTTGAATGAGCTACATCAGCTACTCCTGTGAATTCCTTTTGAATCTAGAAGAAATCCTGGTTTGAAATACAAGGTCAAAGAGGCCTCAGAAGTACTAAATCAGCTACAGCACAACTTGTAGTGTATAGAGGATATTCTGCACTCAAATACTAGAATATAATAATTGCTAACCCACTTCTTCCACATTACAAGTTTCCTAGCTCAGCTGGGTTCTCGTAGATGGTAACTGAGTTATTGCAAGACATTCATCCTCTGGGAGGGAAGAAGAACTCTCAAAGGAGTTAGCCTTCCTGGTCTGACCCAATCATATTTCTGCACATGGATGTTCCCCCAAGCTGATGATCTGACTGTGAAGCCTACTTGTGCTTAGGTATTTTATTTTCCTGGGTTTTTTTATTTTAATTTTATCGTTTGAAGGTTTGCAAAGGATTGGTGGCTCATTGGTGTATAAATCTTGAAGTGAAACATCAAACTTTGTATCACAGCTTGATGTATAATAGGATCATTGTTTAAACATTAATTTGATGCAACCTGTAGCAAATATCCAAGTGTTCCCACAAAGCCAAGTTGTATAGATACTCCTGTGTGCTATCTCATGGATAGAGACCTTGGAGCAGGTTTTCCTCTTTTCTTAGCTGAGGAATGATGGAAATAGAGAGGAGCTGTAGGAGGATGAACATGTAAAAGCTGAGTGTGTGAAAATAAGGCTTTAGGGAATAGCACTTTTTTAAAGGATAAAACCTTTGTGCCATTTAGCTTTTTGAATCAAAATATTCTACAAAATATTTTGAATTAAAATAAGTATGTTGTAGCTTTGAAATTGTGTAAATAAAAAAAAAATGGTCATATTATATGCATTTTCTTTGCTTGGTTTTAACTCCTGGATTCCCTTTGGGTACTTACAGATATGTAAACACATTACTGAAGCTGATCCCTCAGGTCCTGCAATTGCAGGAGCAGCTGAGACAAGCTGTTCAAAATGGAGACATGGAGACATCACATGGTATCTGCAGAATCGCTGTGGCTCTTGGAGAAAATCACTCAAGGTTCAGTTTGCAATATTCTTATTTCCCTTGCACTTCAATCCTGTTTTACCAATTGTTACTCTCTGGAGAATCATTTTGAAACAAAAATGAAGCCTGGAAAATGTTGTCTGATCTGCTTTGAAGTATGTTAAATTTGGTATGTTCCCCTTCTCTGTAGTGCTTGATCTAGTTTGTGATGATATTGGCCCTTAGCTTGGAGGAGAGTTGGCCCTTAATGAGCAATTGTGGTTGAAGCAAGAAGTAACCACTTTACATATGATTATGTAGAAATTAATAGAATCTTTTGAGCTTTGATGGAATTTCCTACCATTGGAAATTTTGGGAGTAAGAAATACTATGTGGAGTTACATGTGAAGAAGCTGTACCATTAGGTACAGGAAGTGTATTAAAACCGAAACCATTGAAGTGATTTTCACTAGAATAATGGAGCAATAACTTATCAAATTTAATTACCGCCTCCTCGGATCAGTTTATCATGATTCCATTATCAGCTTTGTTGAACAAAATCTGAGCAATTGCTTGCATTATATAGTGCCATTAACTAGGAAAAAGGTCTTCTAAGTGCTTCACAGAAGTGTAATTAGATAAAAATTAATGATAAACCAAAAAGTAAGGTGGGGGGCGGTGAAGAAGAGTGGTGATAACACACTGGATTAGTAATCCAAAGGCCTGCTCCAATGACTTGAGTTCAAAACGCACCATGGCAGCTGGCAAAATTCAAAATTTAATTAATTAAATAAACTTGGAATAAAATACTTGCCTTGTTAATAATAATAAAACTACCAATTGTCATAAAAACCCATCTGGGTCTCCAATGTCCTTTAGGGAAAGAAATTTGCTATCCTTACTTGGTCTGGCCTACACGTAACTCCACATTACAGAAATATAGTTGACTCTTAACTGCCCTCTGAAATGACATAACAAGCCGCTCAGTTGTGTCAAACTACTATGGATAAAACATTGTAGGTGTACCTACACCAGACGTATTGCAGCAGTTCAAGAAAGTGACTTACCATCACCTCCTCAAGAGCAGTTGGGGATGGGCAATAAATGCTGTCCTTGCCAGCATTGCTTACAAAAGGATCTTAAAGGGGTTACTAAAGGCTTGGTCCAAAATGTTTTAGAGTGGAGAACTTTCGAGAAGGAATTCTATATCTTCAGGCCTGAACAACTGAAGGCACTGCAACCAGTGGTTGGTTCATGTGAGTAGACAATGCAAAAGAGCCCAGAGTCAGTGGATTGCAAAATAACTGTTCAAAATGTTCTGGTTTTAAGTAACTTCAGGCTGTGTCTCATTCAAATCTGTGTGTAATGTATAATGGGAATTGGAGTCACTCTTACAAGCAACAGCAACTAAAAAAGATATAATATTTCACTTTTACACAATTTAATCCATTATTATTCTATTAAATAAAAACCTGAGCTAACTTTTCGCTGGCGAGGGCAGCATTTTTATTGCCTGTGCCTAATTGCTCTTGAGAAGGTGGTGGTGATAAGCTGCTGCAGTCCATGTGGTGTAGGTACACCCACAGTGCTGTTGGGGAGGGTGTTCCAAGATTTTGACCCAGGAACGGTGATATAGTTCAGGGTGTGTGTCAGGATGGTGTGTGGCTTGGAGGTGAACTTGCAGGTGGTGGCGTTCCCATGCAGCTGTTGCCCATGTCCTTCTATCAGGTAGGGGTTGTGGGTTTGGAAGGTGCTGTCGAAGGAGCATTGATGAGTTGCTGCAGTGCACCTTATAGATGGTACATGCGGCTGTCACTGCGTCAGTGGTGAAGGATGTGGATGTTGATGGTGGTGGATGGGGTGCCAATCAAGGGGGGATGGCAATGCTATCCTTTTAGCAATGTAAATAATTGGAGAATAGAAGGAAATTTTAACAAGGGTATAAGGAAATGTAATTAATTAAGTAAAATAATTTCATTTTAAGTAATTCCTGAAATTTCACTGAAGCCTCTATCTTTCCACATAAAGCGTATAATATTGTCTTTCTGTTAATGTGATGCATTGCTGAAATAAAAGTGCTATATTACACAGTTTTAAAGTATTAAAGCTACAGCTTCCACATTCTCAGAATTACATATACCTATTTATTCTCTTTGAATTATGTTGTAGCCAAGTGTCCATTGGAAACTTTATGACTCAAGTTTGTTTGTCCCTTGTACAGAGCCTTGTTGGAGCAAGTGGAGCACTGGCAAACTTTTCTAGCACTTGTCAACATGATCATGTTTTGCACAGGAATTCCAGGCCACTACCCAGTGAATGAAACTACAAGCTCTTTAACCCTTACATTCTGGTATACACTTCAGGTATGAGCAGTATTTTCATACTGAGTAAATTGCAAATATGACATGGCAACTCTGGATGTAAATTTTTAACTAAAATGTAATTTGAGCTAGTGAATAATCTAATTTCACTGGATAGTGAACAGTCTTGCAGAAAACTTTGATTCTTCCTAATTCTCTGAGTGAATTTGGAAATATTTTCATATTTTATTCTGAGCTTCTATCCAATATGGTATAGAGCTTGCTTAAACTTATTTTGTTGTGGCATAAAAGCCATGGATTCCAGCAGAAGTTTGAGATTTAAACAAAGGGTGCACTGCACCACCAATTTCCTTTTCAATTATTTATTTTTCCTTTCCCTCCTGTAAGAATAGGTTTTGACTAAAGGTCTGCATCCAAAATGTTAACTCCCCTGTTGCTGCCTGTCGTGCTAAATATTCCCAGCATTTTCTGTTTCATATTTCCAGCATCTGGAGTTTGTTGCTTTTAACTTGGATTATTTGTATAGGTCCTTGCCACACCAACCTAAAGGCAAAGCTTGATGCAGCCTTTTACTGCACAACCCACTTGTCCTCTACACTATAGTTCTCTCTCTCTCTCTCTCTCTCTTCCCCCCCCCCCCTTGCCGGTGCATTCTCCTTGTTGACAAAAATAATAACTTGTGTGAAATTAAACATTGGAAGTTATAATGCTGCAGATGAGACTTCTTAAAAGCAAATAACATTGCCAAGAATAAATAGTGCTCTGTTTGACATTTCAACTTCAGTGAGCCATTAATACCCTTAAGAGCATGGGTGAAAATATTGGTATTAAATTATAAAGAATAGTGTTTGAATATTCAGATTTTTATTTGCTCCATGCCAGTGATCTCTTATCCATATGCCCATCCCATCTTTATTTGCCAAAAGCAAGTCAATCACTTGGTGTTTATTGTATTTTCATTGTTGATCCTCCTCCTCCTCCTCAAATGGCAACAATCTCCGATAGTATTGCTGAGCATAATTTAATATAGATCATACTTAAAAGATGGAATAATTTATGAAATTTTCTAGTTAGACCTAGATAGAGATTGAACATTGTCCATCCATTGTTGGTCCGTTTTCCTAGAGTCATAGAATGATACAGCATGACTGGCCATTCAACCAATCATGTCTCTTCCCGTTAGTCTCATTCCTCTGCTTTTCAATGCCATGCCTTTATTTTGACTTTCATTTATTACTATACATTTTTCCAATTGCTAATTAATTTTATCCTGGGTTAATGTCTCTAAAGTTCCCTCTCCACTAATGTTCGGTTGGTTGGCCTGTAATTCCTGGGTTTATCCCTCTCCCCATTTTTTAAATATACGATCCTGCAGTTGTTCTGACCTTGAGGGAGACCATTAACTTTTAAAAAGAAACTTAACTTCTAGTTATTAACTGAATGAATTATGCCGTAAGGTTTCAAGTTTCAAACAAAAACTTTTATTGTACAAGAATTAAACAAAGCAAGTACTACTAACTTAACACCATATATTTTCTAAACAATTAGATTTTAAGCTGGAAAATTTCAACAGGACACTCCCTGTTCTACTTTTATTTCCACTAATGGGTTCCCCTATCCTTTCCATGACCTTAAGGATTCCTTCACTTCTCCTGGGACCAAATCAAGGTGTGCCACAGCTGTTAGGAACTCACTTTGATTTTCCCCAGTGTTCCTGCCAGTGCTCAGAGGTATGAGGTTTCTTGGGGTCCTTCCACCAGCACCTAGCTAGGCGACCTTCCAACTTTCCTTAAATTCTTCGATATTGTGGACACCCCAGCTCAAGCCTGGGCCTCACTGCTTTCTTGCTCTGTGACTCCAAAATCAGAAAACACCCTTGTTTCTGATAGCCCTTTGTTTCTGGCCCACAGGTACTGACAGCTTTCTCTACCTGTTTGCAAGTTGTTTCCAGATGTAAGCTACCTGTTTCAAAGCTGCTCCCAAACTGACTAACTGCTTTTGTGAAAAATCTCTGATTTCAGTCTTTCCTAGACTCAGGGGAGGTGCCAGAGGACTGGAGAATTACAAACATTACGCCCTTGTTCAAAGAAGGTTGTAGGTCTAAGCCCAGCAATCATAGACCAGTCAGTTTAACTTCGGTGGTGGGCAAGATTCCAGAAACAATTATTCGGGATAGAGTTAGTAGTCACATGGAAAGATATGAGTTGATAAAGAAGAGCCAGCATGGATTTCTAAAGGGGAAATCATGTTTAACTAACATGCTGGAGTTTTTTGAAGAGGTAACAAAAGGTCAATGAGGGTAATGCTGTTGATGTGGTGTACATGGACTTTCAAAACACATTTGAAATGTCACATAACAGACTTGTGAGCAAAGTTATTGTTCATGGAATAAAAAGGACAGTAGCAACGTGGATACAAAATTAGCTGAAAAATAGGAAACGGGGAATAATGGTCTATGGATATTTTTTGGGCTGGAGGAAGGTTTATAGTGGAGTTCCCTAAGGGATGATATTTACCCTTGCTTTTCCTGATATATATTAATGATCTAGATCTTGGTGTGCAGGGGACAATTTCAAAGTTTGTGGATGATACGAAGCTTGGGAGTGTTGTGAACTGCGAGGAGGACAGTGTAGAACTTCAAAAGGACATAGACAAGTTGGTGGAGTGGGCAGATAGGTGGCAGATGAAGTTCAATGTGGAGAAGTGTGAGGTGATGCATTTTGGTAGGAAGAACATGGACATATAAAATAAGGGGTGAAACTATGAAGGGGGTGCAGGAGCAGAGGGACCTGGGTGTATATGTGCATAGATCATTGAAGGTGGCAGGACAGGTGGGAAGAACAGTTAATAAAGCATATAGTATCCTGGGTTTTATTAATAGGGGCATAGAGTACAGGAACAGGGAGGTTATGCTGAATTTATATAAGACACTCGTTAGACCTCAGCTAGTGTATTGTGTACAGTTCTGGGCGTCACACTATAGAAAGGATGTGAGCACATTGGAAAGAGTGCAGAAGAGGTTTACAAGAATGTTTCCAGGGATGAGAAACTTCAGCTATGAGGATAGATTGGAGAGGTTGGGACTGTTCTCCTTGGAGAGAAGAAAGTTAAGAGGAGATTTGATCGAGATGCTCAAAATCACGAGGGGGCTGGACAGAGTCGATAGGGAGAAGCTGTTCCTGCTCGTAAAGGGATCAAGAAAGAGAGGGCACAGATTTAAAGTGATTTGCAAAAGAAGCAATTGTGGCGTGAGCAAAAACATTTTCACACGAGTGGTTCGGGTCTGGAATGCACTGCCTGGAAGTGTGGTGGAGGCAGGTTCAATCCAGGCATTCAAGAGGGCATGAGATGATTATTTGAATAGAAACAATGTGCAGGGGTATGGGGAAAAGGCGGGGCAATGGCGCTAGGTCATAATGTTCATTTGGAGAGCTGGTGCAGACACGATGGGCTGAATGGCCTCCTTGTGCGCCGTTAAAATTCTGTGATAAACCCAAAACAAAAGGGTACCTCCTTTCATAACTATTTCTGTGGAAACATAACACACCTGGATGCCCCAGATAGAGATGTCAACAAATTAACTCCAATTTTAAACCTGTCCTTTGATCTGAGAATTATATGGATATTTAACATTTTCCCTTGTCTACCTGTTGCTTCCAAATTTTTCTCTGATCTGGGACCTACACGAATAATTTAAACCCCTTCTGAAGACAACTGTAGAGATCTCTACCAAGAAATTCAGGAAGAGGCCACCTTTTATTTTTATTATTTTCCCACTTGCAACACTGACCTTATTAAATAATCACTGACTACCAGGTGAGATACCGGGCGTGAGTGGCCTGCAGCTAGGATAGGGAGCAAAGAAGAGGGCTTGTTCCAGCTTGCCAGAGGGTGAGGTCACACACAAGTTCTGCTGGAGAGTATTTGGATGAGGACTTTTTGAAGCTGAGTACAGAAGAAGACTGATAAGTATACTCAATGAAATGTTTGATGCATTGGGCAACCCATGTTCAGTGTCCAGAAGCATGGAGGCATTCGAGGCAAACTTGGCTCAGGGCTTTGTGCAGAGCTTGGAGCCTATACTTTCCAGCATGAAAGTAGTGGTCACCTCCATTAGAACACTTGTGGAGCCAACCATGATGTAGCTTCCATTGTAGCACAAGTAGCTTCCACCAGAATCCTGAATGCTGCAGTGGAAGCACAAGGTTGAAATAATGCATGCTTCGCTTGTTGCCACATAGGCTCAGCTTGCTGAAATCATGGCTGCCGATAATAGTGTTCAGAGGGGCAATGCCGGGTTTTACAGCAGCCCAACCATCTTCCTTCCAACAAATTACTTGGATTGCTGAGGCACCATTCCAGGGGAGTGGCAGTGGATCCATGGAGGATGAACTAGCTATCTCTCTCACTGAGATGCTGCAGTTTGAAGCTTGACCTTCTGGGTCCAGAGCTGCTTGAGGTTACCCTCCAAGGCCATCTCCAGACTCCTCCATGGAAATTCAACCTTCCACCAGCCATATTGCTGGGGTAACACTGCATAGGAGCAGTAGAACAGGCAAAGGCACACGGAATACAGGCACTAAAGAAATGCATAAGGGTTGAATAGTTTATATTTGTAAGCAATATGGCATGGGTTCACTTGTAAATTTGGTTTGGAATGTTTATGTTGTGGTGGCTCTTATTTTTTGCATTGTGGCCAACATGATGTGATAGCCAGTAACAAAAGGAAGTTGAGGAGTGCGAGCCTGGTGGTAAATGAGGAATTGGGGTTGCTGTCACTAGTTTCTCACTTCAGGTAGTACTTTTATGTAAAGTTGGGCAGTAAAGGGCTGTCCTGGTTGCTGAAGCCCTTCCTCTCTCTCTCCTCACTCTTCCAGCAGCTCATCATGCTTTGTGTGGCATCTGTCCATTTTCCCATTCAGTTCCATTCCAAGGAGACTGGGAGAAGTGAGTTCGAACATAAGCCTTGAAGTCAGGAAAATGTCCCTCGGCATTTGCTACACCATTCCCTGTAGACATTTGGAACTTGGAACAACAGTGAAAGCACCAAACACTTGTAAAATTGTATCAGCAGCCAAACTAGAAACTTATCTGTGAGCAGTTAATAAATATTTTGAATAGCGCTGGTTGAGGAGGGAGTGGGGGGGTGGTGGGGGGATTCTCTCTGCTGTTTAACATGTGTTCAGCTGCCTGAGGTTAAGAGAGGACAGCGACTGGAGTGTTAAGCTTCAAAATGGCAGCATTGGTATCAAATCTGTATTGAATGATGATTGTCACAATGATTTGCCTGCTCTGCATACTTCCGGCAGATATTAACACCTTGACCGATTTGGTATCTGGTACAATTCATGGTAGAAGTGTGTATGCTTACATTGGACACTATTTGGTCTCCAAATGGCACCAGTAGTGCCCAAAATCAGGCACTACCAAACCTGATCTTGCATATGCAGTGTTCTAAACAGTGGGGATGATTCTTTGCTGCAGTGATGTTGTCTTTCTTTTTTGATTGAAGCTTAATTGCAAATTAAAACAACTGCATGCCACCAGGACCCAATTTAAAGTAGTGGTTGAGGTTTTGACAAACTGGAAATACAGCAAGAATAGCATCTTGGTTACTGAAACTTTTCTAGATCAATTCAAAATCAAATAATTCTCACTTCCCTCCATATCCATTCCATTCAGTGAAATTGAAAACTTTATTCCTGTGCTAAGTGGGTCATAAATGACTGTTTGGCATTAATTGCTTAGTAGTTTTGGGCAGGATATTAGTCACTGTTGGTAGTGGGGTTCATCTGTTAATCAAATAACTTCTTTCAGTTGTCTTAATTACTTAGTCAATTCAAATGAATGCAGATGATCAAGCTAGGTAAAGTTCTCCTTTTTCTCTCCCCCTCAAAGCCATTAAAGAATATTTCTTTTGGAAAATAAAGTACAAAGGCACACAATTGTTTTATTAAAAGAAGTGCTTTACTTAAATAAGAGCGTTGGAAATGTATTTTTAGTAGCAGGCTGTATGAATCAAAATTCCACCATTCAATTATATATTGGATGTTCCTCAACTCCATTTACCCTTTTTTGCTCCATATCCTTTGATATCCTTATCTCATAATTTAAGTATCTCAGTCTTTAAAGTCTCAGCACCTACAGCTTTTTGAAGCAGAGAATTCCATGTTTAATGACCCTTGTGTGGAAAAAAATGTGTCCTGATCTCACTCCTAAGTGGCCTACCTCTATGTCCTTGTCCTGAATTCTCCCAGCAGAGCTAATTGTTTCTTGGTACCTGCCCAATGTTTTCCCTTTATCATTTTCAAAACCTCAATTCAATCACCTGTAAACCTTTTTATCAACTTCGAGATTACAATCCAGTTTTGTCAAACCTGTCCTTGTAGTTTCACCCTTTAGCCCTAGTATCTGGTTTGGTATCCGGATAGACACCATAAATGAAGAAATCTTATATTTTGTTACCTGATCTTACAATGACAATTTATAACCAAAAGTAATTGATGTAGATGCTATAACAGAATGTATGAAGTGATAATGTTTTTACATGATTAAGATGTAAGTCTTGAATTTTTTTATTCTTTCATGGGATATGGACATTGCTGGCAAGGCCAGCATGTTACCCATTCCTAATTGACCTTGAGAAGGTGGTGATGAGCCGCCTTGAACCACTGCAGTCCATGTGGTGTAGGTACATACACAGTACTGTTAGGGAGGGAGTTCCAAGTTTTGATTCAGCGACAGTGAACGACCGGAGATTTAGTTCCAAGTCAGAGTGGTGTAAGGCTTGGAGAGGAACTTGCAGGTGGTGTTGCCATTTGTCTGCTGCCCTTATCCTTTTAGGTGTTAGAGGTTGCAGGCTTGGAAGGTGCTTTTAAAGGAGCCTTGGTGAGTTGCTGCAGTGCATTTGTATATCAAGTTGCTGCTGCCACTCTGAGTCAGTGGGGAGAGAATGAGTGTTTAAGTTTGTGGATGATGTGCTGATCAAGTGGGCTGCTTTGTCCTGAATGGTGTTGAGCTTCTTAGTGCTGTTGGAGTTGCACTTATCCAGGCAAGTGGAGAGTATTCCATCTCACTCCTGATTTGTGCCTTATAGGTGGTGGATAGGCTTTTGGGAGTTGTGAGGTGAGTTGCTTGCCTCAGAATTCCCAGTCTCTGACCTTCTCTTGTAGCCACAGTTTTTATATGGCTGCTCCAGTTCAGTTTCTGGTCAATGGTAACCCTCTGGATGTCGATAGTGGGGGATTCAGCGATGGTAATTGAATGTCAAAGGAAGATGGTTAGATTCTCTTTTGTTGGAGATGGTCATTGCCTGGCACTTGTGTAGCATGAATCTCACTTTCCATTTATCAGCACAAGCCTGAATGTTGTCCAGGCCTTGCTGCATGTGGACACAGACTGCTTCAGTGTGGAGCTGCAAACGGTACTGAACTCGTGTAATCATCAATGAAGATCTCAATATCTGACCTTATAATGGAGGGAAGGTCACTGATGAAGCAGCTGAAGATGGTTGACCCTCAGACACCACCCTAGAGGAATTCCTGCAATGATATCCTGAGACTGAGATGATTGGCCTGCAACAATCACAACCATCTTCCTTTATGCTAGGTATAACTCCAATCAGTGGTGAGCTTTCCCCTGATTCCTATTGACTTCAGTTTTGTCAGGACTCTGAGATATTTGGTCAAATGCTGCCTTGATGTCAAGGGTAGTCACTCCCACCTTACCTCTGGAATTCAGTTCTTTTTTCCATGTTGGACCAAGGCTGTAGTGAGGTCAAGGGTCGGGTGGCCCTGGCTTAACCCAAATTGAGCATCAGTGAACTGGTTATTTATTGGCTTAAGATTGGGATCTGTGATGCTGGGGACCTGAGGAGGAGGCCAAGATTGATCATTCACTCAGCACTTCTGGCTGAAGATGGCTGCAAATGCTTCAGCCTTGCCTTTTGCACTGATGTGCTGAGCACCCCCATCACTGAAGATAGGGATGTCATTGGAGCCACCTCCTCCGGTTTGTTGTTTAATTGTCTACCACCATTCATGACTGGATATGGCAGGACTGCAAAGCTTTGACCCTTTGGCTTGATACTAATGGTAGAGTGAAGTATCTGCCAGGCCAAAAGGTTACAGATTGTGGTTGAATACAATTCTGTTGCTACTGATGGCCCACAATGCCTCACGGATACCCAGTTTTGAGCTGCTAGATCTGTTCTGAATCTAGCTCAAATGGTCTACCCCGTATCCTCAGACTGTGACCCCTGGTTCTGGACTCCCCCACCATCGGGAACATCCTTCCTGCATCTACCCTGTGTAGTCCTGTTAGAATTTTATAGGTTTCTATGAGATCCCCCCTCATTCTTTTGAACTCCAGCGAATATAATCCTAACCGACTCAATCTCTCCTCATATGTCAGTCCCGCCATCTCAGGAATCAGTCGGGTAAACCTTCACTGCACTCCCTCTATAGCAAGAACATCCTTCCTCAGATAAGCAGACCAAAACTGCACACAATATTCCAGGCGTGGTCTCACCAAGGTTCTGTACAATTGCAGCAAGACATCCCTGTTCCTGTACTCAAATCCTCTGGCTATGAAGGCCAACATACTGTTTGCCTTAACAAAACAAAAACAGAATTACCTGGAAAAACTCAGCAGGTCTGGCAGCATCGGCGGAGGAGAAAAGAGTTGATGACTCGAAACATCAACTCTTTTCTTCTCCGCTGATGCTGCGAGACCTGCTGAGTTTTTCCAGGTAATTCTGTTTTTGTTTTATTTTGGATTTCCAGCATCCGCAGTAGTTTTTTGTTTTTATACTGTTCACCTTTACTGCCTGCTGCACCTGCATGCTTACCTTCAGCGACTGGTGTACGAGGACACCCAGATCTTGTTGCACATCCCCCCCCTCTCAATTTATAGCCATTCAGATAATGGTCTGCCTTCCTGTTTTTGTTACCAAAGTGGATAACCTCACATTTATCCACATTATACTGCAACTGGCATTCATTTGCCCACTCACTCAGCTTGTCCAAATTACACTGAAGCATCTCTGCATCCTCCTCACAGCTCACCCTCCCACCCAGCTTTGTGTCATCTGCAAATTTGGAGATATTACATTTAGTTCCCTCATCTAAATCATTAATATATATTGTGAATAGCTGTTCAATTCCCCACACAATAAATGATAACATTCTATTAGCTTTCCTAATTACTTGCTGTACCTGCATACTAGCCTTTTGTGATTCATGCACTAGGATACCCAGATCCCTCTGAGTCTCAGAGCTTGGCAATCTCTCACCATTTAGATAATCAGCTTCCTTTTTATTCTTCCTGCCAAAGTGAACAATTTCACATTTGCTCACATTATTCTCTATTTGCCAGATCTTTGCCCACTCACTTTATCTACCTATGTCACTCTGTATGTCCTCTTCACAAATTACTTTCCTACCTATCTCTGTGTCGCCAGTAAATTTAGCAACCATTCCTTCGGTCCCTTCATCTAAGCCATTTGTATAAATTATAAAAAGTTGAGGCCCCAGCACTGATCCCTGTGGCATACCACTTGCCATACCCTGCCAACCAGAAAAATACCCAATTATGCCTACTCTCTGTTTCCCATTAGCTAGCCAGTCTTCTATCCATGCCAATATGTTATTCCCTACACCATGAGCTTTTATTTTACGCAATAACCTTTGATGTGCACTTATCACATGTCTTCTGGAAATCTAAGTACAGTACATCCACCGGTTCCCCTTCATCCGCAGCACATGTGACTCCTTCAAAGAACTCCAATAAATTGGTTAAACATGATTTTCCTTTCACAAATCCATGTTGACTCTGCCTTTTTGCCTTGAATTTTTCTAAGTGCCCTGCTATTACATCTTTAATAATAGCTTCTAATATTTTCCCTATGACAGATGTTGGGTTAACTGACCTAGAGTTTCCTGCTTTCTGTTTCCTTCCCTCTTTAAATAAAGGAGTTACATTTGCTATTTTCCAATCTAATGGAACCCTTCCCTGAATCTAAGGAATTTTGGAAAATTAGAACTAATGCATCAACTATCTCACTTGTCATTTCTTTCAAGACAAGGTGAAGTACATCCAGACTTGGGGATTTGTCAGCCCGCAGCCCCAATAATTTGCTCAATACCACTTCCCTAGTAATTGTAATTTTCCCAAGTTCCTACCTCACTTCCATTTCTGATTTACAGCTATTTCTGGGATGTTACTTGTGCTCCCTATAGTGAAGTCCGAAGCAAAATACCTATTTAATTCATCCGCCATCTCCCTACTTTCCATTATCAGTTCCCCAGATGCACTTTCTATAGGACCAATGCTCACTTTAAGTCTTTTTCTATTTAAATATCTATAGAAACTCTTACTATCTGCTCCTTGCTAGCTTTCTCTTGTACTCTAATTTTCCCCTCATTATTCTCTATCACAGAGAGTGGTGAATGCTCAGTCATTGACAGTAATTGATAGATTTTTGGTTACTTGGAATTGAGGGATCTGGCTGTAGTGCATAAACGTGGAGTTGAGGTAGGAGATGAGCATGATTTACTGACAGGTGGAGCAGGCTCAAAGGGCCAAAAGGCGCACTCCTTTTCCTCATGTTCTTGTGTCTAACAAGTTGTCTATAAAAGCATAAAGATTAACCATTTAAAATACAGATATAATTGGACAAACTTGCATCTTGATGAGAGTTTGAGTTAATAATCTGCTCCCAGGCCCTGTTGTACAGTACCATTTGCAGAAGCCTAGCAGGTGTCTTCCTTTTAGTTTAATTCTCTTCATATCATTTATCTCCCTACATCTGGGTTTGAAAACTTATATAAGGAATAGCCAGATCAAACTCAATGCCACATCACACAGCTGTGCATATGTTACGCCAGTGTTTCCCAAGCGTTTCTGGCCATGGAGCCCTTTTCACCTCCCAAGAGTATTGATGGAACACTTAAGAAACGTTCTCATTATGTTGAAGAGTTAAACCACAAAAAATGATTGTTTTTGTGCAATAGGTACAAACATACAAAAACAAATTTATAGAAGTATTTCTCTTTCCTATACATATGCATTTATTATAATTAAAAAGTTCTCTTCAGCAAAGTACTCGTCTTTCTTACTTTTTGCCATTTTTGCTCACATTCGTTTAATATTAGGGGTGTTACTGGAAAGCTGGATTCTCGTAAAAGACACTAGCTGGGATTTTCCACTCCCATTTGTGGCAGGCGTCATAGAGAGTGGGAGTGGAAAATAATAGGGGATCGCAAAAATCAGTTTCACGTTGTAGTAAAACCAGTTTGTGATTGTCCGCTCCACCTGTCAATGGAGGGCCGCGTTTCCCGCTGCCGCATCCCCCCCCCACCCTGGCGACCTGCACTTCACTCAGGACTTTGAGGTTTGTTTGCCTACCTTGCTTCGAACAGCACTTGCGGTCATCAGCGCCAGGCTTTGCAGGCAGCACCGCATTGCTTTTAAGGGGGGCTCATGGGGAAATCTCTACCGACAGAACAGGTGTAAAGGCTTTTCAATGGCTGAAGGGCTAGAGCTTGCTTGGGGAAGGAGGAGAAGTGGCCTCAGGCAAGAGAAGAGACTGCAGGGCAAGGGCTCTACTGGAGAAGGGGGTTATCCCAGGGTGTGTGGGGGCCACATGTTGATCAGTGCAAGTGGCCTAGAGGGTATATGGTTGAGAGTGAGTAGTAATGTCCCTTCAACTGGCAGTGAGTGAGATGCCAGTGAATTTGTGATGGCCTTGAGTGTGTGAGTTTAGAGTGATGAAATAGTTGACTTTGGTGGCACAGATGAGATCATTCATTCTCTTTCTGCACTGGATGGCCAACCTCTTCTGTGCAGCGTTGGCACTGACCACCACTGCCACTGCCACCCAAGCTGGAGAGGTGAGATTGCTGGACCTCCTGCGGCCAGAATGGGAGTAGAGGACATCATGGTGGCCTTCAGAAGGCATTCCAGTGACAGTTCACTGAACTCATCTTGGCTTTCGGGGCCTTGTCTTCACTGCAATAGTCCTGGGCTGCAAGCATTGAGAACCATGTGTACAGCTGCAGTTTAGATATGGCAGCCGAGTGAGGAAACGGTGAGATATTGGTGTGGCAGGTGATTCAGAGGCCATCCGCCAGTGATACAGCACGTTTCCTACACCTGCTTAATTAATGTGGTGGGAAGCGGACGGTATGGCGCAAAAACTCACCCTTGCGGCTGGTGGGTAAAACTCTTTTTCACGGCTGCCATGGCACTTGGTGCAATTCTGGGAAAATTCCACCAATGTGCACATGTGCGTGCACACACACCACCCTTCTCTCTCTTGCACAACTCTCCACGCTCTTTCGTGCACAGCCACACTTTCCCCGCCCACTTGCGCACAGCAACACTCTCCCCATTCTCTTTTCCCCGCTTCCTTCCCCCCTTTCTTCCCCACCGCTCTCTTCCTCCCCGCTCTCTTCCCCCACCTCCCCTTCCCCACCCCCTTCCCCTCTTTCCCCACCCCCTTCCCCTCTTTCCCCACCCCCTTCCCCTCTTTCCCCACCCCCTTCCCCTCTTTCCCCACCCCCTTCCCCTCTTTCCCCACCCCCTTCCCCTCTTTCCCCACCCCCTTCCCCTCTTTCCCCACCCCCTTCCCCTCTTTCCCCACCCCCTTCCCCTCTTTCCCCACCCCCTTCCCCTCTTTCCCCACCCCCTTCCCCTCTTTCCCCACCCCCTTCCCCTCTTTCCCCACCCCCTTCCCCTCTTTCCCCACCCCCTTCCCCTCTTTCCCCACCCCCTTCCCCTCTTTCCCCACCCCCTTCCCCTCTTTCCCCGCCCCCCTTCCCCTCTTCCGCCTCTTTCCCCGCGCCCCTTCCCCTCTTCCTCCCCTCTTCCGCCCCCCTTCCCCTCTTCCGCCCCCCCTCACCTCTTCCGCCCCCCTTCCCCTCTTCTGCCCCCCCTTCCCCTCTTCCGCCCCCCCTTCCCCTCTTCCGCCCCCCCCTTCCCCTCTTCCGCCCCCCCTTCCCCTCTTCCGCCCCCCCTTCCCCTCTTCCGCCCCCCCCTTCCCCTCTTCCGCCCCCCCTTCCCCTCTTCCGCCCCCCCTTCCCCTCTTCCGCCCCCCCTTCCCCTCTTCCGCCCCCCCCTTCCCCTCTTCCGCCCCCCCCTTCCCCTCTTCCGCCCCCCCCTTCCCCTCTTCCGCCCCCCCTTCCCCTCTTCCGCCCCCCCCTTCCCCTCTTCCGCCCCCCCTTCCCCTCTTCCGCCCCCCCTTCCCCTCTTCCGCCCCCCCTTCCCCTCTTCCGCCCCCCCTTCCCCTCTTCCGCCCCCCCTTCCCCTCTTCCGCCCCCCTTCCCCTCTTCCGCCCCCCCCTTTCCCTCTTCCGCCCCCCCCTTCCCCCTCTTCCGCCCCCCCCTTCCCCCTCTTCCGCCCCCCCCTTCCCCCTCTTCCGCCCCTCCCTTGCCCCCTCCCGCCCCTCCCTTGCCCCCTCCCGCCCCTCCCTTGCCCCCTCCCGCCCCTCCCTTGCCCCCTCCCGCCCCTCCCTTGCCCCCTCCCGCCCCTCCCTTGCCCCCTCCCGCCCCTCCCTTGCCCCCTCCCGCCCCTCCCTTGCCCCCTCCCGCCCCTCCCTTGCCCCCTCCCGCCCCTCCCTTGCCCCCTCCCGCCCCTCCCTTGCCCCCTCCCGCCCCTCCCTTGCCCCCTCCCGCCCCTCCCTTGCCCCCTCCCCCTCCGCCTCCTCTCGGACCCCCTCCACCTCTGTTGTCTCCCCCTTGCCCCACCCTTCGCTTTCGACCTGGAAACTTATGGGCAGCTCGTCCAATCACGTGCTGGTTTCTCCCTGCTTTGGCTGCTTGTAGTCTCACTAGTGCCTCTGATTGGATAAGCAGCTTTATAGCATTTTTCAAATGTATGGCAGTTGAATGCCGTAAATTGCACAAGCCTGGCCTACTGTGGAACCCCTTGATGTATCAAACGGAACCCCAGGGTTGCGCAGAAACACAGCTCGGAAAACCCTGTATTATACAATATATGGACAACTGGGATGGGGTTGGGCAGGGGGAGATAGGTGGAATTACACGATTCCTTTGTTTGCAGTTTCAATTTTCTCACGCAAGTCTTCAATTCATCCATAATTGTGCAATCCTATTGCCATGCCATAGCCAAATACTTTATCATTAATTCAGTTGAGTTTCCTTGAACACTGAGGGTTCTCCACAATTTCAGAACACTACAATTAATTTTTTAAGCGCAATATTTATGACATTAACTTTGGGAATGTTTGCTTTGGGCTTTTATTTAAAACTATAATCTTATTTGTTCACATTATCAAAAGCATCGTTCTCAATTAGAAATATTCCTTTTAAATAGTGTGATACGTTTACCTTTTTGCATGTGGGGGAATGGATTATAATTTAAGATATTTAGCTAAGGATTTTCAAAGTGAAAACTGGAAGCGAATGATTTTTTGCTTTTTATGGAAAATGTGTAAAGCCTCATCAGCCCTGTATTCCCTTTTGCTCCATTTTTCACATTTTAACAACTTAAGTATTTCCTTTTTTTTGACTGACATCTAGGATGACATAATGTCATTTGAGGCTGAGAAACAGGTGGTGTATCTACAGGTTTATCGTCCTGTTTACTTTCAACTAGTTGATGTTCTACTGCACAAGGCTCAGTTTCCCTCTGATGAAGAATATTCCTCCTGGTCTTCTGATGAAAAAGAGCAATTTAGGATATACAGGTGAGGAAGAAATGTATGTTTGCTTTTAAAGAATTGTTTATAACTGAACAGTTTTTTTATTTGGGAATATCTGAGTACCTACAGTCCTTTTAAGTTGCATGTTCTTTTCAAGGCTTGCATTTTTATTTTAAAACTCCTTAATCATTGAATAGCTGGTGATAGCACGAGGCAGCCGATAAAACCTGTTCCAATCCGGTGTATTGTGCAATTAGGTGATGTGGAAGCCTGATTGATTTGCTTGGTTGATTTTATGGTTCTGATTTTTTTATTCTGTGAATTCCATGGTGTCACCTATGTCATCAGAAGAAGACCACCTTGTATATCCTCGTACAGGACTTAATCAGTTTAAAATTCCAAATAAGCAAAGGAGAGCGTTTGCTTTTTTTTTGGGGTGCTCCTCAATGGCTCAGAGGACACGTTAACATTAGTGAGTAGCTGAGCCATACTGAACTGAAACATCTTGAGTTTAATCCCTAATCTCTGAGTTGGCTGACCGTAGTTGAGGTGATAATCACAGCAGGGGAAGCTATAATTGGCCATACTTCTGAGGCAGGGAGAAAACCATTCATGGTGTTTGCTTCTGGTTATTATGCAGTGACCTTTGCTAAAATTGGCATGCGGACAAGTGAGAACAGGATTGGGATTGTTTGAGAAGACATAGGATTCGCCCAAAAAAAATGCCAATCTATTAAGAAGGAGATGAAGAAAAATTGTTTCTTTTTATGATGGCTTAGAGATGGTTACCCTGACCTCCTGAGTTAGAGGTTTTAGGTTCAAACCATGTCATAAACATGTAGTCTAGGTTTCTACTTTAGTACAGTACTGAAATAAACAATAAACAATTAAATACTGCATTGCTAGAGTTACTGTCTTCTGGATGAGATGTTAAAACAAAATCCCTTCTGCTTGCTGAGGTGGATATAAAAGATACCATGGTACTATTCAAAGACTGAGCAGTTCTGCTGGTATCCCAAACAACACAATTGCTCAATGATCATTACCAAGGCAAATTATCCGATCATTTATCTTTTTGCTATGTGCAAATTATTTGCCATGTTTGCTAAAGTAGCAACTAGGACTACAATTCAAAAGTAATTAATTGGCTGTGAAGTGCTTTTGAACCTCTTGAAGATGAGAAGTGCCGTTTAATTCCAAGTCCTTTCTTCCTTTTTCAGCAATAGATATGAAGAAATTTCGTTTTTTTAAGTTAACACATGGTAAACTTATTTGAAACTTATTTAGTTAATCCTGATTGCAAACTTGACCAGCCTGTCAGAATAGATCACAACAGGGGTTCTGCTTAGCTGCTAGATTGATTCCTGGGATGAGAGTTGTTATGAGTGATTAAGCAGAATGGACTGATTTGTTCTCTGGAGTGTAAAAGGATGAGGTGATCTCCTTGAAATGCTCCTGAGAGAGCTTGACAGGGCAAATGTTGAGAGATTGTTTCTTCTGCTTAGAGAGTCCAGAAACTGCAGTCATATTCTCAGGATAAGAGCGCTGACCATTTAAGACTGAGATGAGGAGAAATTTCTTCACTGAGACGATTGTGAATCTTTTGAACCATCTATCCTAAAAGGTGGTGGATGCTTAGAAAAGAGTATTTCCAAGACTGAGATTGATTTAGATTTTTGGACACTAAATGAATCAAAGGCTATGGGGGTTCAGCAGGAAAGTGGAGGTTGAGGTGGGAGTTCAAACCAGGATCTTATTGAATGGCGAAGCAGGCTCGAGGAGAGGCATGGCTTACTCTTACTCCTATTTCTTGTGCTCTTCTGTTAAACTCTTAAATTTCAATACAACTTAACATACACCTACACTTATGGGTTTATAGTGAAGGACTTGAAATGAGTATTTTTAACTGTGTATATACACCTTGCAAACAGCACCAATTGACATCTGTTCAACTTCATTAGAACAGTAAAGAATTCTAATTGTTTTAAATCATAAATGGGATTTTCAGTTGTTTACAATGTTTATTTGGTTGCAAATGTATTATAATTTTGCTTTGATATTTATTTCAAATAAAATTTATACTTTTTCTTGGTAGGGTTGATATTTCTGATACCTTGATGTATGTATATGAGATGCTGGGAGCTGAGTTGTTAAGTAACCTCTATGACAAACTAGGAAGGCTTTTAACTAACACTGAGCAACCAACCTCATGGCAGGTGAGCACTACATTGCTGCACTATTGTGCTAAGAGTTTATATAAAACGCTTATGTTCAGTTTATTATAAATATGTATCTTTAATTTACAAGAGTGAATATTTTTAATAGCAGTTCAGAATAAACACCACCCAGCTACGTTTCACCACTGATGTGCAATTCTGATGATTATTCTACAAAATGCACCACTTAAATATGCTCTCTATATTTGAGGATTTGTAAACATTAGACTTGTATCTAAGGTTTTCTATTGCAGTATTTGCAATCATTTGAAATGGTATATGATATTTTGGAGCAGTGTAAGCGAATCCAATGCTGGTTCAACTTTTTTTTTCAGTTGTCAAAGAGGGATTAACTATTAGAAAATGCTGTTACCAAAAGTCTACTCTTTTTGTATAAAAATATTTCTGTTTTTATTGAGCATCATGTGTGTCATTTCATTCAATTGTCTTAATTTGAAATTTTGACCGTCTAAGTCACTTACTCAAGTGCTTGCCTGATTCTTGTTTTAAAAGCAAAAGTGAAACTGTCTCTTACATCAAATGAATTAATGTCTATGCCAGAAAATAATTAATGAGAGCTTCAGAGCAGCACAAGTCTCTAGTTTCATCCACCAACGGTGCTATTTTTGCCAGTCTTTTGGCATTTAATTTACTGGATTGCTCCATGGAGAGTTGGCATGGACTTGATGGGCCAATTGGCCTCCTTCTGTGCAGTAAATGAATCTGTGATTCTATGACTAATAGCACCAAGTCTGAGAAGACCCACCTGCATGTAATGGACTGCGTTATCATCCTAGTGACTGATTATTAAAACAGCCTGTCAGGTGTTGTTAAATTCATATGATTGCATTATTTTACTCCTTCTCTGGATGTGGGAGTTGCTGCCAAGATGGGCATTTATTGCTCATCCCTTGTTGTCCTTGAGGTGGTGGTGGGCCTTCTTCCTGACATGTTACAATCTTTGTGCTGAAAATACTCCCAGAAAACTGTTTTGGCCCAGTGACAATAAAGAATTGGCAATGTATCTCCAAGTTAGAATGATGTATGACTTGGAGGAAACAGGTGCTGGTGTTCGAATGCAGCTGTTGCCCTGAATTTCTAAAGGTGCTAAAGGTCACGGGTTTGTGGGGTGCTGCTGAAGAAGCATTGTTGCTGCAATGCATTGAGTATATGGTGCACAATGCTGGTGGTGGAGTTGAATGTTTAAACCAGTGGATGGAGTGCCAGTCAAGAAGATTACTTTATCCAGGATAATATTTTCCAAGCAGACCTTGAGAACCCCTTGAGGTCCTCGTAAATGAGGCTAGAGATGTGTTTAATACCTCCACGACGAGCGAGGCGGTGAATGGTGGGTTTAGTGATTCCCTGGATGTTATCTTGGAGGACATTCCGGTGCCGTTTAGCACCCCCTTTACTGAAACCTTTACTGCCTTTGCCTCTACCTGACATCACACCTGGTACTGAATTCTGATGGTGTTGAGCTTAATTGTTGGAGCTTCATCCACCCAAAGAAATGGGGGTTATTCCATCACATTCTTGATTTATGCCTTGTAGGTGGTAGAGAAGCTTTGTGAAGCCTGTGGAGAAACCCACAATTGAATATCCAGCCTCTGACCGCCTCTGGTAGCCATGGCTCGTTCAGTAAAGTTTCAAGTCAGTAATGATTCCCAGGAAGTTGATGGGGTTAGGGTTTAGGAGGGGATGTGGGTAGAGTTGATGAAGGTAATGCAATTGAATATCAAGGGGAGGTATTTATGCTTTCTCTTGTTGGAGATGGTCACTGCTCGACACGTGCAGCATGATTTTTACTTGCCCTTACAAGGCAAGCCTGGGCATTATCCAGGATTTGCTGCATACGAGCATAAACTGCTTTGTTAAGAGACTTGTGAATAGAGCTGAACACTGCAATCATCAACAGCCTCATGTCTGTCCTTATGATAAAGGGTAGGTCATTAATAAAGCAGTAAAGCTAGATGAGCTGAGGACGTTTGCCTGAAGAACTCCTGCAGTGAGGCTGAAATGATTGTCGTCAAGTGGTCAGCACTACTGCTGGGATATTGTCGGGGCCTGTAGACTTTGCTTTGTTCAGTGGACTCGGCCATTTCATTTCACATTACAATAGGAATCTAATTGACTGAAACCGGGTTTTTGTGATGGTGTTGACCTTGCGAGGAGGCAGAGAAGGATCATCGCTTGACACTTCTGACCAGAAGTGGTTGTAAACACTTCAGCCTTGCTTTTTGCACTTGTGTGCTGGCCTCTGCCATCTTGGAGGATGGGGATATTCATAGACCTTCCCCCTGTTTAATTGTTCACCATCATTTGTGACTGGATGTGGCAGGACTGCAGAGCTTTGACCTGATCTGTTGGTTGTAGGATTGTGTAGCTGTCTCTAGCATGCCACTTACACAGTTTATAAAAGAGATACTTGCCTTTAAATAGTTTTTCATGATCTCAGGAAATCTCAAAGCACTTTTTAGCGAACCAAGCACTTTTAAACTGCAATCAATGTTGTAATGTAGGAAACATTTAACATGCAATGCAGTCCTGTGTTTTAGCTTTACAGTTAGTCAGACTCTGTGCAGCAGAAATTATAGATTGCCACTCATATGATTCTCTGCGAAGTTATTGATTTTATTATTCTAGATTTAAAATACATGGCAATATGATTTTGGTCCCTCCCATATAAGCCAGCCACTTAATAGTGTAACAATATTTTCCTATTTCAGTGCAATGACAGTGCTTGGTAGTTACCAGGTGAAAATCTTCTCAACATATTTATATTTTTTGAAAAACTGGAAGTGTAAAAACAATTTGATATTTTGAAACTAAAACTGGAAGGGTTGATAATGGGATGCACACAAAATATAGCATCAATTTAAGAATCCTCTTGCAATTCTACTGATCCCCTAATTCCCCTAAAATGGCAAGTGCAGATTGGACTGAATCAAACAATTCAGCATTGACAGTGCAAAGTAGATAATCATTGACTGTTGTATTTGATTTTGGGACCAAGGGTGCATTATTTCTTTGAATGTTTTTAATCAAAATGTTGGCCTCATGGGCATTGCTAATTTTTTTTGTACCATTGGCGAATACTAGCTTTGTTGTATTGTCTAACTTTTTTCTCTTTTTCTCCTTCTTTAGCACATTGAAGCCTGTTTGTATGGGTTTCAATCTATTGCAGAAACCAATGATGTCAACTATTCCGATGTTATTCCAGGCTTGATTGGACTTATCCCAAGGATAAATATCAGCAATGTGCAGCTAGCTGACACTGTGATGTTTACCATAGGTAAATGACTTTGCTTTGAAGAAGATATTTTCCAGTGAGATAGGTATTCTTAATAAAGAGTTAGGTCTAAATCTGAAGATGTCCCAATGAAGTGAGCTGACACCTCTGACAGTACGGCACTTCCTCAATTGTGCATGCAGGTGTCCACGTGGATTATGTTCTCAAGTCTCTGAAGTGGAACTTGAACCTTCTGTCTGAAGGAAGAGGGAGCTATCACTGAGACAAGATTGATGTTCAATGGTGTTGAAATAGCAAAGAATGAAATTTAGAGAGCATTGGGTTTTAATAAACTCAATTTTCAGCATGAGTAATCACTATTGAGCAGTGTTGATAGAGTGCTGAACTGTAAATCCAAAATCCTAGAGTACAGATTGAAGGAAGTTGAGCTCAAACTGACTAGCATTCTCATCAGACTACACCTATGTACTATACCCAGTTTAGCTCAGCAAGACTCATGAGAAACAGGCTGTGGAATCTTTTCAGAGTGCTGTGATGAATTCTTAGAATCGGAAGGCTAAGTTGTGAGGAATAGTTGAAGAAATTTGGGCTTTACAGCCCTGAAAGAAGAAGACTTGTGATACCAATAGCCTAGAAAAGGTAGATTTGGAACACTACTTCAAACTAAATCAAAATTGTAGGACAGGAAGATACCGGAGGAAACAAATCAAAAATAAATTTAAGACTGATATCAGGAAATTCTTCATAGAATTATGGAATGAATTTCCAGATGAGGGAGTGGATGGAAAACCTCTGAAATTACTTGAAATAGTTGTTGGATGCTGTTATGGTTGGAACTTAGGGTAATTGTGAATGGGTGAGGTAAGATGCATCTAATGATTTTACTCATCTTTATCGTTTATGACCGTGCAATAGCAGATATGGACAGTCAGTAGCTCTAAGGTTTTGACTAAGGCATTTTGCTGAGGACAACACTTGACAGGAGGCTATGTTTGATGATTATGTGAGCATTCAAAGTGCTTTCTGTCACCTTGATTGATAAAAGATGTACCAAGTGTTCAGAAACTCGTAATCATATTTGTGATTCTCTGTGAACTGGGACTAATGATGAATTCCTGTTCAATGTTAATTGAAACTTCTGCTTCACAAACTTTTAACCCTGGCAGAAACTCCATTACAGTTTGAAAAGGTTTTCACACTTTGATAGGGTGAGCAATTCTGGTAGTTCTGATTATTTTGTGAAGAAGATTGCTTGTTGTCTGTTTTTTTGGTAAACTCTTATGTTCCATGTGCATAGTATCGATCTGTGGAATAAACATGGCAATATGTAGCTATTAAAGTTAGAATAGACATCATGACTGCTGTTATGTTGGGTGATCTCTGTTTGGACTTTGGCCTTGTAGTTTTGGTCTTTCTAGGTTTAATGTCACACAATTATAAAATTGCTTCTTTGTTCCCCTTTTCCTGCTTAAGATCTAGAAATCAGTGTTCTTGTGCTAATTGCTCTACTTAAATGACAATTTATGTGCAGTTTCATAGTCACCAAGATGATGACCATAACTTGTTTAAACTACTTCTAATCTCATCTGCAGGTGCTCTAGCTGAATGGCTGGCTGATCACCCAGTGATGATTAACAGTGTATTGCCATTGGTATTGCATGCTTTGGGCAACCCAGAGCTTTCCATATCCAGTGTTTCCACACTGAAGAAGATCTGTAGAGAATGCAAGTATGACCTACCTCCCTATGCTGCTAATATTGTGGCTGTTTCTCAGGTAATGATCATAAGAGATTTAAAGAGCTACTTTTGCAGTCGTTACTGCATTTGTTTACATTTGGGAAATGGAACTTAAAGTTCTTGTGTTGTCACTTTAAAATTAGAGATAATGGAATTTTGTGCCAGCTAACTGTAGTATTGAGTTGCAGTGAAAATTGTATCAATTTTGGGCCTCTCCCTGTTTCAGATGGCACAGATACGATGGGCCAAATGGCCTCCATCCATACCTTAAATTTTCAATGTTTTTATATCTATGTTTGCCTTCTCAGTATGGTGTCTTGTGAGGCCCATGCCACATATTGGCAAGAACAGGTGACATTTGGGGCTACTTTTTATGCTCCCCCACGTGTGGTTTGAAGGTGCGGGCGCACTTAAAATCCAGCAGACAACCTGCTTACTGCCTACCCACCTGCCCCTGCTCTCACTGCAATTTTATCAGTGGTGGGGTTGGCATCAAGTGGATTGCCTACTCATGTGCCAGTTGAGGCCCTTAAATGGACAATTAATGCCTACAAGGGCTGCTGGAATTAAACTGGTGATGGAAGAGGCCCATGCCAAGCGGCCAGCCTGGCAGGTTTCTCTGCATAGGCTGATGCATGGTGGGCAGGGGTGGGCATGTGCTTCCTTAACTGGTTCCCTGGGCCCATCAGAGGGGCCCTCCCAGGCTCCTCTCCCCCATGGGCCTCTCAAATCTCAGCACCCACTTGCCGAACACCCTTCCCAGCCGGCAGACAGTTAAAAAGTTCCAATCCATCGCCGAACACCTCCTTGAGCTCAGAGTGCAATACTAGCAGTGGCCATGCTGGTGCTTCCCTTGGGCGGGCTTCCCCCTGCTGACTTTTTAGCCAGGGTGGGGTGGGGATCATATAATTCAACCCTCTTGTTTTGGAGTCTCTCTACTGACAAAATGATTAGAGAAGTATTTGCTGCAATAATACCTCAAAGTAATCACCCATTTCCTGTTGAGGAGGGAAAAAAAAAAGAAAGAAAAGGCCAATGATTAGAGAGGAGAGATGTTTTTTCTCTCCAGTGGACTTTGATTGTCAACAAGGTCACCCTCCCTCTTTTCAGTCAAGCACAGAGTTGCATTAACGTAGGTAAATGGAAACTTGATTTCACAGTTATTTTTCAAGCAAAGGATGTGACATGATGGTGTTATCTATCGCCTTAAGTGACATAGATTAAATGAACTTCCATCCCGAAAACTTTCAATGGTGTGCAGCAGAAATGGTGGTATTCATTTAAGTGTGTTAGAAGACACACTAATCATTCCCTAGTGAACAATGGGGACGATTGAAATGTATAAACTTGTTTTTGTCCCATATTTATTGTAAAAGAAATTACTTAAGTTTATTATGATGATAAAGGAACATAGGAGATCTACATCAATTAAGCAGTAGGGCAGAGAAATGGCAAGTGAGTTTTATTGTAGATATGCATGGTATGTGTACATTGGAATGTGAAATTAAAACTTCATTATTGATCTATTACTTTTTAAAAAGGCTCAACAGTAGCTCATTATTAGTACACCTTTTAAGAAGCTAAGGAACTGCAACCTTTTTCTTCACTTATTTGTGTTGTGTACAATTTTATCGCCCCCCCCCCCCCCCAACGACACGCACACACATTTTCTAACACTTCTGAGATACTGGACAGCAATCATAAACAAAGAAATGCTTTCTGATAATTCCATCTTTCTTACCAAGGCTCTGGGGCATTTTGGTCAACTGTTCTACCCCAGGAAAACTAAATTAGCTAACTCAACACAGACCAGGAATCAAATCTAAAATTTTCTGGTCTCCAATACATTGTGCTACACCATGCAGTGTCTTTTCCCATTTGATCATTGGGAGAGTTCTTAATTCACTTTAAGGAGCAACTGCTAAGGCAATATGCAGAATTGTCTGGTAAACTGAATTAGTGAAGTTATTTGCATTGAGTCAATGGCTGTGGAAATGTTATTTCAATTTTTATGGTGTTGAGATCAGTAGGTCCTCCCAAGCCAAAACCTCAATTATGACATCAACAATTATCATTGGAACCAAAAGACATGTATTTTTTAAGAGTGGCAACTAGTGGTTCCTCTGTGATGTTACCCATAGGCCCTAGTGGATGTAGAATGAGTGGACAGAGAACTGTTAGGAAGGGAAGAAGGAGACCCTTTGAATGTGCTCCTGGATTCAATAAAATCACGGCTAAACTCGCACATCAACTCCACTTTCCTAGCATATCCCTAGATTCCCTTAATGACCAAGAATCTATCAATCTCAGTCTTGAATATACTCAATAATTGAGTAGAATGCTACATTCAGTTTTACTGATAAATTTAGTGACTCACAGCATAAAAGTGTTGAATTCATAACTCGTGTTTTAAAAATCTGTACAACTGTGTAGCCTTCTTTCCCTTTTTCAGAAGAAAACCTAAACACAAATTGCTATGCCCTAACTTTGTTATAAAGCTAGATAATTTGTATTCTAAGGGAAATGTAATTTTTTCCCCTTTAATTTGCCATCACCCTTTATAAGACAGAAATGATTTGAAGCTTTGGAGAAATTGGAAATATTAATGTTTATACAGTATAATAAATTCTAGGTAGTCAAGTAGGTACAACTCTCTATATTGCATTCAGTTTGTATCTATTTCCACATAAATGTATATCAATGTTATTATGCTATTAATGTGATTGCAAGTATATTAATGTAATTCAAATGTCCACTGATGGTACTTAACCTATAATTCACCTTCGTCTTTAGATAAAGAACGAAGTTTCCAGCTCACTGCCAGAGCTGGGTACGATACCTATTGATTCATGTGTTTGCATGCAGACATGGAGGATAAAGCACCTACTCCCTCTCTGCTTTGGCTTTGCAGCTATGTTCATCTGTATGTTTTTGAAATAACAGAAAATGCTGAAAATACATGGCTGATCCATCAACATTTCAAAACACCTAAAACATTAGCATGTCTTTTTCATCTTTTCAAACTTGGCCGTGTCATTTATTTCCAGCATTTCAGTTATTTTAAAAAAAAATCTGACCTATTCTTTGTTTTTGATTTTATTGGACGCAAAGTCAAAAAGGAGTAAATTCAGCTGTGAAGCGCCATTTATCTCAGTATGCTATTGGAAGTGGTATTCGAAAACCACTGCTGTGAAAGAGGTTGCAGTTCTGTTGAAACAAATTGTTAAGCAGGCGCATTTATTTATTTTACGCTCTGTTTGTATCTGTTTTCCACATACAGATGTATTAATGTGTTAACTTACTTCCGCTTGTTAAATTATTTGAAGGACTGAGATTTGTGACAGTATGAAATGTATCAGACCTGAGGTTAAGGGATAGATCCACGAATCTGACCTTTTGTTACAATGTAAACAGATGATAACCTGGAGTTTTCTTTTTGCTATTGTCTTCCACAGGAAGTTTTAATGAAACAAATTCATAAGGTCAGTTGACAAAATTTACTGATGGCCATTAAAGCTCTTTGTCATCTCATTTCTAAATTAATTTTAAAAAAATTTGTTTGCAATTACTTTTCTGACTTCACTATGTTTATATGCACAGCAAAATCTGTTTCACAATGATTGTGCCAAGTCCGCTCACCAAAATAAAAATAAAAATGTAAATGTAACTAAACACTTGCTGCAAAATTCTTAGACAATAGTTTAAATTGAATTTCTGGACTGGATATGTAAATACTAGCATTTATGTAAACTTTGTTGCATTTAAATCTAATTTTGCATTAAAGTTTGAACTTAATACAACAGAAACAGGACCACACCATCAGATACTGATTGAGCTTCTGGAATTTTACTAAGTTATTTTTCAGATTATATGTACAGTCTGACTATATCCTTTTTCTACAATTTCCATTCGCAAATATATTTTTGATAATTTTATATATGAATGTTAATAATGAATGAGCAATTAATGACAAAATACAATTTTAGTAAAGCTCAAAATTGAATTCATTGGAGCACCAGACAATGAGAACAGCAGATGAAAAAGTTATTAACCTGACAAACTTTTTTTTTAAAAAAAGCTGCTTAAAGTAACATTTATATACCTATATCTACTGAGAGTGGGTTACCAAAAGCTGCCACAGAAAGTTTTGGAGAATGAACAAATGTCAGCATTCAAGTGTATTTTAAAACCCAGTGGACTATTCAAGTTTCCATCATTACTTATTATTTGATTTTACTCGTCCTGTCCTGTCCTGTGCTTGTTTTAAACCCTGTTTTGGTAAATTTTGACTTTTACTAGAAACATTCTAATTTCTGCTTTTGTTCTTATTTCGTACTGCAAAAATGATACCATTGTTTTTTTTTATCTTCAGATTTTATGCTCTGTTTTCATTCACTGAGCTCTTTTTATTTTCCCCTCTCCCAGACAAGTCAATGTATGTGGCTGATGCAGGCACTGGGATTCCTGCTCTCTGCTCTCCAGGTGGAGGAAATCCTTAGGAACCTGCACTCCCTCATCAGCCCCTACATCCAGCAGCTGGAGAAACTTGCTGATGAGCCGGTATGTACAATGAAAAGCCAGCAGCTTCATAACGTTTGCCCTGAAACCAAGACTTCGGGATTGCATGAAACTGTTTCATGTGCTTCTCTTGCTTCTGTCTCACCTCCAGTACTTTATTTTCACTTTTTTTTTTCCTTTTCCTCCTCATTTTATACAGTGGGGTATTTTTTAATGGTCTTTTTATATCCTTGGCCTCAACATATTATTAATCTATCAGTTTAAGTTCCAAGAAGTCCAAAATGCCACAAAAGCACAAAGACAGTGATGCACAAATTCTTGTACAGCATTTATTTTGCATTTAACAATTTAAAATTAAATACAAGCTATTATTTGATTTCTAATTTGTGCAGTTGAATTTGACTCTCTGCTACACTACATGGCAGATTATCCCAAGCGTGCAACACTCGTGTAAAAAAGCTTTTTATACTATCATGTTTTAATGTTACTTTCCATGAATTTTAAAGTAATGTCCTCTGGTCCATCTCTTCTGTCTTATTTTGAATGTTATCTTACCTTTACCGTTTAATACTCTAATATTCATCAGTGTGTTCCCAAACCCTACCAGTTTGCTGGTTTATTGCTCAACTAGGAGCATGGTTCATAATTTCTCATCATTTATCCTCTTTTTTTCATTGGGAATAAGCTTAATTGATTTTCTCTTGCACCCGAGCTAATTTTGACATTTTTTTTGTGGCATGATCGGAACTGAAAAGTGTACATTCGGGTAGGGGTCAGTCAGCTCAGTTGGCTAGAGGGCTAGAATGTGATGCAGAATGATGCCAACAAGAAGTTCCTTGATACTGGCTATGATAAGGAAGCAGCCTCCATGCAGTGCCTTGTCAATGCTTGACGTGGAGTGGTGCTCCTCAAGCTATACAACCACTTATCTCTCTCTAACAGAGGGGTGCCTACGGTACCTCATGGACTATGGCTAAATCTACCTTTTGCTGAGGACCTTACGTATGATGTAGATTTTTGACTAGTGTGCAATACTTTACATTGCTTTCTCTTCTCACTTCCTCTTTTGGCTTTTCCCATGTTACATGGAGTCACCACAATGCTGCTTGATTTCCATCCCCTCGTATCAAACATCATTTTTGGGATTTGGCATATGGTTTTGCAGTCCGATGTCCTTCCTGTTACTAACCAACCCCTTTTTACCTGGGCTGTGGACTGGTACTAATACTCACGGGCTTGCCTCTATCAGTGGCTGTGTTGTTCATGGCCAGCAAGTCTGGAGTGACCCTGAACCTGGAGCATTCTGACTGTGAGGCAGGGCTGCTACCCTCTGATCCGTGCTCTAGCCCCTGTGTGATACTTTGCATTTGTCAGTGTTAAATTTATGTTGCTGTGTTTTCCCATTGGATAACCAATCTAAATCTTCCTACAAATCACTTTTGCATCTTCTGTCTCTACTTGTCTCCCTATTCTAATGTCATCAATAAATTTGGCAAGCTTGCATTTGGTTTCTACGTTGCTGAGTCAAATAGATCCAAACAATGACACAATATCTCTTCTCCTGCTCTCTCATCTGTCATTGCAGCTGAAGATTATTCTTTGTTTCATGTTTTTAATTAAGCTATAATCCATGTATTACTTTGATTCCCTGTGGCTTAAGCATAAAAAGAAATCTGCTGTGGAAAGCATCAAAAGACTTCTGGAAGTTCTTGTAATCGATATCATAGGGAGTTCTGCAACCTATTTTATTCTTAATGCTCAAAGAAGTTAGAGATACTTGCCACACCGAATCTGTTCCATCTACACCATGTTGCTTGATTTTTAATTAAAAGTATTGCTATATAGATAGTACTTCAGCTTATTCTTTACAGCACACTCTATGATTTTACCCATTATTGATCAGCTAATGCACCTGTCAGTTGTTGGATAATGTGCTTCCACTTTGAATCCTATGGAAAGTTTCTAGCACCCAAATATTTATTCATAAAAATACCCAGTACCATGCAGATTTCCTCCCCAATTATCTTCAGTATCTTCCAATATATACCACCCGGTTTTAATGACTTTTTAATCTCAAGTCCCTTTTAGCTGTGTGAACTAGACTTTTAAATCTTTTAAAATATTTGGGTATAATAAAAATGAATAGCAAGTAAACTTTATCCTTTTTGGTGAGTACTTTTAGGAAATATGCAATTATGTTATTTCCCAACAGTTTTACCTTTTCATAGTTCCAATTTTCCCCCTCATCATTGATTCTGCTGTTTCTGTAGTCAGCGCTTAAATCCAATTTGGCATTTTTAATATCCCAAGCTGTTGTAGTTGATTTCTGAGTTCCTAGAATTCTTCCTTAGTATGTTTTCTCTGTCTGTTTAGATTGTACATCGTTCTTAGATACTCATTTTATCTTGCTTACTTCAAGGGCAGAGTTTTGCGGGTTTCTGGGCAGGAGGGTTTTTTTAATATTCATTCATGGGATGTGGACATCGCTGGCTAGGCCAGCATTTATTGCCCATCCCTAATTGACCTTGAGAAGGTGGGGTGAGCTGCCGCCTTGAACCGTTGCAGTCCATGTGGTGTAGGAACACCCACAGTGCTGTTAGGGAGGGAGTTCCAGGATTTTGACCCAGTGACAGTGAAGGAAAGGCAACATATTTCCAAGTCAGGATGGTGAGTGGGGAACTTGCAGGTGGTGGTGTTCCATGTGTCTGCTGCCCTTGCCCTTCTAGATGGTAGTGGTCATGGGTTTGGAAGTTGATGTCTAAGGAGGCTTGGCGAGTTCCTGCAGTGCATCTTGCAAATGGTACACACTGCTGCTACTGTGCGTCAGTGGTAGAGGGAGTGAATGTTTGTGGATGGGGTGCCAATCAAGTGTGTTGCTTTGTCCTGGATGGTGTCAAGCTTCTTGAGTGTTGTTGGAGCTGCACTCATCCAGGTAAGTGGGGAGTATTCCATAACACTCCTGCCTTGTGCCTTGTAGATGGTGGACAGGCTTTGGGGAGTCAGGAGGTGAGTTAACTTGCCACAGGATTCCTAGCCTCTGACCTGCTTTTGTAGCCACAGTACTTATATGGCTAGTCCAGCTCAGTTTCTGGTCAATGGTAACCTCCTGAATGTTGATAGTGGGGGATTTAGTGATGGTAATGCCATTGAATGTCAAGGGGTGATGGTTAGATTCTCTCTTTTGGAGATGGTCATTGCCTGGCACTTGTGTGGTGCAAATGTTACTTGCTACTTGTCAGCCCCAGCCTGGATATTGTCCAAGTCTTGCTGCATGGGTGGGTGTAAAATTTCCTGGGTTGCCTTCCTGCTGCCTAGCCACCTGCCCCTGACCTGTTTAAAATTTTATGATGGGCAGGTGAGATTGGTCCCAATTAATGGCCACTTGAGGTCTGCTTCCTGTTGAAATTTTGATGCTGGCAGGAGGAGGTCATGGACGGCTAGAGGAATGCAGGTGGGCCTACTCAGGCCTCGGGTGGGAAGTGGGGTGGTGCCTCCATAAAAATCCCCCTTTCCTGAATGGGTAGCCCACCCCCAAAGTCTGCCCCCCTCAGGTGCTCCTCCCCCTCCTGTCTTTCCAACCAGACCTCCCCCCCCCCCCCCCCCCCCAATTCACGGGGCCTCCCGTCTTGCCCCGCCACGACACCCGTGCACTTATTTGTGACCTGAGACTCCTGGAACAGACTCGTGGGACTAGGTATAGTCCCAGCAGTGGCCACAAATCCCAGCTGCACTGCTGGGACTAAAGAGGTGCCAAGCAGCTCTCTGAGGTAGGACTTTGTCTTCAGTGAGAGCGGAACTCCCACTTCCAACCAAATCATGCCCCATGGAATGTTAAACAGCTGCAAGGCAGACAATATTGGTGGGAATGTGCTCCCTGCTGACTTTTTCAATGGTGGTAAGGATGACCCACCATCTGGAAAATTCTACCACTGAAATGTTGGGGAAGCTAGGATTCTTCTGCTTCGAGCAGAGATTAGAGGTGTTCAAAATTGAGGGTATTGATAAACTAAGTAAGGAGAAACTGTTTTTATTGGTGGGTGGGTCACTAACCAGAGGACACAGATTTAAGATAATCGGCAAAAGAATTGGTGAGGAGGTGAGGAGAACTTTTTTAATGCAACAAATTTTTATGATCTGTAATGCACTACCTGAAAGGGTGGCAGTAGCAGATTCAATTGTAACTTTCAAAAGGGAATTAAATATACATTTGAAAAAGGAATAACATTGCAGGACTATGGGGAAAGATCATTGGGAGTGGAACTAATTGGATAACAATATCAAGGTGGCCGCACAGGCACAATGGACCTAATCGTCACCTCTTATGATATAAGATTTCATGATTCTACAACCACAACTTTCCTGTGTATTTTCTCCTCCCACAATTGACATTGTACCATCAGCCACCTTACCCTATGCACTGGAAATTCCTATACTATTAATTTTCAACAATAACCTGGTTTCTGCTCTACTTTCTGGTACATCCGTCTTTTCAGTATTCATAACCTTAACCTCTGTTGGACAAACTGTCAGCCTATATAACAAGAGTGTCTACAAATGAATTAGAGCATTGAATAGACTCTAACTTCCCGTTTCCCTCACCGCAGCTTTTGCCTTTTTGTTCCTCGGCTACTGTGACTTCTTCTCGATATCCACACTCTCTAACCAAAAACATATTTAGAATGCTTTTATATTCCACTCTTGCCTTCTTGCTCTCTCTTCTCATTGTCTTGCATATTCTGCCACATCAACCTCTGTCTTTTTCCAATTTTGCTTTCCAAATATATTCTTTATGCTCTTCCTCCAGCTGGTCTTCTATTCAATTGTCTCTCTCATGGACTCCATACCAGACATATATCGCCTGTGAGCTTTTAACATTGAAGCTCTTTGAGCACATGATTTCTGCACTTCATGATCCTTGCCTTCTGGTACTTGATGAGCAAGCAATGTTCATTATAACGCTGTCTGAACTCCGTTTTGCCATTGGATTATATCATAAATGCAGAATAAAATGGGAGGTAAAATGAAAGCAGTCATTTGTGTGCATTGAGGCTCTGGTCCAAATGTATTGATAAACTTTGCTACCTCAAAATATCTGTTGAAGATCATAAAGGTATTTTTTCGTTAAATTAAAATTGTTTGCTGTCATTCCAGCCTAAAACTGAACTGTCACTTCCACTTACTGAAGCTTAAATTTAAAGGGTGTGCATAGAGTTGTACCTAAAATAGATGTATTTATATAAAACACCTTGTGTGCCTCAAACATTTCACATTTTATATACAATTAATTAAATTGTGGTGACTGTTAAGTAGACAAACCCAGCAGCCATTTTGTGGCCAACAAGGTCTTACAAGTTATGTGATTAATGACCAATTAACCTATTTAATGGTGGTATTGGCTAATTGAGGAATGTTGATCAGGATATTGGGAAATCTTTGCTTTTCTTCAAATAGTGCCATGTAATCTTTAACATTCAGTGAAACATGATGGTGGGGCTTAATTTAACATGGCATTCAAATAATGGCAACAGCAACAATTTACATTTATATAGCATCTTTAATATAATAAGGCATCCCAAAGTGCATCACAGGAGTATTTTAAAACATGTTTTGACACTGGACCACAGATATTAGGCCAGATGGCCAAAAGCTTGGTCAAAGTGTTAGGTTTTAGGGAGTGTCTTAAAGGAGGAAAGGTAGAGAAGCAGAGAGGTGTAGGAAGGCTCCAGTCACTGATGGTGGAGCAGTTAAAATCAAGGATACTTGAGATATCTCAGAGGGTAGTAGAGTTGGAAGAGATTACAGAGATAGGGAAGGGCAAGGCCACGAAGGGATTTGAAACCAAGGCTGAGAATTTTAAAATCAAAATGTTGCTTGACCTTGAGCCAATGTAGGTTAGCAAGTACAGGGGTGCTGGGGGAATGGGACTTGGTGCGGTTAAGATACAGGTGGTAGAGTTTTGGATAACCTTACCTTTACGGAGGGTAGAATGCGGGACACCAGCCAGGAGTGTATTGGAATAGTCAAGTCTAAAGGTAATGAAGGCATGAATGAGGGTTTCAGCAGCAGATGAGCTGAGAAAAGGGGTGAAGACGGATGACTGTGTATGAAGTAGAAATAGGCTGCCTTGGTGTTGGCACAAATTTGTGATCAGAAGCTCATCTCCAGGGTCAAATGTGACACCGCAGTTGCAAACAGACTTAGGGAGGCTTATCTCATACTGTTGCCAGGGAGAGGGGTGAAATCGGTAGTTAGAGAACAGAGTTTTGAGCGGACACCAAAACAATGGCTTCAGTCTTCCCAATAGTTAATTGGAGGAGATTTCTGCTCGTCCAGAAGAGATGTCAGATATGCAGTCTGATAAGTTAGTAACAGCACAGGAGTCGCGATAGATGGTGGTGGCAATGACAATGCAGCATCCCTCAATACTGGGTTCAGGCATCTGCCTAGATTATCTACACAAGTCAAGGAGTGAGACTGAAAGCCATAACCTTTGATTCAACAGGAAGTGCTGGAAATATTAGATCATACAACATCTGTGGAGGGAACAGATACATTAAGTCAACTGCTGCCCAATCACTATTTCCAGCATTTTCTGTGATTTTTTTCTTTTTTTGCAGTCATATTTTCCAGATCTGCAGTTTTTCTGCTAATAATGCACACTGGATTTGGATTCTGTGCAGAACAAGTACATGTACCACCTCACAACTGATGCCCTAGTATTCTAATAGAGAATCTCTATTTTGCATCAACATATCTTAACTCCATTGAATAATCAATGTTAATTTGTAGCACTAAAGCCTTACCAAGGCTAAAAACTTTTGTGACAGGGCTTTGCTGTGTTGCATGTGGAAACATAACCGCAGTTGCAGTATCTTGTCATACCAAGTACTTGCAGTATTTCAGTGGGTGCTTCTGTCGGCCTGCTTTATGACAACTTAAGTGGACTTTATTTTTTAATAAATGTCCAAATTATGTCAGCCTGGCTAAGATGAATTCATTTGCATATGTAAACTTTAAATTCTTGTTTTAAATTTTATTGCAGCCTTCCTGTAATTTTTAATTCACATATGGAAAATAAAACCTTTAGAGGTAGAATGGAAGCAGTATAGGATTAGTAGCTTTCTTTAAAGTGTAACTATACTTTGGTCTTGGCATCTGTGCAATGAAGTTGCACATAGCACCGATGCTAAATCTACAGTGTCAATCCTGGAGATCTGCTTTGTTCTGCTGTCACATTGAATCCTAGCTCTGAAATAACAATACAAAATCATTTAGCAGCAACACTACAATTGTAGAGTAAATTTATCCTTAGAATGGCAATTGCTACTTTTTTTTTCTAATTTTTTTTGGAGTTCTGGTTCAGTTGGTAAGGCTTAAACCTGTCAGTTCAGAACTCAAACTTTTTCTAAAATTTATTGCCTCGCATTGTTCCCAAGACACTTTTATTAAATAAAGACAAAAACCTACATGTGAGCATCTTCCATCTTGAATGTGTTCAAATTAATTTTTGAGTGATAGCTAGGGCCACCATTTTATGATGCCTAAGCACATTTAATTCAGTTTCATTTTGAATTTTTTAAATTGACATTTTGAACGTCTTCTATAATTGAGTCCATTTACAATTAGCTGCAGTAATTTGCGAGTTGAGATTTCTTGGGCCTCATTTCCAGCAAGGTTTTCCCATCAAACCTCATCTAACTGTCCCACGATTGTAGTCTCCCAGTTCAACACAGGGTATAGCTCGCTTCTTAGGAGCCAGAACTCTCCTGGTTCTCAGGTTCTTTTACCTCTGGAGTCTTTCATACAAATTTCTCTCCTGCTCTCTCTCGCGCTCCTTGCCCTGCGTTTTTTCTCTCTCCCCCCCCCCCCCCCCCCTCCTTGGGCACCCCCCTGCTCCGCTTGCTCACGCCCCCTCCCCGTAAAGCCCTGGCTCAAATGTCTGGAATTGTACTTGAGCACTCAACCTTTTGACTCTGAGATGAGAGTGCTTCCACTGATCAGGAGTGATGTGTACATGGGCATGTAACCCGACCTGCACTCTGCAACTGCGCTAAGTTAAATGACATGTGATCTATGTGCCAGCTGTTTCAATTCATCCATTGTCATGGTCTACCTGAGTGAGATTGCATATTTGTGTTGAGTTATATAGAGTTTTATGATCTGGACTTTTGTTCATGAAAACTAGGCTTTTGATTGTTCCAAGTGGACCCTCATAACCAACAGATAGGAGAAACATTCATGCCAGTTGGATTGTACTTGAATTTACAATAGAATTAGGCCATTTTTTATTTTAATGGTGACTGTAACGAGCATTGGATAGCTTATTTAATAACTCCCATTGGTACATGAGCCACCCTTTTTGCTCTTGCAACAGAAATGACAAGTGGCATAATTAAATTTTGACAAGTGCGAATATTCTAGTTTAGCATGATATTACATAAGCGAACTCCTGAAGTTGGGTAATTATTTTATATAACTGTAAAGACAGAAAAGTGCCCTATGTAAATGTGTGAAATATCCTCTTGCTGCTCCCCTTAGAATTATTTGAGGAGGTAAGGGACATGGGAGATTGGTGTGGGGGGAAGTACAGTAGATGTAATATACATGAACTTTGGGAAAGCCTTTGACCAGGTACTGCATGAGAGATTATTAGTGTGGAATTAGAGTGAGGATAGCAAATTGGACAGAAGGGAGAGCAATGTGACTTGGGGTATACAGGTTCACAGTACATGAAGGACAGCATGTTAGTTTGATGTCGCTGTTTAAAAAGTTAATAGACTTGCAGATTTTAGTCCCAGAGAATATAAGAGAAAGGTAATGGTAAATGTACACTTCAGTTAGAGTACTATATTTAGTGTTGGACTAAAGACTAAAGGAAGGATGTTGAGACTAGCAAGGCTATTACACAGATTCACTAATAAGGATGCATATTAAGAGGAAAAACAGAATTGAAAATTGGACATCTTTTCACTCAAACAATGCTGAGCAAGGAGCAGCAGAATAGAACTGTTGAAAATTATGAAAGGATGAGACAGGGCCGAAAGAAGCAGACTGTTTTCAGTAGTTGAATGGTCAAGCATGAAGCACCATATATACAAAGTTGAATGCAAGTGATCTGAGGGTAGAGAAACTTCTTCAGACATACATCTGTGATACTGTGGAATTCCCTTCTAGGGTTGGTGGTTGTGACTGAAATTCTATTAACCTTCCAGTTTAGATTGATAGATGGATAAACGAAAAGAGTTGAAGGAATGTAAAAACATAAGTGAAACTGTTTGCTTGTATGGAGTGTAAATGATAACTTGGGACAAGTTGGGTCACATGGTCTGAAATCTATGACATCACCTATTTAAATCTTCACAGGTTTGTTTTATAGATGGTAAAAAAAAACCCTTTCTCAACCAGACTGTGTTTCAAATTGCTATCACATGTATAAGATTGTATTTGACAGAATTATATACCTCAGGATTTAGATAACCGTGCACCATTCGTGTTTTGCTGGAGCAGTTCAAGATGTCATCTAAAACATCGGAAGTGTTAAATCCTTGAAACAAACTCTTTACTGTAACTTGGAACCATGTGTTCTATATAACCTCCAGGAGGGTGATCACAACGGTTTATGTCTCAGCATAATTTAAATGTAAAGACTGTTTTCTTTAATTCATGCCCAAATATTGAATTTTCAAAATTAAGCCACGATAGTGATTTTTTTTTATTAATGTAAATTTGTTAAATTTTCAGGCTGAATTTCACCTTTAGCAATGTCCTCCATGCATTAAATGTGCTGTGTAATTTTTGTAAAGAGGAAAGATAATGACTGAAGCTACAGTGCAGGTTTCATACTGTTCAGAAGACAGTTTGTTAAAAGCTAACTATAGCCTTATGCTGAAATGTGTAATTGCCAGTTACAGTAAACCTTCATTCTTGGTTTTTTTTCCACTGTGTTATTTAAAGTCTTCCCTTTATTTGTTGCCAGCTCTCTCTCTTTTTATAATACCGATTGATTGCTTCCTTTGATGAGTCCTCATTAACTATACAAAAGAACTTCAGTGTGAGGATTACACTTGTCAGAGTTGCCTTGTAATTTAATGGCAATAACTAGCGGGATATAGATTTACAAAACCAAGAACTTGTCACTATGATGAGGGTTTTATTTATGGGTGCGTTATACGTGTGACTTTTCTTTTTGCAGAAGGCTGACAAACTTCTGATTTTCCAACAGTTAACGGGTAAGTCCTTTTGAGAGCAGAGGTGGCTGAAACAATTGATTTTATTTTTAAGTGCCAACCTTTAAGCTGTTCACAAAGCTATTTATGATCTTGGCTCTTAAATATTAAATCACTAGTTCATTCAGGAATTGGCAAATTTCAACTGATGTTAATTTTAAAATTAATGCACTTTTATTATTACATGTATAAGAATGCATTATAATCTGTTCATTGTTCTAAACTTAACAATTTCCATATTTACCTCAAAGTACAACTACATTGAAGGAGTTACATTGAATTCAAAGCTGCAATTTCTGATACCTTGAGCATTGCTTTCAGCTCTTGCATTCATTTTAACATCATGCTTTCAAAAATTAAGGGTGGCATGTTTATATAGGAAAGGCTTTGTGTTCTAAATTAAATTAACTTGGTGAAACCCTATTTTGCTGCTATGCTTTGTTTCGGGTCCCACCTACTATAGCTCCTACACACAGTTTTTACTTCATGTTGCTTAATTTCTGTAGCTTGAGACACAGCAACAAAAAAAAATGATGACATTTTAGAAAAATGGAGGATTTTGAGCATCTGATCCTTGTGATTGGTTTTGGAGAAGATTGACATCTGGATCCAAACAATTGAGTTGACATGTTGTGGAGTCTGATCTCTGGCAGTCATATTGGATGTAAGAGTAGTTCAGTATTAGTGTGTATCCAAGGAATATATCCATGCAGCTGTATGATGTAGGCAGGATCATACACTGATTTTTATATTAATTCAGTTTTGCAAATATCTGAATTCCTGGATTCTCAAGATTCTCAAAAGCAAAACAAATATTTTGTTACAGAAGCTAAGAGACATAATTCGGTGGTTGACATAGTTGTCAAATTCACAACTTTGTAAATCTTGCCCAAAAAAACTGCCTCGAGTTTGCACAATTGGTTCTTGTAAAGGAATTTGATTGACTAGACAGAATTTTTTCTTGTCTTGGGCCCCAAGAAATGTAATTTTCTTAAATCTCTTTTTCTTGTTTTGCTACATATTCATTCCATTAAAACCTTGCATTTTTGTAGACTTTCAACTTTTTCCATTATAAATTTTTAGGTCCACATAGCAATGCAAGCTGCCAGGCTGTAATTTGACTTCCTACCAATGGTGGTGCTGTAACACCTCAACTTGGCATCTCCCAGCTCCTAAACAATCCCCATCCACCACTACTCTCCTCCGTATGGCTGAACTTGTTCTCACACTGAACAATTTCTCCTTAAACTCCTCTCACTTCCTCCACCTAAAAGGTATGGCTATGGGTACCCACATGGGCCCCAGCTATGCCTGTCTCTTTATGGGGTATGTGGAACATTCCTTGTTCCAGTCCTACTCCGGCCCCCTCCCACAACTCTTTCTCCGGTACATCGATGATTACTTCGGTGCTGCTTCATGCTCACGTCGGGACCTGGAAAAATTTATTAATTTTGCTTCCAATCTCCACCCCTCCATCAATTTCACATGGTCCATCTCTGACACTTCCCTTCCCTTCCTTGACCTCTCTGTCTCAATTTCTGGTGATAGACTGTCCACCAATATCCATTACAAGCCTACCGACTCCCACAGCTACCTCGACTACAGCTCCTCACACCCCGCTTCCTGTAAGGACTCCATCCCATTCTCTCAGTTCCTTCGCCTCTGTCGCATCTGTTCTGATGATGCTACCTTCAAAAACAGTTCCTCTGACATGTCCTCCTTCTTCCTTAACCGAGGTTTTCCACCCACGGTGGTTGACAGGGCCCTTAACCATGTCTGGCCCATCTCCCGCGCATCCGCCCTCACACCTTCCTCTCCCTCCCAGAAACATGATAGGGTCCCCCTTGTCCTCACTTATCACCCCACCAGCCTCCTCATTCAAAGGATCATCCTCCGCCATTTCCGCCAACTCCAGCATGATGCCACCACCAAACACATCTTCCCTTCACCCCCACTGGCGGCATTCCGCAGGGATCGTTCCCTCCGGAACACCCTGGTCCACTCCTCCATCACTACCTACACCTTAACCTCCTCCCACGGCACCTTCCCATGCAACCGCAGAAGGTGTAACACCTGACCCTTCACTTCCCCTCTCCTCACCGTCCAAGGGCCCAAACACTCCTTTCAAGTGAAGCAGCATTTCACTTGCACTTCCCTCAATTTAATCTTCTGCATTCGTTGCTCCCAGTGCGGTTTCCTCTACATTGGAGAGACCAAACGCAGACTGGGTGACCGCTTTGCAGAACACCTTCGGTCTGTCCGCAAGCATTATCCAGACCTCCCTGTCGCTTGCTATTTCAACACTCCACCCTGCTCTCATGCCCACATGTCCGTCCTTGGCTTGCTGCATTGTTCCAGTGAAGCTCAACGCAAACTGGAGGAACAGCACCTCATCTTCCGACTAGGCACTTTACAGCCTTCCGGACTGAATATTGAGTTCAACAATTTTAGATCATGAACTCTCTCCTCCATCCCCACCCTCTTTCCGATTATCCCCTCCCCTTTTTTTTCCAATAATTTATATATATTTTTCTTTTCCCACCTATTTCCATTATTTTTAAATGTATTTCCATCCATTGTTTTATCTCTACCTTTTAGCCTTTTTTGATTCCTTCACCCCAGCCACCCCCACTATCTGTACCTTGCTTGTCCTGCTTTCTACCCTTAATTAGCACATTCCTTAATATCACCACCTTCAACACCTCTCTGTCCTTTTGTCTGTGACATGTTTTGGTTATCTCCACCTATTACTGGCCCTTTATCCAGCTCTACTTGTCCCACCCCCCCCCCCTTTAAACCAGCTTATATTTCACCTCTTTTCTATTTTTACTTAGTTCTGTTGAAGGGTCATTCGGACTTGAAACGTTAACTGTGCTTCTGTCCGCAGATGCTGCCAGACCTGCTGAGTTTTTCCAGGTATTTTTGTTTTTGTTTTGGATTTCCAGCATCCGCAGTTTTTTGCTTTTACCTAAATTATAGTGGTAGCTAAATTATGCCTGTATGATCAACTGCAGTTGTACCATGCCTTGTAACCCAGCTTCACCTGCAAATTGTACGTGGTCTTGACTCCCTATGTGCAATGCCAAATATCGTTGACTAGTAATGTATTAAAATCCATGAGTTAGTAAAACTGTCACTATCCAGTCGATTGAAATCAATAGGTAAAGTTGTAACGTGAGTTAACTTTCTTCAGAAGTGGTACCATAACCTCTTTCAGTGTGCTAGAGTATACGTCTAATAGGTATTATTCCTTCTGACAACCAGTGAGCAAGACTTTGTGCAAATCTTTTGTTTTTTTTTAATTTTCTCACTAATTATCTTTCCTCTGTTCCTGAATGTATTGAGTTCTTGCTGAGTTAAGGCTGCACAGGTACCAAGTGCTAAACAACTATCGCATCAGGGTGGCCATTATTCACGCCTGAGCCGTGATGTGAGTTGGTTTAACCGAGTAGGGTGTTACAGCCATGCCTCATCCTGCCCACACTGGAATACTTCTAGGGGTTTGCTATATATTGTCTTGAAAATGAAAACCCTGGATAATTTCCTTCTCTACACTCCACTACTAAATATAGTCCAATTGTAGCACCCATGTGTTGCCCTTGCTGAAATTGGCTACTTGAACATATTAAATAAATATTAGAGAAATGGTAGAGGAGAGAAAGGTATCAGTGACACACCTGTGGATTATTTGGATTAACATTGGGTGTGTATGATCTTTTAATTGACTGCTTAATATATGTATGTCTATATAATATATTCAAGTTCAATTTATCAGAGGGACAGGATTATTCTTAAAATCTTCTGGGTAGTAAACTGTAGCTGAGATAAGATTTGTAGTAACACACTGCAAACAATGCAGGTAGGCTCTTGGTCACCTCCTCCAGTAAATTTGATTGAGAACTGTGCCAGCCATTTTCCGAATGGGTTTTTTTATCTGTATCTAACAACTATAGTTTGAGGTGTATCATTAGTGTTGAGATCATCTTTGGTTACAATGTGGTATTGACAGCTTGTAAGCATCATGTGAAATTGTAAGCATGTTGTTCAAATGAAGTAGAAATCTGGAGGCTTTTAATTCATGCAAGGCTCATTCGTAAGTTATTGGCAGTTCAATGTTTAAATTGATATTTGTAAATTTTAAAAATTGTTAACCTGGATATTTTTGAACAATGTGAAACTGAAAATGCTCTCCAAGTGACTGCCTGTGCAAGCGGACAATTCATAGGCTAATTTTTAAGTGGTAGAGAATGGATGTTTATAACTGAGGGCCTTTTTAAGAGCAATTTGTCAGGATGTGCACTTTGGCTACATGAGCGTAAGCTGAAGTTTACATATGCAGGTGTATTTTTCCTCTTATATGAACAAGTAAGTGGATCTCTCTTTAGTATCAATGAGTGTGTGTTGGTGGGGTAGAAAGAATGTACAAAATGAATCACAGTCTGCTACCTCCCAGCACTACACTATTAGTTTTCATTTTATGGTTTTAGAAAAATAAAATCATATGCAAATGGAATTTTTATGTATATAGCCTGATGTGGTTGGGGGTAATTTTGTTGCATGGGAGCCAGGAATGACCAGGGTGAAAAATGAGACCTCGTTAACACTTACCCTGCAGAGACAACACAAGAATCCCATTAGCTAGCACGAAAAAAAATGACCGGTACTTTTAAAGTTAAATTGTATGATTGAAAGAGTTCTCACATTAGAATGGAAACAGCCCACATTCACTTGCCTGCTCTCTAAATTTCATACCACATTCTGCATAAACTTCTTTATTGGCAGGAGGAATTGTTGACCTAAAATGGGTGACTGCACAACCTCATCTTTGGTTGTGAATGTCCAAGACTACTAAAGTATCTCTGTCTACTACACCCAAATTTTTTTCAATTAAAAAATAAACTATTCTTTCAAAATTGAGGAGCTGCTGGGGAAAGGTTCTTTACTTATGTCTATCCTTAAAAAAAAAAATCATCATTTTTTCTTCACTTCTTTGTCCGTTCTCTTATCTTCTGCTGCCTTTTCAGGGTCATGGACTTTCTTTGTGATTTTCCTCAATTTACATTTATTTTTTCCTGTATCTAGTTTTGTTGGCCACTAAGTAGGTATATTTTTTTAATCTTTTTATAATTAGTTTGAATCTTTTTTCAGTAACTTGTATCCTTGTTGCACTATGTAATTTTAATACTGCTTCTTGAATTTTTTAAGTCTTTTCTTATGTAACTTGTGTAATAAAGTATTGCTAATTTTGTTTTATATAAAAATGATTTGTTTCCAGTAAAAGTAATTATTTCAAGTTAATCACTCGGTCATTTTTCTTTGTATTAGATTTATTTATTTATGTACCTACCGTGATAATTATACTCATGTTAATTATTATGAATTGTTATGGCCATTATGAACATACTTAAGTTTTGATGCTGTAAGTATCGATCATTTAAGTTGCTCATAATTCTGTTCTGTTTTCATGCAATTATAGCTTTGTTTTTGACCTTCCCTTGCAGCCAAATCCATCAAATAAACTAGCAATAATACATATTTTGGGTCTGTTGTCCAATTTGTTCACCACATTGGATATCAGTCACCATGACGATGAGCCAGAAGGCACTGAAGCAAAGAAAAAACCCACCTTGCAAGGACCCAACCCTGTAAGTACTACCAGTGGTACTAACATGGGATTCTCATGACTTGATCTTAGTCTTTTTAGAAATACAATGCTGTTTATGTAGCCAGGGACATATTTATGGGGGAATTTTCTGTTTTATAAATTCAATTTGAGGTTCAAAACCAACTATTAAAGGTGATGATTTGTCTACAGGTTGTGGTGGTCCTCCAACAGGTCTTCCAACTCATACAGAAAGTGTTGTCTAAATGGCTGAATGATGCTCAGGTTGTTGAGGTAAGGTAGATTGTTAAGGAATGTTAGATTTGATAAAATGCATTTAGCTCTGTGACTTGTTGATTTTTGTTTTTGAATTCATCTTCCTTTTCACATAGTGTGGCTTTTTAATGAAAAGGAAATCAATTGGAGGACTGATTAATTTAACTAAATCTCTTTCAGGTATTCAGGGAAATTATTGTAATAAAAATTGTGTTCAACTTTTGAAATTTGTGCTTGTAATTACTCACCTTTAGTGCAAGAGTAGTGTGTTTACATAGCATGTTAGAGCTTCAACACACTTTAGCATGTAATGATAGGCTGTGGGTTTGTATCCAATTCATCATCATCATTTGTCACCAGCAATAACAACAATTTACATTTATATGGCATAGTTAACAAAGAAAAGCATCCAAGTCCCTACAGAGGCATAATCAGATGAAAACAGATACCAATAAGACAAAGGAGATATTTGCAAGGGTAGCCAAAAGTTTGATCAAAGAGGTGGGTTTTAAAGAGGCCCTTAAAGGAGAGCGAGTAGAGCAGATGCAGAGAATTTTAGACAGGGAATTCCAGAGCTTGGTTCCTAGATAACTTGGGGCACACCTGTCAATAGTGGGATGAGGATTGAGGGGCAAGGAGAACTTGTTAAAGGCCAGAGGAACACAGGCCAAGAGAATGTACAGTTGGAGGAAGCTACAGAAATGAGGTCACCTTTTCAACCAAGCTTCAGAGCACCTTTCCTGACATCTCTTCCTTTGGCTAAGCAGCAGACATGCCAACTTTTGCAATCTCACAAAAGAGCTCAGAACCTTAGGATTTGCTACATGCCAATGCTTAAAGGTCAGGCGCGAGGCTGGCATCAGAGATGGGAAGCTGCTGGTTGCTAAAATGGTAAGTAATTCTGAGGCTGGGGGAAGAGAGAGAGAGAACATGGGCCACCAGCCGCTGCCAGTGGTGAGAGAACCTTTGGCAGTGACTCTTGAAGTCAGGGGTTGGAAGGGGAGGGCTTGGTGCTCTAGACCAGTATCTTATCTTGGCATGAAATAGCAAGGTGCTAATTGATTATTCAGCTGTCCAGGACAGGAAGGCTCAGGACTCTTATGTGCCTGTGCTCAGTTTTCTGGGCCTAGCTGGGCAGTGCAAGGGGGCTCCAGTTGGCTTCATTGTCCAATGAGCTCCAGAGAGGAAAAGTTAGAGACAGTGGTGCAGGTTTCGGTGGAGTCAGGCTCAACTTGGAAATCCTTTAAAAATGGTGGACAGGACTCAATTCCGGGATTTCCCCCCCACTCCATTCTTGTCTCTAGCAATTTTTGCTGGTGTGGGATTATGGTGCAATAGCCCATCTGCACACGCTCCTGTCCTTGCCAGCTCCATTGCGAGGAATGGCAGTTTAACCCTCACTGCAATTTTTGTGAAGTCGTTTTGTGAGAATACCTGGTTCATGACACCTCGGAGGAATCATGAACCATGGGGGAATCCCCAGTCCCTAGACGAAACGAACAAAAAAAAAAATTACCTACTCCTGGAATTCTTTCATTGACAGGCTTTGAAATACAAAAAAGGTATTTTCTTTCAGTTTCAATAATTAGATGCTGTATTGTAGGTTAAATGTTTTTTACTGCAATGATTGATTATAGGGATCTGCTCTGCAAAGGTAAGTTGGACCATTACATTGGTCAGCATTGTATAAATATTGAGATGCACTGGAGACCTTTTTCATTTTGAAAAATGCTATTATGCATTCAAGACTGAATGGAAATTCTTAACTGTCATGATCTGAAGTGATTTAAAGGTTCACAGCCCTTTAAATTTGAAACAAGGGTCTTTTCCTTGCAGAAAAAAAAACAAACACTTGCTCCTAGTGTGCATTGACTGACATGCCATCTGGTGTTGCTTGGAAAAAAACTTAGCTATCTGTTCTTGCAGTTTCAATATGTTTCACTATGTAGAGCTGAAATGGTTTATGAAAGCTGAGGCTATTAAGAATGCTTGGCTGAGTTTCAAAAGCTCTAGAACAACTTATATCAATGGGGAGCTGTGCAGACAGTTTGGGAGTTTTAAGTGGTTATTAAAAGATTATCTGTCTTTGTTGTGGTTAGTGATTAGATGTTGGTTTGTTTTTACAGCAGATTGAGGGGATTCAACATTTTTTTTGAATGGCATTTTTGAATGAGGTTTTTTATCATTCTGATTGACAGCTTTACTAGATTGTTAAAAGTTTAATTTTTTCATGTCCATTTCAAAGAAAAAGCTCCTGAAGTTTGCCCATTGTGGATGCTGGGTGAGTGGCTATGGGGGTGAATGGGGACATGGGAGTGGCATGGAAGGGGCATGGGATGGTGTGATGGGGCATGTGGAATGGGTTTAAGGACCTGACATCACTATAACTGGGTCGAGGTCCCAATAATCAGAGGCAGGCCATTTGCTCACCTCCATTGCCACCTCTGGAGATGGCAGGCCCAACTCCATCCTGCCCCTTCCTGCCTAAAATGAAAATATGACAGGCAGGGGCCTTTTTAAAGGAGATAGGTATGCTGAGTCCTCGATGAAAATCTGGCCCAGAGCTTCTGCTTCAGAAGTATGAAGTGATTCATTTTGGTAGGAAGAACGCAGAAAGACAATCTAAAATAAAAGGTGCAATTTTCAGAGGTACAGGAGCAAAGGGAGCTGGGTGTATATATGCATAAGTCATAGAAGGTGACAGGACAGGTTTAGAGAGTGGTTAATAAAGCCTAGGATTCTGTATGCTTTATTAATAGCAGCATAGAGTACAAGAGCGAGGAAGTTATGTTAAACTCAGCTGAATATTGTGTCCATTCCTGGCCACTACGCTTTAGCAAAGATGTGAAGGCATTAGAGAGAGTGCAGAAAATATTCACGAAAATGGCTCCAGGGATGAGGAGCTTCAGCTACATGGATAGATTGGAAAGGTTGGGACTATTTTCCTTGGAGAAGAGAAGGTTGAGAAGAGATTTGATAGCGGTGTACAAAATTGTGAGGAGTCTGGACAGAGTAGAAGGGAGAAACTGTTCCTGTTGGCAGAAGGATTGACAACAAGAGGGCACAGATTTAAGGTAATTGGAAAAAGAAGCAATAGCGACATGAGAAAAAAATTTTCATGCAGTGAGTGGTTCGGATCTGGAATGCATTGCCTGAGAAGTGTGGTGGAGGCAGATTCAATCGTGGCATTTAAGAGGGAATTGAGTTATTATCTGAAAAGGAAGAATATGCAGGGATACTGGGAGAAGGCTAGGGAGTGGCGCTAGGTAAATTGCTCATTCAGAGAGCCAATGCAGACATGATGGGCTAAATGGCAGCTTCTTGTTCTGTAACCATTCTGTGAAGTGCATACAGGTATGAGTTTGTGTGCTATGTGTTTTTGTGTATGGATATTTGGCGAAAAAAAATTTGTGCTAATTTCTGATGTCCCTCATAGTTGTATAGCTGACTGAAGGGTGATTTGGATGAGATATTGGCTGTCACCCCAGCGAGAGGCAGTGCTTAAAATTGGAGGGGAGATAGGAAAAAGGAAATAGATGAATACTTGAAGTGGGGGAGGGGAAATTATAGGGCAGTGGGGAAGGGCAGGGGAGTGGGACTAATTGGATAGCTTTGTCAAAAAGCTGGCACCTTCTGGAGGGCTACCTTCTATTCTGTTTCATTGTTCTGAAGTGGGAGGGCCGATCCTTCTTGGTACATTCTGGGATAACAAGTAGGATTTTTAAGAAGTTTTTTGTGAAGCGTTTTCAGATGTAGTAATATCATTTTTGTAACCTCTGGCCTGCTACAGATCAAATAAGCCACTAATGAGGTTTATAAACCAACAGTCAATCTATATGTTTGGAAAAAACCACAACTCATGATTTTTATATCAAATCTCTTGATTTATGAGGTGGTGGGGTTGGCATTACAGAAGTGGCCTTTTATTTCTGATTTCACCTTTAAATGTGGTGCGATGTTTTTCTACATTCATGGTACTATATAAATGCAAGCTTTTTTTGTTGATTCCTCACTTGGTTTGTGAGGTAAACTGTTCCCCTGTAGAAAGATAGTGCGCTAAAGTGAGCTAGTTTCTGCTTAAGAACCAAAATTAAATCAGTGTTAGGCACCCTGGACATTTTGCACGCACTTGCACTTAGATGTCTATTAGAACAGTTCTAAAATTAGCTAAGAGTAAAGTGTTCAACCAGTCAAGCCAACTGTGGAAGGTGCCTAGAAGAGGGAATCCACATTAGTGCATGAGGTAAATTGCCATTCTGTTCCCAAAAAAATAAACTTTCCATGTGCAGTATAAACACTAGAAAAGCAATTCTACCTCTTAAGCATTATTTGTTCACTCCAATCACATGCTATTGGCACAAAGTGGGAGTGCACTAATGTGTAGTGCCATGGGGAGTAGTGATGAATAGATATATTATAAAATTCTGGACTTGAGTGTGTATCTAATAACAAAATTTGTAGACAACACAAAAATAGGAAACGTGGTTAAAAGTGAAGGGGACTGTAACAGCTTGAAGTGGAACACGAATTAGTAGCTTTGGTGAATAGATGCCAGATGAGATTTAATGCAGAGAAATGAGAGGTTACGTTTTAGGAGGGAGAATACAGAGAGAACATTTACACTAAATGATAAAAATTTCAAAGGAGTTGAGGGCAGGTGTAATTTTAACCTAGCTTGCTAGGTGTAAAAGTCACTAGGTTGGGTGGTTAAGTTTCTCGAGGGGTGGATTAGATTAAAATGACCTCCTTAGAGTTTCAGATACACAACTCATTAATTGGTCTTCCCACTTTATAAAAGCTGTTGTTTAAAATACTAAGATTTTATAAATAGGATTATATAGTTAAAAAAAAAACCAAGGCAATGCTAAGCATGTATAAATTAATGGTTATGCCAAGAGGCGATAGAGAAGGTAAATCGGGGTGGTGGAGCTAACTCTCTGTTAACTAGAGGACATAAGCTTAAGGTCAGCATCAAGAGAACAAACCGAATGCTTAGGATACTCCTTTTCTTTGCCCAAAGGATTGTTAAAAATGCCTCTTGTTTGAAAAGAAGTGGATAAACATTTGAAAAAGAACAATTTAAGTGGATATGGAGAAAGAGCCATTCCCCTGTCCTAAGTGGCTAGTGCAGAGAACTGATACAGGGAAGAAGTGCCGATTGGTCTCTTGTGTTATAAAATTCTTAATTCTGTTATGAAGACTCACTCTCATTTCACCACATTAAGGTATTCCAATTTCACCCAAGCAATCCATGGAGACCATTTTGTAGAAACAAGATGTTTTTCTGCCATATATTTGGGCTGATCAAAGGGCAAAAACCCATGCCAACAGTATTACGGAGATCTTTATGGTGGATCTCTAGCCCACAGTCTGAGGCAGCAAAGGCTATGGTGTACAATGCAGGGAATTTAAAATGGAGGAAAAAAGTTAGGAAAGCCTCACCTCTAAAACAAAGTTTTGCTTCATAAAAGTTCCTGTCGGTGTTAGCCCTATATTTGACTCTGATGAATAAAAATAACTTATTTGAATATTTGTACTATGATAATTGAGATTTATTTTCTTTTTTCTTTCCAGGCTGTTTGTGCAATCTTTGAAAAGTCTGTGAAGACTCTTCTGGATGATTTTGCTCCCATGATTCCACAGCTTTCAGAAATGCTGGGTCAGATGTACAGTACCATCCCACAGGCATCTGCATTGGAACTAACACGACAGGTAGAATCCATGCATATTATTTCACCCAAAGCTCTTACATTGAACCAACTGAATGAATTTTATTTCGTTCTGCAATGAGAGGAAAATTTACTTTTTTTTGAGTTTTAACACAATTTTAGATTCTTCTAAGTGCCCTTCTGATAGGGTACAGATTGTCAAACGTATCGTGGCCATATAACGTACTTGTAAAATAATATTTTAAATTCATGAAATAATTAACTAGTGTGTGGATTAAAACCACCAGCTAGGTACAGCTTCATTCCCTGGTGTTAAGTTATGTGATTTGCAATTGAGTAACAGTAGGCACTTTAGGATTGGACTCTGTCTTGAGCTAGGCAAGGGGAAAAAGTTAGTCAAAGTTCTTGCATATAATTACAATTAAGTGGCCTGCTGGAAACTACATTTATGCAATTTGAATGAGCAGAGGGTCAGGCCCAACCATGATGTTCTCACTGTCTAAATTCACACTGGAGAAAGGCCACTTGGGAGAGGTATGGGATTGCCTGTGTCCATGAAACTATGGCTAGGTCTGCACTGGAGTGCTGCTTTGGGCTGCAGTAGAGTGCTTAAGTTGGAGTTTGGTGACTGAGGGAATTTAAGGGTTAACTTATTTCTAAAGTCTAGTCTTTCTTTAATTTAGTAATTAACTACAAGTTGCTGTTTGGGTTGGAAGAAGGTGAGTTTTAGGCCAGCTTTAAAACAGGATTTATACATGCTCTGCTTGCAACTACAACTAGTTAATTAGATAACTGGTTTAAACAGGTTTTTAGAGGCTAGATTCAGAGAATATAAAAACAGGCCATCTTACAGTGCTGACTTTTTCTGCACTGGAGTGATGCTTTGGGCTGCAGTAGGGTGCCTAAGTTGGGGTTTGGTGACTGAGGGAGTTCGGTAAGGAAGGAACGAGGTGATCCTTTGAGTACCGTGAGTATAGTCAGGTAAGTATTTACTACTTTTATCGCTTATAGTTTTTAAGGTCTTATTTTGTGGTTCATCACTTGTAAGGGCTATATTCTGTAACAACGAGGAGCAGGGAAGAAGGGCCCTAGAGTAATTGATATTATTTGATATTAAGTATCTTCCAAAGGGGTTAATTCAATTTAAAGGGGTAAGTCATGGCTGGAGAGTTCAAAGCCGTGGTGTGCTCCTCCTGCTCTATGTGGGAAGCCGGGAACATTTCCAGTGCCCGGGGACAGCATGTGTGCGGGAAGTGTCTCCAGCTGCAGCTCCTGGAAGCCCAGGTTTTGGAGCTGGAGCGGCGGCTGGAGACGCGAAGTGAAGAGTATCATGGATAGCACGTATAGAGAGGTGGTCACACCGCAGGCTAAGAGTCCACAGGCAGGAAAAGAATGGGTGACCACCAGGCAGAGCAAGAGGACTAGGCAGGCAGTGCAGGAATCTCCTGTGGCTATTCCCCTGCAACACAGATATACTGCTTTGGATACTGTTGAGGGGAATGGCCTCTCAGCCAAATTCGTTGCACCACGGTTGGCTCTGCTGCACAGGGGAAGAGTAAAACGTGTGGGAATGCAATAGTTATAGGGGATTCAATTGTAAGGGGAATAGATAGGCGTTTCTGTTGCCGTAAACGAGACTCCAGGATGGTATGTTTCCTCCTTGGTGCTAGGGTCAAGGATGTTTCAGAGCGGCTACAGGACATTCTGAAGGGGGAGGGTGAACAGCCTGTGGTCGTGGTACATATTGGCACAAATGACATAGGTAAAAAAAGGATGAGGTCCTAAAAGCAGAATATAGGGAGTTAGGAAGTAAGTTGAAAAGTAGGACCTCAAAGGTAGTGATCTCAGGATTATTACCAGTGCCACGTGCTAGTCAGAGTAGAAATAGCAGGAAGTATCGGATGAATACTTGGTTGAAGAGATGGTGTGAGGGGGAGGGTTTCAGATTCCAGGGACATTGGGACCGGTTCTGGGGGAGGTGGGACCAGTACAAACTGGACGGGTTACACCTGGGCAGGACCGGGACTGATGTCCTAGGGGGAATATTTGCTAGAGTGGTTGAGGAGGGTTTAAACTAAAATGGCAGGGGGATGGGAACCTATGCAAGGAGTCAGCGGAGAGGGAATCAAGGACAAGAACAAAAGACAAAGGGGAATAAGAGAAGTGATAGGCAGAGAAATCAAGAGCAAGAATCAAATAGGGCCTCAGTGAAAAATGGTGGGAACGGGACAAGTAATGTTAAAAAGACAAGCCTTAAGGCTTTGTGCCTTAACGCGAGGAGCATTTGCAATAAAGTGGATGAATTAACCGCGCAAATAGATGTAAACAGGTATGATATAGTCGGGATTACGGAGACATGGCTGCAGGGTGACCAGGGATGGGAACTGAACATCCAAGGGTATTCAGTATTTAGGAAGGACAGACAAAAAGGAAAAGGTGGTGGAGTTGCAATGCTGGTTAAAGAGGAAATGAACACAATAGTGAGGAAAAATATTAGCTCCAACGATGTGGAATCTGTATGGGTAGAGCTGAGGAATACTAAGGGGCAAAAAACGTTATTGGGGGGAGTATATAGACCCCCAAACTGTAGTGGTGATGTTGGGAATGGCATTAAACAGGAAATTAGAGACACATGCAATAAAGGAACGTCTGTAATTATGGGTGACTTTAATCTGCATATAGATTGGGCAAATTAAATTAGTAACAATGCCGTAGAGGGGGAATTCTTGGAGCGTATGGTTTTCTGGACCAGTACATTGAGGCATCAACTAGAGAACAGGCCATCCTAGACTGGGTATTGTGTAATGAGAAAGTAATAATTGACAATCTTGTTGTGCAAGGCCCTTTGGGGATGAGCGACCATAATATGATAGAATTCTTCATCAAGATGGAGAGTGACGTATTTGATTCTGAGACTAGGGTCCTGAATCCTAATAAAGGAAACTACGATGGAATGAGGAGTGAGTTGGCTATGATGGATTGGGAAACGTTACTTATAGGGATGATGGTGGATAGGCAATGGCAAACATTCAAAGAGCGCATGGGTGAATTGCAACAATTGTTTATTCCTGTCTGGTGCAAAAGTAAAACAGGAAAGGTGGCCAAACCATGGCTTACAAGGGAAATTAGATACAGTATTAAATGCAAGGAAGAGGCATACAAATTGGCCAGTAAATGGTAGGGCACTGAGGAGTGCGGAGGAACAAAGGGATCTGGGAGTTCAGATACATAATTCCCTGAAAGTGGCGTCACAGGTAGACAAGGTTGTAAAGAAAGCTTTTGGCATACTGGCCTTCATAAATCAAAGTATTGAGTATAGGAGTTGGGATGTTATGGTGAGGTTGTATAAGACATTGGTGAGGCCAACTTTGGAGTATTGTGTGCAGTTCTGGTCGCCTAACTACAGGAAGGATATCAGTAAGATTGAGAGAGTGCAGAGAAGATTTACTAGGATGTTGCCAGGTCTTAAGGAGTTGAGTTACAGGGAAAGATTAAACAGGTTAGGACTTTATTCCTTGGAGCGTAGAAGAATGAAGGGAGATTTGATAGAAGTTTACAAAATTGTGAGGGGTATAGACAGAGTAAATGCGAGTAGGCTCTTTCCACTTAGATTAGGAGAAATAAACACGAGAGGACATGGCTTTAGGGTGAGAGGGGAAAGGTTTAGGGGGAACATTAGGGGGAACTTCTTCACTCAGAGAGTGGTGAGAGTGTGGAACGAGCTACCATCTGACGTGGTAAATGCGGGCTCACTCTTAAGTTTTAAGAATAAATTAGATAGATACATGGATGGGAGAGGTCTGGAGGGTTATGGACTAGGTGCAGATCAATGGGACTAGCGGAATAATATTTCGGCACAGACTAGAAGGGCTGAATGGCCTGTTTTCTGTGCTGTAGTGTTCTATGGTTTTAAAAAACAACAGACCTGAGGATTGGGAGCAGTTTAGAATTCAGCAAAGGGGGACCAAGGGATTGATTAAGAAGGGGAAAATAGAGTACGAGTGTAAGCTTGTGGGGAACATAAAAACTGACTGTAAAAGTGTCTATAGGTATGAGAAGACAAATGTAGGTCCCTTACACTCAAAAACAGGGGAATTTATAATGGGCAACAAAGAAGTGGCTGACCAACAAAATACATACTTTGGTTCTGTCTTCACAAAGGAGGACACAAAAAACATACCAGAAATGTTGGGGAACACAGGGTTTAGTGAGAGGAAAGAAATCAGAATTAATAGGAAAATTGTGTTGGGGAAATTGATGGGAGTGAAGGCCGATAAATCCCCAGGGCCTGATAATCTACATACCAGAGTACTTAAGGAAGTAGCCCTAGAAATAGTATATTGATGGCCATCTTCTTAGATTCTATAGACTCTGGAATAGTTCCTACAGATTGGAGGGCAGCTAATGTAACCCCACTATTTAAAAATGGATATAGAGAGAAGACAGGGAATTATAGACCAGTCAGCCTGACGTCGGTAGTGGGGTAAATTCTAGTGTCCATCATAAAAGATTTAATAGCTGAGCACTTGGAAAACAATGGCAGAATCGGACAGAGTCAGCATGGATTTAGGAAAAGGAAATCATGCTTGACAAATCTACTGGAATTTTTCGAGGATGTAACTAGTAGAGTTGATGAGGGGGAGCCAGTGGGTGTGTTTTATTTGGACTTTCAGAAGGCTTTCTACAAAGTCCTACATAAGAGATTAGCATGTAAAATTAAAGCACATGGGATTGGGGGTAGTGTATTGAGATGGATAGAAAACTGGTTGGCAGATAGGAAACAAAGAGTAGGAATAAACGGGTCTTTTTCCGAATGGCAGGCAATGACTAGTGGGGTACTGCAGGGATCGGTGCTGGGACCCCAGCTATTCGCAATACATATTAATGATTTAGATGAGGGAAATAAATGTAATATCTCCAAATTTGCAGATGACGCAAAGCTGGGTGGGAGGGTGAGCTGTGAGGAGGATGCAGAGATGCTTCAGTGTGATTTGGACAAGCTGAGCGAGTAGGTAAATGCATGGCAGATGCAATATAATGTGGATAAACGTGAGGTTATCCACTTTGGTAGCAAAAACAGGAAGGCAGATTATTATCTGAATGGCTATAAATTGAGAGAGGGGGACATACAGCGAGACCTGAGTGTCCTCATACACCTGAAGATAAGCATGCAGGTGCAGCAGGCGGTAAAGAAGGCAAATGGTATGTTGGCCTTCAGAGCAAGAAGATTCGAGTACCGGAGCAGGGATATCTTGCTGCAATTATACAGGGTCTTGGTGAGACCACACCTGGAATATTGTGTGCAGTTTTGGTCTCCTTATTTGAGGAAGGATGTTCTTGCTATAGAGGAAGTGCAACGAAGATTTAACCAACTGATTCCTGGGATGGCGGGACGGACATATGAGGAGAGCTTGAGTCGGTTAGGATTATATTCGCTGGAGTTCAGAAGATTTGGGAGTGGGGGATCTCATAGAAACCTATAAAAGTGTAACAGGACTAGACATGGTAGATGCAGGAAGGATGTTCCCGATGGCGGAGGTGTCCAGAACTAGGGGTCACAGTCTGAGGATACGGGGTAGACCATTTAGGACTGAGATGAGGAGAAATTTCTTCACCCAGAGAGCGGTGAGCCTGTGGAATTCGCTACCACAGAAAGTAGTTGAGGCCAAAACATTGTATGTTTTCAGGAAGGAGTTAGATATAGCTCTTGGGGCGAAAGGGATCAAAGGATATGGGGAGAAAGTGGGGGCAGGCTATTGAGTTGGATGATTAGCCATGATCATGACAAATGGCGGAGCAGGCTCAAAGGGCCGAATAGCCTACTCCTATTTTCTATGCTTCTATGGCCCAGCATGAGTAGCATTTTCAGGGAAGGAATGAAGAAAATCTGAAACATGATTTATCAATAACAATAGTCCAATCAAAAACCTGGCAAGTCCTAACTTGGTTCACAGGCATATCTAATCAATACAAATTTTTCATTCATAAGATCATATACCTCAAACCCAATTCAAAAGTTTTCAAAGAGCAAAAGGTTGTGATTGGCTGGAATATTGGAGGCTAGGTCTTCTGGCCTCCGGATAGCTTCGGGACCTCTCGGAAGTCCTGACGCAATGACTCCGTGGGAATTACCCAGGAAGTTTGAACTTCCAATGGGCAATTCCCCCGCAACCTGGGACCCTCCGAAAAAGCCTCCAATTCTGAGAGTCGGAGACTTTGTTCAGTCTCAATTTATTTACCTGGATAGTTACCCAGGAAATGCTAGACAGATTAAAACCTAATCTAATACCTGGGTAACTCTACAACTGATGCCCAGATCACTCGCAGTGATCCCCCGCCAATTCCCTGACTCTCCCTTCAAGCCCCAACCTGACCCAACCTTACCACCCTACCCACCAACCAGCCTACCCCCTTACACACGTGCCTACTCTTTGTAACTTTTCAAAGAAGCTTTGAGACATTTAAACTCTTCGCTTACCAGAATATGGCAGCTAGTGCCACAAATGGGCGTTGTTTCAGCACGAATTCTCTCCACTATGAGATTTCCTGCGCTGACGAGGTTTGTAAGCTCCTCCATTAGAAGATTGCTCAGAAAAATCAGAGGAAAGTAAGTGTGTATTTTTTCTGATCAGGGTTGGAAATAGTGGTTAGGGCCACTGTTTGTTGGTGAACTCAATGATTCCATTAATCAAAATGAACTGGCCAAAAGTCACTTCTGTTTAATAAGTGGGTACGAAAAGCTACCAAGCATCACAAATCAAATGACTCAAATTATTTTCTACTTCCTTCGGTAACTGTATTAGTTTTCAACTAGACAAGTATATGGATGTATATATTACATGTATGCGTGCACAGATAGAAATTATAAGCCTCATCTATTTCTATGTGGGTAAGTGCTCTGTGGTGTAATTAGGTTTTGGAAACTCCAGCCACGTTTATACTGTGCGTGAATATATGTTAAAGGCTACAGACGACGAGAGGGATCTGCGAATCAATCAATGAATCATGAAAATTTCACAGGTGGATCATGGCCATTAGGAAGGCAAATTGAGCATTAGGTTGCATTTCCTGGATGAGATAATGTAAGAATACTACACTTCAACTTTGAACACTACTTTTATATGGAGCACTTGAGTATTGTCTCTAGTTATACTCCCCACAAGTGGAGCTACTTAGATACTACAGAAGATGTGGAGGGGAGTGACTCATTTTAGTTTTTATAGGTAGGCTTCTTTAGGGTATGCTTAAAATGGGAGGTTTTTAAAATGACAAATGGATTAGATTCTGCTCTGCTGCATTGGTTATTTGATGGATAGGGATTGTAGGTGTATAGGGCATATACATACAATTTTTTGGCACAAGGTTAATTTAGATGTCATAAGTATTTATTTTCAGAAAGTCACTGCCCATGGAACAGATCATTGCAGCATGTGATACATATGCACTTATTGCAGCCCTTCAAAAAGGGAGACAGACAGGTATTCCTGATAGCAGAGGATATTTCCACTGTTTGAGGTTTAGCTGGAACTAAAAGGATTTATGGGTTATCACAGTATCCTAGTACTATACATGATTTTCTGATGTAGTCAGGTAAGCAGTTCTAAGAGACTTTCCTAAATTGGCCACAGTGTGGTTGAGGGTGGGGTGGGTGAATTGCAAGAGAAAGAGGAGGAATGGGCATTTCCTCATTTCAATCTCAACCATTTTGCACCCCAAGAAATTGAGAGGAAAAAATCATATTACTGTGTAAAGTATCTAATTGAAAACCTCCTTGAAATATGCATTTAGTTTTCCATAGACCTATATTTCAAAACAAAAAAAGTTAAAGTTCTCAAAAATGTTTGCTCATGTAGCTTAATCTATTGTAATTATTCAGTACAACTTCAAAACTTAGCCATATATGCACAGTATTATAATAATATTACAAAAAATTGTATATTTTTTCCAAGGAATGAAGTGCCATATCTGCAGAATGTTGCAATGTGCACCTGCCATTTAACTCACAGTTGTTGGGTGAATTATTGGAAAGAAAGCTGTCCTCATGCAGCTAATATTGTAGTATGACATTGATCTTGAGAAGTAGGTCTGTTGCAAGTTTAGGGACTTGCCTTAGATATTGTCTTGTCCAGAGGCATTAGCCACCCCATAAGTAGGCTGAGGGTCTTTTGTTTTTTAGCTGTGCCCACCCTGCCCAATATCCAAGATTATGATTGTGAGCGCAGGCGTAACATTGGAATAGCTTTGTGATCTGAACTAGATATTCTCAGGTATTCTCCTTTCAATCTCTTTGAAGATGAACTGAGAATACACTTGGTTAGATGAGGCCAGATACAAACCATTTAAGCTGCTGTCAGTAAACATATAGAGGAACTGTTCTGATGGGATTCACCCCACAACAACAGTAATAATTGCATTTATATAGCACCGATAAAACATCCCGCTGTCTTTCACAGAAACATTATCAAAAAAGAGGCGAATCTTGAGCAGGGTATTTCAGAGCCTAGGACCCACTTATCTGAAGGCACTGCTGCCAGTGGTGGAGTGATTTTTAAAAAAAAAAAGCAGGGGTGTGCAAGAGGTTGAAATGGAGAAGTTTTGGGAATGTGGAGTATTGTAGGGCTGGACGAGGTTATAGAGATGGGGAGAGATGTGGCCATGTATTTTCGCTTTTCAAATCCAACTTTTTTTTCTGTTCCAATGTTTGCTGTGGAAAAGTGTTCAGAAAATCCCAAAATGTTACAAGTATACTTGGATTAGTTTTCCCTTTGGAACGTGATTCAAGCTGATCAAATTATGCCATACCGTACTAAATCTAACACCAAAAGTAGAGCTAGGGCAATGAATATATCTAGAAATTGGACACTCGCTGTTGAGCTTATCCATCCTATGCAAACATTTTTTTCATTTATTTGTTCACGGGATGTGGGTGTTGCTGGCTAGGCCAGCATTTATTGCCCATCCCTAATAACCCTTGAGAAGGTGGTGGTCACCTTCTTGAACCTCTGAAGTCCATGTGGTGCAGGTACACTGGCAGTGCTGTTAGGAAGGAAGTTCCAGGATTTTGACCCAGCGACAGTGAAGGAACGGTGATATAGTTCCAAGTCAGGATGGTGTTTGGCTTGGAGGGGAAATTGCAGATGGTTGTGTTTCCATGCATTTGCTGCTCTTGTCCTTCTAGGTGGCAGAGTTCACTGGTTTAGAAGGTGCCGTCAAAGGTGCGTTGGTGAGTTGTGGCATTGCATCTTGTAGATGGTACAGATTGCTGCCATTGTGCATCAGTGGAGGAGGGAGTGAATGGTTAAGGTGGTGGATGGGGTGCCAATCAAGCAGGCTGCTTTGTTCTGAATGGTGTCGAGCTTCTTGAATGTTACTGGAACTGCACTCATCTAGGCAAGTGGAGAGTATTCCATCACACTCCTGATTTGTGCCTTATAGATGGTCAACAAGCTTTGGAGAGTCAGGAGGTGAGTTACTCGCCATAGAATTCCTAGGCTCTGACCTACTCTTGTAGACACAGTATTTATATGACTGGTCCAGTTCATTTTCTGGTCAATGGTAACCCCCAGGATGTTGATAGAGGGAAACTCAGCGATGGTAACGCCATTGAACGTCAAAGGGAGATGGTTAGATTCTCTCTTGTTGGAGATGGTCATTGTCTGGCACTTGTGTTGCACGAATGTTACTCCAGTATGTATGATGAGTTTAAATTGCTCCAGATTGATATTATCAAAGTAATTTCCCCACAGCAGTGTCTGCAATGCTCTTTCATTTTGAGGTTGGCTATTATTCTCATGGAACTTTTTTTTTAATCACCTTTTTTTATTTTGACAATGTGACTCTGCCTGTATAAATATATTTGGGTTGTTGTCTTTTTCAGCTGGTGCATATATTTGCCAATGATTCAACCCACTTTGTCCCAGTAAAGGCTCTATTCCTTCTCGTTACATCTGTGACCCTCTCAATTTTCCAACAAGGTAGGTGACCATATTTTTAAATGTGGATCATTTGGAAATTCTAATGTGTACTACCAAATCTTTTTTTTTTGTGGTTCTGTGTGAACCATAGTGATCAAACTAGTGGTTTCCAATATGGGTTTCCCAGTTTCTGTGATATTCAGTAAGTTTAGTGCAGCCTTGTACTCCTGTCAGAATTAAAGAAATAAAAACTCAACATCTAATTTGAGATGAAAGAGTCTTTTTATTATATGCATCAAATTTGTAAATGTATTGCTGCTTGAAAACTGCCTGTGTTAACCATGCTCTATGATTAGAATTTGTACCTTGGGTTTCCAATAATTGCTGATAGACAATGGAATATGCATTAGAGGAAAAGATGATTTGCACTCTCAGCAGTTTCTTTATATGATGAATTGGTAATTTATGTATGTACACATGCGCATGGAGAGAAGGGTTGAAATGTGAAAAGCAAGCAGTTTTCTTTTGGGATGATTGGAGGGTCAATCACAGTGTGGTGCTATTGTCCACCCTTGTGCAAGGTTCAAGGTTGTGAAGAAAGCTGCCTATGGGTGAAAAATTAACTATTCACCTGAAAATAAATTCAAATGGAATGAGATGAACATTAAAAGAGAGCTGTCAGTTGAAAGGATATTTGGAAATATGGGAGTGAAAATTAAAGAAAATGGTCTGGGAGGGGAACAAATGAAGGGTTATAAACATAAGGAAAACAACTGATTTACAAACTGAGTAGAGTTTCTACTTTTGAGTGCAATCAGCAATCCATGTGCAAAATGGTCTCCTGTGCTGGTTTCCCAAAGTGAAGTGATCAAATTTCTGCTCAAACTTATTTGCATGATCACATAAAATCTTCCAAGAGCCAGTGTAATTGAGTGGTGTTTTAGAATCTACTTTTTTCCTTTGCATTATAAGTATTCATATATTTAAGAGCAGTAACCTGATACAGTTTTATTAATACTGGAAATGGGCATATCACAAAAGATAAGCATTTTTATGAAAGGTGTCTAACCCAATACCTGTGAGTAACCTGATTTTTAATAACTGAAAATGGCTTTAAAAAATCTATGCTAAACCATTTACTAGTATCACTGGTGTACACCTACTAGTTTTTTTAGTAAATTAAATATTTTTTAGTATTTAAAAACTTAAAGGACAGGCACTAGTGCCTTTGTGCCTTAGATACTTGATTTGTGGGGCTTCTCAAAGACTTACAAGTGGGCACAATTGAGGGAAACTTGCCATGCTCATTAAGTCAATCTGGAAGCCCTCTAGTTTTTAACAGCTTCTTACACGATATTTTTAAAACTTGCAGTGGAGATTGCAGAAACTCTATTTGCACTGGACATAACGTAGGCTTGAAATTCTTCTATCTTTTATGCTCATTTGACCAATTTTAGATGAAATGCACTGAAGAAGCGCAACCTAGTGGAAACCATAGCTTCTACTATTAAGGAGTTATTTTAGTCTAATTGGCATTCTGTGGTTTCTTTAGCTTATAGTCATATATACTTGTATTCAGATTAGATGACCATATGATGGAAATTTGGCTCATATGTTTAGGCTTGAAATGGTTAGGTTCTTTTTGATTTAAAAAAATCATAACCATTTTTATAAATAAAGCAAATGGTTAGAAAGAATTATATCTTTTGTTTCTGTTTCTTTACACTTTTATTGAACACTTTGTTATTTACCTTATTACAGAACTTTTTGCAGTTCATTTTCATTGTTGAATCAGCCTAGTTGCAAAGTAATTAAATTTTATTCTGTTGCTTTTATACTTTATCTTTGGCTTGGTGACTCAACATGATTTTCTTAGAAAGAAACTTCCTGTCAGCAAAAGATCCACAGTCTATCTAGTTCCCCCTCCACCATCCTAGCAGTCTTATGATTAATGTTTTTATGATTCTAAAAAGGACTAGATAATGTACATCATGGCAAACTCAATTGTGACAATCAATCTTATAACCATTCATCTCCAATGTCCCCATAAATGATGCAAGATAAAGCCGCCACTGATGGAAAGTTTTGAGAACCACAGCTCCAAAATTTCCTGTTCCTCCCTTGCATGCTGCCCTTGCCATATTACATGTCGCAAAATACTCATACTGTACCCAAATTATTGTTTTGACATCCGCTTTGGCAGGAAGAACAGAAAAGCAATATATTATTTGAATGGAGAGACACTGCAGAAATCCATGTGTCCTGGTACATAAATCACAAAATGTTAGTATGCAGGTACAGCAGGTGATCAGGAAGGCAAATGGAATGTTGCTATTTATTTCAAGGGGAACATGTATAAAAGTAGGGAAGTGTTGTTACATTGTAGAGAGCCCTAGTTAGCCCACATCTGGAGTACTGTTTACAGTTTTGGTCTCCTTCCTTAAGAAAGGATATAATTGCATTAGAAGCAGTTCAGAAAAGGTTCACTCAACTAATTCCTGGGGTGAAGGGATTAGTTTATGAGGAAAGGTTAAACATGTTGGGTATATACCCATTGGAGTTTAGAAGAATGAGAGGTGATCTTATTGAAATATATAAGATCCGTAGGGGATTTGACAGAGTGGATGCTGAAAGGATGTTTCACCTTGAGGGGGAGTCTAGAACTATGGGGTACAGTTTAAAAATTAGGAGTCTTCCCATTTAACACAGCGATTGGGAGAAATGTTTTCTCTAAGGATCATTAGTCTATGGAATTTTTTTCCCCAGAGATCAGCAGGCTGGGTCATTGAATACATTCAAGGCTGAGTTAGATTTTTGATTGACAAGGGAGCCAAGGGTTGTAGAGGGTATAAAGGAAGGTGGAATTGAAGCCAAAATCAGATCAGTCAAGACCTTAACAAATGGTGGAGCAAGCTTAAGGTTCCAAATGGTCTTCCCTTCCTCGTTCTTTGTGTCCTTGTGGTTTCTGCTTCCACCATCTCCCCAGGGATCTTGTTCCATACATTTACTGCCCTCTGAACTAATGTTTCCACAGATTAATTTTGAATTTAACTCAAGTATTCTTCTGTGTTGAATTTTATCTGCCACCTGACTGCCCAATGTTTAAATTCTCCTACAGCTCCTCCTGTTTAGGTTGGCAGTTTATCTTCATTAACGTTGTATCATCTTCAAATTTGCCATTGCGCTTGTAGATTCTTGAGGATGTAGCAAAAGAGCTTGATAAGGGTAAGGCAGTGGATATGGCGCGTTTTAAAATTTCAGTAGCCTCGATTCAGTAAGCTGCAACTGACTGTTCCTAAACTGAGCTGCTGATTGCTTGCTTCTGTAAGCAAACTCATATGAAGGAACCTTCTAACCCCCACGGACCATCTCTATAGCAACGTGGCATGCTTTGGGATGTCCAAACAGAAATGCAAATTAATCATCTTGCATCTTCAAAACAATCCATTTGATTCTGTGACCCAAATGAATAATTTATACCTCGAATGGAGTGGTATAATTTATACCTCTCCCAGAATTCCTATTTCCACCAAGGAACACCCTTGTTTACCAACTCCTTTTAGCTTTCATCTGGCAGCTACATAAATAATTTAAATCTTTATTGAGATAACAAAAGACACCCTGGTTTATGCTCCTTGTACATAATTGTAATTTCTGATGAGATAATTCAATCCAAACCAAGGCAAAATTATAAGTGGCTCCCAGAGTTTATATGTGTAGGTAGGAATGATTCCAAGGCTATTGCCTACATGTATAGGGAGATAGGTTTTGGTTCTAAAGTGATGATGTGTAGGTGGGTGGGCTAATGGTTCAAGGAACATTTGCACGTAAATGCTTAGCATTCAATGGAATCTTTCTGGTTTTAATTTTTCAACCTAAACCCAGAGCCGTAAATAGTGGTCCAATTCTGTGTAACTGATTCATTTGTAGAGAGTATGGCTGACAAATTTTACAAACCTGTGATCTGTTCACTTTTATGAGGTTCGTTTATATAATACTAAATATTAAATATTTCCAAGATGTTGTGATGTACCGAATAAGTTTTGCAAATGATAGGAGATTGTGAGAGCTCTTACCATTTTGGTTCAGACAGTAAAAGAGATTAAAGCATTTAGCCCACTTGCAGTTATATATGTCCAAAGCCAGAAAATGTCAGCAACAAAAACATCTTAAGATCTTAAGGTAGATTCAGCAGTATCTATTAAGCGATCACAAGTCATTACTTCTTTCTCTAAAATCACTGTATACAACTTTTAATGGTGATCAGCCATTGCATTGTTAAACTGAATGGTCGACAGACATTCTTTGTACCCAGGAACCAGATGACACTTTATTCAATTGAAACAGAACTTTGTCGTGGGCATAAATGTAGAAACAAGTGGATATTGTGTTTCAAGAGAAAAAGTGCACCCTTGTAAAAAGCAGAAATGCGGTGTCATTTATTTTGGAAGTTGGTGTAAAATTATTTTATAAGCTGTTTTATGTACCTATTCTGTTGGGTTTTTTACTCGAACTCTGGAAAATGATTGATTTGTTTAAAGTTTGTTCACGCAAATAAATCTAGTACATTGGAGTAAGATGAGTAATTCTGGTGCACTGAAGCTATGTTGGCTGTTATTTTAAGCCTATTAACATAAGCTAGTTTATCCATTCAGTTGACTATTACAGACATTGATGCCCAGCTCTATCACTTAAATGGCTGCTGTTAAAGTTCTGGTCTTGAATGACTTTTAACAGATAGAATGAATGAAGTAAAAAACAGTGGGTGTAACAGGTCTGCTGAAATTTAAATAGTAAATAACCTTGCAAACTAGATTATCAGTATTCCTAACAAACTCCATTGTGGTTTGTACATTAGGGCAGTGAATAAACAGCATAATTAATAAAAAGGTCATGGTGTAGTTGTGGGATTTAATTGGGTGGCATTGATAGAAAATTAGCCGACAGGTTATTTAAAGGATACTCACAGCGGGACATCTCTGTGATTTTGATCAATAAAAGAGTCTTTGAACAGATGTATCATTGATGCTCTTCCCTCATACCCTTTCTCAGCTCACCTTGCCCATGAGACCCACCTCTTACTCTCTCTCAACTCTTTCCACTAAACTGCTGACTTGCTCCATGATAGCTGATATTGTAAATGGTTTCCTCTTCTAGGATACTGTGCCTTTTCTCTCTCTTTCAAATCAGCGGTCACCACCCCTTTCTCAAAAACACCATCCTTGACTCCTCTGACCTTGCACATTATTGCCCAAGTCCATCCTCCCTTTCCCCTGAAGTCCTTGAAGTTGTTACCTCCCAAATCTGTGTTCATCTTTCCTGCAACTCCACATTTGAACCTTTATTATCATGTTTGTGCCATTACTGCAGCACTGAAATGGCACTAACCAATGCAGAAAATGACATCTATGATAATTACTATGACCATGGTGACTATCCCTCATCATGCTTCTTGTCTATTTTGCACCCTTTGATACCATTGACCACACAATCTTCCTCCTCTGCCTGCCCTCTGTCGTACAGCTGAGGGAGACTGCCTTCGTCTGGTTCCACTCTTGCCTAATTAGTTGTAGCTTGAGAATCTCCTGAAATGGCTTCTCTTTACATCCCCGTACACTTTCCTTGGCCCCTCCTGTTTTTTATCTGCCACTCAACTGTATCATTTGAAGATGAGGTGCCATGTTCCAGATGTACCCTGTTGATATTAAATATTTCCAAGATGTTGTGATGTACTGAATGAGTTTTGCAAATGATGGGAGATTGTGAGAGCTCTTACCATATTGGTTCACCACCTTTCTCAATCCCTCCACTGCTCCTGTGTTGTCAGGTTTCCAGTCTTGAATGAGCCATAGTTTTCTTTAGTTAAATGGGAAGATTGTACCCATGTCCTTCCTTCGCAAAGAGTAGCTGCTTTCACCTACTTTCATCTCCTCCCTGCACCATTGCAGGCAGAACCTTCTACCTTGACTTTACACTCAGAAGTTCCCTTTATAATGGCTATCACCCTTCCCTTTTCTTTAAAATTTTTGCAAAAGCGCAATCATCTGTCCTAATCTTTACTTGTGATTCAGCATGTTTCCTTGTCTGTTTCCATTTATGAAGTGCTTAGAAACATTTCTTATAAACTTGCTATATAAATGCAAGTTCTTTTTTGATGTGGACTTGTAAGCTGCTTGAGTTGCTAGTTAAAATTGTATTCTTAAAAAGTTATATTTTTTTTCTATTGCTAAGGAATTCTGTTGTCATGGCAATGGTATGCAGTCACTGGAAATCATCTTGAATCCTGAACACTGTTAAGCTATTCAGAGGATTCTATAACAACTGAACATGAATTTAAGAAAAAAAATCAAGTATTAGAATACCAGTATGAAAATTTATTACAGCATATGTGGAGGCTTTTACATCACAAAGGGAAATAAAATTCATTCTCAAAACAGACCTGGTTATCAAAAAAGTTTCATATGCTGTAAATCACTAGCAAAAAATTAAGTTATCACATGCAGTTAGTGGATAACAAATTATAGATTTAAAAGGTCGCTATTCAAAGTAATCTGGTGGAATAATGGCCAAAGGTTGAATCTCCACAGGCCTGTCATCATGCAGAAGTGCTTCACAAATCTTAGAGTATTAACCATTTCTGTATCATCATCATACTTAAGTAATTTGTGATGCTCTTTCGTGTTCTAAATGCTGCTAGATGGCTATCAGTGAAATAAAAGACAGCGGTTCAACCTCAGGACATCAAATCCCAAAATCAAATTACTGTTTTTAATTTCTGCATGATTATTAGCAGCAATCTGTTGTGTCCATGTTTTTAACATGTGTCACTTCAGCACTGTAATGAATCTGAGAATATTGTGCATGGCAGTCCCTTCACAATTAAATGCACGGAAATGTGTGGACATGGCTGGAAAAAACATCCTCATCATGGAAGATGAGCACAATTTGGAGTTGGCTCTCACCCTTTAAAAGTAACCATTAGTTGAAAGATTTCCTTTATAGAGCCAAGCCGACGCACCTATTAATATTCTTTTACCACTTAGCAGTTCAGTGGAGGCTCTTTATTTCCCTGAAATGCCAATCTGGGTACTTGGATAATCTGGGTGGGTATACATCACAATTGAAATGTCCATAATCTCTACTGATGAAGTTGCTTGTTTATTGGTTCTTTAGAGGTGATGGTATAATTGGTGTAATGTCTGGTGGTGAAAGTGGAGAACAGGTTTTCATCTGCATTTTGTCAGGTAGCTTCACTTTCGGAGGGTTGATTTTCATTTTGTGACGAAATTTTATTTCACTTTTTCCTTCAATTCCTCCCCACCCTCTGCCTTTCTTCAAGGTACTAGAGATGTGGGGGGTGATCTTCCTCTATAGTCCACCTGACTTCGGATAGCTTCTATTAGAAAATCAGCTGAACTATTAGCTTGCTTCCTGCCAGTCAATTATCACTTCCAAAATTTTATGCCAGAATTGACAGTAACCTTTGAATAATATACACAAGTAATGGTGGGTCCGTTCAAATGACGCAAAAACAACAAGAGAGAGTCATGCAATTTATATGCCATTATTACCATAACACCAAAACTGGATGCAGGGGCCACTGGCAGCCCTTGAATTAAAAAAAAATAGTTGTGTGGAGGCAGCTGGGCCTTCTCTACTTCTACAGGTACTTGAGGCTTGAATCAGTAATTTTTCCAAACAAGCTCCCCAGCACTGGGAAAATGCCATAATTATTTAAATAAGTTTAACCCCAGACAATCTCCAGGATCAACGTACAGTCATATGTTTGGGAGTAAGCTTTACACCACCAAAAAGACATAGGATTTCGCCAAAATCTTGTCTGCTGCTGTCTCCTGTGGTATGGTTTCATACATATCAATTGCCATCTGTACAAAACCCATTGTGGGTATTCTTAACAAATTAAGCTGAAGGCCTGAATTTTCACACCTGTTGGGAGAATTCCCAGCTTCATGAAACCGATTCCTGAAAAACACCCCAAAAGTTCTGATTTTCTTTCTAATGGGGTGTAACAGGAGTCATATCCGCGGCCCCCGGAAACAGTTTGGAGGCAGCACGGGCTGCTAGGAGCAGAGTCTTTCACCCAGCCTCTGTGCTCTAGCACTTTGCCCCTACTGCAAAAAAAAAACCCAACAGAACAAAATACAGCCTTCAAGCCCTCTCCTCCCTCACATGCTCTTCACGCCCCATACATCCCAATCCATGCTACCTCATGGCCCCCACCCACCCCATGTCCCCTCATTCCCTCCATGCCAACCTATGCCTCCATCCACTCCCCATGGCCCTTTATAGCCCCTATGCTAACTTAGTGCCAACCCATGCCACCCCACCCACCACCCTTTGCCCTTAAACCCTCCATGCCAACTAACTCAGTATCCAACGTAGGCAGACCTCAGGACCCATGCTAAGAGGAAATAAAATAATTGTCTATTGATGAATTCACTTTTTTTTCTTTTGAAAAATACCCTCATTGATAAGAACCTATTCACTACATTTAAATTCCTTCAACCAATAGTTCCTTATAATAACAAGCATTTGAGTTCACAGTCCCACTTCAAAGACTTTAAGCACTTGGAGTTGACAATCAAACTGTGAGCTGACAGGCACCCCGCTGTGATAATGATAGATTGTGAAATCAGTCATGAAGCATTGATCCTATAATGATATTCCTCAGGATTATGTCAACAGAGTGAAATAGCAAGCACTGATTTTTTTCTAAACAGTATTTTTATTTTTTTCAAGTATTTAAAGGGCAGGCGATTTGAATGCCTTCACAGCTTGACAACTCCTTTGATGGCTCCATTGAGCTTGACAGTTCCAATGAGTTTATTCACTTTTTACACATATTCATGTCTAATTTTAACAATCCCCAAAGAGTACCTCACCTCTACGAAAGGACCCTCACCTCTACGAAAGGACACTCACCTCTCCCAAAGCTGTCCCAGGATCTCTCCAAAGAGCTCTGCTATCTAAAGTGCACGAGTTGTAGTTTAGACATTCCACTAGCGAAAATTGAATCTGACTGAATGCAGCTTCACTTTATCACATGTAATTCCCTTCATGAACCACGGATATGCAAACTACAACACCCCCAAATACGCCCAACCCCCCCCTTCAGCAAAAATGATGGGGGCTGGATTCAGGTTTCCAGTGCCATTTTGGCTAAGCTGGGGACTCTTTCCATCAGTGCAAAAATTCAGTCCGGACCATGAGTGTTCAGGCTTCTTGAATAGCCCAGGGGTACTGAGGGCAATTATAGTAAATTATAGTACTTACTAAAATCAGTTAATTCAACATACACCAAGAATCACAATTGGCATTTTCTGACTTATAGCTGCACTGGATGGTGGCTTTGTATATTTGGCCATAGAAGAAGCCTTTGTTTTGCTTTGTAAAATAAATGCACTTGTTTCTGACCCCTCGTCAACATGATTTCTCTGATGCATTGTAGCAGTTGCCTTATTTTAAGGCTACCTCAACCTGTAAGAGGCAGAGGTGAATTTATTTTGTGCTACTGTCAGCAGCATTTTGAAGATAAGAATGTGGAAATGAGGCCCTATTTTGTCATTTTAGGGTTACTGAACTAGTAATCCAGTGCCTTAGAGAACATGTGTTTAAATCTTTCATAGCAATTTGAGAATTTGGATTCAGTGTTCCAGTATCTGTAAAAATGACCATGGAGCTGTCAGAACTGGTCAGAACCAGTTCACTAATGTGCTTGCCACTTGGACTGCTGTCATATAATAACTTGACTGACTCTTAATTGCCATTTGAGCAAGCCACTTGTTCGTATCAAATCACTACTTGGCATAATGAATAAGATGAGGGCATAGGCAGGCAGTATTGCATAGAGTATGTGGTCTTGGTGATGGATAGAATACTACATTTGAGACTCATCTGTAGATCAAACAGGACACTGAGGTTATGCAACTGGTTTAATCAATGGTTCAACATGATTGAACAGCTATGGAGCGGGATGGAGTCAGGAGCAAGGCTAGAGTTTTTGATGGCAGCTGAAGTAAGATGGGTTCGATTTTCCCAAACACTGGCTATTTCTAATGACATTTTTGCTAATCATCTGTGACATTGCTCTCTTTCCCTACCACTGATCTATTAATTTGTTGCTACATCTTTAGTTTGCTTCACATGTCCTACTGCATCCCACCAACCTTGCTAATATCACTATATTTCCTCATCCAAGGCTACATTTGCCGCATTCCCTTATTTTCCTGCTGTCACATTCCACTGATCATTAATTCTTCACTTCGCCTACCATATCCCCATCAAAAACTGCTATAGACGTATTTCTTCACTTAAACTACTGTTTCTATCTTGTAGCTTTCTTGGTACACGATCTGCCAAATCTGTCCAGAGTTACCATTGCATACTTGTGAGGCTTCAATTCTTCATCTAACATGTGACCTTTCACTCTGGCACCTGTAATAAAATAACCTGCACAAAAAATTTACTGCATAGGACCTAAAAAGAGCCCTGTGGTACAAATGCATAAAACAATATTTTGCTGCTAAATGCTTAGGTGGAAGAATCTTCTTGGAATAAAAGTTAACTAAAAGGTATTCTCATGTGCTTGCAATGTTCTATTCTTGATACGGCAACTTGCTTAAACAGAATTAAAATGCACAGTTCTGCATTGGTGAGCATTATTATTATAAATCCTACAATTTCACTGTAAAGATTTCTACTTACATGACTTTGCATGCTGGAATACTAGGTTTTGACAACTGTATGTTTTGGACTTCAAGTAAAAAGGATGAGTACAAAGATGAAGGATCATTTTAATAAGTAATTTGCAGTGAGAGTCTTAGATTTTATTTACGCTGGATCAGTGATAAACCATAACACTTGAGATTTCCATGATTGTGTCGTCTCTTCCAAATCTACAAAAATGTGTTTTTGTAGCTCATTCTATTTTCAGTAGTGCAGACCCTATTCAAAAGTAAATTGTCAGTTCAGAGATCTTAAATAATGTCAAGTATTCGCTGTTGAAAATGCCAGATTTTCTTTTTCAAAAGGAGAAAACCATTTTAAAAATTGGTTAATAAGAATTTTTGAGAGTTTTCAATTCTCTAAATACTGTCTTGGGTTCAAGATTTTAACAAAAACCACATTTTTTAAATCTGTTATCTCTACATCTGGGTTTCAATCCTCTTTGCCGTTTATTTCTTTTAGGTTCTGAAGTTTCATATTTCTGTACATTCTTTTATTTAACTGCTTTAAGCTGTTCATTGTACCCCCTCACTGTAACTGTTACGTAGAGTTCATGAGACAATAAAAATATTGATTTGCTGTTTGTATATTATTTCTTAAGTTACATCTTATTATATTTTAGGACCCAGGGATCATCCTGATATTGTTGATTCATTTATGCAACTCCTGGCACAGGTGTGTTTTTGTTTCTTATTTCATTCACTTTCTTTTTTGTTTAATTATATTAAACCTGAAATCAGCTTTTTTTTTACAAGCTTATGGAAATGCATTGTAGGTTAATTCAAGGTTTTTAAGACATGTTGATTCACAGTGAACTTGAAGCTCTTTTATGGATGTGCAGCAGGTGGCACTGGCAATAGAAAGGTGTATTATATCAGCAGTCAGACACTTTGTGAACTTCATGCCAAGGTTTGGTGTGTTGTCATAATGTTTTGCGCTGTTAGTGTTTTGTAGCCAGATGGAGTTTGAGCACGTGCCAAGTAGCTGGAGGATTCATGAGGGATTTTTGGAAAGGATTATGTGGACGAGGTCTAAACTGAAGTGGTTTACAACTTCGTACAGCTAAACTAATCTTGTAGCTGCATGAATAGTGATACTGGTTGGGCTGACTTTACTCCACACCTGTGATTTAATTATGCATCCTTCAGATATTCTTGAAAATATGAAAGATTATGCAGATTACAAATATAACAACTGATCTGTCGATAATTTATAACTATAAACATTACTGGTACAATTACAAATTACATCGTATGTGACTGTGACAAAGGTAAAGTATCCTGTCTTGTCCTTCTCATTAGGTTTTCAGCCTTTGACACGGATGACCACACTAGCATCCTCCAAAGCCTCTTCACCGTCATCCAGCTGGGTGGGAGTGCACTCGCCTAGCTCCATTCCTATCTATCTAATCTTAGCTGAAGAATTACCTACAATGGCTTCTCCTCCTGCTCTCCCACTGTTACCTCTAGTATCCCACCCCAAGGATCTATCCTTGGCCCCTTCCTATTTTTTACTCATATACTGCCATTGGTGACATCAACCAAAACACAATGGTAGTTTTTACATGTATGCTGATGACACCTCTCTCAACCTCACCAATGTCTCTAAATTGCCAGACTGCTTGTCCAACATCCAGTACTGAAGGAACAGAAATTTCTCCCAATTCTGTATTTGGGAAACTGAAACAATTGCCTTTGGTCCCTGCAACAATATCTATTCTTTGGCCACAAACTCCATCCCTCCCCCTGGCATCCAGATGATTTGCAAACTTAGTGCCATATTTGACCCGAGAAGAGTTTCTGACTACATATTCATGCTTTCACTAAGACTGCCTATTTACGCTTCCATAACATTGCCTGACATTGTCCCTGCTTCAGTGCTGATTTATGCCTTTGTTACCTTTATTCTTGACTATTCCAACATCCTTATGGTCATCCTCTCACATCCCACTAACCATAATCTTGTGGCCATCCAAAACTCTGTTGCCTGTGTCCTGACTTGCATCAAGTCCCGTTCATCCATCACCCCATACTTGCAGACCTACATTGATTCCCAGTTAAACAATGCCTCAATTTTAAAATTCTCATCATTGTTTTCAAATCCTTTCGTGGCCGCCCCCAACCCCAACCCCTATCTCTGTAACCACCTCCAGCTCCACAAACCTTAGGGCAGAATATTGCATGAACTGCAGGCTCCTTCGACAGCATCTTCCAAATCCTCGACCACTAACATCTAGAAGGACAAGGGCTGCAGATAAATGGGAATACAACCACCTGGAAGTTCCCCTTCAAGTCACTCACCATCCTGACTTGGAAATATATTGCCGTTCCTTCACTGTTGCTGGAACTCCCTTCCTAACTGCAAGGATCTCGAGGGCAACTAGGGACAGGCAATAAATGTTGGCCCAGCCAGCGAAGCCCACATCCTGTGAATTAATTTTTTTAAAAAAAGAATGAGCGTAAAATGACGCGTGATGACATCGGGCAAGCATCCCGACGTTATCACGCAATCGTGCAATATTTCGGTCGGCAGATGCGCGCGGGAGTCAGAGCCATGCCTGCCACCAATTAAGCGGCCTATTAAGGCCCTTAAGAACCCAATTGACTCAAATTTTTCGCTGCCCATCAAACCGTTCGGTTAGTGGGCGGGCGAAAAGGCAGAGTGACCTTTGCATTTTTGGCAAAACCTAATGCACAAGGATGAGTTTTCGACCAGTGATTTAAAAAATAAATTTTAAACTTTTAACACTCACATTTAACATGTGACTCTGTCACATGAACAGGGTCATGAGGGGACATGTTTTCATTATTTTTAAAATCTTTGTTTTTATTGTTAAAAATCTTCAGCTCCCTGAGGCAGCTCTGTGCCTCCAGGGAGCTTTTACTGCATGCACTCGCGCGCATGTGCACACTTCAGCGCTTACGCTCCTCCCACCCCAACCCTGGCAGCACTGAGTGCTGCAGCATGTGTTTCACCCTGGCTGCCCGTTAATTGGTCTGCCAGTGTGAAATCCATGTCGGGGCCCGACCACTCCCGGCCTGCCTGCTGAGCCTGCCCGACCACTGGAAAATCCTGGCCTCCAGGATACCTGCACTCCTTTAATTCTGGCCTCTTAATTCCCCTTTTTTAAACACTCCACCGTTGGTGGCTGTGTCTTCAGCTACCAAGGCCCTAAGTTCTGAAATTCCCTCCCTAAACTTCTCTACCTCTCTTCCCTCCCTTAAAAATTCTCTTTACAACTTAATCCCTTGATCAAGCTTTCAGTCATCTGCCCCAACATTTCCTCATGCAGCTTGGTGTCATAGTTTGCTTGATATAATGCCCCTTTGAAACATCTTGGGGTATTTAACAATGTTAAAGGTGTGATATAAACACAAGTTGTTGATATTTTGAGAATAATGTTATTTCTTGCTTTTGCGCACATTCGTCTGTCTCTGACCATGATTCCTTTGTGTGTGCTATAATGAGCTGGAGATGGTTCCATTCACAGTATTTTTCAGAAATTGATCTGTGATGTATTTCCATTTGTATTTAAAATACCTGGTTCAATTTTTTTTAATTTGCATTATGTAACATTTCACACACAACTATTTCAAAATCTGTTCTGTTTATTTTTCTTTTTTAGTTGTCTTCTTGCACAGTGCACTGTCCCCATCTTAAACAATATTTTTCTCCCTCCCTATGCAGAAATATGTCCCTATAATGGACTGATTGAGAACATGCTATGTAGAGAATCAGTGAGGAATCCCATATTGTTATTTATAGCTCTCTGCTATTCTATAGCATGGCACCCACCACCAGACCATGAAGACTGAGATAGCAGATGAAGAATGGTCTTAGTAATAAGGATTCAGTAAGAAACTGGACTTAGACATTTATGAACTTTTTAACAAAGTTTTGTATCTGATTCCTAGGCTTTCAAAAGGAAACCAGATTTGTTTTTAGCAGAGAACTGTGATGTGAAGGCCTTATTTCAATGTGGTAAGTAACAGAACTGTTTAACATGTTTGACTTCCTAGCTAATCTTTAACCTTCAGATTTTTGTTTGTTGGTCTCTCAAGTTTAGTAAGTTCTGTTAATTGCAGTGGAGCATTTCAGAAATTTGGAAAAGGTCAAGAAGTGCTTTAACAAAAGCGAAAAATTTAGAGGGAATGTCCAATCCATTTAATAATTTTAATGGTCTTCACCGAATGTGGCACAACTCTTTCCATTTCTATATTGTTGACATCTTACTCTCTTTTAATAATATTTTCGCTACTACACTTCTCTGTTCTATGTTCTCTACAGAGAAAACAGTAGGAGTTGAGGGCAATAGTTAAGGGCAATTTTTGAGTGTGCTTGGAAGTGGATAATGGCATCTCACAGGGTTCAGCTCTGGGGCCCTTGCTGTTTGCTGCACAAAATTTGGATATAGACCTAGAGTTGGTGTGTTTACATTTGCAGGATGAGAAATTATCGCCCTTTAGAGAAATTCTGACATTTTAAGTATGTAATTCCACCCTTGGAAATGGTTTTCCGACCTCTACTCTCTATAGTTGTTGGTCGGCTCAAACTCAATCTCGTGCTTTTAGCTGATCCCTGATGTCTAGACTGCACAGGTCACAATCCGTAAATCCAAACTGGGGAGCTCCATTGCAGCTTGCACCCTGAGACACAACTGCTATCACTTAGCCTTGCAGTAGTCTGGACCCAGTTGCTGTCATTCATCCACCGAGACAACATGTTCTGCTGCTGACCGTTTGGTGGAGCCACAGGATTTGGTGGGAGGGGGGTGCAGGATGGAGCAGCAGAGCCCAAATCTTGGCTGGCTACAGTGAATCAGTGCTGATTTTCAAATACAGTGGCCTGATGTGGCCTGTGGGGCTCCAGAACTGCTTGGTGTTGCCATAGGCTGTTGGAAAGGCCAGGTTGTCCAGTCAGTCGTGGGGGGAGGGGGTTTGGGAAGAGGGGCTACTGAATGAGTGAGTGATTGGGGGTGGGGAGTTGGGAATAGGGGCTGTTTGAGTGAGTGGTCAGGGGAGAGGGGCTGGTTACATTGTGTGTGTGTTGAGGAGAGGGGCTTCACTGAGTCTTTTGTCACCAGGGAATATGGAAAGCTTGGCTGAAACCCACATGAGTACATAAAATTTTTACGAAGCACTTTAAAAACTGATTTTCATATTTATATGATGCATTACTATATGTTGATCTATAATACCCAAACTTCAATAATTATATACTGAATGTTAGTATCCTGCTGTAGTGTTATTTTGCTTTTTCTGGCATCTGGGTCCTGTTAATTTTCAAGTGGTTTTTTATTTGTTCATGGGATGTGGGCAAAGCCAGTATTTGTTGCCTGTCCCTAATTGCCCTTGACGGTGATGAGTTAAAATTAGATTATATTGGAAAATAGTATGTGAAACACTGTTGCAGTCCTCTGTTTCGCATCACAAGTACATAGTCCAGCAAGGTCATGTTTCTGTTGTTAGTATGGACTTCATCCTATATTACATACACTAACTGCATTGAATGCTGAAATGCTGAGGACACTTAGTGATTTTATGCAAATACATTGGTCCACAGTCTTGATGGTAATAGAAGGTAAACAAAGGGAAATCTAATATTTTTACCCACTTGAAGTCCAATAATTCCATCCATCTGAAGTGGCCTAGGTGCATTTGCATTTTACTACAGACCATAAAATGCCCTACAATTACATGATTCCTTGTCAAAAAAAAATTCAGACCTTTTTGTCTTCAGCCACTAATTTTCAGACCTTTCTGTCTTCAGCTACTTTCACCCCTGCATTTGCAGTGTATGAAAATAGCAGTTCATTATTTAGCAGACCGAGAAAGCTGCAAAGGGCTATTGATAAGGTGAGGGAAATAGGCTAATAAATCATGGACTGAATTCAGTGTCAGTAAGTGAGAAGTGAGACAGTTTAGTTAAAAAAAATATAATAGCAGTAATTATCCTTTGAATTGGATTGATTGGTGTTTGGGGATTACAGATTCACAGGACATTAAAGGCAGCTAACTGAATTCTAGATTTCATCAGTAGAATATAAAAAGCAAAAGACAGTGATGAGTCGATATAAAACCTTAAGGCCTTAATTTGGGTTGTACTGAGCACCACACTGGAAAGATATTGAGGCTTTAAAGAGTATATAATGCAGATTCACAATGATCCTGTCTGATGAGGAAATATGAATAAAGGCTTGAAAAGTTAAATCTTCTGAAATTCTATGTAATTCTACCACATTCAGTGCTGCACTGAAACCTATTGCACTTTATGTAATATCAAATATGAACTGTTTTGTAATGAACTTTTGCAAATTTTATGAATCAAGCATATTTTTAGAAAAAAAAATCGCTGAAACCACCCAGCTAGAAGTAGTTGGTGTTGTTTACTACTAGCTCCTTTAGGAATGATTCATGAATAGAATTATACAGCACATAAGTAGGTTAATCAGTCAATTGTACCTGTGCTGGTTCTTTGAAAGAGTTATCACTTTAGACCCACACCCCTCCTTTTCCCCCATAGTCCTACAGATTTTCCTTTTCAAGGATATGTTCTTTTGAAAATTACTATTGAAACTGCTTCTACCACCTTTTTCAGGCAGTGCTTTTGGATTATAACAACTCACTGTGTAAAATAGTTTCTCCTCCTCTTCCCATTGCTTCTTTTGCCAATTATCTTAAATTTGTATGCTGTAGTTACTGACCTTTCAGCCAGTGGAAACGGTTTCTCCAATCAAAACCCTTTATAATTTATATAAACCCTCTTTTAAATCTCCTCTTAACTTTCTCTGCTCTAAGGAGACCCATTAGATGTAGGAGCAGATGTAGGCCATTCGGCCCATCGAATCTGCTCCACCATTCAATGAGATCATGGCTGATCTGATGATCCTCAACTCCACTTTCCTGCCATTTCCCCATAACCCTTGATTCCCTTAACTGATTAAAAACTTGTGTATCTCAGCTTTGAATATACTTAACGACCCAGCCTCTACAGCCCTCTGCGGTAAAGAATTCCACATTTTGACTATCCTCTGAGATAAGAAATTCCTCCTCGTCTCTGTTTTAAATGGGCACCCCCTTACTCTGGGATTATGCCTTCTGGTCCTAGACTCTCCCACAAGGGGAAACAATCTCTCAGCATCTAATGAGAACAATTCCAACTTCTCTTGAGTCTCCACATGACTGAAGTCCTTCATCCCTGGTACCATTCTAACAAGTCTCCTTTGCATCCTCTCTAAGGCCTTGATGTTACTTCCTAAAGCATGGTGTCTGAATTGGGCACAGTAATCTGACGAGCTGAAGCCTAACCAGCGACTTATTAGGATCTAGCATAACTTTTTTTTTGTGCTCCAAGCCTCTATTTATAAAACCAAGGATCCTATAGCCTTGATATTATTCCTGTTATTTTCTCCTTGCTATGCATCATTCTCTAACTGAAAAGGCACATTGATCAAAGTTTGTTAGAACTGCAGCAATGTTACCTGGTTATCAAGTGCTGGGTAATTTGTAAGAGCAACAAAGGATGCATGTATTTCCTCTCTCCCTATGTAAAAATGGCTAACATCCACACATGGTTCTTCCAAACAGCCCAGCTAAATTAGGAACTCCAATGTAGAGAACAACGGCCATAAGCCAACAGTCACGATGCTGCCTGACCTTGGGGCATAACTTAGAATAAAGGGTCGTCCATTTAATTCTGAGAGGGGGAGGAATTTTTCTTTCAGAGGGTTGTCAATCTTTTGAATTCTCAACCCCAGAGAGCTGTGGAGGCTGGATCATTGAACATATTTAAGGGTGAGGTAGACAGATTCTTGAACTCTAGGGGAGTCCAGGTTATGGGGAACAGACAGGAAAGTGGAGTTGAGACTCCGATCAGATGAGTTATGACTTTATTGAATGGCGTAGCAGGCTCAAGGGGCCATGTGGCCTTCTTGTGTTCCTATTGATTAGGTGATCTCTGGAGATACAGCTTTTAATCTAGCACAAGAATAAGAAGGATGGGGGAGTATAAAAGCAAAATACTGCAGATGCTGGAAATCTGAAATAAAAACAGAAAATGCATGAAATGTTCAGCAGGTCAGGCAGCATCTGTGAAGAGAAACAGAATTAACATTTCAGGTTGATGATCCTTCCACAAATGCTGCCTGGCCTGCTGAATATTACCAGCATTTTCATATTTAAGAAAGGAAGGTCTTCTATTACTGTCACTTGCCACAGAACAGTCATTCATTTGCTTGTTAACAGCTACACTGGCTATGAGCTTACAACTGGAAAAGAGAGCTGTCTGAATCTCACTCTGGAACAAATTTACAAGAGCAGGGGTTAGAGCTAATATATTTGGTGCATGGTATTCTCGGAGTTGCAGAGAAGCATCGAATTAATAATGCAGCATAAAGAAAACTTTATTCATTGCTCTCTAGCTGCCACACCTGGGCTCACAGTACTCACAACTGGTCTGAAATGTAAAATTACTGTATGTAATAAAGTGAAGCAGTGCATTAATGCATGCCTTTGTGTAGAAGGGAGAGCTTTCATTGGCTGTTTGTTCCATTCTTGGCATTTTTGTATGTGTGCTTGTATGCCTGTGCAGAAGATGGTGACTGTGACCTACAATTAATCTATTTTTTTTTTTTACTTAGGGGTGATATCTTTGAAATTTCCAGAAGCCCCAACAGTGAAAGCAACGTGTGCATTCTTTGTAAGTATTCCTCCTGTTGTGCTCAGACTTTTATTTAATTAAGAATGTGCTTAGCTATATGTGAGAGAATAACATTGTTCAACAATTTCAGGCCATAATCTCTGCCCCCCCCCCCCCCCCCCGCCGTTTTGTTTCTTTTATTTTGCATGTGTCAGTTTTAATCTTGCTTTTGATGACAGCTGTTCATTATTCTGCCATTCACACCTCCCCTGGGCATGTCTTTTGTTTATTTACTTATCCCAATACCATAATGTCTCTCTTTTTCCACTTTATTCCAGGCCTGCCTTCTTTGTTCTTTTTCCACCCTTTCCCATTTGGCCTATTGAAAACCTATTGTATTTGTAACTTTTCCCCGTTCTGACAAAAGGTCATGAAATGTCAACCTTGTTTCTCCCTCCACAGATGTGACCAGCCCTGCTGAGTTCCAGCATTTTCTGTTTTCATTACATTTAATGAATTAGTTTCAGGATCTCCCAAGTCATTACATGATATACCATTTCATTGGAATTGTCTTTTCACAAATTACATCCTACAGTACATTGATTATCTTTATCAGTAAAGCAGGACTGTAAACTATTAGTTTGCAATATTATGTAACTACTAACATCGATGTGATGATATATCAACAAAAATATCAAAATAACATCAAGAACATATATACTCAAAGGCATTATTCCCCCTTTTGACTTTCATCTTTTGTTTCTTAATTCATTCTGGAACCTCCTGTGTCTTAATGCATTTTGGTAACTGGGCTTTAATTAGCCAAGCTCAACTGGCAATTCTGCGAGCTTGGATGATAAATTACTGTTTGACTATGGGGAGTAATCACAGCTAAATCTGGCACAGTATCTACACTTCCAATGTCAATAGATAGCAAGATATTAATCAGGAGTGGAAATCTGGGCTGTTTTTTTTCTCTTGTTTTTTCTAACGGGCTCAGGGATTCACCCAGATTAAGAGATTGAACCACTTCTGCAGTATATGGTACAGTCCGGCACTAGGGAAGCCACTCAAAAGGACTTTTAAAAGGGAATGTTGGTGGTTTAGTGTATTGATGTAATGTACTTTTCTGCAGAACATAAACATCAGTGAAAAGAACAAATGTATTTCTATATCATATCGGGTGTGCTTGATCATAAGAATTGCAGTTAATCACGAGGTCAAGTTAATCATAGGTCAATAGGAAAACTATTCGTGATTAAAACATCACCTTTTCAACTTTCAAAATGATCTTTTTCCTTAACTATCTTGTAATGTTTAAAATGTTATTTTATGGCAAATTGCTGTTTGCAATACAATTTTAAAAGGAAATTATGAAATCAACATTTTCACTTTTTAAGTTAGCAAATACTTAACTGTAAACTATTTCAATTGGTAACCTGTTTTAATCATTAGCATAACTGTGTATCAAATGCTCCCCCTCCCCTCATCTCGCTCTCGTGCTCCCTCTCCCCCTCTCTCGCTCGCGTGCTCCCCCTCCCCCTCTCTCGCTCGCGTGCTCCCCCTCCCCCTCTCTCGCTCGCGTGCTCCCCTCCCCCTCTCTCGCTCGCGTGCTCCCCCTCCCCCCCCTCGCTCGCGTGCTCCCCCTCCCCCCCTCTCGCTCGCGTGCTCCCCCTCCCCCTCTCTCGCTCGCGTGCTCCCCCTCCCCCTCTCTCGCTCGCGTGCTCCCCCTCCCCCTCTCTCGCTCGCGTGCTCCCCCTCCCCCTCTCTCGCTCGAGTGCTCCCCCTCCCCCTCTCTCGCTCTCGTGCTCCCCCACCCCCTCTCTCGCTCGAGTGCTCCCCCTCCCCCTCTCGCGCTCGAGTGCTCCCCCTCTCGCGCTCGAGTGCTCCCCCTCTCGCGCTCGAGTGCTCCCCCTCTCGCGCTCGAGTGCTCCCCCTCTCGCGCTCGAGTGCTCCCCCTCTCGCGCTCGAGTGCTCCCCCTCTCGCGCTCGAGTGCTCCCCCTCTCGCGCTCGAGTGCTCCCCCTCGCGCTCGAGTGCTCCCCCTCCCCCTCTCGCGCTCGAGTGCTCCCCTCCCCCTCTCGCGCTCGAGTGCTCCCCCTCCCCCTCTCGCGCTCGAGTGCTCCCCCTCCCCCTCTCGCGCTCGAGTGCTCCCCCTCCCCCTCTCGCGCTCGAGTGCTCCCCCTCCCCCTCTCGCGCTCGAGTGCTCCCCCTCCCCCTCCCCCTCTCGCGCTCGAGTGCTCCCCCTCCCCCTCTCGCGCTCGAGTGCTCCCCCTCCCCCTCTCGCGCTCGAGTGCTCCCCCTCCCCCTCCCCCTCTCGCGCGCTCCCCCTCCCCCTCTCGCGCTCGAGTGCTCCCCCTCCCCCTCTCGCGCTCGAGTGCTCCCTCTCGCGCTCGTGTGCTCCCCCTACCCCTCTCGCGCTCGAGTGCTCCCCCTCCCCCTCTCGCGCTCGAGTGCTCCCCCTCCCCCTCTCGCGCTCGAGTGCTCCCCCTCGCGCTCGAGTGCTCCCCTCTCGCGCTCGAGTGCTCCCCCTCCCCCTCTCGCGCTCGAGTGCTCCCCCTCCCCCTCTCGCGCTCGAGTGCTCCCCCTCCCCCTCTCGCGCTCGAGTGCTCCCCCTCCCCCTCGCGCGCTCGAGTGCTCCCCCTCCCCCTCTCGCGCTCGAGTGCTCCCCCTCCCCCTCTCGCGCTCGAGTGCTCCCCCTCCCCCTCTCGCGCTCGAGTGCTCCCCCTCCCCCTCTCGCGCTCGAGTGCTCCCCCTCCCCCTCTCGCGCTCGAGTGCTCCCCCTCCCCCTCTTGCGCTCGAGTGCTCGCCCTCCCCCTCTCGCGCTCGAGTGCTCGCCCTCCCTCTCTCGCTCGAGTGCTCCCCCTCTCTCGCTCGCGTGCTCCCCCTCTGTCGCTCGCGTGCTCCCCCTCTGTCGCTCGCGTGCTTCCCCTCTGTCGCTCGCGTGCTCCCCCTCTCTCGCTCGCGTGCTCCCCCTCTCTCGCTTGCGTGCTCCCCCTCCCCCTCTCGCGCTCGAGTGCTCCCCGTCCCCCTCTCGCGCTCGAGTGCTCCCCGTCCCCCTCTCGCGCTCGAGTGCTCCCCCTCCCCCTCTCGCGCTCGAGTGCTCGCCCTCCCTCTCGCGCTCGAGTGCTCGCCCTCCTCCTCCCCCCTTGCACTCGAGTGCTCCCCCTCTCTCGCTCGAGTGCTCCCCCTCTCTCGCTCGAGTGCTCCCCCTCTCTCGCTCGCGTGCTCCCCCTCTGTCGCTCGCGTGCTCCCCCTCTGTCGCTCGCGTGCTCCCCCTCTGTCGCTCGCGTGCTCCCCTCTGTCGCTCGCGTGCTCCCCTCTGTCGCTCGCGTGCTCCCCCTCTCTCGATCGCGTGCTCCCCCTCTCTCGCTCGCGTGCTCCCCCTCCCCCTCTCTCGCTCGCGTGCTCCCCCTCCCCCTCTCTCGCTCGCGTGCTCCCCCTCCCCCTCTCTCGCTCGCGTGCTCCCCCTCCCCCTCTCTCGCTCGCGTGCTCCCTCTCCCCCTCTCTCGCTCGAGTGCTCCCCCTCTCTCGCTCGCGTGCTCCCCCTCTGTCGCTCGCGTGCTCCCCCTCTGTCGCTCGCGTGCTCCCCTCTGTCGCTCGCGTGCTCCCCCTCTCTCGCTCGCGTGCTCCCCCTCTCTCGCTCGCGTGCTCCCCCTCCCCCTCTCTCGCTCGCGTGCTCCCCCTCCCCCTCTCTCGCTCGCGTGCTCCCCCTCCCCCTCTCTCGCTCGCGTGCTCCCTCTCCCCCTCTCTCGCTCGCGTGCTCCTCCTCCCCCTCTCTCGCTCGCGTGCTCCCCCTCCCCCCTCTCGCTCGCGTGCTCCCCCCTCTCGCTCGCGTGCTCCCCCCTCTCGCTCGCGTGCTCCCCCTCTGTCGCTCGCGTGCTCCCCCTCTGTCGCTCGCGTGCTCCCCCTCTGTCGCTCGCGTGCTCCCCCTCTGTCGCTCGCGTGCTCCCCCTCTGTCGCTCGCGTGCTCCCCCTCCCCCTCTCTCGCTCGCGTGCTCCCCCTCCCCCTCTCTCGCTCGCGTGCTCCCCCTCTGTCGCTCGCGTGCTCCCCCTCTGTCGCTCGCGTGCTCCCCCTCTGTCGCTCGCGTGCTCCCCCTCCCCCTCTCTCGCTCGCGTGCTCCCCCTCCCCCTCTCTCGCTCGCGTGCTCCCCCTCTGTCGCTCGCGTGCTCCCCCTCTGTCGCTCGCGTGCTCCCCCTCCCCCTCTCTCGCTCGAGTGCTCCCCCTCCCCCTCTCGCGCTCGAGTGCTCCCCCTCCCCCTCTCGCGCTCGAGTGCTCCCTCTCCCCCTCTCGCGCTCGAGTGCTCCCCCCCTCGCGCTCGAGTGCTCCCCCTCGCGCTCGAGTGCTCCCCCTCCCCCTTTCGCGCTCGTGTGCTCCCCCTCCCCCTCTCGCGCTCGAGTGCTCGCCCTCCCTCTCGCGCTCGAGTGCTCGCCCTCCTCCTCCTCCCTCGCACTCGAGTGCTCCCCCTCTCTCGCTCGAGTGCTCCCCCTCTGTTGCTCGCGTGCTCCCCCTCTGTCGCTCGCGTGCTCCCCCTCTGTCGCTCGCGTGCTCCCCCTCTGTCGCTCGCGTGCTCCCCCTCTCTCGCTCGCGTGCTCCCCCTCTCTCGCTCGCGTGCTCCCCCTCTCTCGCTCGCGTGCTCCCCCTCTCTCGCTCGCGTGCTCCCCCTCTCTCGCTCGCGTGCTCCCCCTCTCTCGCTCGCGTGCTCCCCCTCCCCCTCTCTCGCTCGCGTGCTCCCCCTCCCCTCGCTCGCGTGCTCCCCCTCCCCCTCTCTCGCTCGAGTGCTCCCCCTCCCCCTCTCTCGCTCGAGTGCTCCCCCTCCCCCTCTCTCGCTCGAGTGCTCCCCCTCCCCCTCTCTCGCTCGAGTGCTCCCCCTCCCCCTCTCTCGCTCGAGTGCTCCCCCTCTCTCGCTCGAGTGCTCCCCCTCCCCCTCTCTCGCTCGAGTGCTCCCCCTCCCCCTCTCTCGCTCGAGTGCTCCCCCTCCCCCTCTCTCGCTCGAGTGCTCCCCCTCCCCCTCTCTCGCTCGAGTGCTCCCCCTCCCCCTCTCTCGCTCGAGTGCTCCCCCTCCCCCTCTCTCGCTCGAGTGCTCCCCCTCCCCCTCTCTCGCTCGAGTGCTCCCCCTCCCCCTCTCTCGCTCGAGTGCTCCCCCTCCCCCTCTCGCGCTCGAGTGCTCCCTCTCCCCCTCTCGCGCTCGAGTGCTCCCCCCCTCGCGCTCGAGTGCTCCCCCTCGCGCTCGAGTGCTCCCCCTCCCCCTCTCGCGCTCGAGTGCTCGCCCTCCCTCTCGCGCTCGAGTGCTCGCCCTCTCTCGCTCGAGTGCTCCCCCTCTGTCGCTCGCGTGCTCCCCCTCTGTCGCTCGCGTGCTCCCCCTCTGTCGCTCGCGTGCTCCCCCTCTCTCGCTCGCGTGCTCCCCCTCTCTCGCTCGCGTGCTCCCCCTCTCTCGCTCGCGTGCTCCCCCTCTCTCGCTCGCGTGCTCCCCCTCTCTCGCTCGCGTGCTCCCCCTCTCTCGCTCGCGTGCTCCCCCTCTCTCGCTCGCGTGCTCCCCCTCTCTCGCTCGCGTGCTCCCCCTCCCCCTCTCTCGCTCGCGTGCTCCCCCTCCCCCTCTCTCGCTCGCGTGCTCCCCCTCCCCCTCTCTCGCTCGCGTGCTCCCCCTCCCCTCGCTCGCGTGCTCCCCCTCCCCCTCTCTCGCTCGAGTGCTCCCCCTCCCCCTCTCTCGCTCGAGTGCTCCCCCTCCCCCTCTCGCGCTCGAGTGCTCCCCCTCCCCCTCTCGCGCTCGAGTGCTCCCTCTCCCCATCTCGCGCTTGAGTGCTCCCCCTCCCCCCTCGCGCTCGAGTACTCCCCCCCATGCGCTTGAGTGCTCCCCCTCGCGCTCGAGTGCTCCCCCTCTCGCGCTCGAGTGCTCGCCCTCCCTCTCGCGCTCGAGTGCTCGCCCTCCTCCTCCCCCCTCGCGCTCGAGTGCTCCCCCTCCCCCACTCATGCTCGAGTGCTCCCCCTCCCCCTCTCGTGCTCGAGTGCTCCCCCTCTCGTGCTCGAGTGCTCCCCCTCTCGTGCTCGAGTGCTCCCCCTCTCGCGCTCGAGTGCTCCCCCTCCCCCTCTCGCGCTCGAGTGCTCCCCCTCCCCCTCTCGCGCTCGAGTGCTACTCTTCCCCCTCTCTCGCCCGCGTGCTCCCTCTCTCGCCCGCGTGCTCCCTCTCTCGCCCGCGTGCTCCCTCTCTCGCCCGCGTGCTCCCTCTCTCGCCCGCGTGCTCCCTCACCCCCTCTCCCCCTCTCTCGCTTGCGTGCTCCCTCTCCCCATACCCCTCTCTCGCTCGTGTGCTCCCCCTCCCCCTCGCTCGCATGCTCCCTCCCCCCCCCCCTCGCTCGCGTGCTACCTCCTCTCCCACTCTCGCTCGCGTGCTCCCTCACTCCCCCTCCCTGGCTCGCGTGCTCCCTCTGCCCCGCTCTCGATCGCGTGCTCCCTCTGCCCCTTCCTCGCTCGCGTGCTTCCTCTCCCCCTCTCTCGGTCGCCTGCTCCCTCTCTCGCTCGCGTGCTCCCCCTTTCCCCCTCTCTCGCTCGCGTGCACCCTCTGCCCCTTCCTCGCTCGCACGCTCCCTCTCCCCTTTTCTTGCTCGCCTGCTCCCTCTCTCGCTCACGTGCTCCCCCTTTCCCCCTCTCTCGGTCGCGTGCTCCCTCTCCCCCTCTCGCTCGCGTGCTCCCTCTCCCCCTCTCTCGCTCGCGTGCTCCCTCTCCCCCTCTCTCGCTCGCGTGCTCCCTCTCCCCCTCTCTCGCTCCTGTGCTCCCTCTCACCCTCCCTGGCTCGCGTGCTCCCTCTGCCCCGCTCTCGACTGCGTGCTCCCTCTGCCCCTTCCTCGCTCGCGTGCTCCCTCTGCCCCTTCCTCGCTCGCGTGCTCCCTCTGCCCCTTCCTCGCTCGCGTGCTCCCTCTCCCCCTCTCTCGCTCGCCTGCTCCC